>NC_065580.1:181274320-181886351 GCF_024542745.1 Macaca thibetana thibetana | reverse complement strand
TTTTTCTGTTCTCCATTTGCTTGATCGATTTTCCTCCATCCCTTCATTTTGAGCCTATGAAGGTCATTACATGTGAGATGGGCTTCTGAAGACAGCATACTATTGGATCTTGCTTTTTTATCCAGCTTTCCACTCTGTGCCTTTTAAGTGGAGCATTTAACCCATTTACATCAAGGTTAGTATTGATATGTGTGGATTTGATCCTGTCATTGTGCTGTTAGCTGGTTATTATGTTGGTTTGTTTGTATGGTAGCTTTATAGAGTCACAGTGGTCTGTGTGTTTAAGTGTGCTTTTGTATTAGCTGGTAGCAACATTTTTCTATATTTAGTGCTCCTTTCAATATCTCTTGTAAAACAGGTCTGTTGGTAATAGATTCTCTTAACATTTGCTTATCTGAAAAGGATCTTTCTCCTTCACTTAGGAAGCTTGATTTGGCTAGAAGTGAAATTCTTGGTTGAAGATTTTTTTCTTTAAAATGTTGACTATAGGCCCCCAATATCATCTGGCTTGTAAGGTTTAAGCTGAGATATCTGCTGTTAGCCTGATGAAGTTCCCTTTGTAGGTGATGTGTCCTTTCTCTCTAGCTGCCTTTAACATTCTTTTTTTTTTTTTTTTTAATTTTGACCTTGGAAAATATGATGGTTATGTTTCTTGAGAATGATCTTCTTATATAGAAGCTTGCAGGAGTTCTCTGTATTTCCTGAATTTGACTGTTGGCCTCTCTAGCAAGGTTGGGGACATTATCATGGGTATTACGTATTACCTTAAATTATGTCTTCCAAGTTTTTTGCTTTCTTTCCCTTCCTTTCAGTGATGCCAGTGATTCATAGATTTGGCTTCTTTAAATAATTCCATACTTCCAGAGGTTTTGTTTCTTCCTTTTTATTATTTTTTCTTTATCTTTGTCTGACTGTCTTATTTCAGTGAACCAGTCTTCAAGGTCTGAAATGATTTCCTCAGCTTGGTTTATTCTGCCGTTAATACTTGTGATCACATTGTGAAACTCCTGCCTTGTGTTATTCAGCTCTGTGAGACCCATTAGATTCTTTTTTCTACTAACTTTTTGTCCTTCACCTCATGTGTTGCTTTATTATGGTTCTTACTTTCCTTGGACTGAGCTTTGTCATCCTCCTGAATCTTACCAATCTTTGTTCCTACCTATTTTTGTCATTTCTGCCAGTTTAGCCTAGTTAAGAACTCTTATTGGAGAACAGGTACAGTTGTTTGGAGGACATACGACACTCTGGCCCTTTGAGCTACTGGAGTTCTTGTGCTGGTTCTTTCTTATCTCTGAATGTGGGTGTTCCTTTAACTTCAGTGTAGATTAAGTATAGTCAATAGACTTATTTTCTGGATATTTTCACTGAGCTGAGGCTTTGTGCAGGGTTTTTATTTGAAGCTGACTTCCTGTCCCTTGTTTCAGAATGGAGTATGTTAGTGAGGTATTTTTGGTGTTGAAGCTGTGGGATCCAGCAGGTGGCATTTAGGCTTATTGTTCAGTTGGTAGACTCTTGCTCGATTTTGTGGTTCTTTTGTGTTTCTTCACAGTTGCAGCTGTGTTCCCTCTCAGTGCTCTGAAAGTGTGGGTTCTTCTTTCCCTTGTGTGCTGGCTGTAGATCCCAGCTTGGCACTCCTTGGTTGACCAGTGCAGCTCTGAGGCAATCACGGTGGTTATATTCTTTCCCCAACTTGGAGGCAAGAGAGGAAGGAAGCTCAGTAGTGGTTGAGGTCAAGGGTCATTTGCTTATCTCCTGAGGGCTCCACCTCAGAGAGATTCAGGTCATTAATCACGCAGTGTAATCAGCCCAGGATGGAGGGTCTGTGCTGTGGTCCCAAGCTAGGGGTCTGCTGATAAGCAATAGGATGTGTGTGTGACCCATGAGAGATGGACTGGCCTCCTTTCCTTGCGTCAACTATAGCTTGTTGAAGATGTGGATAAAGCACTTAGGTTTTCTGCCTCTTCATTAGCGCAAGGGTGGCAAGGGCAGTTCTACTGCAGGGGCAGTAGCAGAGCGGCTTTCAGTTGCCCCTGAAGGCTCTATCCAGGGAGTTGCTGAGTTTGCTACTGACTCAATAGCTCTGGCAGGGGGCAACTGGAGGCCTAGGCCTGGAGGACCTGCATGGTGAGGAGATATAAGAACCACCACCCACATAACAATCTAGCTACTTTTCCACAGGGCTGCTGCGGTATGCTGGGGACCCATCCCAGTCTCTAGTCACCTCGAATTTTTCAGTACCTGGCAATAGCAACAGTGAAGCCTGCAAAACAGCAAAGATGGCAGCCTACCCCTCCTTCTGGGAGCTTCATCCCAGGGACATTCATCCCTGTTGCTGGCTCAAACACACCTGTAGGAGGGGACTGGAGACCCCAGTTAGGAGATCCCTCCTAGTGAGGAGGAATGGGATTGGGGACCTGCTTCAAAAAGCAGTCTGGCCATGTTTTGGTAGAGCGTCTGTTCTGTGCTGGGGGTCCACTTCAACCCCCAGTCACCTTGGACATTCCAAAGCCTGAAGACTGGAACGGCTAAATCGCCCAAACAGCAACAATGGTGGTCTGCCCCTCCCTCTGGGAGGTTACAAATCTCTGTCAGCTGGAGAACAGCAGTGGGGTGGTTGGAAGCCCCGGTTGGGAGGTCCTGCCCAGTGAAGAGAAATAGGATTTGGAACCCACTTAGCAGCAATCTGGCTATGCTTTCATAGAGCAGCAGTGCTGTACTGGGGGATTTCTGCCCCCAGTCAGCTCAGACTGTCCAAAGCCTGAAGGCCGGAGTGGCTAAGTTGCCCAAACAGCAAAGATGGCGACCTGGCCCACCCTCTGGGAGCTCCCTCTCAGGGCGGTGCAAAACTGCTACCAGTGGCTGGCTGGAATTGCAAGCCAGTGGTTCTTATCCTGTGAGGTGCTGTCGAAGTGGGGCCTGCCAGGTGTTCCTGCTCAGCCCCCTGGATTCAGTCTCTTTCCTAGGGTTATGTACAGAGGCTAACCTCCCACTGTGCTGGACCTGCAGCTCCTTCTGCCAGAAAGCCCGAGTATCTAAAGCTCCTGAGTCGCTACCTGTGCCTGAGTGGCTGCTCTGCTGAGATTCCACCCAGCTCTGTCTGTCAGACTAAAGGCCCTGGTGGCGTCGTTTCACAGAAAGGTCTTCTTACTCAAGAGTTACAAAGATCCATAGGAGAAGCATGGTTTCCTGCGGTCACACATTCACTCACCGCTTCCCTGGGGAAGGAAGGCTCCCCTGGCAGCCTCTGACAGTTTGATTATAATGTTTCTTGGTGAAGACTCTTTTGGGTTAAACCTGATTGGAGATATTTAAGTTTTATATACCTTGATGTACATCTCTCTCTCCAGATTTAGGGAGCTTTTAGTCATGAATGATTTCTTTAAAGATTTTATCTAGCCCTGTCTCTCTCTCTTGTCTTTCTTAAAATAGTATAATGAAGAAGTTAACATTCTTGATTGTGTCTCAGAAATTGCATAGACTTTTTTTTTATAGTTTTTCTTGTATGATGGGATATTTTTAAATGATCTGTCTTTGAGTTTACAGATTTCTTTTTCTGCTTGGTCAAGTAAGCTACTGATGCTCTTTATTGCATGTTTCATTTAATTTATTTTATTCTTTAGACCTAGTATTTCTATTTGGTTCTCTTTTTTAAAAAAATTTCTATCTCTTTTTCAGGCTTCTCATTTTGATTTTGTTCTTATGTTTGTCTGTTGTTGTTGTTGTTGTTTTTTGAGATGGAATCTTGTTGTGTCACCCAGGCTGGAGTGCAGTGACTGCAACCTCAGCCTCCCAGGTTCAAGTGATTCTCCTGCCTCAGCCTCCTGAGTGGCTGGAATTATAGGTGTGCACCACCACGCCTGGCTAATTTTTGTATTTTTAGTAGAGATGGGGTTTCACCATGTTGGTCAGACAGGTCTCAAACTCCTGACCTCATGATCTGCGTGCCTTGGCCTCCCAAAGTGCTAAGGTAACTGGAGATTACCTCCAGGGCTGGTAACTGGAGATTTATTATGTTCCTTTTTTGGTATCATATTTTCCCATTTTTTTTTCATGTTTCTTTTTGTGCTGTGTAGATGTCTATGCATGTAATGGAGCAGTCACCTATTGCAGTCACCTATTGCACACTATGAACTGGTTTTGGTGGGGAATGACATTCACTTGACAGTGAGTGTGAGGGCACCAATTGGGTGGGCTATGGTGGATCTGGCTCAGTGGCATCGTCTCTTTGCAGCTCTGTCAGCTGAGGTCAGTGTTTGTGAAGATTTTAGGGGTCCTCATCAGCCAAAACCGTGTGCATTTACCCAGCAGGTAAAAGCTGCTGCTGGGATCTTCCTTATCATTTTTTTCCCAAATGGAGAAGTAATGGCTGATAGGATCTGTTTGTCACTGGTTTCAGACCACAGGCATGCTTGCAGTGGTGGTTTCACTGGAGTCTGATGTGTAGCACCCACGGAGCAGCCACTGTACCAGAGTCTAGAATGCAGGCATGCGTGCAGAGATCACGACTGTGGGATATGGAACAGTGGTGGCACTGTGGCCTATGCACAGATGGACTTGCCACAGCATTGGTAATGATGTGCAAGATAAAGCTGCGTGGGAAGCACCTGGGTTGCCAGGGTTCAGAGTATAGGCACAACCAGAGCTGCAGCAATTCTGAGGTCTGGGGCTCAGGCACACCACTATGGTGGTGTTTCCAGTTGTAGGTATAGGAGATCCTGAAGCAGCCACACAAGAATGTGCAGAGCAACCGATGTTCTGAAATTTGAGGCATTGATAGGCCTGCTGCAGTAGTGTCTACGGTGCAAGAGCTTGTAAAGCATCTGCAGAGTTGAAGTCTGGAGCTAAATCTAGCTCACTTTAGCTGTAACTTTTATATTTAAGAGGCAGGGGCTCACAGCGTGGCAGCAAAACTGGGGTCCTGAACACAGGTACAGGGTTGGAGGTGGGGGTGCAGTCACAAGGAAGCACAACAACAGATTCTTCTTGGAGGAGAAAGATATGCACTAGGAACTCCCTCTTCAGGGGGTCCACAGTGGCAATGGCTACTAGTTACCTCAGTGGTGAAATCTGACAGTGTTTTAGTGTTTTTTTTTGTTTTTTTATGACGGAGACCACTGTGATCCAGACCAATGAACACTGGGCGAACACACTTTCACTGTAAAAGTTGCAGGGACTCTGTAGCCTTACCACAAGGCTGTTGAGGTCCTTAATAGCAAATATGGATGGGGTCCTCTGCAGAGCAGGCTGCTGGTGGCTGTGGTGTCACCTGTCCTGTGGCTGATTTCAATAGCTCTTGCCCTTCTTTGCTCCTATCATCTCTAGATAGCCTAGGTATGCCTATCTTCCCCAAAAATGTTGTGTGGTTATTCTCTCTTGTTTGCTCCACTGTGTTGCTGCATATTCTTAATTGGACTCTTGAGCTATTTCAGGGCTATTTTCTTTCATGGATAACTTTCTAATTGTTTTTCTGGTGAGGAGGCAAAGGTTGGTATCTCCACCATCTTATTGATATCACTCTGCAGGCAGGTTTTTAAAGATAAAATATTTTATCATGCTTTTCAGCTAAAAGAAAATGCTGAAAAGCAAGTGATTCAGCAAAAGGACAACTCATTTAAAGCTAATGTCATAGAACAATTTGAATGTGAAATTGAATTGGCAAAGAAATAAATAAGACCAAGAGGCAAAACGTGAGTTACTTTCCTGCTTCTGCTGATTCAGGGCTTCACACTGGATTTTTAAAATATTTTACTTAAGTATTGCAAATTCCCAAGTAATGTACACCAGCACTCAAAAGAAAGTACAAGAATAAAATCTACTCTAAAATATTATTTACTAAACTGAAAATATTCTTTCCAAAATCGGGAATAAGGACATGAATGTCTGCTCTTGTCATTCTATTAAACATTATATTTGAGGTTCCAGTCTGGGCAATTAAACAAGATAAACAAATAAAAATGAAGTTAGGCAGATTGAAGAGAAAAAAGTAAAAGTACCTGTATTTAAGAGGACATGATCTTATATATATAAACTCCTAGATGTTTTAGAGCTAATAAATGAATTCAGCAAAGTTGTAGTATACAAGAACAATATATAAACATCAGCTGGATATTTAAACAGTAGAAATTAACAACATGTAGTAAAATTGGTACAAGTCCATTTATAATAGATCAAAAAGAATAAAACACATGATAATTTTTCTCTTTTTATAAAAAATTATAAATTCAAGGGGGTACGTATGTAGTTTTGTTACGTAGGTATATTGTCTAATGTTGAAGTTTGGGCTTCTAGTAAACTTGTCTCCCAAATAGTAAACAGAGTACCTAATAGTTTTACAACTCTCAACCTACTCCTACTTTCCCATCTTTTGGAGTCCCCAGTGTTTATCTCCATCTTTATGAACATGTGTAGACATTGTTTAGCTCTCACTTAAAGAGGGAAGGTGAGGCATTTGATTTTATGTTTCAGAGTTATTTCACTTAGGGTAATGTCCTCCCATCCCATCCATGTTCCTGGGAAAAACATGATTTCATCAGTTTTTATGGCTACATAGTATTCTATGGTGTATGCATATTTTCTTTATCCACCATAATGATAAATTTTGCCAAAGAAGTGAAAGACTCGTACACTGAAAATTATAAAGCATTGTTGAAATAAATTAAATATCTAAATAAATAAAAAGACATCTTGTGTCATGGGCTTGAAGACCTACTAATGTTAAGGCAATCACAATTTCAAAATTTTTCTGAAGATTCAACATAATCTCATCAACATTTCAACTGCTTCTTCTTCTTTTTTCTTTTTTTCAAAAACTGACAAGATTATCCTAAAATTTATACAGAAATTCAAGGAACCCTGAATAGTCAAAACAGAAAAAGAAAGTTGGAAGAATCATACATCTCACCTTCAAATCTTACTACAAGGCTACATTCATTAGGACAGTGAGGTAGTGGCATAATGACACACATACAGATGCATGGGATAGAATTGATAGTCCAAAAAAAAATCCATTTGTCCATATAAAACTGATTTTCCACAGAGTACCAAGGCCATGCGATGAGGGAAAAAATAGTATTTTCAACAAATAGTGCTGGAACAAATGAATAGCCATCTACAGAAAAAAGAAATTGGACCCCTGCTTCATACCATACACAAGAATTAACTCAAATTGGATCCAAGAGCTAAATGTATAGTGTTTCATAATACTATCAGAAGAAAACATAGGTGTAAGTCTGCAAAGTCTTGGACTAGAGAATAGTTTCTTAGATATGGCCACCAAAAGCATAAGTAATAATAATAAACAGTGCATAAATTTGACTATAATAAGTTAAAAACTTTTGTGCTTTAAATGACACTATCAAGAAAGGAAAAAGACAACCCACAGATTGGGAGGAAATATTTGCAAATCATACAATTGTTAAGAGGTCTAGCATACAGAATACATAAAGAACACTTACAACTCAACAGTAAAAAGACAAGTAACCCAATCAAAAAATAAAGGATCAAAAGAGACATTTTTAGGGAAGAAAAGATATAAAAATATCCATCATTAATTATTAGGGAGACACAAATTAAACCTTTAATGAGAACCACATTACAATTATGAAGATGGCAATAATAATAACTTTTTTAAGGACTAGAACAGGTGTTAGTGAGAATGTGGAGAAAGTGGAATACTAATACACTGCTGGAAAGAATATAAAATATTGCAGTTACTATCGAAGACAGTTTTGTTCATGAAAAAGTTAAACAAAGATTTACCATATACTCCAACAATTCCACTCCTAGTTATATACCCAAAAGAAATACAAATATGGCTGGGCACGGTGGCTCACTCCTATAATCCCAGCACTTTGGGAGGCCGAGACAGGCAGATCACAAGGTTAGGAGATCAAGACAATCTTGGCTAACACAGTGAAACCCTGTCTCTACTAAAAATAAAAATAAAAAATTAGCCAGGTGTGGTGGCGGGGGCCTGTAGTCCCAGCTACTCGGGAGGCTGAGGCAGGAGAATGGCAGGAACCCAGGAGGTGGAGCTTGCAGTGAGCCGAGATCACTGCACTCCAACCTGGGTGACAGGCCGAGACTCTGTCTCCAAAAAAAAAAGAAAAAAGAAAAAAGAAATACAAACATATATCTACATAAAAATCTGGAACACGAGAGTTCATAGCAGCATTATTCATAATGGCCAAAATGTAGAAATGGCCCCCCAATGTTCATCATCTAATGAATAAAGAAAATGTATTATATTCATATAATGGAATATTATTTAACCACAAAAAGAAATGAAGCACTGTTACATGCTGCAACACAGATGAACCTTGAAAACATTATGCTAAGTGAAATGAGCCAGACATAAAAGGTCACATATTGTATGATACCTTTTCTATGGAATGTCCAGTACAGACAAATCCATACAAGTGGAAGGTAGATTCATATGTGCAGGAGATTGTGGGGAGAGGTGATTGGGCCTAATGGCTGATACATACTAGTTTCTTTTTGAGGTGACGAAAATGTTCTGGAATTAGATAATGATGATAGTTGTACAACATAATGAATATGCTAAAAACTCTCTGAATCATACACTATAAAATGGTGGATTTTGCCCAGAAATAAATCCATACATTTACAGTTGATTAATTTTTGACACAGGTGCTGAGAATACCCAATGGGGAAAGGACAGTCTCTTCAATAAGTGGTGTTGAGAAAATTGGACATACGCATGCAGAAGAATGAAATTAGACCAATATCTCACACCACATACCAAAATCAATTCAAAATGGATTAAATAGTTGAACTTAAGACCTGAAACTGAGAACTACCAGAAGATAGCATAGAGGAAATGCTCCATAATGTTGGTTTTGGCATTTTCTTTTAAATGACACCAAAAGGACAGGCAACAAAAGGCAAAAACAAACAGGTGGCACTAAATCAAACTAAAATGCTTCTATGCAGCAAAGGAAAGGACCAACAGAGTCAACCTCTGGAATGGGAGAAAGCTATTTTCAAACTACATGGCTGATAAGGGGTTAATATCCAAAATATATAAGAAATTCAAACAACTCAGCAGCAAGGAAAGAAATACCACTGTTTAAAATGGGCAAGGGACCTGAATAGACATCTCAATAGAAGACTTACAAATAGTCAACAGGTACATGAAAAAACACTCAGCATCACTCATCATCAGGGAAATGCAAATTAAAACAACAAAGAGATATCACATCATATCTGTTAAAATCGCTATTATAAGAAAAAAGAAAAATAACAAGCATTGGCAAGGATGTGGAGAAAGGGAAACACTTGCACACTATTGGTGGAATAAAAATTAATACAGCCATAATGAAAACAATGGAGATTGCTCAAAAAATTAAAAATAGAACTACTGTATGATCAAGCAATCCCACT
Source organism: Macaca thibetana thibetana (assembly GCF_024542745.1). Lineage (NCBI taxonomy): Eukaryota > Metazoa > Chordata > Mammalia > Primates > Cercopithecidae > Macaca > Macaca thibetana. The sequence continues at coordinate 181,876,949 of NC_065580.1, read as the reverse complement.
AGTGCATGTATATTCAAGGGAAATGAAATCAGTATGTTAGATATCTGCACACCCATTTTTATTGCAACGTTATTCAGAATCGCCAAGATATAGAATCAACCTAAGTGTCCATCAACAGAGGAATGGATAACGGACATGTAGAACGTATGGAACACCATTCAGCCTTTAAAAAGACGCAAATACTGTCATTTGAAACAACATGAGTGAATTTGGAGAACATTATGTTAAGTGAAACAAACCAGGCTCAGAAAGACAATCCCTCATGATCTCACTTACATGTGGAATCTAAAACACTTGAACTCACGGAAGCAGCGAATACAATGATGGTTGCCAGGGACTGGAAAGAAGGCAGTTGGGAAGGTGTTGGTCAAAGGATATAAAATTTCAAGTAGATAGAAAGAGTAAGTTCAAGATACTTAATGTATAGCATGATGACAATAGTTAACGACAATGTATTATTTTCTTGACAATTGCTAAGAGAGTAGATTTCAAGTGCTTTTATCATGAAAAATAAATATGTGAGGTAATGCGTATGTTAATTAGCTTGATCTAGCCATTACGCAATGTATAAATATTTAAAAACATCATGTTGTACAAGATGTATATACAATTTTTCTTTCTCAGTTAAACATTATTTTTTAAATGGTGTGTTTTATGTTATACGAATTACAGCTGAGTTTAGAAAAGAACTTTAAAAATCATTTATTTTGAGTTATACACTAATTCCAATCATCTTTTATGTTCTGTATATGAGTATTTTAAACTAATTGGGAGTTAGAGCACCTATTCATTTTTAAGAATGGTCCTTCCTCAAAACACACTGTTTAAAACTGATTCCCCATGGAGTGTCATTCTTCACTAGCAGAGAATATCTTTCTTAGTCTGAACTACGTGAGTACAGACTACAGTTATTTTAACATGTCCAGAACATTTGTAAGCTACTAATTAAAAATTCAGTGATACATAGAGTTAATTTTCTGGATGATTTCTGGTAGGTACCTACAATAACCAGCAGTAAACTGTTTCTCATCCGTGGCTGTTACCTAAGGCATTAATAAAATAAGTGTGCTATAGAGTGACAGAATGAGGGGAACCATCTCATTTTATTTACATTAAATATTATGAAAAATATTTTATCAAAGAGTGTTTTAAATGATTAAGATGAAAAAGATACATACTCTATTAGTAATAATGACTAAACTTTGCTCATTTTAACTAACAGCAGACAGAGTTCCCTTCTTAGAGATATCAATATTTGAATGCTTTGGGGCAAAGGGAATAAGATAATAAAATTTAGGTCCAAGTCTTACCCAAAGGTACCTACCTGCCCAAAAAAAAAAAAACACCAAAAAAACAAACAAAAAAACCCTCTTGATTCCCCCTTTTCCTCAGGAAAAAAAAAAAAAATCCCTAAGCCTAAATGAAACCAATCACTTTTTCAGGGTTCCCACCTAAGGAAGTAGCATGCCATGGTCGTCTCCCCTGTCTTGCTCTCCGCTATCAGCCATATCCAGTCCAACACTGTCTAGTGCATCCGTTGCAATTTTATTGTTAGGCATAGTGTGAATAAACTAACAATTAGGGTATTCCTTGATTGGTTGGGTCACTGTGGGAGACAGAGCCTATTATCCAAGGGTAGAAACTGAGCAGGAGCAAATATTTTATCTTCTTTCTTCCACAGCCATCAAGTCATTGGCTTATAAATTAGACTATGGAAAGTGGATTCCCCAGCTAGGTCTTTGACTCTTGAGATGTGAATATGCAAAGATGCAAGAACAGTTTGTGATTGTCCACAGTGGACATGGTGAGATTGAGAGTCCAGTGTGGTGTTCTTACAGCCTATTCCTCTGGAATGACTTTGACTGTATTCTTGGCTACCTACTCTTCTTTTGTTCTCACGTGTTTTCCAACATCAATTTTCCAATTTCCCATCAATTCTGTTAGCTTCCTGATATCTTTCCAATAAATTCCTCATCTTCTGGAGTTGGCTTCTGTTATTCTCAACCAAGAAACTTGATCAGCACAATTGCTAAAGACTTTCAGTTTTCTTTCCTAATTACCTTGGAAACTCTCCATGTGTCTCAATCTTCATTACTACTACCATGAAAGTGCAAGCTAAAGCACCTATTTTCATTCTAAGGCAATGACTTCCGACCTCTTCTACCCATATCCTTGCATATCCTTTCAGAATTCATCTACACTGCCGCTAGAGAGAACTGTTAAAAACACAAACTGATCATTTCACTTGGCTTAAATCCTTTAATGGCTTCTTCTTTGGTATTGTTTGGCTCTGTGTCCGCACCCAAATCTTATCTTGAATTATATTTCCCATGTGTGGAGGGAGGGATCTGTAATCCCCATGTGTGGAGGGAGGGAGGTGAGTGGATCACGGAGGTGGTTTCCTCCATGCTATTCTCATGCTAGTGAGTGAGGTCTCATGAGATCTGACGGTTTTATGTGTTTCACGGTTCCTCCCCCAGAGGCTCTCTCTCCTGCCACCTTGTGAAGAAGGTGCGTGCTTCCCCTTCCGCTACGATTGTAAATTTCCTAAGGCTTCCTCAGCCATGAAATTGAGAGTCAATTAAACCTCTTTCCTTTATAAGTTACCCAGTCTGGAACATTTCTTTATAGCAGTGTGAAAACGGACTAGTACATTCTTGTTCCTCAAAGACCAAGTCCCTGTATGTATTGGTCTCTGCCTACTTTTTTTTTTTAACCAATTTAACTCTGCTCTCTGTGCTCTGACCTCGTTGACTTTTGTTAAATTTTGCAGGTGAACTATGCTACTATGCTATCTGTTGCCACAGGACAACTATCTGGAATTTCTTTTTATTCATTCAGCAAATCTAACTTGAGAGTTCCCCTTTCCCCTAGTTGATTTCAACTCAAACTTAAAACCGAAGCTCAGATATTCTTGGAATTCTCAGTGAAAGTTGGATTTCTTTGTCAGAATCCTTTTTCTTTCTTTTGACAGCCTATGGGCATCAGTTGTAATCATATACTTGCTAGTATGATTTTATGAGTCTTTGTCACCCTCAGTAGCCTGTAAGCTTTGGGTGATCAGAAAACAAATCTCTCTCTTAACTTCCTGTTCTATGCTTTTTCCCAGCACAGTGCCTGGAAATTAATGAATAGTCTATTAATATTTCTTAAATAAAACATTCATCAAATAATTCACAGAATATTACTTAGATTTAGAGGGCTATTCTACATATATTTCTAAAGTTAAATATTTACGGTATGATTTCTGTTTGTTTTTCCACATTGTTCAACTTTGTGGTTTATCAATAGATTTCTGGAGGTAAAAGTTTCCCTCTCATTTGTGTCCTCATTCATATTTCCTTTGCCACAATATTTCTTGCATTATACTTCTTAGAAAAGCAATACTTGAGATCACTTATCTGTATTTTATTGAAGTTACTCAGTTTAAAGCCAATCATCCTAAATCATTCTGAAGACTTCTAAACTGACCTCTACTAAGGAAAAGAAAATGCTTATTTTTTGAAAAATGGCAGCCTTCCTATTCAAGACTTTTTTCCAAGCTTAACATATAGAAATATGTTCTCTCCTCCTGAATTTTACTTAGTCATAAGTTTTTAGCTCGTTTCAATTGTAATAGCTGGAAAACATTTAATGCTAAAAAATTGAATGGCTGCTTCCAAATAACATGCTGTTCCTTGAGAAAGATCACTTAAAATATCAAATTCATCTCAGCTTCATTATCAGTTGTTCTGAAAGTCTCCTTTGGGTCATTTATCTTTGTAATCATTGTTTTCATCCATATATTGGCATTTAGACAGGTAGCACCGATAGTATGTAAAAAAACACGCATGTATAAAATTGCACCCATTATACCCCTACTAAAATATTTATCATAAAGGAACCAAATTCAATGTGTTCATTTTTATAATAACTTTAAGGAATTCATGTTTAATTAAAAGTGATATATAAATCATAGTGTTTGCTAGCACTATTGACTGTGCTGTTCCCATTCTGCCAAACTTAATATAAAATTAATTGTTAATTTTCAGACCAGTAGTCTCTTCACCAAAAAATATGCTGATTGTTTAGACATGAGTCAGTGAATTATTAACTTTATAACTGAGGGCTCTCTTTTATGATGTCTTAAAGTAATTCTCAAGATTTGACACTACTCTCAATGCCTACATTTGCTTCTTCTATACACTGAAAAAAAATGTTTTGTGATAAAACTTTCTAGATAAGTCTATGCATCAAGTGTATTTCACAGTCAGTTGAATGGTTACTATTTCAGTAAAGTGCACTTAGCATTAAGAGTAGCATGACCTCGTAGGGTGGCAAAGAAGGGTTTATCTTTTGCACAATCAAACACACAACAGTGGACTAATCTAAATTTTTTTCCACTTTATAATACTTGAAGACCTCTAGGTTAATCTGACCTTACATAAACAAATATAGCAATTCAACAGTCTTTCACATGCTTGTTCTAAACAAAACTTAAAGCCAAAATAGCCACCAAGTCTAAAGTAACTGATGATTAACTTAGGGAGTACTTGGCTCTATCTTCAAGAAGGTTAACATGACCTAGAATGATAAAATGATATTACTTACTTACGTTGTATGCATTTCATGCGCTGTTAGGATAATGGCTATTTCACTTTTTGAAGGTCAGTCTGGAAAACTTGACCAGTAAATGTTTCTGTGGCATTGCCCTCTTTCAACCAGAATCTACGATTGTATTGAATGGCTTTTTATTTCTACCATGTTTTTGGCCTTGGTAATAAACCACACTGACTCTCTCATTAAGTAGAAATCCAATTCCTTTTTTCCAGGCGAAGGGAGAACATATTTCCCAATATTTCACCTCATGTATGACCGTAATGAGACCTTATTTTTTACATATCTCTACAGCATCTCTGCAGAGCATTCCATCCTGCTGAACAAGGCTAGTGTATGTCCTTGCTTGTGCCAAACTCATTCCAGCCTCTCTGTTCCTAACATTCCCATGACCTGGAATACCTTCTTTCTGTCTGATATTTTTCTTTCTCTCCCCTATCTATAGTGACTCAACACTTCTTATGATTTTCTATGTACCTCATTATTATGATGGATGAAGCGCATTCCTGGGAAACACCACCATAACTGCATGTAACCAGCATCTCTTATGCTTCTTAGAAATTCAGCTCTAAATCTCCTCATTTATCTTTCATTCCGGAAATAAAGTTGGAATATAAGAGAGAATTATATACTGTGAACCAAATCTATTGTTTTAAATGAAATAATTGGCAAGGCTTTGCAAATTATTTTAGCAGCAAATTATCTATAGCCCGTGCCACAGGTGTATCATGGCATTGATTGAAAAGCATGGATCAAGTCAAATTGAATCCTGTTTATTTATTAAGACTCAAATCAAATCAACTATAATTCAGACTATATTCATTCATTCTCTCAACAGTTATTCATTGCCTGGAACAGAAATTGCACAAGGTGTTGGGGCTATAAAAAGAGATAAAGTCATTATTCTCAAAATGAGCATGGGGCACCCTTCAGTTTTTTGTGATGGATATTTTTGCACTTTTGAGTTGAGCAGATACAAAATCCTTCTGAATACAGCTCTCAAAGCAACAACTCCATTTATTAGAAATAGCACAGAGATCGATGTCTCCACTACAGCTAAACAGATAGACATGTAAATTAATAGTCAATCAGTAAAATATAATTTGTAGAGTTAGGTAAACAAGAGCAAAACTTTAATGCCTATTCGTTAATTTAAAATGTATAATTTCTGTAGAACACCATTGGATCCTATGTGAGAGTCACAGAAAGAAGGTATTCCAGGTCATGGGAATGTTAGGAACACAGAGGCTGGAATGAGCTTATTAGCCTTGTTCAGCAGGATGGAATGCTCTGCAGAGATGCTGTAGCGATATGCAAAAAATAAAGTCTCATAATATTCTTTCTCTGAATAGAAAGAACAAAGAATTTAGAAGGGGAGATAAAATGTACACCCAAATAACAAAAATATTAAACCAATGTCTTTGTAGATATAATGTCCATGCATTAATTCCATGTTATCTTTTCTAAGTCATTATTTAACCTGCTACACTATGACTTCTGATCCATGCCTTAATCTTGGATCTTACTGGCACCAGCAATCATTCCTTAATTCTGCATCTTACTTGATCATTTCATGGAATTTAAAATTGAGAATCAAGGCTCCTCTGTTTCCAAGCACAGTACTTCTGATTTACATCTTACCTTTCTAACAATTCTTATTCATATATTTAGATTCTTCTTTGTCTTCTACCCCTGACATTTGGTGTTCCTCATTGTCCTTCAATCTCATGTCTCTTCTCTTGAGATATTCTATCTGATTTATTTTTTCTAATCTCAGGATGCCTACATTGAACAAGTCCAGTAACACCGTTCACTTCATAGTGTAAATGAATTGTCTTCCTAAAATTGTACAGGGCAAAATCTACATGGCCAAACGCAAATGTAATTGTTCTCCATCTATTTCTAGTCTAGAAATTCAGTTCTTTTTCCTTGACGTCTTCTCCATGGTTTATTTAATCCATTCCATGAATTAGCCTCACGTATAAATTTACTTATACAAGGAAAGTTACAGAGGTTCCTCTCCACATTGTGTTCCAAACTGCAGCCATCTTCCAACTCTTGAAACCTGATATCCTTACTTTATTCAATATTTGGGTTATTATTCGCACATTTATTTTCCCAAACTAGAAGTTTAGGAGCCAACTTTGACTTCTTCCATTCTCTCCACACAAATTCAATCAGTTAGTGTGTCTTGTCAAATCTAACTCTGAAATGTTTTTTGAATCCGTCACATCTTATCCATTCTTTATAGTTTATATATATAGAAAACAAGTGGTTCTCTTATCTTTTCATCCTATCCTTAATGTGTCTCAATGTCATGAATTCTTATCTGCCTACTCACTTTTTGGTCTTTTCTCACTATTTCCTGAAAATCTATCTTTGTCCCTGATGTTTTCTTTACCTGAGTGATGTTTCTTACCGAACTATTACAAAAAAAAATAATTTCCAGGGTTAAATTCCAGTGTGATTCCCTTTAAAACTTTTACTGATAGTCTTTTAGTTTAATTATCTTCCATGAGATATTAGCCTTTCCCTTCTTCAGTTTCCCACAGTATTTTATGTGTGCTCTAGCAAAACACCTTTGATAATAATCACTTCTTGTAAAATGCTTGTTTCCTTTAATAGACTGTAAATTTCTTCAGGGGAAGAACCAGGAGTTTTCTTTATTTATGTCTCTTTAGAATATGAATATGTGATTAATATATAGAAGATACTTGAAAAATTTTGGGGGAATTAAACTGCACTTCTAACATTCATGTTAAACAACTGAACAGATTTTTAAAATATACAACACTAAGTGATTCTCATCCAGAAGACATGTATATTTTAATGCATGATTTTCAGTGATTCTACTTATAAAATTAATGGGAAATTCATCAAAAGATAAAATATGTTTACCAGTTCCTGAAACTCACAGTTATTATTAAGCTACACAATGATTTTAGGTGGTATTACTCACTTTGTCTGTTTGCAATTTTTTTTTTTTTTTTTTTTTTTTTTGAGATGGAGTTTTGCTCCTGTCACCCAGGCTGGAGTGCAATGGCATGATCTCGGCTTACTACAACCTTCACCTCCTGGTTGCAAGTGATTCTCCTGCCTCAGCCTCCGGAGTAGCTGGGACTATAGGCACCTGCCACCAGGCCTGGCTGATTTTTTCGTATTTTTAGTAGAGATGTGATTTCCCCATGTTTGTCAGGTTGGTCTTGAACTCCTGACCTCAGGTGATCCACCTGCCTCGGCCTCCCAAAGTGCTGGGATTACAGGTGTGAGCCACACACCTGGTCTGTTTGCAACTTTTAATGATTAAAATGAGAGAAATGTAGCTTTACCTCCTGAAAATTTACTTGCTTCTGTGGTCTACTCTCTTACGCTTTTATTCCATAATCTTAAAAATAAACTGTTCAATAAACACTACTGGTGCCTTAAAGATAACTTACAATAAGTAGGTAACATATATCAAGTCACAGTTACTTCGACTACCAACCCACCCTTCTATTTTGTTCCTGAAAATAAATCAGGAACAATAGATGAACTGTCAATCCCAGATGTCTCTAGGGCAGAATAGTTTTCTCTTTCTAGATCTAGACTCATCCTTCTTCCCATTCCCCTCATTCATATTCTGCTTAAACTTTGTAGGTTTCAACTCTATTTCTGCTCATCACAGTCTTCAATATGGTTCTCTTTTATTCTGTCTTCAAACTACATTTATATCTTCCACAGTTGTTTCCCTTCATTTGATTTATGCAAGAAGAATTCAAAGAGGAGTGAAAGAAAGTTTGAATAGAGAGTGCAGGATCAGAAACAATATAGAGGTCATGTGGGAGAAACACTAGACACTTGATATAATGTCCTTTTCCAGATGCGACGTCAAGACATAATAATGGAGTGTTCCCAGGGCTCTCATTAACTACAACCTCTGCCCATGTTATTCAAAATGTGATTCAATTCAGTTATTCATTCAACATACAGTAACTGCGTGCCTTGTATATGGACAGTCATGTTCTAAGCTTGAGGGATACTACAGAGCACAACATAGTTTCTTTCCAAACAAAGTCTTTCTTGTTTTCCTATAGGAGAAGACAGACAATAAACAAAGAGATACATAGCACATTGGTGGGAGAAATATGCTTTCAGGAAAAGAAAACTAACAAGGCAATAGGATAGGGAGGTGGAAGACATTGTGTTATTTACATAGACCAGTCAAGTAAAGCCTCTCTTTGCGGGTGATATTTGAACAGAATATGAAGGAGGAAATGAGCCATAGGACTGTCAATGCAATGAATGAACCTAGCATGGGAAAGAATAAGTGCAAACACAGAACATATTCCAAGATCAACCACATGCTCAGACATAAAGCAAGAATGAATAAACTTTTAAAAATTGAAATAACATCAACTATACATTTGGACCACAGTGGAATGAAAATAGAAATGAATACCAAAATAATCCTCGAAACCACACAATTAATATACAAATTAAACAACTTGCTCTTCAATGAGTTTTAGGTAAACAACAAAATTAAGACAGAAATAGGAAAATTTATGAAATAAATGAAAACAGACACATGACATACCAAAATCTCTGGGATACAGTAAAAGCAGTGTTAAGAGGAAAGTTTATAGCACTAAAGACCTATCTCAAAAAGTTAAAAAGATTTCAAACTAATGATCTAACAACACACCTGAGGACTAGAAAAACAAAAACAAACCAATTCCAAAACTAGCAGGAGAAAAGAAATAACTAAAATCAGAACAAAACTGAATGAAATTGAGACCCTGAAATCCATGCAAAGAATCAACAGAATCAGAAGTTGGTTTTCTGAAAGGATAAACAAGATGGATTGACATCTAGCTAGATTAATGAAGAAGAGAGATTTAAATAAGCAAAATCAGAAAAAACAAATCAGATAAATTTCCGGAAACACACAAACTTTCTTTCACTGCTCTTTGAATTCTTCTTGCATAAAATCAGACACCACAACCAATCTCACAGAAATACTATAGTATCTGTGAGATTACTATGAATGCCTCTGTGAACCAGGAAATCTAGAGGAAATGGATAATTTCTGGAAACACACAATCTCCCAAGATGGAATCAGGAAGAAATTGAAACCCTGCAGAACAATATCAAGCTTCAAAATTGAATCAATAGTAAAAACCTACCAACCAAAAAAATTTCCTGGACCAGATGGATTCACAGCTGAATTCTGCCATGCAGACAAAGAAAAGGGAGTACCAATCTTACCAAAACTATTCCAAAAATTGAGGCAGAGGGACTCCTTGCTAACTCAATCTACAAAATCAGCATTACCCTGACACCAAAACCTGGAAAAGAAACAACAAATAAAGAAAACTGCAGGCCAATATCCCTGATGAACATAGACGCAAAAGTCCTCAACAAAATAGTAGCAAACCTAATCATCAAGAAGTTAATTCACTATGATCAAGTAGGCTTCACTCCTGGGATGCAAAATTGGTTCAACATATGCAAATAAATAAATGTGATTCACCACAGAAACAAAATTAAAAACAAAAACTATGATTATCTCCATAGACATGGAAAAAAACTTTAGATAAATTTAACATCGTTTCATGATTAAAAAAAAAATAAAAAACCCTCAACAAACTAGGCATTAAAGGAATAGACCTCAAAATAATTAGAACCATGTATGACAAACCCACAGCTAACATCACACTGAATGGGCAAAACTGAAAGCATTCCTCTTGAGAACAAGCTAAGGATACCTACCCTCACTACTCCTTTGAAACGTAGCACTAGAAATCCCATCCAATGCAATCAGACAAAAGAAATAAAAGGCATCCAAATTGGAAAAGAAGAAAAACTATCTCTCTTCACTGACTATATGATAGAAAGCTCTAAAGACTCCACCTTCTATACCTCGAAAACCCTAAAGATTCCACTGAAAGCCTCCTAGAACTGATAAAGGACTTTAGTAAAGTGTCAGGATACAAAATAAATGTATAAAAATTAGTAGCATTTCTATACACTGATAACATTCAATCTGAGAACAAAATCAAAAATGTAATCCCATTTACAATAGCTGCAAAAAAAATAAAAAGAAAATAAAATATCTAGGAATACATCTTACCAAGAAGGTGAAAGGTGTCTACAAGAAAAACTACAAAACAATGCTGAAATAAATTGTAGATAACACAAACAAATTGGAAAACATTCCATGCTTATAGATTGGAGGAATCAATATTATTAAAATGGCCATACTACCCAAAGCAATCTGCAGATTCAATGCTATTCCTATCAAACTACTGTCATTTATCACAGAGCTAGAAAAAAATATTCTAAAATGTATATGGAATAATGGAAGAGCTTGAATAGCCAAAGCAATCCTAAGCAAAAAGAACAAAGCTGGAGGCATCACATTACCCAACTTCAAACTATACTATAAGACTACAGTAACCAAAAGAGCTTAGTAGTTGTACAAAAACAGACACATAGACAAAGGAAATGGTCTAGAGAACCCAGGCATAAAGTCACATACCTACAGTCATCTGATCTTTGACAAACTAAGTTGACAAAAATAATCTATGTGGAAAAGACTCCTTTTTTTTTTATTATTATACTTCAAGTTCTAGGGTACATGTGCACAACGTGCAGGTTTGTTACATATGTATACATGTGCCATGTTGGTGTGCTGCACCCATTAACTCGTCATTTACATTAGGTATATCTCCTAATGCTATCCCTCCCCCACTCCCCACAATAGGACCCAGTGTGTGATGTTCCCCTTCCTGTGTCCAAGTGATCTCATTGTTCAATTCCCACCTATGAGTGAGAACATGCAGTATTTGGTTTTCTGTTCTTGCGATAGTTTGCTGAGAATGATGGTTTCCAGCTGCATCCATGTCCCTAGAAAGGACACAAACTCATCCTTTTTGATGGCTGCATAGTATTCCATGGTGTATATGTGCCACATTTTCTTAATCCAGTCTGTCACTGATGGACATTTGGGTTGATTCCAAGTCTTTGGCATTGTGAATAGTGCCTCAATAAACATACATGAAAGACTCCTTATTCAATAAATGGTACAGGGGTAGCTGTCTAGATATTTTCAGAAGAATGAAACTACACCTTATCTCTCACAATACATAAAAATTCACTCAAGATGGATTAAATATTTAAATGTTAGACCTCAAACTATAAAAATCCTACAAGAAATTTGGAAAAGAATGTATGGCTAAGTCCTAAAAAGCAATCACAACAACAAACTGAAAAGTGGTAGCTAATTAAACTAAAGTGCTTCTGCACAGCAAATGAAATTATCAACAAGGTAACAGTCAGCCTAAAGAATGAGCAAATATTTGCAAACCACAAATCTGAAAAAGGTCTAATATCCAGAATCTACAAAGAACATTACAAACTCAACAAACGAGAAACAAATAATCCCATTAAAAAATGGCCAAAAGACATGAACAAACACTTCTCAAAAGAAGTCGTACAAGTGACCAACAAAAATACGAACAAATGCTCAACATCACCAATCATCAGAGAAACGTGAATCAAAACGATGGTGGGATAGCATCTCACACCTCAACATCACCAATCATCAGAGAAACATGAATCAAAAAGATGGTGGAATAGCATCTCACATCTCAACATCACCAATCATCAGAGAAATGTGAATCAAAACTATGGTGGCATAGCATCTCACATCCATCAGAGAGGCTCTTATTAAAAAGTCAAAAAACTGCAGGGTGCGGTGGCTCAAGCCTGTAATCCAAAACTTTGGGAGGTTGAGGAGGGCAGATCACGAGGTCAGGAGTTCAAGACCAGCCTGGCCATCATAGTGAAACCCTGTCTCTACTAAAAATACAAAAACATTAGCTGGGCGTGGTGGCAGACACCTGTAATCCCAGTTACTCTGGAGGCTGAGGCAGGAGAATCAGTTGAAACTGGGAGGTGGAGGTTTCAGTGAGCGGAGATTGTACCACTGCATACCAGCCTGGGTAACAGTGCAAGACTCCATCTCAAAAAAAAAAAAAAAAAAAGTCAAAAAACAACGATGCTGGCAGGGCTGCTGAGTAAAGGAAACACTTATACACCATTAGTGGGAATGCCACCAGTGGTGGGAATTGGTTCAGCCACTGTAGGAAGCTGTTTGGAGATTTCTCAAAGAACTTAAAACAGGCTGGGCACGGTGGCTCACACCTGTAATTCCAGCACTTTGGGAGGCTGAGGTGAGTGGATCACGTGAGGTCAGAAATTCTAGACCAGCCTGGTCAACATGGCGAAACCCCCTCTCTACTAAAAATACAGAAAAGTAGCCAGGCATCATGGCGCATGCCTGTAATCCCAGCTACTCAGGAGGGTGAGGCAGGAGAATCACTCGAATGTGGGAGGCAGAGGTTGCAGTGAGCTGAGATCGTGTCACTGCACTCCAGCCTGGGCAACAGAGCAAGACTCTGTATTAAAAAATAAATAAATAAATGAACTTACAACAGAACTACCATTTAACCCAATAATCCCATTACTGTGTATATATCCAAAAGCAAATAAATTATTCTACCAACAGATACCTTCACTATATATTTATGACAGCACTATTCACAATAGCAAAGGCATGGAATCAACATAAGTGCCCATCAATGGTGGACTGGATAAAGAAAATGTGTTATATATTTTATAGATATATTTTAGTTTACTGCTATGTAGCCATAAAAACAGAATACTACGTAGTCATAAAAACAAATGAAATCATGTTCTCTGCAGGAACATGAATGCAGTTGGAGGCCATTATCATAAGTGAATAAAGGCAGGAACAGAACAAATACACATGTTCTCACTTATAACTGGGAGATAAACTCTGACTACACATGGATATAAAGGTGGGAGCAATGGGCCAGGCACGGTGGCTCACGCCTGTAACCTCAGCACTTTGGGAAGCAGAGGCAGGTGGATCACTTAAGATCAGGAGTTCGACACCAGCCTGACCAATATGGTGAAACCCCATCTCTACTAAAAATACAAAAATCAGCCGGGCATGGTAGCATGTGCCTTTAGTCCCAGCTACTCAGGAGGCTGAGACAGGAGAATCGCTTGAACCTGGGAGGCAGAGGTTGCAGTGAGCCAAGATTGTGCCACTGCATTGCAGCCTGGGTGACAGAGCAAGACTCCATCTCAATAAATAAATAAATAAATAAATAAATAAATAAATAAATAAGAGAACAATGGACACTGAGAACTACTAGAGGTGGGAGAATAGGAGGGAAGAAAGAGTTGGAAAACTAACTATTAGGAAGTATGCTCAGTACCTGGGTGATGGAATCAATCACACCCTAAACCTCAGCATTTTGTAATACACCCATGTAGCAAACCTTCACATGTACCCACTGAATCTATACAAAATAAAGTTGAAATTATTTTAAAAAAAGAAAAGAATAACTGCAAATACCTTAAAGCAGGACTGTGATTGGCATTTATATCAGTCTGGCTCCCAGCAAAATAATTTGAGTAGAGTCTAATCAATACTCTATATAAAGAACAAAGAGAATATAAGAAAGTCATTGGGAAAAATACAGTACCTAGGACTAATAACAGTAAGTCTCCATTACTGATGTTAGACCCAAAAGGGCGAGGGGTGAGATTAATTGTAGGAATCAGAGACAGAGAGAAATGTGTAAAGAGGGCTACTTTGTAGGAGTAAATCCCTTCAACAAAGGATGCCTGTGTCCTGCCAGCAAAGAACCTGTAGAGAGGCAGACAGTGAATATACACTCTAATCTTACTCTTGTCCTCCCTCTGATTTCTTGACACTGCCCACTATTGGCTGAAAACAGAAGGCTAAGGCACCCATTGATAAAGTCCATACCGTTCTCCCTCTCAGGGCACAGAATAGAGAAGAGAAGCACGGAGAGTGGATCTTCAGGGAAAAATGGAAGGTCTTTAGCATAGCAAGTCGGAAGGACCCAACGAGGCCAGAGTGCCCGAAGCCTAGTAGGCAAACGAGTGAACAGCAGGAAATGAGAGCAGTGAGGTAGAGGCTGGATTATATGGGGCCTTGTTTCCATAATGTGGACTTTGTAGTAATTTATTCTGAGTGACATAGGAAATCACAGGGCATTTTTGAACAAAGGAGAAGGTAAGGATAGAAGCAAGAAGAGCATTTAGGAACTACTGCAGTAATCCTGGTGAGAGATGATGGTGTCATGGGCTAGAAAAATAGTGAGTCTGGCAGTGAGAAAAGCAATCATATTCTGGATGCATTTGGAAAGAAGAGAGCTGTCATAGTTTACATATGTTGACTGCGAGAGACAGAAGATTATCAAGGAACACTGGAGAGTTTGGGCAACATAAACAATATAGTTGCCATTTTGCCGTTTACTGAGATGGGCAAGACTTCTGAAAGTGTAGGTTTCATATGGGTATTAGGCATCTAGGTAGAGATGTCATATGTGACTTTGGCAGAGGTTGGGCCTGGAAATATAACTTTAGCATTTGTTAGAATACAGATGTTAGATAAAGCTGTAGGACCTGATGTGATTAGGCAAGGATTTAGTGTAACTAAATAACATTACCCTAAAACGGACTCCTGGGAATTCTAACATTTAAACTCTAATAATGCAGGAAGGAAGCACTCAGCTAAAAAGATCAAAAAGGACTAGAACGTGTTATAGCAGGATTCTGGTGGGTATTGAGTGTAATTGAGTAGTGTAAATTGAAAACAATTTGGGTCAAAGAAGTTTGTAGCTATAATGAGAAAAATGATCAGAATATGAGAGTCATTGATATTTTTGATGACCTTGGGAATATTTAAAAGGGACAGAAATATTGATGTCTACATTTTGATGGTGATTAAGACATGGTATTGATTTTACTATTTTTGAAATGTATAGTTCCAGCAACTTAGTTGTTAGATTATTCAACACCTTTGGCCTAATTTTTCTGTAAAAAAACTGACATTTTAAAATAGTTGGTCAAAAACATATCTTGTACATAATCTGACCAAAAAATTAGATGCAGTTAAATCTTATTTACTATCCAATTTACTTGATATTGTCACATTCGACACTCGGAAACTATTTGGAGGACAGTGGAAAGTTCTAGAATTGCCCATATATACCCTAAAAACAGGGTCAAGGCTGCAAAGATGTATTCTAATAAATAATGAGCATTTATAAGATTCTGCTACTTTCCAGAGTATGGTAGACAGAACAGTGGTTCCCAAAGATTTCCACATTCTATTCCCAGGAACCTGTGAACATGTTACCTTACAGGGCAAGAGAGACTTTGCCGATGTGATTAAAAATGGACTTTGAGATGGGGAAGAATATTCTGGATTATCCAGGTGAGCTCCATGTGATCACATGGCTCCTTAAAAATCAGAAAACTGTCTTGGCTATGGTCAGGAAGACGTAATCTTGCTGATATTGAAGACAGAGGAAGAGGGCCATGAGCCATGACTTGTGGGTGGCCTCTAGAAGCTGGAAAAAGGAAGGAAACAGATTCTCCAGGAAGAAACACAGCCCTGCTAACACCATGCTTTTACCCCCGTTTGGTCTGTGTCACACGTCTAATCTAGAGAAGTGCAAGAAAATGAATTTGTGGTTTTCATCTACAACATCTGTGGCACTGTGTTACAGCTGCAATGGAAAATTAATACATAGTGTCATGACTTTTTTTTTTCAGTTGAATGAAGAAACAACCAAAATGGTGAATTTGAAGATTTCAAATGAGAAGCAGTTTCCTTCCCTCATATTCAAGTATAGGTACTGGTCTAGAGTGCCTGGACCCTTCCCCACTGTACCTGA
Source organism: Macaca thibetana thibetana (assembly GCF_024542745.1). Classification (NCBI taxonomy): domain Eukaryota; kingdom Metazoa; phylum Chordata; class Mammalia; order Primates; family Cercopithecidae; genus Macaca; species Macaca thibetana. Next base: position 181,860,570 of record NC_065580.1, on the reverse strand, counting down.
ATGTCCTGAGAAGGCGATTTATTCCTTCATTGTAGATGAAGAAACGGAGAGATTAAATATATTTATAAGATACTCCAAATAACAGAATGGATCCAGCACTAAAACCCACTTTCCACCCTGCCCCCAGGCACATTGCTTCAAAGGCTTTCAAACATTCTCTGCCCATATATGCTTAAGAAATCCAAGTAAATTTGGAAGAGGGATGATTACGCACAATTTCCTTTTGGCTGCCCGATTTCCTTTTGGCCTTCTGCAGTTAAGAAGTCCACGCATTTGCATGGTCATCTTAACACATGAAAGGAACAAACCAATATAGTCTAATCATAGTAGCCTGCTGAGGTCACAACAAAATTGTCTGACCTCTGAGAGGCTCTGCGTTACACCTAAGAAAACAGCAATACCAGTAATTTGCTTTAAAAAAAAAAAAAAGAGAAAGATGCATTTATCAGCCACAATGAAAGATAATAGTCGGTGACCTCTTCATGTTTCCTGTCCCTTTAATTTTTTGCTAACAGGGGAGGAGAAATAATCAAGGGCATCAGGTGTAGGTTGTCCCTTAAACTAATTAACAGTCCTTTGGGGGGCTTCGCTAGCCTCCCTCTTTTGTCCAGTTACTGGCAGGAAACTGGGTGACCAGGTGGTTTTCTGGTGCTGTAACTTTGCCGAGGGCTGCTGGAAGTTGTAAAAAGGCTTTAACTTATCTCTTCTAAATCCTTGGGTTCAGCCAGCTCAACCTCTTAGCCCAGGTTTTCTTCATTTTGCCATCTTCACATGGCTATCTTTGATAAAGGAGAAACTGGTGAAAGCAAGCATGTAAATATCACCTCTTGAGTTCTAAGACTCAAATTCAGTAAGTTATAGAGAAATCTGGTGGTGTTGCTTTTGTAGTATGAAGCCTAGTTCATTTTTATTAAAATATAATTGCCTTACCTATGAGATGCTTGAGGAATTGCAAGGACCAACCCAGAGTCTGTCTCTCTTTATTGTTACTTACTGAGTGTTATCCTTGGTGGAAGTGGCTTGTATTCCATTACAGGCAGAACACTGCAGGGCTGTTTATTTCCTGTATCTACAGAGTATAAAAACAGTTCAATGAAAGAAATAGTTGGGATTGAGGTATTTGATGGAAAGGAAATGGGACCATTTGTTCGTTTGGGCCACGAGGCAAGTTCAAAGAGGGAGACTTTTGTTTTCTAAAACTATGGTGAGCAGTTCCAGTTTTATGTCAAACATCAGGGTTTCGTGCAGGATGTAAACATTTCCTGCTGGCCAAGTCTGTTTCTATAATGGTAACCCCATAGGTTCTGTGCTACTTGCACTGTAATTGTGCCAAGAGTTCCTGTATTCAACAGGGGAGGTTAAAAGTCAGTCTGGTTTCACAGCTGTTTTGGGTAAGAACTGGCTTTCCAGCAGCTCTGGAAACTTACGGTTATACTCCTCAGATAAACATTAATCAGTGGCTATGATTTCACAAGGGCATCATGGAGTTGTTTGGAACGAAACTGGAAATATGTCTGTGTGGGTGTGTATTTCATGGTAGCGTGTAGGGGCGCTCAGGGACATTAGTTTTAAGAAGGCCATTAATGAGTATAGATAATTGTAGAATTTTATTTCATAATTTCTTCAGGCACACATTAAGGTGAAAATGAGCACAATTGAAAGTTTAAATGTTAGACCTTATTTTCCCCTTGACTTTCGGTAAATTTAAAGATAGTTTATCTCCATTTTTTATTAATCTCAATTTGGCACTGATTCCCAATGCTTCAGCTTTCATTTTCTCTTTTCTTTAGTCTTTCAAGTAGTTATTGATTTACAAACGAATACTTAAATGTAAGGAAGATGAAGAGATTTTGATTTAAAGCAATTCTAATGGTGAAAAGAAAAATCATTTTGAGCCACAGAAGAAACTCCCTCCACTGCATCTCTTTAACGGGTTTGGGTTTTCATATTTCAGGTCGTCTTAAATTTGGGGCCATCTCTATTCCTTTAGTTTTCCTAACTTGTGCCCTAAAAGATAATATGAGCTGTCTTTGATAAACCCATTTTAGAGCATGCTCTGTGATCTGGATCACAAAGTTGACATTGAGAATTATGTTCTTTCCCTTGATAAAGGTTGCTGGAAGTGGCAGAACAAACCTAAGAGATTTTTTTAAAGTACTTGAAAGACAGGACATCCCGTGGGCTTTTCTGACTAATAAGACATGCTGTACACATTTCTACTCAGGAGGCAGAGGAAAGCTTTAGAAAGAAGATGGGGTATCGTCATCACAAATACTTTAAAGACACTATAACATGCCAAGGACAGTCAAAGCTGTAATAAAAAATAGAAAACATCAACATAAATGGTGACATTATTATTACATTTTATCAGTGTGAATTATCCAAGTCCTTTGATTTTTCTGGGAGACTATAAATCAAAAGAGGTGTGTGCAAGAACCCTTCCAGAGAAGGAAGTCTATGTCCTCTTCCATACGACCCTCAACCAAAAATGAATGAGGAAAAATAACATATAGTTATATTAAGGTGTTTAGGTTTTTAACAAGAGAGAGTAAGATGAAAAGTACCTATCAAAGTAATAGTTTTCAAATTGACAGTTGTTCAACAAACACTCTAAAGTCCTATATGTGTTATTGTCCTTGATGAAGATGGGCCTTCCCCTGGTCTAATAAGGAAAGTATACTTTCCCTGTTTATAAATGGTATTTTGCATTCATGGAAGAAAAAACATTCAGTCCTTTGTGATATAAGATTTATCATCTGATGATATGGTAGCCCCTAGCCACATGTGGCTATTGGACATTTAAAATGTGGCTAGTCTGAATTGAGATGTGCTATGAAGTGTGAAATATATGTAGGATTTCAAATCCCCACAAAAAAATGTAAAATATCTCAATCATATTCTTATTTTGATTACATGTTGGAAAGATAATAATTTGGACATATTTGGTTAAATACGTACATTATTAAAATAATTTGTTTTACTTTTTAACATTTCTATTAGAAAATTCTATGTAACAATTTAAAGTTGCACAGGTTGCTCACATTCTGTTTCTGACCTAGAAGCCGGCCTTAGATATTTGTATCTCTATGACTTCCGTGCCTGAAGTCACTTTAAAAAATAAAGGAAACAAAAGTTTTCCACTCTAAGAAATGAAATAAGGAAGGATGGACTTTAACTTGGATGTGTGGAGAAGAAAGTTCAAGAAAAAGGAAAAAGGGGAGCAATATAGTTAGGGAATCAAATGACTGCAGAAAGCAAAGCCAATGGATCAGTTGATGAAACATCAATGCAAAATAACAAGAGTACCACAGTAGACACACACACACACCCCCGCCACAGAGCTCCTATCCTCTTGATTTGTTACCCTATACTGCAAATCTCATATATTTGATTTCCAAGTACATTCAGCAAGGTCGATGATTTTGCACTATTATTGCTCATGAAATTTCTTCCTGCAAGTTTGGGTGGACTCACTGTAATGGTACAAGTTATTATTATTAAGTATACCTTCAGCATTTTTTATCTACTGAAGTGGTCATTGCTCATATTTTTGTTATTCTTCTCTGTTAGCGTATTCCATGCACTGTGTATCAGCCAAATAGTCTAAGTCTGAAACATCAAAGTGATTTGACAGATCTACGGGTTCGTATCTTGTTCCATTCTAAACCTTCAAAGTTATATGGAGGGAAATATAATAAAAATTGATTCTGCAAAGATACTCAAGCCCTCAACCTTCCTTACATGGTCAGGATAATAAAAAGATATATACCATACCAAAATTAATTTCCACTGCTCCCTTGGCCTTGGATAAATGAAAAACTACAGTTTTTAGTTTTATGGATCTCCTAGCCTTCACCAGCACCAATGTTGAGGAAATTAAACAATTAATCTTGCTTTTAATTGTATAGGAATGTCAGTCAGTGAAGTAAACACAACTTATTCCACTCTTGCTCAATGAAAGTTATCTACTGTGAAGGATTAGCTGCCATGTTCAACAATAACGAAGCTCTTGTTTTCCAATAAAGAGGTTAATTGGCTTCAGAGAAAATACATGTACAGAACACATAGGCCTAATATTGGTTTTGCGAAGGTCCAGTGTGAGGGAAGTTAATGTTTCCTGTTTATTAGCTGTTTTACAACAATCTGCCCTTGACCAATAATTATGCTTACATAGCTGATGCTAATATGTGTCAGCGCAGTAGCTACTTAATGTATCCTCTGCACCTGTGTGCAATTGAGTTTGCCATCAACCCACAGCGTCCTTAGTCCTCACTCTTCGGGCGTCGTTTCCTGTCTCCAAATGGACTAAGCACCTGGATGGTGGAAACTCCAATGTCAAAAATCAGACTGCCTTTCCTGGACCTGTTTTCTTAAATTCTAAATGTAGCCATCTGTTTTGCAGGTCTATGTGGTTAAAAATGAGAATAAGAAAAGTAGAGGATACTTTCTAAACTTAAAGAATTTTTCAAGGAAATTCACACAGGTGTCCCATACATATTCACTGGGGAGAGGCCTCTGGAGTTTTGAGAGCATACTGAATCACTGTAGGATCTTGCTAAATTGCAGATTTAAGCAGGGCCTGATAATCTGCATCTCCAACAAGCTCCCAGGTAATCCTGATGATGCTGATTCATGAGCAAATGTTGAGTAGCAAGGCATGGGGGCTCCTTAGGATCACAGTCACCAGGATAACTACTTACTGATATTTACTGAGGTACAATTAAATTTTTACTTTCTGAGTAGCAACCACGCCTTCTATTTCCTTTGAAAAGGCTCATAAAGCTTGCCTGCAGTGTAGCTCTGGACAACAGAAAACTCCTGGTAATTTTTGTGAAAGATAGATCATTACGTGACAACTCACCGAAACTGATTTTGTCCATGAGGATGCTCTAAGTCACATGCAGCAATAGGCATTGGAGAGAAATTTAGGAAACAAGACTTAAAGAAATATGGAGTGTTCCCAACTGGGACAGTTAGACTCATTAACTTCTTGATTTCCCACCTTCTTCCTTATTTGCCTTCATGTTACTCCCTCTCCTATAGATTATTTATTCCAGTTTGCTCACCTCACTTCATTTTGAGAGCAAGCTAACTAGGTTACAAGTGTCTCTTTAAAAACCATCCCATGTAATGAACAGGGCACATAAAGTTCACTGATGTCAGGAAACAAGAATCAGAAGCAGTAATGATCTCTGAGACTTTGATAGTTTTAAAATATAGTACCCCTCTGGGTTAAATATTTTTTATGGCTTTGGGAAATATTAATATTAATTCCTAAAAAAAATTGATGACCAGGATGAAGAGCCTATATAAAAATAGACTGAAGGGCAATCACGAGGATGATTTTCTTTTGTGATACAAGTTTTCAGCGACAGCTCTGAACTAGCAACTTTTCAATTAAGTCCAATCTGTCACGGTGGGGGAAACAGTGTGGCCGACAGGCCTTGCAAAGAGATTTGGCAGTGAGTGGCCAAGTTAGCATTTCTAACTGAAAATATGCTGTATTTGTTTAAACCATTGCTTAAATAGCACTGTGTATTTTTATTCCTTTGTAGGCATTTATGCCATTAATTTATACGGTATGCAATTATGCACTGCAAGTTCAGTATTGGAATCTCTGTTTTTTTAGTCTCTCCCCTGTCTCTGAGTTTGCCTTGGTAGCAGTAAAGCAGAATGATAAAATAATCTTTTCTTCCCATCTTGCTCTCTCTGCCACATAGGGAGAAATTTTTGTCCTTGAGAATGTTAAGTGTCCAAATCATCTCGGAGCCCAGTTCATGGTCAGCACTTGAAGGGAACAGTTTGAGACAGCAGGAGCCTCTTAAACCATCCCACCACAAATCTATTACAATATAAAAAGACAGGAAATAATGCATCCCTCCCTCCTTCCAACTGTAGTGACACGACGCCATTATTGTAACATAAACTACCTTCTTTTTCAAGGTTGTTCTTAAGAGCTGTGGAATTGTACGTTTCAAGAGACTGTATTATTAACAAGGTTTGTATTATAAAAAACATACAGGTCATAAATTAATGGCATCAATATCCCCTGGAACTAGATCTTAGCTGTGTTTAGAGATGTTCTTATTTATATTGGTCTAATAACCAGGACCTTTCTCTGCTCACCACATTTCAGCAATTTCGATTGGCTGTATCATTAGCTCAGGTTACAAGTATCTTGTTCATACCAGATACTTCGTACCAGCGCAAGTACCAGAACCCCTCACAAGGGGCACGTCAATCACCTCATGTTCTCCTTCACCTCTCCCTCTTCTCTGTCTCTTCTGCATTCCCTCTCCCTCTCTGTTTTGTGTTGTGATTTATTTGGGATCGCTTGAACCTTTTTGATAAATAAGGTTATTCACAAACCTAAGGTTGCAGGCAGAATCTCACTTCCTTACACTCTCCATTGCTTAATGTAATGTGATCAGACCTGGAAGGGGAGAAAGCCTACAAATACCGGTATTTTACGGAGGGCAGCTGCCCTGTATTCTTTCAACTGTTGAACGTCCTTTAATTTAATTCAGAAGTCAATCCAATGCATGTTTTCTTTCCATTTATGAATTTCCACTTTCAGGAAGAGTTTTTAAAAAGTCAACAAACTCGTCCTGTTGTGCATGTGCTAATTATAGAGAATGTGTCTCCGTTCAAGGTTAAAATTTCCTTTTTGAGAGTCTCAGTGCGCCCTTCCACTATTTCTGTTGGAGCAATGACTAGAAATCGTTTAAAATAAAACAGTAACTGGTTGGGCCATGTGGACATACACTGCTCTGTGGGACAGGGAGTAACTTATAAGTTAAGGATGTGAGTGACACAGAGGATGACTCTGTGTTGGTGGTGCTGAATTTTGTTAGAGAACAAACCTCACCGAGGCTGACTTCAGCTCTACCATGAACATGCAAAGCAAGGAAATTGCATGCGTTTTGGACACACTTTGTAAGGCACCATAAGGTCTATTTCAAGAAACTAACATAACAATGGGTGATGCTAAATGCTACTGAGGAACTTGCAATATTTTGCACATATGGACTGAGTATGTGGCAGCATACATAAATATTTCGTTTGCTAATTGCAGTTAGTTATCAGATTGCACATGAACAGACAGAATGACATATGAGAAGTTCCAAGAACATTGTGTAACAGGACATACAACTGAAATGTAGTTTTCTCACACTTGGTGAAATTTGAGCTCAGCAAACACAACTTATTCCGTATTCATTCATTAAGATTAAAATATTTAAAAAATCACCAAATTCAGAACATCATTATGTTGTCATGTTCGAGGACCATTGCCAAGAGGAATGTGAGAAACTGGAGCTCAAGAGCCACCAGCTCACAAGTTGCTTGACATAATTTGGAATCAGTTGATAGTTCAATAGCTGATTTCCCCCAAATTTAGGTACCCAATACCTCTTTTTATCATTTTGGAGCTTAACTGCTGAGCTAGTTAGAAAGGAGAGAAAGCAGAAAACAGAATAAGTTTTAAAATTGCAAAATCTCTAAAAACTGAAATTTCAAGTCAACTGTTTATAATGTTCAAGGCAAAAATGACAGAATTAGAAATGTTTACAATTGGAAGAGAAGCAATCATAAAAAACAACTTAATGCACTTCCTGTTTTATAGGGGATTTATACATCCATCTCCCACAGATAAAGTGTCTCTCCAAGATCCCAAGTCTAGTTTGTCAAAGATAGGATTAGAATTCTTACCTCCTAGACTTGTGCTTTTTCCAGCTTTGCATGCTGTCTTAATTACTATTAAACCTTTTGAGTTTATCTCTAGAATATGACTTGGAAGCCAGGGTGGTTTAGTGAAATGAGTCTGAGTTTTTCTATCGATGATATTTGAGTTCAAATCCTGGTTCAGTTTCATTGCCCTCATCTAGAAAAAGGATAATTAAGACGTTGCTTTCAAAAATAATTTTAATGTTAGAAACGAAGTACGTACAATGCCGCAAACCTAAAATGTTCTGAAAATGGTAGCTGTTATTATCATCACATCTTTGAGGCCTGGGTGCTTAGTATGGACTCAATAAACAAATGACAGAATAAATGAAAAATATAAGAGATCACATAAGATGAGTAAGTGAATGATTGACAATAGTAAGATTGCCACTAAAAGATAAATGAAGAAGAGGCCTGTGAATATTTTCTCTGGATTCTCTCCATGTATTAGAAATGCTTTGTTTCCTTTTTGATTTCACTCATTCATCAAGTATGTTCTTTTAGCCTCTGTAGTGCTGGAAAACATGACCCAGAAAATTAGAAAATCAAAATGCACCGAATGGCTCAAAAATGTATATCAGCTCAGCACAGCCTAAATTGGAAAATCTAATTGGACACCTATACAAACAGAGTTTTGTAAACCTTACCTGCACTAACTATTCAAACTCAAGCAGAAAACCCCACCTAGGAATAGGCCAATTTAATTAATTTTACTAAGTAGGAGAGGGCAGCATGGCCTTGTGCCAGGGTATTCCTTTTTACTTTTTAAATGAATGTACACAAAATTACCCCTTGTACCATTTCAACAACCTGCTTAATCAGACTGCCTGTAGAAACTGGGAGTCTCCAATGTTAACTTTGCTGAGGTGGCTTTAAGACCAGAGAAGAAGGAAGGATCGGCAGCACCCTGGAAATGCTAAATGAAACACCCTTCCTTCTGTTCCTCAGAAGCTCAACTTTGATGACATAAAGGTCGAGATGAGGCAGCAGAGTGATCACAAACAATAGCTCTGCTGAGCTCTTCAACCCACATAATTTTCTGGCAAATAAAACATGTAGAAGACCTGTGTGCGAGGGATATTTTACTTTAAAACGGTGAGACCTGAAAATTGAAGAATATGTGAGATATCCTTTTTAATACCCCCTTAGTACTCCAGTCTTTTTAAAAAGCAAAGAAGTAACAAGGCAGTATGAAATACAAGAAAGCAAACCTATATGGAAATTTGTATAGGAGCTTTTAAGAATATTGGTATTTTTCTACTATGGAAGAAATGCTTGCACATTTAAAAACATATAGGAAAGAGAGGAAAAAAGTAAAAAAAAACAAGGGAAAACCCTAATTCTTTAGTTCATCAATACAAAGCTGATCTTGGTGGTTTTTTCGTCAGCTTTGAAAAAAATCAATTTAATTGAGGCATAATTTTCATATAATAAAATGCACCCCTTTTAGGTGTATAGTTCAATGGTTTTTGATAAATGTGTACAGCAAGTAACCACCACCAAAGCAAAAAGTTCCTTCATTTTCCCAGGAACTCAACTTTACACCGTCATCCTTGGCCCTTGGCAGTCATCAATATGCTTTCTTTCTCTTTTTTTTTTTTTTTTTTGAGATGGACTCTTGCTGTGTCGCCTAGGCTCAAGTGCAGTAGTACTGTCTCGGCTCACTACAATCTCCACCTCCTGGGTTCAAGCGATTCTCCAGCCTTAGCCTCCCAGGTAGCTGGGACTAGAAACACCCACCACTATGACTGGCTAATTTTTGTATTTTTAGTAGAGAAGTAGTTTTGCCATGTTGGCCAGGCTTGTCTTGAACTCCTGACCTCAAGTGATCCACCTGCCTCAGCCTCCCAACATGCTGGGATTACAGGCATGAGCCACCATGTACACTTTCTATCTTTATAAATTGTTTTGCCTTTGTAGAATTGTATATAAATGAAATCATACAGTACCTACTCCTTTAGATCTGCTTCTTTTACTCAGCATATTTTTGATATTCTCTTATGTTGTTGTATATATTACAGATTTGTGTGTGTTTTTTTTGTTTGTTTGTTTCCAAGAAGTATTTCATTGTATGGACAGATAAACCACAGTTTATTTATATATTTATCTCTTGATAGACTGTTGGTTTCTAGTTGTTTGCTATTATGACCACAGTTGCTATGAACATTCATACCTAAGTCTTCATGTGAATATATGTTTTGGTTTCTCTTGGGTAAACACCTAAGAGTAGAATTACTGAGTTGTATAAGTGAACTTTTAACCTCATAAAAATAACCTGCCAAATTTTTTTACCAAAGTGGTTGCAAAATTTTACTTTTCCCAATAGTAGCAAGAACATTTTCAGTTGCTTTGTATCTTCAGCGACACTCTGCACTACCTATTATTTCAATTATTTGCCTTTTCCTGATGACTAATGATGTTAAGCATCTTTTTATGTTATTGTTCATTTGTACATTTTCTTTTGTGAGCCTTCTGTTCAAATCTTTTAGCAGTTTTAAAAGTTGTTTGTCTTATTGAATTGTAGGAGTTCTTAATGTATTCTAGTTATAAATTATTTGTCAGAAATAAGTATTGTCAATATTTTCTCCCAATCTGTGGCTTGCCTTTTAATTTCTAAATGGTGTCTTGCAAAGACTATAAGTTTTTAATATGAATGAAATCTAATTCATCATTTTTTTCTTTTAAGACTCATGTTTCTTGTGTCCTAAAAATTTTTGCCTACCCAATCATATAAATGTTTTGCTCTGTATTTCTTCTAAAAGTTATAGAAAAAACTCCAAGGAATACTTTAACTGTATGCATTAAATTTTGATATGTTTCATTTTTATTTATATTCAATTTATTCTTTGTAGTTAACTTGTTATTTCTCCTTTGATGCATGGCTTACCTGGTGGTGTGTTTTTAGGGCTCCAAATTTTAGGAATGTTTAAAATATCTTTTCATCTAGATTTATAGATTGATTTTGTTGCAGTTAGAAATCATACTCCATATGGTTTCAATTATTTGAAATATTAAGACTTTTTATGGCTCTGTATATGATCTATCATGGTGAATGTTGTCTTAGAAGAAAGAGACTAGAAAAAAAAAAACAAATCTCAATCTTTCTTCAACTTTCCAGTAGATAAACTTGTTCCAATATGAAATATCAATTATAGATTGAGTATCCTTTATCTACCATGCTTAGGACCAGAAGTGTTTTAGATTTAGGATATTTCCAGATTAAGAAATATTTGCATATGCCTGGTGAGGTATCTTGGAGATGAGCCCTAAGTCTAAACACAAAATTCATTTATGTTCCATATACACCTTACAAATATAGTCTGATTAGGGATGCCTAACCCTGTATAAAATGACACAGCATACAATTAAAATTTCTCTAAATACATATGTGTTAATAATTCTAAGAATAAGAATTATTCTTAGAATAACTTGATATTCTATAGAATCAACTTATTCTTAGAATAACTTGAATATCTAAGAATAACTTGCAAATAGCATAATATATAGTAAATATTTGAAAATTTATCTCATCATAAGAAATCAGTAAAATGGACTTTGCCAAGTCTAATCTCACATTAAAATGTGAGTATTTTTTGTAGAATAAATAGTTTTATTCTCACATCTTTTAGTAGTATTACTTTGCAAAATAACCTATCTTTCACAAAACTCTTTTAAAAAGAAGTATTCTGAACATTTGCAGAAGTTTTAAACAATATAAACCCAAAAGAAAGCTTATCTGACCAGAGTAGTTGGGAGCTGGTCAAATATGTTTATTTCATATAATCTTTAATAAAATTCTTTCCGGGTCAAGAAAAAATTTTAGGAAAATCAGCTATTATATAACTGAAAAGTTTTATCTCACCAAAATAGCTGAAAAGTAGCAACAATTTGAGGTTAAGAGAGCACTCTACTAAATTCCCAAAGCTTCAGTGATAAAATAAGATTATAAGAAATAATGAGTGGTAGAAAGAAGGATGAATTTTCTACAGCAGATTTTAGGGTCTTTCAGGGAATGAGACCATGTCTTCTCCAATACTTGCTAGCCAAGGATACACTCCCAGGTAGCAGGATTTCAGTGAACTCTGGAGGACTATTAGACAGAACAATGAAACTACGTGCCAAAAATCATAAGTGACCACAATGGGAAGAGGTTGAATGAGGCAGCAGAGCAGGGCAGGGTTTGGGTGCCATGTTGGGAGAAGAATGTTAGAAGCAAATTTTTTGGTGCCACAAAAATAAAAGAATAACACTCAAATATAAATTTTCTCAGCAAGGCAATTTTTTACTTCCATAGAAGGGTGCATCTCATGGATGGAGCAATGCCAAGAGCACACCTGAACAAGGGAGACAAAGGGGATTTTATTCCTGACACAGGTAGCCCCTACTGCTGTGTCATTCCCCTACTGGCTAGGATTGGACCACACAGTCTAAGCTAATTCTGATTGGCTATTTTAAAGACAGCAGGGGTATGAGTTGGAGTGGTGGGGCGAGTAGTTTGGCAGGAAGGACGGTTACAGAACAGATGACTCAGGATGAGTCGGGATGGAGCAGGTGACCAGGGGTGACTCAGGTCAAAGCAGGTGACCAGGGGAACAGATTTGAACTATTGATTAGAACTGGTGGGAAAGTTGTTTACAGAAACTAGAGGCAAGGGGGCAAAGAGAACCAGGAAGTCACAGTTTAAAATGGAGAACAGAGAATAAGAGAGCTGAACATACTGACATACTGATTCTTTGAAGAGAAACTTGGAGTTCACTATATTTAACAAGAACAACCTTTGTCTGGGCCTGACAGCTACTGTACATAATTTACTTTTTCAATAAATGTATCAGGGATTCTTCTCCAAACTATCCGTAGATTTTCTACCATTTGAGTATTCCTTTTGAGTCCTCTATTAATGCCATGAAATTATATCTGTTAGAAGTCCACAATATTAAAAATCTTGAGTGAAGGAGGGAAATAAAAAGGATTTTTGCTTTCTTTTAAATTCAAATTAGCTTCCTCAAGCCGCAGCTGGAATAGATTATTCTTGACCTTTCTTTAAGTCATAATTTATTTCTTTACAAGTCCCCACCATCAAAGTTTTCAGGACAGTAAGAAAAACGTCTGCTTCACGGAGTGGAGGACATGATTTGCAACAAACCATAATGATGATTTGCAACAAATTTGGATTTTTTCCTCATATTTCTTCAAAATCATCAGGCTGATCACAATCATATTCAGCTAGTAAATTTGCTTTGGTTTCATCCTCTTTTCCTCTTTCTTCTCCTGTTTATCTATAAGTTCTGGCTTTTTCTGTGACCCACCTGATTATTACATAAAGTAATGCCTATAAGCTAATAGTCTACATGTTTTCAATGCTACCTGCTTTTCTGGAACTGTATGCTGTTGTGAAAGGAAAATATCTTGGGCCCCTGAAATCACTAAGGAAAACTCAAACTGGAAACTGCTTAGGGCAAACCTGCCTCCACTCTATTCAAAGTTATCCCCTCTGCTCACTGACATGGATGCATATCTGATTGCCTCCTTTGGAAAGGCTAATCAGAAAGTCAAAAGAATGCAACCTATTCTTCTGTGTCTCTCATCTGTGACCTGGAAGCTCCCTCCCCACTTCCAGTCTTCCTGCCTTTGCTTCAAGTTGTCCCGCCTTTCCAGATGGAACCAATGCACTTCTTACATACATTGATTGATGTCTCATGTCTCCCTAAAATGTATAAAATCAGGCTGTGCCCCAACCACCTTGGGCACGTATGGTCAGGATTTCCCAAGGCTGTGTCATATGCACATCATCAACTGTGGCAAAGTAAACTTTCTAAATTAACTGTAACCTGTCTCAGATTTTCTGAGTTCACACTGTTATTTATGCTCACAACACATTAGCAACCCCATGTAGCTGATGAGAAAACTAAGTCTAACCGATATCAAATTACACGCATGTACAAAAAAAGGAATTGAAAAAATCATGTCTCGGGTCCAGGGCTCTTGAATTCCAGTCTGTTAAAAACAGATGTGGCTAATTCAGACTTTCATTCACTCCTTTGTTTATCCATTCATTCACATTAAGCACCCATTATATGGTAGGAAATATTCAAGATATTCAAGATATTTAAGGGCATAAAAATGAATTAAAAAACACATCTTTCCATCAAAAAGTTCACAATCTTTAAATAATTAAGCAAGAAAAAAGTTTTCAGCTTTGTGCATGTGAGGAAATCACCTCCTTTTATTGTTTAACATGCCTGCTTAGATTTGACTAATGTATTTTTTAAAAAATACATTGTGCTCTTTTTAGGTTAACTTTGCACCTGAAAAGAGAGCAGTCACCTCTTAAAATTAGAGAACTATTGTATCTAATTGTGTAGATAGTTACTATGGGAATGATTTTATGTAAATTTTATTTTATTATATCAAATGAAGCTAGTGATTAGGTAGGTGGTTTGCAGAGATACTAAGAGCCATTTCTCTAAAAACTAGAAAAAGGAAAGATGGGAAGTCAAGTAAGTAATAGTGGTTACAGTGTCTATTTTAAAATTTTTCTATTTTATTTTATTTTTTATTTTATTTTATTTTATTTTGTTTTATTTTATTTTATTTTATTTTATTATTTTATTTTATTTTATTTTATTTTATTTTATTTTTAGAAGCAGCACTTTGCTGTGTGCCTAGGCTGGGATGCCATCCTATAATCATAGTTCATGCAGCTTCAATTTCCTGGGCTCAAGCGATCCTTCCACCTCAGCCTCTTGAGTAGTTAGGACTGCAGGCATGCGGGTGACATGCCTGGCTAGTTTTTTCATTTTTTTGTAGAGACAGGATCTGACTACATTGCTCTGGCTGGTCTTGAACCCCTGGCCACAAGCCATCCTCCCACCTCGGCCTCCCGAAATGCTGAGATAACAGGCCTAAGGCACCATGCTTGGCTACAGGGTTTTTTAAACCCACTAATCTAATGGCCTGGAGTTGAAGTCATGAATTGTTATGTTAAATGTGGATGATGCAACACAAGAATCCAGGTAAGAGGCAGAAACAAAAATAGATACAAGATTAAAGAATACTCAGTGTCCTTTGTACAGAAGGATTATGCCCTTCCAGGCAGTCTTTCTGTCAGTAAGATGCTGAAAACTCAGAATGCCCATCAAAGTACTACATCTGGGTTTAGATCTCAGGCAAATCAAAGTGAATCAAACTCCTTCGTACTTTGCAAATTACTTATCACAACAACTTGAGTTCTGATCCTAAAAACTGGGAAGACTGATAGAAGAAAAAGTAAAGGAAGTAAAGAAAGAGAGTTTTTTTTATCTCTTTTGAAGGCAGAGATGATCTTATGCACCACTTGAAACAGAGTATGCTTGTGTGTTTTTTTCACAGTTTTCTTGAGACATAATTTACCTACAATACAATTCACCCATTTAAAGTGTATCACTCAATAGCTTTTAGGATATTCACAGCATTGTGCAAACAACACAACAATCAATTTTAGAACTTTTTAAAAAAATCACCACGGAAAGAAACCCTGTATTCCTTAGCCAACACTCTCCAATCCCTGCTTACTGTAGTACTAGACAACCACTAACCTACTTTCCATCTCTCTAGATTTGCCTGTTCTAGACATGTTATATAAATGGTATCAAAACTATGTGGTCCTTTGTAACTGCCTTCTTTCACTTAGCATGAGGTTTTCCAGGTCACTACATGCTACAAAAACAAACAAACAAACAAATAAACAAAACACTTTATGACCAAGTAATAGAAACTTCATTTCTTTTTGTGGCTAAATAATATTTCATTGTTATATATACAGCATGTTTTATTTACACATCCATCATTGAGGTACATTTTTTGCGGTTGTTTCCACTCTTTGGATATTTTAAATAAAGCTGCTACAAATATTTAACTCTTAAGTTCTTACATGAACACATATTTTCAGTTCTCTTGGGTACACGGCTAGGAGTGGAATTGCTGGGTCATATGGTAATTCTTTGTTAATTTTTTAAGAAACTGCCACTCTTTTCCAAAGTATTTGCACAATTTAGCATTTAGCAAAGTGTTTCACAAGCATTATCTCTGATGTGTTTTTTAAATTACTTATTGGGAAAAATAAATATGGAAGGCAGAATAGTGCATACAGTTTAACTTCTGCTTTCTATGTCCTGACACTATCTTTGGAGAAGAGGTGACACCATCTTTAGAGAAGAGGTGGGATTTAGAAGATATGCTTTCAAGTCTCAGTTCCATTTCCAGTAAGCTGGATGACTTAATAGATAAACTTAACTTTTCCTTGATTCAGTGTACGCATCTGTGAAATTGGAATATTGATGTACTCTACCTGTTTTACATGATTGTTTTAATGATGAAAAATAACAATTTGAAAAGATTAATGTGCTGTGGAATTGTAGGGCTCCAAAATTATTATTATTGTATCTATCATCTATTTAAAGAATCATGCAAATTTTTTTACTTATACTTAAATTTCCTTGCACTTATTCCCTGTTTCTTTAAAGATATCTGTCACTTTTTCTCTTAATTTTTTATGGGTTTTGCTCATCACATCCTAAAGAACCCCAAGTAAGGGGTTTGTGATTAATTAAACACAATGATGGAATAAAGTATTTAGGGATAAGAGCACCTTAATTTAATAACTGACCTTGATTTACAGACAAAATGTAATGCATTTTTAGGTAGAAGTTTGACTTAGCACAATGCCTGCCCTTCAAATTTGATGTCTCCTAGTATGTGCATTAATAATATGAAAGCTGTCAGTCTGACGGTCCTGATTGAAAATATCCTCCCGATTGACTCACTGTCAACATTTCAGTCCCCTGAATAAACTCTCTTTTATACTTAAAATCTGGAACAGGTTGCTTTTTTCCAAAAGGTTTATTTTTCTTTTTTTTTTTTTTTTTTTTTTTTTTTTTTTTTAGTTTAACTTTTAATGGATTGAGCAGCCCTCACCTAACAATCCTAGTGTGCCCTTTGGGGAAAGATTTCCATTTGCCTTCTGCTTTATAGCAATGCTCCTGAGCCCTCTCTGGCTTGTTTCCCTTGGAGACCATATTCCACGGTTGAGAGACGCTGTGATAGAATAATCTGATGGCTGTGGTGTGGCCGAGGTCTGACGTGTAGAAGTCATTGTACCAGTTGACGGTTCGGTTGCTCTTTTACATTTTCTGGAGGAACTAGGTTGGAAAGAAAAACATGGAGGCAGAGAGCATGAATGATTTTTGCAGGTTTGGTCTTTTTAAAGCTGGCTTTGTATCTGTTGGAGATGACAGACGGGAGAGGGCTGATCCAGGAAGAGCTGTTATTTCTGTAATTAAAAAGAAGCAGCATCAGAAGAGAAGAGCCATTGTTCAGGCTGGGTTTGAATTACAGTACATCTTTAATTACCAGCCTTTTTTCCTAGTTATTTTAATGTTTTATTAATCCTGTTCCTCAAAATATCTTCTTTCATTTACAACCACTGACAGAAAAAAAAAAAAATGTGACAATTTGTTTTCCTTTGTGCTTTGTAGATAGCATTCTCTAACCTATGGGTCAATGTGACCTTGAGTTTTATTATATGATACCTGCAATGGTGTCTTATCTGTGCCTCCTACTCTTTTGTGTTTATATGATTTTTTTAAATTACTGTGGATCAGTGGACCTTAACCCTTAGAAGTCAAAAATCAAATTTTGAATGGTTAGCAGTTATTTGCTTACATTTATTCTGAACTGAAATTACAAAAGAAAAAAAATCACTTTTTAGGGGGAGAGAGGGATAATAAGTGAAGGAATTCATTGGTAACTAGTGGTGTTCATACGAATTCACTGACCATCTCAACTTCAAATAACTAAGACCTTGTTAAGGAAATAAATTGGATGCATTAAGGTGAGGCTAAAGTGTTGTAGGATATTTACAAAGGAGACTAATCTACTTCAGAGATATTTTTAATACAGACGAGTTTTACTTCCGTGTTTCTCAAAATGGAGTCTCCACACTGGCAACAGCAACAGAACCTGGGAACTTGTTGGACATGTAAATTATCTGGTTCCACCCACAACTACTGAAGCAGAGTTTGTGGAAATGGGATCCAGCAATCTTTTGTGTTGACAACCTTTTCAGGGGATTTTGATGTTTAGTAGTTACTCCTCAGCTCATAGATTCTCAAACTGGCTCTACAGGAGAATCACGTGGAGAACTTTCCAATACATCAATGCTCAGATTTTGCCCAAGACCACTTACACGAGAATCTTTTGGGAGTTGAAACTGGGCGTATTTTTTTATAGACTCCCCAATTGATCCTAATGAGCAGCCAGGCCAGGGTACAAAAGAATATGTCTCAACCCTAGTTGCACTTTACAGTTTCCTAGGGAGATTTCAAAATGTCCTGATCTCAAGGTATCCCTCTATACATAATTAAACAGGATCTCTGGGGATGAGATTGGTATCTATCAGAAGTTCCTGTAAAATTCTCCTACGTAGTCAGGGTTGAGAGCCCCTACGTTCGCTGAAGTTATTTGTATGGACTAAATTATCTCTTCAGACCTGTTCTCTTGATGCAGTTCTTTAAATGTTGGGCTGAAAGATACAAATTTATGTACACATTTTGTTCCCACTTAGCACATTTTTCAATTTAGTTCATTTTTCCCCTGACTTTGTGGCATGTTAATTTCCCATTGGGGTGTTACGTAAATGTGAGCTTGTTGCTAACAAAGGGGGAGTCCATGCATAAACCACCATTGATAAAAGGAAGAGAGTAGGATCAGACATGCACAGGGTGTGAAAGCCAACCGCATGAGGAATTTTCAGGTTATATGAGAATTGATATGATGGAACAAGCCCTTTCTTGCGACAGAAGTCATCACCACATTTAGAGCAGAGCAGGAACTTGTCTAGGTTGCCTTCTGAGTCTCCAGCTCCATGATGCGAAAGTGGGTAAACAAATAAAATACAAGATATCCACATCTTTCCATTTTGAGCCTATAGGTCTATTAGGTACCAGGCAAAGCAGACTGGTATTGATACTTTGTCTCTCCCAATAAACCAGTCAACACAAAGGCCACCTTAAAACATAATAACATACAATTTTGTTCTAATTCATCATGTAAAGTTCAATGAATGCTTCACAATAGGGAGTTTTCAAAGATTCTTTGGTGAGTGGGATGGACTTTCTGAGTTTGATGCACAAACACTCATCTATAGGTCATTCATAATTATTACCTCTTCTTAATTTCCTGTTAGGAATCTACTGCCAAACCCTATGTTTTCCTGAGAATGGCTGTGGATGTCACCATTTATCTTCTATTCACGTTTGCCACTACTTCAAGTCTCCATCTCCCAAATAAGTATTACTCTCATCATCTCTTTAACAAACCGTTCTGCCCCAATGTGTGCTACATCTGATATCATCTTGCAAGCACAGCTGCCAGAGAGAATCATACTAAAGCACTGCTTTGTCATGTTACTACCCTAAAATGGCTCCAAATTTCCTTCAAGGTAAAGTGAAAGTAACTGTGGATCTCAGATTCTCCCTAAATGAATGCAATCCTTCCCTCCCATTTTTATGCTGGTTCCTAAGGCAAACTCGTAGCTCCAGTTAGCTGATCATCTTATTCTTTTCCATATATGAAAAAATTCTATTGTCATAACATAGCACCTCAGCTGTGCTTTCTACCTCCCACCTAATGTCTTCATCTATCCAAGTCGTATCTACACTCCTGAGTTCAGATAAAATCTCAAATCCTGCATCATATCATTGGTTTCTCTTTAAGGTTCTCTGAGCACTAAAATTCTCATCTCCTGCATTCACTGGCCGCCTCCTCCTGTGCCCTGCTGGTGCACCTAAAGTGCTTATCACAGAAATCAGCCCTTAATTGCCCTTTCTGTGGATAAAGATGCTCATTCAAGATCAATTTTACAGAGCTCCTTCTTCAATTTCAAATGTTTCCATTTATCTCCTAAGTAAACTGTAACTTCCGTGATGGAACCCACATTTTCATCCAGTGCTAACTTTCTAGTAGGCACTTCTATGGATTTTACATGGATTTTTAAATATTACTTCATCCAGTCTTACTAATCTAAGATGTAAATATTATTATTATCTGAACTTCACAGATAAAGGAAGTGAGACAGTGAGGTTGTAAAAAGCCAGATTTACCCTAAATAAAGAGCTATCAAGTGGAGAAGCTAAAATTCAGATTCTCCTCTCATTCTAAAGCCCATGCTCTTTCCCTGACAACATCAAACATCTTCCAAACTATCCTTTACATCTTTATGATTGAGTTTAAATTATTTAGACATTTAGAACAAAATACCATTTTGTAATGAGAGTTTTTTTAATCTCAAATCTTTCTTAGGCAAACAGAGCAATAGCAGTAAAAAAAGAAAAAAACCATGAATGTTATGGAGTAGAATAATTAATTTTCTATTAAAAAGAAATGGCTAGTGTTGATGATCATGGCATGTTGCCAGTGTCTAATGAGTCTGAGAAATCAAAACCTTAGAAGCTGGATCAAGCCAAACCTCTACACTGGCTAAATGATACATTAGGAAGGATACAAGAGGAGGAAAAATGAAGAGTGGGAGTTGTCCAAGGTTAATTACAGAACAATCATCTAGGAACAAGGCAGTGAGAACAGGGAGGTCTGGTATGCAATGTATGCTGAATGGCTGGAACCAACGCATTGAAGAAATTATTCAAGTACAGTTCATTATTTAAGAACACACTGCCCTCTGAATTCTCTAAAGGTCAGGGTCAACCTTATACCAGACTTCATTTGCATTCTTTGTTAATTTAGAAATGGTCTCTTGAGTACCTCTGTAAGTCTCTCATTGTATAGTCTATAGGTATTCTATTATAAATATTCAGATTAATCAGCCAACTTTACCCAGGCCATGGTATTATTCTTGGCATTGTGCTAGGTGACCCAGAAAGTGCGAAAATGTAAGATATATATGATATAATATTATAGATAAATAGATACTATTTATTAAGCATCTGTTATATGATCAATACTTATGATATTTTCTATAACCTTCTGTTAAATGTGGAAGGTAGAGAGAGTAACAGCTTCCATTTTACAAACAAAGAAACTGAGGTATAAGATTTTACTGAACTTCTTAAAAGTCACATTACTGTGAAGTGGCAAATCCAGGATTTGAATTCAGCTCTCTCTCTCTCTCTCTCTTTTAAAACTTGACTTTCTTTTACCTCAAGATAAATTTCATTATGCTGGGGAACAAACAGCTCAAAAATTTCATCATCCAGCAACTCTCCAAGGCAACTGCCCTCATGTGGAGGCTCAGCACTGCAGGCTGCCAGGCTCGTAAAGCACCTCCACGTCTGCAGGGGCTTCCCCAGCAGGGGAAGAGAGTGTGGGGGAAACACACCACTCTACATGCCTCAACTCAGAAGTGACGACCTCCGTTTCTGTTCTCATTTTGTTGCCCAATGCAAGTCACATGGGGACACCTAACTTCAAGAGGGTATTTGCTTGTCATATGCGGAGGAGGCAGGGAAATACTGGGTAGAAGAGGACAGTTCCCTGGCAAAAGCCCCACTCTAAGCCTGGAAACCCATGGTCCTAAATAGGAACAGGCATTCCTGTTTTCATGCCTGAAAGTTGCCTTTTGGCCTGCCCCATTCCCCTATTCTGTACGCATATAAACCCCAAATCCCAGGCTCCATGAGCGGAAGAGAAGAGGGGCAGAAGAGCAGCAGAGTAGCAGAATGGTGTGGCAGAGAAGGAGAGGAGAAAAGGAGCATCTGAACATCGAGAGGAGTTTGTCTGGGGGCGTTCAGAGAGGAGATCAGTAGCAGGAAGGCTGATCTCCTGGTGAAGATCATCTTCCCACTCCATCCCATTTCCAGCTCCCCATTCATCCCACTGAGAACCACCTCTATCCAGCAATAAAATCCCCCACATTTACCATCCTTCAATCTGTCCATGTGGCTTGATTCTTCCTGGATGCCAGACAAGAATTTAGGTAGCAAAAGGACACTGAGCTGGCTAACACTTAAGTCATCTGTGTATGATGACTTAATACACAGAGCTAAAGGAGCACTGTAACACACCCACTGGGGCTTTGAGAGTCACAGGCACCCACGCCTAGAAGCTACCATGGGGCCACAGCCCAGAAGCGCTCACCTTGGCTCCTGCACCTGCCCATCTGCATGTTCCCCCTCCCATAAGGGGTTTGAGTATGTGGGAGCTGAACACACAAACCACGCCTCTGTTGCATGTCCCGTCAGGGAGGTCAGAGAACTCTCCCATTTCACTTGGAAGGAGATAATGACAAATCTCAAAAATACACATTACACGTCTACAAAATACATTGTATTGCAACAATATACCTCAACAATTTGTATTCTGTTTCAATTCAATAGGTAGTTAGTAAGTCTTTGCTTAAAACGTTTTGCTAAGAGCAAAGGTGAGAGGACTTGGTTCCTGATATGAAGGGATTGACAGTCTGATAAAGATAGTAAATCCTATAAAAAGAAAATGATTAACAAAGAAGGACAAGGAATATTTGAACTCAGAAGGAATAAAGGCAACTTTGATCTGGGGATATTAAGGAAGGTTTAAGGCATTTAAATTGTTTTTTGGAGAATTAGTAGGATTTTATTTGGAAATACATGGAAGAAAGTCCTTCTAGATGAAGAAAGAAAAGGGGTAAAGATGTAATAGGACATTTTGCTTGTGGCATAGCCACCAAGGGCAAGTAACTTAAGACATCCTCCTCCTCTGTCCCTGGGGCAAAGCAAGGCTCCTTCAGTGGTGATGGGAAGGGACAGGAAACTTGTAAGAGCTCCCTAGCCTATGACTACCTGCTTTGCCTGGTTTTTGCTTTCATACTGCTCCCATTAACATATTTTTATCATAGCCATATTCATATCTCCCTGCCTGACCTCTCTTCTAAACTCCAAACTTGAATATTTACCTACATATACATTTCATTCTTAGAAGCACCCCAGATTTGAGTTGCCCAAAATGAAATTTTTGACCTTTCCTTCCAATCTAGTTTTCTTCCAGTATTTCTGATTTTAGCAACCACCCAATGGTTTATGCCAGGAACAAGCATTTCATCTTTAACACTTTTTTTCTGCTTTATTTCCGTATTCATATCACCACAAAATCTTGTCAATTCAACCTCCAAAATATATGTTAAGCCCATAATTTTGTAAAATAACTATGTAAGGCAGAGCCTGAAGTTCTGTGAAACAATATGAAGCTAATGGAGCCTCTTAGAAGTTGCACTGTAAATAGGTATCATTTGATCTTGGATGAAACAAAATAAAAATATTATACCTAATTCCTTTCTTTTGGGATTGAAATGGTAAACTTTAAAGTTAGAAATGGACCTTAGGGGCATCTTGCCCTACTCATTGTCTTTATAATAAAAAACTAAAACCCAGGGAGAAAAGTGACTATCTGAGGTTCCTACAATTAGTAATGAAAGAGGATTAGCACCTACATCTCCCAATTCAGTCCAGTGTGCTTTCACACTACCAAGTTGGCAGACATCCATGACTAAGCTCTGACAAATATGAGGCTCATGCCATACAAATAATCTCTTTTATATCTGTTATTTCCTGAAAAAGTAAGACAGAAGTGGCTTTGTAGATATTTGCAGCTCTGTATTAGTAGTGTGGATTGAGTTTTTGTCTTACCATAAACATGATTTTCCTTACGAAACACTGATCTTAAAACAAATAAGCAAACTAACAAATGACCTAGCTTAAATATAGCTCAGGCTAAAGTAATGTAATTATTTATGGTTAATGGTATTTGTATATTTGTGCAAGGTCTAAGATTTTGGAAGAAAACTTCTGGGCAATCAATGGCCTTTTGCCATCTCTACCTCATCTCTTCCTGGACTCCATTACTGCTTTCAGAACTATTCTGCTATAAGCTTTAAAAACAGATTATCATCCTTTATTTGATACAGAAGATAATCCTGTTGATGTTTCTGAAAACAGGTTGTCTACAAACCTGATCCACTTAAATAAAATACAATAACAAAACTGTGCCTGTCAGTCTCTGAAGAAACTAGAGTAGAATTAACAAAATGTAATTAAGGTAATCCAAGTAAAGATTAAGGCAGTTGATGACCAAATTATTTTCTTATAGAACAGAGTTGTATTTTTGAGTGAAAACTCAAATTCTCCTCTCTTTACCTTGGTTGAATCCTATTATTACTTTGATTCAAGTGTATCTGCTACTAATGACATGGAAAGGAGACAGGAAAATACTGTGTAGAAGAAGGCAGTTCCCCTGCAAAGGCCCCACCCTCAAGTCTGAAAACCCATGACCCTAAGTGGGAACAGGCATTCCTAGTTTTGCACCCAAAAGTTGCCTTTTGGCCCACCACACCCTCCCATCTTGTACTCATATAAACCCCAGACCCCAGGTTCCAGAAGCACACAAGGCAGAGACGAGCAGAAGAGTAGAAGAATGGCAGAACAGCACAGCAGAGAGAAGAGAAGGAACATCCAAACGCCAAGAAGAGTTTAACTGGGGGCAGTCAAAGAGGAGATCGGCTGCTGGATAGCCAAACTCCAGAAGATCATCTTCCCACTCCATCCCCTTTCCAGCTCCCCATCCATCCCACTGAAAGCCACCTCCACCAATCAGTAAAACCCCTGCATTCATCTTTCAAGTCCATGTGTGACCTGATTCTTCCTGAACACCAGACAAGGACCTGAGTACCAAGAGGGCACTGAGCTGGTTAACACTTAAGCCATCTGCAGATGGCAAAGCTAAAGGAGTGCACTGTAACACATGCCATGCCAACTTGGGCTTCAGGAGTTGGAGGCACCCACCCTAGATGCTACTGTGGGATTGGAGTCCCAAAGTGCTTGTCCAAGCTCCTGCACCTGCCCATCTCCATGCTCCCCCTTCTGTAAGGGGTTTGAGCACATAGCAGCTGAACGCACAAGCCACACTCCTGTCGCACATCCTGTGAAGGGCGTCAGGGAACTCTCTTGTTTCGCTAGTAGAAACTATTAGAGTGAAATCTTATGTTATTTTTAAATTCTAAGCTTGAAGTTTTAGATAAATAATATTTATCATTGGAATGGGACTATGCAACTTAGTTCCATTAATAAAAACAGTGAAATGAAGTCTATTTGTTTTATCCAATATGAGAATGTTTAAGAATATGTTTTTGATTGACATGTAACTTTGGACTTTGGCAAAAGAAGAATCACTAAAACAAATACTGTTTATGTTGTCACATACCTAATTTTGGCTGCATGTTTTAAAATCATATGGTTGTGGATCATCAGGGTTAAGGGTATAGACTTTAGGTTCAGAAAAAACTGGTTTTAATTTTGCCTCAGTCACTTCCTCATGACTGAACAAAATACTTAAAACTTAGAGTCTCTTTCAAGTCATCTGCAAAGCTGTAATAATTATTTCTCCCTAAGAATGTTGCTGTGAATATTCAAGTAGATAATATATTTAAGGTCCTAAGCATACTACTTAGCACATAGAAAAGGCTCAAACCATAAATACTTATATGTGAATAAATTAATGAATGAACGATATAGGTGAATCTTGTTATTTATATTTATGGCATAAAAAGGAACCTGAAATGTAATGTATACATTTTATATCCTGGTGAATTTGTATTCTATTAATGACAATAAGAGTGATACTCACCACCTTTTAGTCTATTAGTGTCCTGTAACTTCTGCAATAAATTACTACAAACTGCATGGCTTAAATTTGCAGAAATTTATTCTTTTACAGTTCTAGTGGTAAGAAATCTCAAATCAAGGTATTGCCAGGGCCAAACTTCCTCTGGAGGCTCTAGCAGAAAATCCAATTTTTGCCTCTTTCAGATTCTGGTAGCTGCTGGCATTCCTTGGCTGGGACCATATTCTAATGACTCCTCCAGGGTCACATTGGCTCCTCCTGTTCTGTGTCAAATATCTCACCGTCTCACCTTTATAAAAGCACTTGTCATTGGATTTAGGGCCTGTATGGATAATCCAGGATGATCTCCTTATCTAAAAAAATCCTTCATTTAATTACAGCTACAAAGACCGTTTCTTCAGATAAGGTAACATTCACAGGTTCCCAAGATCAGGACATGGACATATCTTTTTGGGGGCCGTCATTCAACTCACTACAGTATCTAGAGTTTGGCACCATGAGTCACAAAATGGATATGCTTAGACCTTGCAATCTGTTTATAGATATGAAAACATAATCGCCACATAATATAAGATGTTTAATAGAATTATTTACAATGTACTAAGAGAAGAGAAATGATAGACTGACTAATTTCATCAGTAAAGCCACGGAGAGATTCATAGCAAAATTGCATTTGAGCTGGATCCTGATAGATGAGTAGGTATTTGTCTAAAAAGAGAAGAAAAATTGTACATTCAAGTCTCAGGGAAGACCTCAAAGTAGAATTCTAAAAATATGTCATGGGTTACAGAATGACCTGTATGATGTGGGAGTGGCAAGAATGTAGCTTGATAAGGTAAGCTCAGCTCAGTTAGATTGAGACTTGTATGACAAGATAAAGGGTTTTAAATATACCTGCAGTCAACAAAAAATTCCTGGTACTTTTTTTTATATACAGCTAGAAAATGATATTATCTCTTCTTCCCATGGAGGTTGGAATGGAGAAAAGACAGCACGAAGGCTTGACTTCCAGGTAGAAGACACAATAGTCCAGGGGAGACCTAAGGCAGTGATAGTGAGGATAGAGAGAGGAATTATATTTCAAAGCCATGTCTGAGGCTGTAATACTAAGGCATATGCAAAGGTAGGTCTCTCATTTGGGCAACTGATTCATACTAATAATAGAAATAGGGGCTAACATACAAATGCCTAAAGTCCCCACCACACTAAACCAATTATCATTACCTGAGGCCATCATGTTCCTTCAGACTTCCACACTGTGGTACCTGAAGTCTCCTTTCTCTCTCATTCCCAACATTTTCATCTCTTCTACCCCTGCATTGTCTAAGCTAACCACTTATCCGTTAAGTTTAGTTTATGTTTTAATTCTTTCAAGAAATTCTCTCTGATCCACTAAAATTTAGTTTTGAACTTGGCCAATCTTGGTTGTAAGCCTTATCAAACTGTTTTTGAATTGCCTGTTTTATAGTCCTATCTGTGAATTTCTTTTAAGGCAGAGAACTTGACATTTATTTTTGCATTTCTAGCACCTAGTTTCGGGCTTGGCTCACAGTAAGAGTGCAATGTAGTTTGGTGAATTTAAAAAAAGAATGTTGGTGGTGGAGTGGGGACAGAGAAATTAATAAAAATTAGCTAAAACTAGAGAGCTCTTGACCCCTATTTGGTGGTGACTAATGCCTGTGGGTCCACAGTCACCTAGTATTAGAAATAAGGTGAAGACTAATGATAGAAGTTGCAGGTTAGTCCTTGCTGTTCAGACTCTAGTTCATTGACTATCAAAGCCTGCAGTGCAGAGTTTGTCCAACTCCTCTATTTGAAACCAACTTCCAGGCCTATCTTCTGGTCACTTCCTTTTCTTTTTCCAGCCATGTCTTGAAGTGACAAGGAAAATGTAACAGATTACAAAATATCAGACACTTCAAATCTATTATTCCCTTCTATTTTTTATCACAAGCTACTGAAAAACATTTCCTCTCTGTGGGTAGTAAAGGTGAACAGCTAAATATCTGACTCCAGCATCAGATCTAACCCTAGAGCCTCATCATTATATTAAAATGAGAGAGTTTATGAGACAAGTTTAATTGGGCAAATAAAGAGCCTGTTAAGAGAAAGCAAGTATTAACCATCAACCATTTTGTCTTAGGCAACAAAAAATGTTTATAGCTATTCCTCAGCTGCAGAACCCATCACACCATAAGAGACATTACATGCTAATAAGGAGATACTTTGGTGCAACTGTTATCTCTCTATGTGATTAAAAAATGCTTGAGGTAAAGTTGCTTACCAAGGTTTTCCTACACTATAGCCCTTGGAAAATCATTTTTTAAAAGTTAAATAAGATAAAGTAGATTGAAGGAAATCACTGTTTCAAAATGTAAATGTGTGACATTTAGCATCTGCATTTTTTTAATGAGTGAGAATTATGTTTTGCAATGTTCTGTTAATGCTGTTATGCAGATTTGTACAGACCTGGAGACTAAGAGAAATAAGGCATAGCCTAAAGAAATGAATCAGAAACCAATTAAAACAAACTGTCAGGTTTAGTCTATGAGGCCCACTGCCCCCAAACCTGTTCTTATGAAGAATGAAGAGGTGCAGGTGAACATGTTTTTCAGGACTTTTATTTAACCTCACTACAAGACAGTTATTAAGTAAGATTAATCCTGACTTTGGAGTAAAAACAAAGTACTGAAAGCTCAATTTTAGGACTGAAAAGTCGGCCGGGCATGGTGGCTCACACCTGTAATCTCAGCACTTTGGGAGGCCGAGGCAGGCAAATCACCTGAGGTCAGGAGTTTGAGAGCAACCCGACCAACATGGTGAAACCCCGTCTCTACTAAAAATACAAAAATTAGCTGGGTGTGGTGGCAGGCACCTATAATCCTAACTACTCGGGAGCTGAGGCAGGAGAATTGCTTGAACCTAGGAAGCAGAGGTTGCAGCGAGCCAAGATCACGCCACTTCACTCCAGTGTGGGCAAAAGAGCGAAACTCCATCTCAAAAAAAATAAATAAATAAAATAAGTTGAGCAACAAATAATATTAGGACCATAATGTACCCCTAATCTTCAGATATGTTAACTGACCATTGGGGCCTGAAATGTTATGTTCAATCTTATTCTTAAAGTTATCAATTAGAAAATGGAAACATGTAATTCAATAGAATTATACTTTGGTCTCTTCTAGTTCCCACTTCCCAATAAATGAAGCAATTATCTAATAGTTCTGTAGTTCCATTTGAGGGCATGGTCAGGACTGGCGTTTTCTGCATCATAAAACTAGGAAGAGGCTGTATTCGTACAGTCCTAGGAGATGTTGAAGATGCTAACTACATAGACTGTTTGCAATGGCTGAGTGATCCTTTGATCAAATGATCAAATTAAGCATGTCTGATTCAAGCTAAGAGTGCAGGAGGGCTTCAAAAGGAATTTTCTCCTGAGATTTCAAAAGTCTTAGGGCATATACTTAAGGGCAGGGAGGAGAATAAAGCAGTTGTCTTTTTACCTTACTTGTTCACTCTTGTGGAATAAGTTGAAGAAACTGGGCATGCTTATCATGAAGAAAAGCTGGCTCTGTGGGAACATGATGCTACTGTCAACTATTTGTAGGACTGTTTAGTGGAAGAGAGAGTAGTGTCTTCCATACACAGAATCAAGAGGTAAGACAAGAGTGAGTTGCAGAGAGATGGAGTTCTGAACATGAAAAAGAAGATGATCCTGCCAGCCTGAAATGTATGCCTACCTTGGAGAGAGTGATCTCATCATCACTAGAGGTGACCAAGTATAGCCTAAATAGCCATTTATTGAATAGTTAGAAAATGAAATTCAAGTCCTATGAGGTTGGGGTGGATTGATCTATTGATGACTCATGAGATTTTTTTTTCTAACTGTAGTAGTCTTGACTTCTTTGAAGAGTAAAGTGCTATGCAGAGAGCTCCCACTTCTAGCCATGATGAGGTAACTAGTACTGGAGTAACTACTGATGTAAACACTTTCTGATGTAAACCATATTAAAAGTGAAAAAAATTATGAAAGATAACTATTTCTAGACTTTGGGGAAAAAATTACGAGACTATAATCTCTGAGAGAAAGGAAACAAATGAGATGAGCCCTATCATTTCCCCAGGTTTCTGCTTGGAGGCATGCTCCAGACTGGTGCATGGAAGTGGAAAACATTTAAGAACAGTGTGGTCTCTTTGAATTAAAGAAACATTGATCAGAACTTGGGAAGGATTAGCTGTCTAGAATTTGTGGGGCTGAATGAAAAGAAGGGAATTATTCAGAGAAAGATGCCCAGAAATCTTAGCATTTGCCAGAGACTCAAAAGAGCCCCTGCACAGATTTCTGTGCATTTTACAAATCAGAACAAATAACTCCTGGAGAATGACAAAGCACTGAGTAATAATAAACTGGACAACTACTGAAATCCATAGACCAGAAGACTAGAAGATATTCAAGTTCCAGCCATCCAGAGTTAAGTGAGCTCACTCAGTATGCTGGGCATCCAGTAGCAATCCCAAGAAGCTCACGTATTAAGCTCACTAAATTTGTCTTTTAGTAAAAACTAAAAGAGAAAAGTGTCTGAACATCGAGAGGAAAGAAGCAGCTGGACATTGGAGACTATTGTTGGAAAGGAGTTTGGCCAGGGATGGCTGAACCCCAGGGAAAGACCTGCTGGACACTCCATCCCCTTTCCAGCTCCCCATCCCACTGAGAGCCACTTCCACTGCTCAATAAAATGCTTTGCATGAACCACCCTCCAATCTGTTTGCACAACCTCATTCCTCCTGGACACCAGACAAGGATCCAGGTGTGGGTGAAAGAGGCTGTCACACTGACCCTCCACTGAGCTGCTTAACACTTAAGCCATCCGTGGACAGCAAAGCTAAAGGAGTGCACTGTAACACATGCCCTTTGTGGCTCAAGAGTTCGTGGGCAACCCCTACATGCTGCTACAGGCTGGTATGGGGTTTTAAGGCACTCTCCCCGGCTCCTGCACCTGCTCACCTGCGTGCCCCCTGCTCCTGCAAGGGGTTTGAGTGCTGTGGACTAAGCGAGCCACCCCTTTACAAGTCCTGCATAGGGGTCAAGGGAACTACCCTGCTTCAGTATGATCCAGCAGTCCCACTTCTGGGTACACATCCTAAGGATTTGAAATCACTATGTCAGAGATATATATGTACTTCCATGTTTATTTCAGCATTATTCACAATAGCCAACTTATAGAATCAACCTAGGCGTCCATCAACTGATGGGTTGATTTTAACATGTGGTATATATACACAATGGAATACTAGTCAGCATTTAAAGAAGAGAGAAATTATGTCACTTATAACACAATGGATGAACCTGGAGGACATTATGCTAAGTGAAATAAGCCAGACAGAGAAAGATAAACACTGCATACTCTCATATGTGAAAGCTTAAAAAAAAAGAGAGAGAAAGAACACATAAAAGCCAAGAACAGAATGATGTTACCAGCAGCTAGGATTTGTGGGGTGGGGGTTAGGTGGGGGAAAGGAAATTATGTCATTAAGAAATAGAACATCAAAAGCCAAAAGATAAAATATCAGAAAAAAAATATTCCTAGATGGGCTAAGATAGAGTATATACATGGCAAGAGAAAAGATCAGGGAACTTGATGATATAATCCAAGCAAGTAGAAAACAATGTAGGATAAGTGGTTGTGGACACCTGTAATTCCAGCTACACAGGAGCCTAAGGTGGGAGGATTGCTTGAGCCCAGGATTTCAAGGCTGCAGTAAGCTTTGACTGCACCAGTGCACCCCAGCCTGGTTGACAGAGTGAGACCCCCCCAATTCTAAAACATAAAAAATAGTATAAAGCAATCAAAGCAGAGCTTCACTGACCTGTAAGATAATATGAAGCAGTCTAACAAACATGTCATTGACTCCCATGGAGACCACAGAAGTCAGAAAATGTATTTAAAGAAATACTGAGCCAGACATTCTCTGTATTTAATGAAAGCTATCCACATACACATCCAAGAAGATCAATAAAGTTCAAGAAAAGAAGCCCAAGAAAAACCACAAAACATATTGTAATCAAATTTATAAAAAATAATGATTAAGAGAAATCTTAAAAGCAACCAGAGAAAAAGAGACAGGTTACAAAGAGGAAGAAAAAAGACATTGTTTCTCATCAGAAACAATGCAAGATAAAACACAAGAAATTGACATTTTTAAACTGCTGAAATGAAAAAAATAATTGCTATTGAATACTATATCCAGTAAAAATATTTTGCAAAAATGAAAGTAAAAAAAGAAATTTTCAAAAAAAGAGTGAAAAGAATTCTAAATAACTCGTGGGTCAGAAGAAAAGTTCTAGGTGAAGTTAGAAAATATTCGGAACTGGATGATAACAAAAACACAACATACACACTTTGTGAAATAAAAACAATACTTAGAGATAAATTTATGATTTTCATGCCTACACATTAGTAAAAAAGAAAGGTGTAAATTATATAAGCTTCCATCCTAAGTTAAATAAAAGTAGAGCAAAGAAAACAAGTAAGAGTAGTGAAGGAAGTAATAAAGAAAACAACAGAAGTCAAAGATATAGAAAGGGAATTGAATAGAGTAAGTTATTAAAAGCAAAATTTGGTTCTCTGCAAAGATCAATCAAGTTAACTAATGGACCACAGAGGGCAAACAAACTTCTAGCTACACTAATCAAGAAAATTAAGAGAAAACACAATTTGCCAATATCAGTAATGCAAGAAAGGAAATCGCAAAAAAATACTATACACATGCAAAGTATAATAAGGTAATATTATGAACAACTTTATTGCCAACAAACCTCCATTACAAGAAATGTTAAAATTCTTCAGGCTGAAGGAAAGTGATGACAGATGGAAAACCAAATCTGCCCAAAGAGGAGAAGAACACCAGAAATGTTAAATATGCTTGTAGATATAAAAGACATTTTTCATGCTCTTAAAATTTCTCTGAAAGATAATTGAGTATAACAAGAACAAATAGCACAAATAAGAGGAAATATCCAACCTATGGGGAAATGACATTAAAGACAAACGAGATAAATGGAGTGGTAGGCTGTATTCATGGATAGGGTGACTCAGTATTGATTCTACAAGAAATGAATGCATAAATAGAAAGCATTTTAAATACAGTTGCCCTCTGTGGTCCATGGGTTCTGCATCCCTGCATTCAACCAACTGTGGATGTAAAATATTTGGAAAACAATGAATGGTTGCATCTGTATTAAACATGTACAAACATTTTTTTCTTGTCATTATTCCCTGAACATACAGTAAAATAATGATTTACATGGTTATTCACAGTGTATTAGGCACTATTGGTAATCTAGAGATATTTGCAAGTATATGGAAGGATGTATGTAGGCTATATACAAATACTACTATACCATTTTATATAAAGGACTTGAGCATTCATGAATGTTGGTACCTTCAGGGATTCCTGGAACCAATCTCTGCCAATACCAAAGGATGACTGTAAAAATCTTAACAAGGATTTTCATGTCCTGACAAGCTTATTATAAAATTCACATGAAAGGCAAAGAATAGCCAGAAAACTGACATAAATTTTCCACCAGATATCAAGGTTTATTATAAAGCAATAAAATGCACTGCCACATAATTTTAAGATAGGTAAAGACAAAGAGGCCAATACAACACGATAGAAAGTCCATAAATAGTACCATAAATAAAGAAAATTTGAAGTAAAGCAAAGTGTCATTTTAGAACAGCATGGGAAGTATAGACTATTAAATATAAGTTGGGAAAACTGGTTATTCATATAGAGAAACATTAAATTCTATGCCTACCTTACACCATGCAAAAAAGTCAATTTCAGATGTATCCAAAACTTAAAAGTGAAAAAGAAACAGTGTAAAATCTCAGTAGAAAATAATAGAGATTATGTTTTAAACCTCAAAGAGAACAAAAAAAGGAAAAGAAACAAAGAAAAAAAAGCCTCAAAGAAGGGTTTTTCTGTTTCTATTTTCTATAAATATTTTATATCATTTATAAGTTTTAAAAATGATTTCAACTTTTAGGTTTTGGGGTACACGTGCAGGTCTGCTACATGAGTATATTGCATGATGCTGAAGTTAGGATGTGAATGATCCCATCACCAGGTAGTGCCCATAGTACCTAATAGTTTTTCAAATCTTGCTCCACTTCCTCCTTCCTCTCTCTAGTAGTCCCCAGTGTATGTTGTTGCCATCCTTACGTTCATGAGTACCCAGTGCCTAGCTTCCACTTATAAGTGAGAGCATGCAATATTTGGTTTACTGTTCCTACATTAATTCAATTAGGAAAATGCTCTCCAGCTGCACCTATGTTGCTGCAAAGGACATGATTTCATTCCTTTACATGGCTGTGTAGTATTTCACGGTGTATGTATATCACATTTTCTGTATTCAATGCACCTGTTAAATCAAGTTTAGCCTAAAACTGCCTCCTTACATACTTTAAGTTCAGCCTAAACATTTCTCTGTACATCACAAACTGTAACTTAAATTGAATTATAAATAGACTGTAAATTACTGTTGTGCCAATCACTGAGTTTTGACCAAAGGTGGCCACCTATTCAAAGAGTGTTCAAATAATGCAAACACTGAGCTGTAACCAATCCATCTGTTTTTGTACCTCACTTCCATGTTCTGTAGATCACTTTCCTTTTTCTGTCCATGATCTTATTCCACTACGTGGCTGCACTGGAGTCTCTGAGCCTACTGTGGCTCACCAGGCTGCTTGATTCACAAATGATTCTTTGCGCAATTAAACTCTTTTAAATTTGATGTGGCTAAATATTTTCTTTTAACACACCATTGATGGGCACCTGGATTGAGTCCATGTCTTTGCTATTGTGAATAGCACTGTGATGAACACACGAGTGCCTGTGTGTTTGGTAGAACAATTTATTTTCTTTTGAGTATATACCCATTAATGAGATTGGTGGGTCAAATGGTAGCTCTGTTTTAAGTTCTTTGAGAAATTCCCTAACTGCCTTCCACAGCAGTTTAATTAATTTACATTTCCATCGATAGTGTATAAGCATTCCCTTTTCTCCACAGCCTCAACATGTTGTTTTTGACATTTTAATAAGAGCCATTCTGACTAGTGTGAGATGGTATCTCATTGTAATTTTGATTTGCATTTCTTTGATGATTAGCGATATTAGCAACGTTTCATATGTCGTTTGCTTTCTTGTCTTCTTTGGAGAAGTACCTGTTCATGTCTTTTGCCTTTTTTTTTTTTTTTTTTTTTTTGAGACAGAGTCTTACTCTGTAGGCTAGGCTGGAGAGAGGTGGCACAATCTTGGCTCACTGCAACCTCTGTCTCCTGGGCTCCAGCAATTCTCCTGCCTCAGCCTCCCAAGTATCTGGGATTACCAGTGTGTGCCACCACGTCCGACTAATTTTTGTATTTTTAGTAGAGATGGGGTTTCACCACATTGACCAGGCTGGTCTTGAACTCCTGACCTCACTGCCTGCCTTGGCCTCCCAAAGTGCTGGGATTCCAGGCATGAGCCACCATGCCCAGTCGTCTTTTGCCCATTTTTTAATGGAGTTATTTGTTATTTTGTTTGTTGAATTAAGTTCCTTATAGGTTCTGGATACTAGATATTTGTTAGATGTATAGTTTGTGAATATTTTTCCCATTCTGTGGATTGTCTGTTTACTCTGTCGATAGTTTCTTTTGCTATGCAGAAGCTCTTTAGTTTGATTAGGTCCCACTTGTCAATTGCTTTTTTTTTTTTTTTTTTGAAAGAGGGTCTCACTCTGTTGCCCATGCTGGAGTGCAGTGGTGCAAACATGGCTCACCACAGCCTCAACTTCCTGGGCTCAAGTTATCCTCCCACCTCAGCCTCACACAGGCATGCACTATCATGCCTAGCTAATTGTTTTTACTTTTTGTAGAGACAGGACTCACAATTGCTTTTGAGGACTTAATGATAAATTCTTTCCCAAGGCCAACATTCAGAATGCTGTTTCCCAGATTTTCTTCCAGGTTTCTTATAGTTTGAGGTCTTACATTTAAATCTTTAATCCATCTTGAGTGAATTTCAGTATATGATAAAAGGTATAAGTCCAGTTTCATTCTCCTGCATATGAGTAGTCAGCTATCCCTGTACTATTTATTGAATAGGAAGTCCTTTCCCCATTGCTTATTTTTGTTGATTTTGTTGAAGATCAGATGGCTGTACATGTGTGGCTTTATTTCTGGATTCTCTATTCTGTTTCATTTGTCTATGTTTCCAGCTTTGTTCTTTTTACTTAAGATTGCTTTGGTTTTTCAGACTCTTTTTTGGTTCCATATGAATTTTAATATTTTTTTTTCTAGTTCTGTGAAAAATGACATTGGTAGCTTGATAGCACTAGCACTGAATCTATAGATTGCTTTGGGCAGTATGGCCATTTTAACGATATTGATTCTTCCAATCCATGAGCATGGAATATTTTTCCATTTTTTTGTGTTATCTATGATTTTTTAAGCAGTGTTTTGTAGTTCTCCTTGTAGAGATCTTTCACCTCCTTGGCTAGATGTATTCCTAGGCATTTTTTTTTTTTTTTTGTACATGGCTATATGGTAATGAGATTGTGTTCCTGATTTCACTCTCCGCTTGAACGTTATCAGTGTATCAAAATGCTAATGACTTTTGTACATTAATTTGTGTCCTAAAGCTTTACCGAAGTCATTTATTAGTTCTAAGAGACCTTTGGTGGAGTCTTTACAGTTTCTAGGTATAGAATTATACAGTCAGTGAAGAGAGATATTCGGACTTCTTTTCCTATTTGGATGACCTTTCTTTCTTTCTCTTGGCTGATTGCTCTGGCTAGAACTCACAGAAGCATTTTTAAATAAGACACAAAAGAAGCACAAGTCATGAAAGCAAAGATCAATAACCTATTTGTATTAAACTATACTTTTGTTCATTATAAAATACCATTTAGAAACTAAAATTGAAACCAAAAACTGTTAAAAAAAATCAATAAATAAAAAATGAACAAAAATTCCCAGTGAGTATACTCACAAATGAGTAGCATCCAGAATGTTTAGAGAACTACAAATTAATAAGGGAAATACAAGTAAGTATCTAAACAAGCATTTTGCAGAAGTGGAGAACAAGAAAATAGGAACTAAACATTGGGTGCTCATGGACACAAAGACTCATGGGTTGAAAAACCACCTTGTGGGTATTATACTCACTATCTGCATGACAGGATCCATACCCCTTTCTCAGCATCATGCAGTGTAGTCACATAAACTGCACATGTACTCCCTGAATCTAAAAATTGAAATTAGAAAAAAGAAAAGAAAAAATGTTTAAAAAGTCACAATGTAAATCCATTTTATCACCATCATCTGGGTGAAATGTATGGACTTGTGAAAATATGGTGCAATCTGAACTCTCGTTGGCTGCTGGTGGGGTACAAATCACTAAGTATATTTTGGGAGAACAGTTTGGTGGTCTCTACCACATTTGAAAACATGTAGTAAAATTACACTATAGCCACAAAAATAAGAGTCTCCTTAGAAGAAATACGTGTAAAACAAAAGGTAAAAGGAAAACTTAGACTAAAAAGAGTAAAAATGTCATTGTTGAGACAGAAAAAATAAAGCAAAATGATAACCTTAATTTGAGGAATATATGAATGACATAGTTAAGTTGATGATTATAATGCACAATGAAGATATAGTACAAATTATCACTTGACAAATCACATGGATTCAAATTAGTAAAGCAAAAGCTATTAGAAAAAGGAAAAAATTTTTAAATATAACTTTTTCAGTTGGGAAACGTTAACAAATATCAACAGACTTTGTGATCAAATATGCCAAAACTAACTCAGAAAATTTGACTAGCAGAATTCTTGAGCACCAGTTCATGGATATATTGAATTTTCTACTTTAAAAATTGAGCATGCATTTTTCCAACATCCATTAAAATTTTATAAAATTTAATAATATATTATGTGTCAAAGAGCACCTATTAACGAGGAAGATCTAAAGTAAAACTAACACAACATTTAAGTATGGCAACAAGATATAAAATTTACATAAAAATCAATAACTTTCATAAATAGAGAGAATAAATCATTGGAAAATGTTAGGAAAAAATCTCTTATAATTCTGCCCTTCCCTTCTAATACTTAGAAATAAACTTAACAAGAAATGAGCAAAGCATATATGATGAAAACTTGAAAGCATTTCTGAGAAAGACTTACCAAATGGAAGGAGATATCTGTCCTTGGATAGGATTATGCAACTTCATAAAGATATCAATTTTTTTCAGTTTCATGTATAAATTTAGTGCAATTGCAATACAAATAATGTGTTCATTTGTTTGCTTATTTCTCTGGAATAAGATAAGTTGTTCTGAAGACCGAATGAAAAAAATCAACAAAAATCAATGTGCAAAAATAGCCTGAAAACCCCTTAAGAAGAAGAGGAATAAAGGGGAACTAGCCCTACTAGACATTAAAATACGCTATTAAGTTCTATTTTTAAAATGTGATACTGAGATATAACAGACAGACACACCAATGAAACACAATAGAGAGCCTGGGAACAAGCTGAAGTGCATATGGAAACTTAACATAGGTAAGACCTCAAATCATTGAGGCAGACATGGACATTAAATAAATGAATTTGGCACAACTGGATAGTCATTTGGAAAAAGAAAAGAAAATTGGATTCATACTCACATAATGCATCAGAAAGAACTCCAAATGGATCTGAAATGTAAGTATAAACAATGAGAGAGATATGTACAAGAGGAAAACATGGGCACATTTTTTATAAGCTTAAAGTAAGGAAAACCTTTGTAATTTGACTCAAAATCCAGTTGCAATAATAATAACAACAAAAAGATTGGTAAATTTTACTGAATAGAAACAAATTGCATGACAAATAAACCATAGTAAAAGATAAAGAAAATAACACTGTGATAAAATAGTTGAGGTGTCATGGATAAAAGGCTGATTTCCTGGATGCATAAAGAGTCCTTTACTGTCAAAGGGAGGAAATATCAAAATCTGACAGAAAAAAAATGGCATTTAAAAAACATGGGGAGGCCGGGCGCGGTGGCTCAAGCCTGTAATCCCAGCACTTTGGGAGGCCGAGACGGGCAGATCACGAGGTCAGGAGATCGAGACCATCCTGGCTAACACGGTGAAACCTCGTCTCTACTAAAAAATACAAAAAACTAGCCGGGCGAGGTGGCGGGCACCTGTAGTCCCAGCTACTCGGGAGGCTGAGGCAGGAGAATGGCGTAAACCCGGGAGGCGGAGCTTGCAGTGAGCTGAGATCCGGCCACTGCACTCCAGCCTGGGCGGCAGAGCGAGACTCCGTCTCAAAAAAAAAAAAAAAAAAAAAAAAAATGGGGAAAGTACTCAACTTCACTCATATTCAAAGAAATGCTAATTAAAGCTACCTTGTGCTACAATTTCTTACCTATTAACTTGTTTGGCACCAATTAAAAAGCTTAAGAACCCACTCTGTTGGTGAGGCTTTGGAGAAAAAGGCAGTTAGAAATTGCTGGTGTGTGTGCAAAATGATACCATCCCTATGGAAGGGAAGTGGCAGTGTCCAACAAAACGCCACACACATTTATCCTCTGATGCAACAATCCACTTCTAGGAATATGTCTGAAGACATACGCCCACAAATAACAAAACCAAGTTACACATGCATCATTATTTATAATAGCAATATATAGATAATATAATATAGATAATATATTATACAATATAGATAATATAATCTATTATATAATATAGATAATATGATATAGATAGATAATATAGCAATATAGTAGCAATATAGAGAAAACAGCCCAAATAACCATTTATGGGATACTGAGTACACCGAAGAGCCATAAAACAAGGTACTGTGAAATCACAGAGAGAGAAAGAAATCAACTGATACGAAAGATTTTTTACAAAGATATGTGGACCAAAAGCAAAACACAGGGTACTATGTTTCCATTTTTTTGTAAGAAAGACAAGGTAATAAGAATATCTATATAGTTTCTTATTTTTGCTAAAAGAAACACAGAAAGAATAACAATAAATTAATGAAAATGGGTGGAAATGTGAGGAAGGGAGAATTCAGATATGGATAGAGCTAGAGAGAGAGAGAGAGAGAGAGAGAACAACTAAATATTTATCAAGGACCAAGTCAGCCTTAGTTTGTCATGGTGTTATTTTTCCCCTATAACGCTTTTTGTTTAATTTACTATTTTCTGACCACGATTCTCAAATTGCTAATTATCTGGGCTCCTGATTTCT
This sequence comes from Macaca thibetana thibetana, assembly GCF_024542745.1. Taxonomy (NCBI): domain Eukaryota; kingdom Metazoa; phylum Chordata; class Mammalia; order Primates; family Cercopithecidae; genus Macaca; species Macaca thibetana. Next base: position 181,820,909 of record NC_065580.1, on the reverse strand, counting down.
GGCCTGTCTTCCCAGACACCACAGGACACATTTCTATTTTATTTGGACTTTAAATATAAGGTCGTAACATTGATTCTTTTCAAGTTGAATTATCCTGCAAAATGACCAAAGCAATTTTCCCTTTTATTTTCAGCTCTTTTTCCCGCAGCTCTATAAGTGTTGAGAAACACAGACTTTCTCCTGTTGTGAAATAAAGAAACCTAAAATAGATCTTTTCCAAACCTAGCTATGTTGTAATGGGGGAGAAGCAAAGAGCACCTATACTTTTTTATTGGTTAGTGATAAAAAAAACCTAATACTAAATTGTTGGCTAGGAGTACAACATAACTCATTTCCTTTTTTTCCTATGAATATTCCATGGATATTTCCACATACCCATGGCAAAATGCACTTGGAAATGATCAGCAAATCCAGATATTTGTATGTAAGCTCAAATAATTTGTACTAACTGCTTAAATTCTGCAGGCACACTAACTCTGACAAATCGATGGTCTGGTAGGAAGTATTCTGGTGATCAACAGTTTATGTGGTGAGCAGATTCTTAATATTATTACATTTTTCTCTACCAAGGAGCATCTCATGAGGGAAAAATAATGGGTTCTCTGATACAGTTTGGATGTTTAGCCCCTGAAATCTCATGTTGAAATGTAATCTCCAGGGTTGGAGGTGGGGCCTGGTGGGAGGTGTTTGGATCATGGGAGCTGATGCCTCATGGCTTGGTTCCATGGTCTTGGTAGAACATGAGCTCTCACTGACACAGATCTCCTTATTTAAAACCATGTGGGACTTCTCCCTTCTCTCTCTCTTATTCCTGCTTTTGCAGTGTGACACCCACTCCTGCTTCACCTTCCACCATGGGTAAAAGCTCCCTGAGGCCTCCCAAGAAGCCAGGCAGATGCAGGCACCATGTGTGTACAGCCTGCAGAACTGTAAGCCAATTAAACCTCTTTTTTTTCTTTCTTTCTTTTTGTTAAGAAATGACCCAGTCTCAGGTATTTCTTCATAGTAATGCAAGAATGGACTAACATATTCTCCAAACCCTTTAACAAGGTCCTACGTGGTATGGCTCTGCCTATCTTTCTGACACCATCTTGTACTATGCTTTCACTTGGTCAGTGTGCTCTGGCGTGACCATTTTCTCAACTACATCACACTAATTCACGGTCGGGCACAGTAGCTCTTACCTGTAATCCCAGAACTTTGGGAGGCTGAGGCGAGTGGATCTCTTGAGGCTAGTACTTCGAGACCAACCTGGCCCACATGGGGAAACCCCATCTCTACTAAAAATACAAAAATTAGCCAGGCATGGTGGCGCATGTCTGTAATCCCAGCTTCTTGGGAGGCTGAGGCATGAGAATTGCTTGAAGCCGGAAGGCGGAGGTTGCAGTGATCCGAAATGGCAGCACTGCACTCCAGCCTGGGTGACAGAGTAAGACTCTATCTCAAAAAACAAAACAACACAAGACAAAAAAAAAAATCACCCTAATCCCAACCTGGCCTGAGCAACAGCTATTTCCTCTGCCTGAAATCTCTTCTCACAGATCCTCACAGGGCTGGAGACTGCTAATTCAAGTGGCAGCTGGAAAGCCTTCACCTTAGAAGCTACCTCATCCTACATCCGGTTACTCTATCACATTTTGTTTTTTCAACTTTCTTATCACTATTTGAAATTGTCTTGTGTACACATTTATTTCCTGTTTAAAGCCACCTGGGCTGCTATAACAAAAACACCATAAATTGGGTAGCTTATAAAAATCAGAAATTTGTGTCTCATAGTCCTCAATGCTGAGAAGTCCAAGATCAGAGAACTAGCATGGGGGGTGTTGATGAGGGCCCACTTTCTTCATAGATGGATGTCTTCTCACTGTCACTTCATATATTAGAAGGGACTACAGTGCTCATTTTCCCAGGCCTCTTTTATAAGAACACAAATTCCATTCATAAGAGCACGTCCCTGCAAAGTTCTCATCTCCTGAAACTATCATCTTGGGAATTAGAAATTCAACATTGAATTTTGGAGGGACACAAACATTCAGACCATATAATCTTCTTATCTATTTTTGACTGGTCCTGTTAGATGTAAGCTCCGTGGGCATAAGAATCAGATGCGTTTTCTTCGCTGTTGGCTGATACGTTGACCTCTAGAGTAGCACAAAGAAGTCTCAGCTCATACTATACAGTAAGCACTTATTGAATGTATGACTGAATGCGTCACTAAATACCAGTCTTTATAAATGTCTGCAGTACGCAGAATAATATACCCCCTCAGGATGTTCACGCCTTAATCCATAGAACCTGTGAATATGTCAATTTACATGGCAAAAGCTACTTTGCAGATATAATTATATTTTGAGAAAGATTATCCTGGATTATCCAAGTACATCCACTCTAATCACAAGGGCCCTTATTAGAGAGAGGCATGAGAGCCAGAGTTGGAGAGAGACTGGAAAGTTCTGTGCTATTGGCTCCGATGGTGGAAGACGTGGTCACGAGCCAAGGAATGCAAGGAACCGGCAAAGGCAACTGGACAAGATGAATTCTCCCCTAAAGCCTCCAGGGGAATGCAGCCTTGCTAACACCTTGATTTTAGCCAAGACCTGTGTCACTCTTTTGACCTCCAAAACTACAATATAAAAATGTATGCTATTTTCAGCCACTAAATTTATGGTAATTTATTATAGCAGCAATAGGAAAGTAAGGCAAGTGTTATATTGGCTCTTCCCAGTGTATTAGCACCACGTCTACATTAGTACATGTGCTAGGGTTCCCCAGAGAAACAGAATCGTGAGGGCATCTCTCTCTCTCTCTCTCTCTCTCTCTCTCTCTCTCTGTGTGTGTGTGTGTGTGTGTGTGTGTGTGTGTGTGTGTGTATTACTTCTTTATATGTAGAGAGGGACAGAGAGAGAGAGAGAAAAGGAGAAAGAAAGAGAGGGAGATACACCCAGAGAGAGAAAGAAAGAAAGACTCAAAGAGAGGTATTTATTATTTCTTTTAAGGAATTGGCTCACATGATTTTAGAGTCTGGAAAGTCCAAAAAATGTGCAAGGGTAGACTAGCAGGCTGGAGACTTAGGGAAGAACTGATGTTACATTTCATGTTCAAATATAGTTTGGAGGAGGAATTCCCTCTTCCTAGAGGGACCTCACTCGATCTTTTTCTCTTCAGGCCTTCAATTAATAAGATGAGGCCTACCCACAATACAGATGATTCTTTGCTTTACTCACAGTCTACTGACTCAAATGCTAATGTGGTCTGAAAATAATACCTTCAAACAACATCCCCTTGAGTATTTGACCAAATTTCTGGGTATCATGGTCTAGCCATGCTGACATATCAAATTAACCATCAGAGCATGTCAGGGAGGTGCTACACAGCTACTATCATCTCAGACATTGTGTTGTTTACTGATTTTTTGTACATTTTCTTTCTTCCAATTCTCAGGAGCAAAAAGAAGTATTCACAGAACAAAGCCATAAATACAAGTTATTTAGGCAATATTTTTCCTGCACCACACCCTCTGCTGAGCTGGTTAGAGCTAGACTAAACTATATGTTTTCTATCTCAGGGAATCTGGGTTTATAGGTTTCTTCTCAAATATGGAATGTGAGGAAACATGAGCAATCTTCACCATTCTGTCCACACATTAACTAGATTTGTGTGGTGGGTTTCATTTGTTTGTTTGTTTGTTTGTTTCATGCTATCTAGAATATGTTTACTTTTCTGGTAATGATCTTGATTTGATTCAGAGAAACAAAACCTACAAGGCTTTACTCTAGTATGAGTTTGAAGATACTGGTCATCACCATAGGGAGTCTGAGAATGAAATAGACATAGAAGCAGCAGATCAATAGACCGTGCATTGTGCACAGCTGAAATCAAGTTCTACCTGAAGCCAATGCTATCCCTGGACTTCTCGGTTATCTACATCAAAAAATTCCCCTTTTGCTTAAGCCAGATTGATTTGAGCTTTTTATCTTTTTCAAGTAAAAGAGCACTAAATGTATTAAAATTAACTTCTGGAATGTTGTGTTACAAACTCTTGAACGTAGAATGTAAAATTTCTGAGAAGAGGAGATAAGTCACCAAAGGTTTCTGGTCAACATCTAAAATAATTCTCAGGCTCCTGACATGCACCAAAATGAAGTGGGCTTCAAAAGAGGTGCAGGTCCCTGAAAGGACATCATCCTCACTACGCATCTCTTAAGTAGGACAGTACTCAATGGGCATCCTTCCACAGACCAGAACCAGGAGATATGGGGGAAAAAATGGAAATGGGCAATGATTTAAGAGAACAGAGCCAAGGTCAGCCACACTGACTGACCAAAGGACTTTAGCCAGAGTGGTGAGTCATTGCTTTTCCTGCCCATGGGATAGGTGTGTACGATGAAATAGGATTCATTGTGCATTGTTTTTCATTCCCCCTCATCCTTTCTATATGTGTTTTGGTTATAGGTACAGGGTCCTTCCTCCCCATTGCACACCGGATATGTAGGGATGGTTAATTAGCCATGGATTAGCCATGGATCAGTGAACCCCGGGGACCTGTATCCTAATCTCACTGGGTGCACATCCCTCAGAGATTTGAGACCTGAAGATGGACACATTAATTAAATGAGACCTTGAACTGTCTCCCTTTGAGGTTTCACATTTTGGACAAAACAAAGAGAATACATGGAGGTTTCATCTGTTGTCCTTGACACTCATTATCTACTCTCTGTTTTGGGAACACAGTGTGCTGACTTCCCCGCATTCAGCTTATGTGCTTAGCACGAGGCCAACTCTCTCTCAATCTACGACAGTTTGGTGTGCGACCAAGGTTAAGTCAACCTGCTTGTTTCACTTCCTGGTCATCGTGCTTGGGTTCATATCAGGGATATAAGCCAAGTCTGTGCAATCAGAACAATGAGGCACAATTCTAGGACTGCTGAATGGGGAAGCAAGCTTTCTCTTTTGTGCTGCTGGGGACCTAGATCTGGCTCACCTATAAATGAAGTCAACTCAGAAGCAGAACCAAGAAATGAATCTGTTGACTTCATTTGAACCAGGAATCAAGCTCTTATCCAAACAACTTGCTCTCTCTATTCAAACAAATATAACTCTAGATATATGTCATACATTACTTAAGTCTTTTTGGCGTAAGTTGTCAGTCACCTGCAAAGTTAAAAGTATTCTGACTAATACAAATCTCTTATCCTATGGGAGTAAACTTTGCTGGGATAAGTAAGAGAATGAAGTATTGTTGAACAAAACAAAATCTCCAACCTGCTTTTCTAACTGCTGTTATTCTTCGTAGTAGGAAATCTTAGTGGCTGCATCTGCCAAGATTTTTCACTGGTGAGGGCTTCACCTGTTCCACCTCCTGATAAGATGGACTCTCAGTCACTCCTTTTCATCACTTTCACTAGACGACAGTTTATGATGGGCCTTCTAGAAGTAGATGCTACCATACTAAAGACTCTTTGCAGGAAATAATCTCTTTGGATTTGTTTTTTAACCTGTAAGTTGTTCACTAAGAATGTTAAGAAAGGAAGTTTTAATTGTTCTTAGAATTTTACAGCTGGAGGATTATTTAGCACTTATCTAATAATCCAATTAATGATGTACTGATGAGGTTCATTGAAAAAACATAAAAGGGGTATATCAGTGAAGATTATGTTCAACTATAAATAATAAAGGCCAGGCATGTAGTAAGCTAAACAAGAGAAAAGTAGATTTTTTATCATCTGGATAAAATATGAAGACCTACAGTTTTGGTGGAGACTGCTTTTTGATCAAGAGTAAGCATTCTACCCTACTGTCTTAAAAAAGTTCTTGGACATAGGAACTGATTGTCCAGTTGTACTACACTGCTTAGCTTCCCCAGCATTCAAGTGTGATCAGGAAGACTGTCACATTGTCAACAGAAGTGATGGATGCTTTCAGTCATTGATAATGAGCTTTGATGTTCTCCTTGCTTCCTATTGGCTTCAAATGATAAATGCTAAAGCAATAGAGAAGCCATGCATTGAGGATGGCAGTGTGCTTGGCCAGTCTGATTCTCTGGTGATTTTGAGAAGCACAGTCTGCTTTTCCTAACTTGTTTGAACCATCATGTCAAGGCACTCTTTTTTTTTTTTCTGCAGAAGCATGACCTTTGCTATAATTAATACTGTAATATTAATTACCTTGAATTGTAAAACCTTTGTAAAGGTTTTGTAAAACTTTTACAGGATATATCCATATAAACGTTTTACAAAACCTTTACAAATGTTTTAGAATTGTAAAACCTTCAATTCTGTTGCTCTACTTTTCTTAGTTTCCATCAAAGACACTTCATGGTCCAAAATGCCTACAGAAGTGCCTGCCATTATATGTACATCTCAAGTAGGAGGAAGACGAAGGGACAAATACAAAAGAGAGGATGCTTTTTAAAGAGACTTTCCAAGAGTACCATGCTACACTTCAGTTTACATATTATTGGCAAGAGCATAGTCACTTGGCCTTATTTAGCTGCAAGGGAAATATATCTTTAACTGGGTGGCAAGATGCCCAGCTATAAAAATCAGAGTTGTTTTACTAAGAGAGAGGGTGTCTATGGGGAATAAAGTGGCATTTTCTTTTGTAAAGAGGAAATCAGTCTTTAATTTCTTATCAAAAGGAAAAATTTTTTAAAAGCAGCAATGAAGTTCATTATAGACATGTCAGAAACGGAACTTTTTTTTTTTTTAATTATACTTTAAGTTCTAGGGTACGTGTGGATAACGTGCAGGTTTGTTACATATGTATACCTGTGCCATGTTGGCGTGCTGCACCCATCAACTCGTCAGCACCCATCAACTCATCATTTACATCAGGTATAACTCCCAATGCAATCCCTCCCCCCTCTCCCCTCCCCGTGATAGGCCCCAGTGTGTGATGTTCCCCTTCCCGAGTCCAAGTGATCTCATTGTTCAGTTCCCACCTATGAGTGAGAACATGCGGTGTTTGGTTTTCTGTTCTTGTGATAGTTTGCTGAGAATGATGGTTTCCAGCTGCATCCATGTCCCTACAAAGGACACAAACTCATGCTTTTTTATGGCTGCATAGTATTCCATGGTGTATATGTGCCACAGTTTCTTAATCCAGTCTGTCACTGATGGACATTTGGGTTGATTCCAAATCTTTGCTATTGTGAATAGTGCCGCAATAAACATACGTGTGCATGTGTCTTTATAGCAGCATGATTTATAATCCTTTGGGTATATCCCCAGTAATGGGATGGCTGGGTCATATGGTACTTCTAGTTCTAGATCCTTGAGGAATCACCATACTGTTTTCCATAATGGTTGAACTAGTTTACAATCCCACCAACAGTGTAAAAGTGTTCCTATTTCTCCACATCCTCTCCAGCACCTGTTGTTTCCTGACTTTTTAATGATTGCCATTCTAACTGGTGTGAGATGGTATCTCATTGTGGTTTTGATTTGCATTTCTCTGATGGCCAGTGATGATGAGCATTTTTTCATGTGTCTGTTGGCTGTATGAATGTCTTCTTTTGAGAAATGTCTGTTCATATCCTTTGCCCACTTTTCGATGGGGTTGTTTGGTTTTTTCTTGTAAATTTGTTTGAGTTCTTTGTAGGTTCTAGATATTAACCCTTTGTCAGATGAGTAGATTGCAAAAATTTTCTCCCATTCTGTAGGTTGCCTGTTCACTCTGATGGTAGTTTCTTTTGCTGTGCAGAAGCTCTTTAGTTTAATTAGATCTCATTAGTCAATTTTGGCTTTTGTTGCCGTTCCTTTTGGTGTTTTAGACATGAAGTCCTTGCCCATGCCTGTGTCCTGAATGGTATTACCTAGGTTTTCTTCTAGGGTTTTTATGGTATTAGGTCTAACATTTAAGTCTCTAATCCATCTTGAATTAATTTTCGTATAAGGAGTAAGGAAAGGATCCAGTTTCAGCTTTCTACTTATGGCTAGCCAATTTTCCCAGCACCATTTATTAAATAGGGAATCCTTTCCCCAAGAAATGGAACTTTTTTTAATCTACACCTTCAGAGGCCCAAGATAAAGTTTTTAGAATCTTCATTAAAATTTATACTTCTAGGAGTTATAAGCACCAGTTTCATTTCCAACATGTGCAGTATTAAAAACTGCACCTGAATAGGCTGTAAAGTGGTTAGTAGGTCACTTAGGCCAAATGAAAGCTCTGAGCTTCTCCACCTGGACAATGAAAATGAGAGGTGTTTACAAAGAGATGTTTGGGTTTTGTTTGACCTAAGTGAAGGGGAGTATGCAACCAAGACCGTCACACAGAGCCATCCACCCTGCTGCCCCTTACAGTATTGTGTCTTGTTCTATGAGGATATGTCCATGTCAAAATTTTCGCTTAGGTTATGTCCAGTTTTCTTGTCCTCTTTCTTCTTCCTTAAAACCTTCTCTGGGGACTTTTCTTGAGCTAATCAGGAAGGCCTAGCGAGGTCTTTTGCAAAACTAAGGCAATACTCAAGGTCTTCATATTGTCATCTTTCCTTAAACATGATCACAAATTCTTAAGTGTGGCTTGTACACTCATCAATTTTTGTAGGTAAGGGAATATTTTGATTTATTCTTCTACTAACATGACTTGTTATCTCTCATCATAAAAGGCAGAAGCATTGTAATTTTTTCATTTTAAATAGAACATTTAAATTTAAATAAAAAGTTTAAATAGAAAATTTTCTTTATATGAGAATCACTTTCTTTATCTGTACAATGACTAATAAAAATATTTTCTGTAACAATTTCTTAACAGTCTTGAATGCAGCCTTTACCTTTATTTTGTCAATAATAACAACAGTTTTTCATGTATAGAGCTCCTGCTGGTGGTCCTCCAGCACTTTGCATTTTTCATCTCATTTAATCTTCACAAGAAGTTCACAAAGCATATCTTATTTAATCTATTTTGTGGATAAGAAAACTGAGAATCAGAAAAAATGAATACTGAGATAAATCTTGTGTTACTGAAGTCTGATGTGCTCCTACAGACTTCTGTGTGCTTTGAGGCAGTAAGATGGCTTACACTGCTCTCACCTGCCAACTCCCTCTGGAATCCCTCTAGCTGTCCAGCTGTCCCTCTCAGCCCATGGCAACTCAGAGTGCAAAGCCATTGTTAATATCTAGTCTTTAATTTTCTGTTAGTGCAGATTTTAAACTCAGTTCCACTCCACTCCAGCCCACACATTACAGTCATCCTTTTTCTGACAAAGGAGTAAGTAAAGAGCATTCTTACCTGATTGCACCACCTCCCACCCCATGAGGTGCAAACCTCCTAGGCACAGCAGAGACAAACTATCCCGCTAAGTAAAGGGTAGCAGGCAACCACGGTATTCTGTTTCCCAGGGCTACTTTCCATCCCATGCTGACGCCATATTCTAGAGCTGTCCTGGTAGGAGTATAAATTTTACTACCCCTTGAAGCTGCCATGAAAGATTGTTAAACAAGACAGGAATTAACATTTTTATTCACTATGTCCTCCCTTTGGAAATGCTTTATGGCTGGCTTAGGCATTTTCCCTAGCAACCCATTCTCTATTTTAGGGAAATGGAAATAAAATACTTGACATTTACTTCATAGAGCAATTCAGAATAATATTAAGGAAAATTTGGAGCCATTTCTCAAGGTAGTTGGAAGGAGCATGGAATGGACGTAGTTCTCCATTGAGGGGTCCTAAGGCACGCTTTATCCTGACATTGGTAGAAGAGTAACATGTGGCCACATTCTGTATTCTTCTAAGCTGAGATATCAAAAGGAGGTAATCTGGAGAAGAAGAGAAAACAACTGGTTAACATATAGCAAAAACACATATTCTCTACTGATGATAACCCTAATTTTTCTTAGGCCTCCGTCAACATTGGCCTGGTTTGGCTACATTTTCTGGTGGTCTGAGAAACCCTTGACTTTCAAATGACAACACTTTTCCTGGATGGAAAAGGGAGAAAGAAGCTCAGGATATTTTGAGTCAACTTAATTTATAAATTTGCAATAATACTAAGATTTTCTATTTTGTTCAAATGCAAAAATATTTCAATTTTTTAATTGAAGACTTAGAAAAATGAATGAGAGTTATCTAGACAGTATTGAGTAGATCACATACCAGGCTACTTTATGGCATTTCATAGCCATTAGATGGAAATATACAACCTAACATCCCTACTTAGACACTTCATAGGCATTGCAAACATAGTATGTCCAAAATCCAACTCATGATCTGCCCCACTATATCTGCTATCCCCATTTCTGCCTCATTCCCTACCATTGGTCTGGTTGTACACCCAGAAAACTGGAAATCTCCCTTGATGCCCTCCTCTTCCCCATTCCTGGTGTTTAAGCCATCATCAAGTTCTTTAATTTGAACTTCAAAACACTTCTGGAATTTATATACTTTCATCATTTCCATAGGCCAACCATAGGCGAAGGTGGCCACCTGGACTTCTATAGCATTCTGACTTTTTCTTGCCGTATTTTAAATCGATTAATAACCACTGTCAAAATAACCTTTGAAAAATACAATCCTGATTGTGTATTTTCTTTGCTTAAAATCCATCAAAGATTCTCACTACTGTTGAGACAAATGTCAAAGTCTTGTCCTAGTCTTATGGCCCAGAAAGTCACGAAGACCTCACTTACCCGCAAAGCCTTCTCTTAAGCCAGTTTCCTGTTGGTTTCTTAGAGTGTTGTTTTTTTGTCTCTCTTTGTGTGTGTGTTTGAGTGTACACTAGTGTGTTTGTGTTTCTGTACTTTATAGACTTGCTATAGTAGGGATACAGAATTATTATTTTTCCTTTTACTCTAGATCTGTGTTTTGCCGCACTGGTTTGTGCCCCAATTCCAGAGAAGCCTTAATGTCACTGAGAGTTAACAATCGCTTGACACCAATCTGATTAATAATCATTCCCTGGTGCCTCCACCATGATCCTGCAGGTCAATGATCCAGCAGCACCTCAGTCCAGCCACGTGGCACACAAGTCATTTTAGCTTCCTCTGTCCAGTGTACGCCCTGGTAAGAAGCAACCTTTTTGCCTAGAGCGTTAGCTTCAGGAAAGTCTTATTAATCATCGCAGTTGCAATTCCTGTGCTGGTTCTTGTTCTGGGTGCTGAGGGCTGTTTCTCAAGTGTAATGGCCCTCAACCTGTTAAGGAATCCCCCTCCCCCCTTTTTAATATCCTGTCATAAGATTAATAGTTCAAACATGATGCCACATGCAAACAGCCTGATAAGATCTTACTTAATGAAAAGCAGGCAGAGACTTTCTTCTGTGAACATATGTCTTTTGAGAAATTCAAAGCAAATTGGAGATAACATGTAAAATATCTCAGGAAAAGAAAAAGTTCTAAATGAGAACATTTATCATCATCATAGATTCATGTGGGCTGTCAAGACACAATAAAGATTTTAACTCATTTTGTCTCAGGCAGCCTTTTCCACGAGGATTTTCATTAACAATACTCCCTGCTTGACCTGTTTCTGCTCAGCCACGTCTCCCACTGTGGAGGACAGGGTGTGAAATATATCTTTTCAAATGGATGTCATTGATTTTAATATACCTTTAATAATATTGCTGCTCAGTGTTTTAATTACTCATACTTATTGGTACTTCCGCCCTCAGGTGATTTTATCTAATAAATCTGATAAGTACAGTAGAGTCTGATATTCAGATATTAGATGCATAGCTCAGGCTGTGGGGAGACCATTTCGTCTGTGGTGGACTCAGAAATGGGTCAAAGGTGTGCCCTAAAGAGCCCAGAGAAGAGGAGTGCTTTTACATGTTCGGCAACAGCGGGACATTCTTCTCTGCTCCGGGCAGCAACACCAGGAGAATCCTTGACAATGCTGTTTGATTGAGAGCTTCATTTTGCAATCTCTGCCCAGTCTACCCCAATCACAATGTAATACTCCTTCTTTGTGCTTTGCTAGCATTTAGTGCTTATCATTAGTATTCAGCTTCTCATCTTTTATTCCAGTTAATTTCATGTGTATGCATTTTTGCCTATTGTTTTGGGTTGAAGTGAGTTACCCTAAAGTTCATATGTTGGGATTAACCCCCAGTACCTCAGCATATGACCCTATTTGGAAATAGGGATGTTGCAGATGTAATTAGTTAAGATAAGGTCATACTGGTGTAGGGTGGGCCCTGAATGGGGAAATTTGGACACAGACGCTCATACTGAGAAGACATGGTGAAGATTCAGGGTGCAGGGAGAACACCATCTGCAAGCCAGAGAGTGCCCGAGGCTACAGGCACTGAGACCACAGCCTGAGTGCACCAGAAGCTACAAGAGAGGCCTGGAACAGATTCTCCCTCAGAGCCTTTAGAAGAAACCAACCCAACCGACACCTTGATTTTGGTTTCAGACTTTTAACTATCAAAACTATGAGACAATACATTTATGTTGTTCTAAGTCATGCATTTTGTTACTGCAGCCCTAGGAAAAAATAAACCCACTAAAGTTTAGCTTCGTTATGGGCAAACATTTCATTTTATTCACCTTTGTGTACCTGAAATAGTGTCAACATAAGACGGTTGGTTACTCAATAAATGTTTATGGAACTTTATTATATGAGTGGTGAAGAATGAAGACCCAAAATGTTAATTTGTTGGAGAGTAAGGAAGATGGTAAGAAGATGTACTCTTCTATTGCTTGGAAAGATGCATTAGGAGGAGATGATGACCCAAGGAATATATATTTTAGCAGGAATGGGCCAAGAAAGGTGGTCCAGATCTGAAGCCATAAGTAGCAAGCATTTATCTGAACATACCCCTATGGGGTTCTGGGAAACGCAAGGAAGGCTGGCAAACAGGCTCAAAGAAATCATACAAGACTGAATGTTAGGACCCAGTCTGCATTTACTTAGCCCAGGTTACAATGGGACAATAAACTCAAAAACACAGTGGAATGACTTGAGGGAAAACAATGAGTTCTTGCAAAAAACTGCAATGCAAATTACAGGCAGGACTATGGGACACAGAAAAAATTACTATCAAGCAACTGAAATTCCTCTGAGAGTCTCTCATATATGAGACAAACAGGGAATACCTAGGAATTGTACCTGAAATTAACAGCCCTGGTGCTAAAGCTTTGGGGGACTGTTAAAGGAGAGATCTGTCTCGAGATGGTCCTTAAAGAGGGCTCGTTTTTATGTAGGATTACAGTACACTTGGCTACAGTCTGGGATAAAGTAACCTGACACAGTACATCTATTTTTGGTATCAGTTCACATCTAATTGAAGTGAATAACTACAACCGTAAACCAGTGACTGGCTCAAGCAGAAACCGCAAAGTGGTTGCTATTATTCTGCAAGCAGCTCATGAGGTTCTCTTCTAGGCATATGTATTTGGCCCACATTCCATTTTTTAAGTTTGAATTAGTTGCCAAAAATTACCATTTGGAGGAGCATTGTTCAAGGTGTGGCTTCATTCCTTCATGACTCTGTCTTGGCCCACGCTGCCTGTTATGTTCCTGATCCTGAATTTAAAGGATGGCAGGGAACGAAATGATGAAACCCCTCTAGTTTTCAAAAATTCTTTTAAAAGTAGGATATAGAATGATGTTGGCCTAAATTGTTTTAATTTACATATATCTAAATGCAAATTCTAGGATTGGATTCTAGAGAAAAATCATAGCTGTCCTACTTGTAACAAACATTTGCAGTGTAAAAATGTCTAGATGAAAATAAAGCATAACTCAGCCAGATGGATGGGGAAGTGATATAACTAATAAGAGTTTAAATAAAGTAATTGGTTTTATGATTTTGTAAGTAGAAAGTGAGAATCATAGAAAACTTAAAAATATATAAAATTATAAAGAAAAAAAATCACCCACCATTCTACTACCTGAAGACAATTGTTGGGATTTTCTTGTGTCTTTTCTCTAGGTGGAATGTCACATTCCTTCTGTTTTTAAATCAAATTAAATTATAGTCCTCACCAGCTGAGTTGGAGGAAAATACCAGCAATTATTAACTCCTATCTTAGATGGAGATTGGGTAGACAGAATGTCTTTTGAAAGACTCGTGTGTGGTTTTCTGCAGTTGAATTCTGAAAAAGAACATGCTTCTCCATTCCACACTGGTCATCACAGTTCTCCAACTTTTTAACTCCAGGTGTAGGAACCTTTGATATGGACTCCCAGTCCATGATTTTTAATATTCTACCATTTTTCCCCAAAACCTATGAGAGGGCACCACACACCTGCACTAGTCCTCCAAAAGTTCTATTACTAGTAGGCTGGCTGTCACCAGGTAGAAGGAAACTGAGGGGGAAACAAAAGTCTCAACCACTTCCCAGGGACGGGAGAAGCTCCTAACCTCTCCATTGCTAATTCTCCTTTTTCCACTTTTTCACTCTAGAAACACTTGCCTCCCAGTCATCCCTCCATATCCCCACTTAGCACAATCTCTTCCAGGAGGCTGGGATGGAGGTGGGCACGGCATCTGTGGAGTGTCTGGAAACTTCTGCTTTGGACCTTCCCATTATTATTATGCCTGTAATAATTTTATTAATATTAAAGGCATAATAAAAATTTAAAAATAATTAAACCTAAAGAAAGAGGTAAGAGAGAGTCCTGGGTTGGGTGGACAGTCACCCTGTTACAAGTAGAACAGAGATTAAAGTCTCCAATGAGATATGGAAACACAGAGAATGGGTGACTTTCTTGAAATAACAACAACAAAAATACTCTTTATCAGGAGGAACCCAAACCGATTAATTTCTCACAAAATTTTTCTGCTATATATAGTTGATATAATTAGAATCATAGCATATCTGCAGTTCTCTATTTTTATTACATTATAGCTAAGCATTTTTCAATGTTATCAAAAACTCTAAGCAAACGTGATTAAGAGCTGCAGAGTACTCAAGCATGAGTATGCATCTAAGCACATAATATTAGAATAGGCATCTAATATGGGAGTCAGGAGAAGCAACTATGGAACCAGACTGTAGTGACTCCAGTCCCAGTTCTGCACTTGTAACTAGTATAATCTCAATATGGTAATTAACCTCACCGCGCCTCAATAGCTTCATCTGTAAAATAAGCATAATAACACTCTGCATTCAGGTTCCCATGAACACTAAATAAGCCAATCTATGTAAAGTCGTGAGGAAAGGGTCTTACACAGTGGATGAAAGACTGACAATTATTTTAGTATATTGCTGTGCTGTGTCATTAAGACTAGGTGCTCTAGACAGCCACCCCTCTGTTTGAATCTGGGCTCTGCGTTCTATCATCTATGCGACCTTTGGGAAATTACTTAGCTTCTCTGGGTTTCAGTTTTCTCATTGATATGGTAGTACATTTTTTGGGATTGTTGTGCAGATTAAATACAATACCAAAAATGAACCCCTCAGCAAAATTCCTGGCAAAAGTCTTCAATATATTATGACTTAATCTTTCCATATCCCCTGTGCCTAACCCAAAGCCTTCTAAATCGTAAGTGCTTAAAAAATATTTGTTGTATAGAGGTTCACTGATTAAAAAGCTGAGTTGTAATGTACTAATGTGTTTATTAAAAGACCTCAAGGAATACACAAGGATTTAGTAATAGACAATATCCATGTGGAAGGAGACTGGAGAGAAGTAAGGGGAATTCACTTTTTCTCTATTAAAAGTTTACAGTAAAAAGAAATTTCACATTTTATTTTTACTACTTATGATAAAATTTTAAAAATAATTAAACCTAAAAAAAAAGAAGCAACAGCAGGGTCCTGAAGATTCCTGAGTTGGGTGGACAGTCACACTGTTACAAGTAGAACAAAGGAAAAAGCAGAGTGGAACATGTATTCCAGATCTTTCAAACAGGCTCCAGATCTCACTTTCTTTTGACCTTCCCTTTGAGCTTAAATCAACAATCTACCAAGATAGATGATACGGTTTTGCCGTGTCCCCACCCAAGTCTCATCTTGAATTGTAGTTCCCATAGTTTCCACATGTTGTGGGAGGGACCAAGTGGAGATAGTTGAATCACAAGGGTGGTTTCTCCCATCCTGTTCTCATGATAGTGAGTTAGTTCTCAAGAGATCTGATGATTTTGTAAGGGGTTTCCCCCTTCCCTGTGCACTCATTCTTCTCCTTCCTGCCATCATGTGAAGAAGGACGTATTTGCTTCCCCTTCCACCATGATTATAAGTTTACTGAGGCCTCCCTAGCCATGCCAAACTGTGTTAATTAAACCTCTTTCCTTCATAAATTAACCACTATTGGGTATGTCTTTATTAGCAGTGTGAGAACAGACTAATACAACAGAATTGTGGTGTTTTCCCTGAATAAGTAGTATATATATATATATATATATATATATATATATATATAAAATATATATATAGTGTGTGTATATGTGTGTATATATGTGTGTGTACATATATATAAAACCATTGTAATATATCCTATTGTAATATATTGTATTAAAATCTTCTCTGTGTTTCAGTGAAGTGGTAAAAAAAAAAAAAAAAAGCACTTTGTGTTTGTATGGGAAAGAATTCAGCATAGTTGGCAAGATCATGAATTTCCTAGGACTTCATATTTCCCTGTGTGCAGATGGGTCTTGCTAACAATCCACTCACACATGGACCTGGAGAAGAGGTGATTGGTGAGCTTTTCAGTAGACTCTCTCAGGTGGGTTAGGCCACTTCATCCAGCATTTTGGCAGCAGCTATTCACAGATGAGGGCCCTGTGCTCAGAGTAAGGCATATTGTACAAAGAAGGGGTTGACCATTCATTCCACTTGTCAGATCATGGATGGAAAGCTCTGGCCATTGGGTCTGCTCACCTTTCTCCTGCCAGATCCCAGTTCAGATTAGCGGAGCAGTCAGCCTATCTCTTGTGCATTACAGCTCACTTCCTTCCGTGAAGGAAGCTGCCATTTGGCTGCAGATATATTTAAATTTTCAGGTCTCAAAGAAAGGAGAAAGTTCCAGATGCCAAGCTAGATAGAAAGATCTGTGTTCTTTGGTGGTGTCTTGTGAGCCTGAGATTTCAGAGAAAATGGTGTAAACTAGCTCCGATGCCACAGTATCAAATCAGAAAGAAAGGAAAAGACTTGGGCCTAAAGGCCTTGTTCTGGGTGGAAAAAAATCCAGAGGTCAAGACAACTTTAATTCAAATCCTGGCATTGCCATTTACCAGCGGTTTGACTTTGGCTTTCTCATCCTAGAAGACCTTTAGCTTCCTCATCTATAAAATAGGGATAAAAAATATCTACCTCAGAGAACTTTCAGGGGAAAACAATGGCATAAAGTGCTAGCATTTGATAGACATTCAACAATGATAATACCAACTGTAATTATGAGTGGCTTTTATGTACATTCAGAGGATAGGACATAGCCAGTGCCCCCACCTTGGCAACTTGAGGTCTGCTAAATGTCAGCCAACTTGTTGATTTAGTAACAAATTTGAGATAGTGTTTCTTCACAGTATTACTTTTTTTTTTTTTTTTTTTTTTTTTTTTGAGACAGGTTCTCACCCTGTCACCCAGGCTGGAGGACGGAGTGCAGTGGTGCAGTTTTGGCTCACTGCAATCTCTACATCTCAGGCTCAAGCGATTCTCCCACCTCAGCCTCCCAAGTAGCTAGGACCACAGGTACACACCACCACACCTGGCTAATTTTTGGATTTTTTGTAGAGATGGAGGTTTCACCATGTTGCACAGGCTGTCCTTGTACTCCTGAGCTCTAGTGATCCTCCCACCTAGGCCTCCCAAAGTGCTGGGATTACAGGCAGGAGCCATCAATTTTGATTTCCACATTTTAATAGAAGGCATTTATGAATAGCTTTCTTATCAATTTAAACATTTTGAGTAGGTCAACCCCAAAGAGATATTACTCCATAGCCATTAGGATGGCTATAATCAAAATAGCAGAAAATGACAAGTGTTGATGAGAGTATAGAGAAGTTAGAACCCTCGTATATTGCTGGTAGAAATGTAAACAGGGGTAGCTGTTATGGAAAATGGTTTGGAAGTTTCTCAGAAAGCTACATATGGAATTACCACATGACCCAGCAAGTCACTCCTACGTAAATAACCAAAATAATTGAAAACAGAGGCTCAAACAGGTAATCATATGCTACTGTGTATTGAAGTGCTAATCCCAATAATCAAAAGGTGGTAACAACCCTAATATCCATCTACAGATGAATAAACAAAACGTTATATACATATGATAAAATATTATTCAGCCGTAAAAAGGAATGAAATTCTGATACATGCTACAACATGGATGAACCTTGAAGACATTATGCTAAGTGAAATCAGTTAGACACAAAATGACAACTATTGTATGATTCCACTGATATGAAATCCCGAGAGTAGGCAGATTCATAGAAACAGAAAGTACATCAGAGGTTACTAGGGGATGGGGAGAGTGGAGAACAGAAAGTTATTGCTTCATGAATACAGAGTTTCCATTCAGGTTGATGAAAATTTTTGGAAATCGAAAGTGGTGAGGGTTGTACAACATTGTAAATGTAACTAATGCCACGGAATTCTCAACGTAAAAATAGTTACAGTGGCAAATTTTGTTATGCACGTTTTACCACAATAAAATGCTTTACAAAATAAATAAATGTTGACTTCTTATCTTTAAAATGTTTTGAATAGTTACACTTTCACATAGCTCAAAAATCATAGCAGTATACTTTGGGAATTCTCACTCTTCTCTCCAGTCTCATCAGTTTTATTCCTCTCATCACTCCCCACTCCCCACAGGTAACCTCTGTTAGTAGTTTTTAATGTATATTTTAAGTATATCTTTATGCAAACAGAAAGCAAGACTAAATATGATTTTTTTGCCCCTTTCATGTATACATATATTAACACGTATGTACTGTTCTATATTTTTCCATTTAAAGATACATCCTAGAGATATTTCCAGTATATAAAGAGCTGCCACTTTTTTTTTTTTTTTTTTTGAGGCAGAGTCTTGCTCTGTTGCCCAGGCTGGAGTGCAGTGGTGCAATCTCGGGTCACTGCAAGCTCCGCCTCCCGGGTTCACGCCATTCTCCTGCCTCAGCCTCCCGAGTAGCTGGGACTACAGGCACCCGCCACCATGCCCGGCTAATTTTTTGTATTTTTAGTAGAGATGGGGTTTCACTGTGTTAGCCAGGATGGTCTCGATCTCCTGATCTCATGATCTGCCCACCTCGGCCTCCCAATGTGCTGGGATTACAGGCTTAAGCCACTGCGCCTGGCCTCCACTTTCTTTTATGCTATTGTATAATAGTCAATTGTGTGTATATCCTATGGTTAATTTAACCAGTTCTTTAGTAAATAAATTTAAGTTGTTTTGAATTTTTGATGTTTACAGAGTTCTGCAAGAAATAATTTCATATATTTGTCATTCATATGTGCAGGGTGTATATATATATGTGTGTGTGTGTGTGTGTGTGTGTGTGTGTGTGTGTGTGTGTGTATGATCAAGTCCTAAGATGGAATTGCTGAAATCCAAGAGCAATTGCATCTGTAAGTTTGACAGCTATTCCTAGTGCTTCTCCACCAGGCTTGAACCACCAGCGATGATATAACAAAACCTTCTTGTGTTAACATTGTTTGGCCAATATCATTCGTAAAAAAATGACATCCGAGGATCTTTTCTATTTATATTGCCCTTATGAGTACAGCTAAGCATCTTTTCATATATTTAGAGATCATTTAGTTTTCTATTGATCCACAAGTTTTCCAAATCCTAAGCAATGAATGTCAATGAAAGTGGTTGAGACTGGGACAGGTGGGAGGGGGATAACTGGGGGATTGGAGTCTGTCTCATTCTCCCCATCTCTATTCCCATGAAACACAGTCTAGGTAGCTGTGTCTTCCTCAGGCAAAAGCTGCTTCTTAGTATCCAGGGAGAACCTGCTTTCCGCTGGAGCTGAGTGAGGTTTTAGGGAGAAGGTAGTCTGCCTTCTGTGGGCAATGGATCACAATTAGTAGGAAAAGTGAACTGTGAGTCAATAAGCTTAATAAAATCACTTTGTCTAATGTCCTACCAACCTTTTCATGCAATTTCCAAAGAGCCGCCTGTGAAAATCTTCTCAAGAAAGATGATCGCCTGAGCTTGCAGATTTCATACTATATAGCTCTTACAGCATCTTGGGAGAAACCACAAAGCCATTCAATCATCCCCTTTGAGATGGGAATAAATAACAACAACGCCACATAAATAGCATCAGTTGGCTGTGGGGGCAAGCTGTCATTTCCAGGAGAGGGATGTGGTTTTCTACCCAAGGGTGCGGCATATGATATTAAAAAATTCCCAAGATAGCAGAATTCAAATGTGTCGTTTTTGTCATTAAGCTGCCTGCAGGTGTTCCATTTAGATCAGATGACACGTTTGCAAAAACCAGAAGGAAAAGAGTGGGCTTTTGCTTAATTCATTGAATCCCAGAAGAAAATGAACATTTTTTTTCCCTATGACAAACTGGAATTTGCCTCAGATGAGCCTGACATATTGCCAGCCCGCGGTCTGACTTTGTCTGAGAACGTCACTCCACTCCTCCAAAGTTGCCAGGATGAGAGGCCAAAAGGAAAAAGAATGGGGCTTTTCTAAGGCTGCTGGATGATATCTTCCCCACAATCCATCCTGATGTGTCACTGCAAGTGTCCAGGGGACAAAGGTCAGAGAGAAAAACAAAAAGGGAGGCATTCTTGGGCCCAGAAATAACTTCTGGTAAGATGAAGTAACCAAGGGACATGATCGATTCAGGACACCTACAACCAACCTGAGGTGGACCAGAATTTCTAAGTTTTTAACCAAGAAATATTGATTTATGTTTATTATGCTTTATGGCACTTTAGAGCAATTTATAACACTTACATTAAGGAATGGATGGGCTGGGAGAAAAGCCAATATGGGCATGAAAAAAGATGAAGTGCTGTCAGGAATAGCAACTTTCAAGTATCAGGTGCAATTTCTTGCTTTTGCATTTTATCTGAACCATTTTAACATTAAACAAGAAAATGATTAGTGATTTTAAGTTACACAAACAAAACAAAATGAGGTAAATTAAACAGACCTAAAGGAATTCTTAAAACACACACACACACACACACACACACACACATATACACGTTCTCAACTGTTAGTCAGAAAACAAAAATAAAACCCTTTCACATATACTTATTTTTAAAAATGCATTTAAGTTGTGATATTATATAAAATGAGGGGAACAAAGAGTACTGTATAAAATGTGTTTTTATTTCAAATATGAGTTGTGTTAATAAAAACAAACAAACGCAGCAAGCTACTGTGGTTCTTTGCCAAGACAGTCACTTTTCTTTCCTAGTACATTTTGATGAATTAGGAAAGACCTCAGAGACCAGAGACACTTTCCTTGTATATGTCCCACAAGAGCACTTCCAGGATTTTGGCATTAAATAAACAAATAAAAATATGCAACAGAGTCTTAAGACACAATAATAATGCGTATTGAGAAATATAGTTTTATAGATATAGTTGTTCGTTCTTCCCATGATTGTTTATTAATATCACCAATAGTTATTATTAGAAAACACTTAGAGGGCTAGAAAGCTGCCAGAACCATTTCTAACTAACTGCTGTTATAATTAACATTTTGAAATGCTGAGACATTTGCTAGGGTGGACAGCTCCGTCAAAACCCAGCCCTATCTCAAGAAAGAGCCTAGGCTCAAATAAGAATTAAATAGAAGTCGGAAGTAAGGTAAGGCACAGTGGAATTTTTTAGGATGGATATCGTTTTCTATAACTTTAATTTGGAATTTTTCCTTTGGGATAATGACTTTGATTTTGTAGAAATATTGTATGCATTATAGATGAATTGATTTTTTAACTAAATTTTGAAAGACTTAAGTAAAATGATTTGATGATCAAGTCAGATGCATTTCTAAGGAAGTGAGGATCACATCAGACAGAAAGTTTGGGTTTGGTGGATATGAATTGAAATAAGGACTCTGATAAAATGTATCAGTGCCTTGTGTTTAATGATATCACGGAGTAGGAATGATATTAGCAGGCAATGTAATACTAGCATAGAGCACTGAAGACAAGATTAAATCTGACTTCATGTAGGTGAACAAAAAACATATGGAAAGCCAAAAGCTGAGTACAAGGATAAAGGAAAGAATGGAATAAACCTCAGTAGAAATTGGTTTAATTTAACTTGGGAAAAACCTGCTTCATGATAGGGAAATAAGTGGGACCAAGGAAGAATATATTCCCCAGTCATCTGACGTGATAATCTTTCTCAGCCTAATATCTAGGCTGAATTCGTGTATTGCTTTAGATCATACAATTGAGGTTGACCTTCAAAGTCTGGTCCTAACCTCATGCTCCAGTGATAGTTCCCCAAACTCCCAATCATTCCAAGCAATCCATTCTACGTATCCTCAGAACACACAAGGGACCTCCACATATAGAGGTGTGTATTGATTGGCTGAATATTAGCTGATACTTGAATGCTTCTTCCAGCCTCAGCTTCCCACTTCCTCCCTCAGGCCCTGGATCCCCACACTCTGTCGCCCTCAGGCCCCGGATCCCGGCACTCCCTCACCTAGGGATTGTTTGTTTTAGGGTCGCCTTGGTATTCAGGCAACCCTCTTGGGTGGAGGCTCCTTCAAGGTGGTTCAAGAACAGCTTCATTTGCCCCAGGGGGAAACTGAGCCTGTTATTGTAAGTGTAGCTCCCTTTCTAGGACTTGTGTCATCTTGCTCTGCCATGAGGAAGGCAGCTTTAGTGACTGACTCCTGTCACCTTTAAATTTCTCAAACTTGTGTCTGGCCCCATTCTTTATTTCTGTGCATTTCCCTGGGTATAAAAACACAAGTCAAACTCTCTCTTCAAAGCTTAGATTTGGTTGGAGGAGGCGGGAGAATGGTGTTCAGCAGCTATATATGGCAGAGGCTATGGGGTTATCCCTTTCTCCGCAACAATTCTCTTTTCCTGATTGGCTCCCCATGCTGGCAGAACCAGTTTCTCTCCCATAACATGTGCTTTGCAGAGCGTCTGCTCCTTCACCTCACTCGGGGATGTGAGAGTCACCATTTACTCTCAGGCTTTGATGCCTCAGACAAAATTGAGTTTAATGTTATTTGAACATATTATTTCTATATCAATATTAGAAGTAGAAAGACTCTTTGGTGTTCTCTAATGCATCTCTTTCCAAAAAATAAATGTATCGTGTTAGTCCTTCAACCTTGACTTAAGTATATTAATTGCTGTTGAGTTCATCGCTTTGGAGATAGCCGGCTTTATTGCAAAATATCACACATGGCTAGATTTTCCTTATATTAAGATACCATTTTCTGCTCGGTAATTTTACCTTATCTATTTTGGTTCTGTCCTCAAGAGCAAACACAGAATTTTTGGCATAAGATGGTCTCAGAACACACTGCTGTGTAAAGGTGGCTGGGTAGTCAGCTGGGAGAAAATGGCAGGAATGGAAAGAAGTGACTTTAACTGAATCCAGAGGAAAATAATGGCCAAGAATCAGAATCAGATGCAAACACAGATACGGCAAAGACAATCTATTTCCAAGCAGGAATTAGGGATGAAAGGAAGATTAATTTTTTGTGAGTATATGTTTATGTATTAATGGATTGCTTAGCTCAGCATCAATAACATGAGGATGTAGCTGTGGAGATAGAGATAGGAGGCCATAATAGCAGCACATCTAATGGGAGTCTTCAAAAATGAGTTAGGTTGACTTACAGCATTATGTGCTTGGCTTGCAGAGGTGATACACACAGCTCAAAAAGTTAAAAAAAATTCAGTTAAAATATTTTATATGGCAATGTCTCTTTAGGCATTTAATGAATAATCACATCTTCCTCTAACAAAAATTTAAAAAGGAGCTTAAGGGGGCTGACCTGGCCATAATGGTGGGGTGTGAGTGACAGTCTGTATTCTGGAAAGCCAAAACATGTAGGGAAACAGCCCTGCTGTGATCCCAAGAGTATAGCAGGGGTTTGAGGTTAAAAACCAATGAATAAGGTTCGAATGGAGTGCTAAATAGCAAGAGGATTATTAAAGCCAAATTTGGGGAGCTGGAACAGCCAGAAGATTGAGGAGCTGGAAATAACAGGTCAGGTGGCAAAGCCTGAAAGTGTCAGGCAAATATTCGAGAGGAGTTTGATATTTATAGTTTGATTCCATGCTCTTCACACCATGATGTGTGAGCGAACCACTTAGATTTAAAGGGCTGGGGATGGAGCTCAATGATGAACTGGCTTCACCAGGTCATTTCATTCACCTGCAGCTTGAAGTTACAGGGACAGAAAACGTGAAACATTGGAGTAACCCCATTGTCCTGGGTATTCCCCCTTGATATGTATGACGCTTTCCTGGTTGGCTGCTCCTAGTTGATGAAGACACAAAATGCCCTGAAACCTGATCTAATCCCTCAGAGTCTCAATTTCTAGGTCTGCTTCAGCTCTCATAGGAAGCAGCAGTCTAGGTGGCCCAAAGTAGTCTTGATCATTAAAAGTCCAGCTCTAACATTAGTCAATTGACTTTCCCCAGTACTGTTGCCGGAAGACATCAATGCTGGAAAGGGATTCCCTGCCTCCTGTAAAATGAGAAGCCTTGGTGTCTCTATTATGTAAGGTAGAGTAGACTGGCACCACAGTAAATATCAACCCAGTTTTTAAATGCCAGAAGTTTACAGATGTGACTGGGACTGGGCAAGCACTTCCCTTTCCCAACGAGATCTTTTCTACCATCAAGGTAGAAAATGAAGAACTAGTTAGGAGTAATCAACAGTGGACCCCCAAAATGACGGCCTATCTCTAATCATCTTGAGGGATATTTCACGAATATTTAGTCCAGCATTATTCCCCTGTGTTGGCAGGACAAAATATGGCCTAGAAATTCCATTCAGGCTCTTAAACACACATTTCTTAGGACTGGTCCTGGGATGATGCTCCTGCTTGTATCTGAGGTTCTCGTAAGGCTAGATTCATTAAACAGATCAGGATTTTTGTCTAGACAATTGATGATGAGCCCTCCCTCTAAGGCACCTTGCAGGAGGAAGGACACCAGCCTAATGGCATTCAGAGTTGTTAAGGGATGTCTGGGTGTCTGCCTGCCTTCCATGAGATGCCCTTTCAGATCCAGACAAGGTTGTAGGTGCCCCGAATATCCAATAATTCATTCACCAGAGAAGCAAGAAGAGGCCATAGCACCTGGATAATGAGTCTTGCTTTGCTAAGGGAATGGGGAAGATAGGAGAGGAGGCAAAGTTCTCCTTCAGGAAAGGTAATGATTTTTGTGTGGAAATCGTAACCAGTACCATGTGGCTCCAGGCTGAGTCTAAAGATGGTTAGTCTGAGTGTGGCAGTCTGGGCTCGGGTCACTGAGGGATGATAGCTGTTTTGAAGCAGTGGGGCTTGTGTGTCACTGGTGCATAGATGGCTGATGGCAGAGGTGAGGAATGACTTTGGGGTGAGCAGAGGGAAAGCATCTGAAAGGTGGAGGAGCATCCCACCAGTTTCAAACAGTGGGACACGACTGCAGCTGCCAAGGAGGCAGAAAGTGAGAGTGTGAATTCTGCATGGGCCCCTGAGTACAGAAGGAAACTGACGAGGGAACCAGGAGTCCAGCAGCAACACTGCTAGAGGTCACAGCAACCAGAGAGGACAGTGGCATTTTACCATAGGGAGTTATCTCAGTTCTTTTTTTTTTTTTTTTTCTGTATATAGCCTTCCATGTTATTAGCAGGTGGATATGTTTCATTAAAAAAAAAAAAATAGTGCTTAACCTAAGCTAATTAATTATCTGTCTTATTGGAACACTTAGTTTATATAAAGGGCTTTTCCAAGACCCCCTCAATAGTCCTAGTTGCTTCTTTGTAATCTCACCTTTGTACTCAGAGATTCATTTTAAGCAAGATTTCAGTTTGTATCAACGAATGCCAATCTCTGTCTTCTTCGCCAAGGGAAACCTTGCCAAATTGCAATAGTTTTGAAAAACCAAAGATAAATGTATGTGTCTTAAAGGTCTAATTGTATTATTTCCCTCTTTATACTTTGATTACTTTGACAGATGGGTCCTTCACAATATACTCATTGTTCAGCTGGAAACCCTACGAAGCAGTAATCTGAGCTCCTTGTCCTGAGGCCACTTGGTGGCCATCTCCATCCAACGGTGTCTGTGGACCCCAACAGAGGGGTAGGTAAAGAGTTATTAAGTCACTTGAAATTGCTTTTCGCGCACTGAAAAGTGGTTGGGCCATTTCAGGCCATAGCAGTGTGGCAGAATGCCCAACTGCCTACGTCAAGCAGTGTTTATAAATTAGAAATTACCAGCCATTTGGTTCTTTGCTGATCAGTCAGAGTCCCTGGAAGACTGTGCCGACGTGCCTGGGGCAGAGTTGTTACTGGACCAAATAAAGCATAGCTCTTGGTTAATCAGTCATGATTTGTCTACCTGGCAGTGTTATTGGAAGAGATTTGGAAGTATACATCTTTTCAATTGCAGTGCTATGTGGCTAATTATTCTGGCTAAAAGCAATAACTAAAACAGTTTTTTGTTAGTTTTCTTGCCTAGCATAGAAAACTGGCTATAAAATTCAATTCAGCATGATTAGCTCTAGATGGATTTCACTCAACTAGTTAACAAAAGTTTCTTAACAGGACCTACCATGTGTCACACGTGAAGCATGAGAAGACTAGTCCTCCCACATCATTTGTTTTTTTTGAGTGACTACATGAAACTATATTAGTCATTTAATATATTAAAGGATTAATCTTCACAACTCTAGGAGGAAGGTATGGCTAATGATCCCATTTTGCAGCTGAATAAACTGAATTTCAGAGAATTAAGCAAGTTTCCTGAGGACCCCACAGCTAGAAAACCGTGGAGCTGCAATCATGAATGCAGCAGACGGAAATCATTCTTGCCTTTTAGTTGGTGACCTCAATCACCCCAGGATCTCCTTAGAGTTTCTGAGAATCTCCTTACCAGGTCCAGGTGATCCCTACAATGCCCATCTTTTCCTTTCCAGGCAACCTGGAGCAATTCTCAGCCTGTAGTAATTATTACTGACCAGCTGCCTTCCATCCCCAGACCAGCCCAGCAATGCCCTGCACAGTGCCCCTCAAAAGTCATAGTCCAGGCTGAGGTCAGGCCACCTTTCTCAGTTCCCATCTCTTGAAAATCAGTCCTGCCATGACTTTGCTGCCCACTTCACAGACCGATGGCAGGCCATGATCATTGCTTTAGGGTACTGGGAGTCTGGGAAGAAAAAAATGAGGGGAGAGAAAATGTTTTGACCAAAGGAAAAGTGGCTAGAAACAGTAAAATAGACTCGAAATTAAATGCATCCAATTGAACATATATGCTTATCTCCCCAAATCCCCCAAATGGTAAGAACATAGAGACAAAGAACAGACAAAACAGCAGATGAGTCATCACCAAGTGGTAACTCACACAGATTTGAACTTTCTGGGAATGTACACGCCTAATGAAAAGAAGCCAAGAACAGACCACAAAACCTTGAAAACTCTCAGGGACTAGAAGCAGCAGGTAGCTTAGAAAGAGGAGTGTGGGAGGCCGCTGACCCAGATGAATGGAATGAAACATTGTAGGGAAAAGCTATGTCCTCAGATGCCTTCTCTCATCCCACACAGCTGAGCAGCTGTCCATCCCTGACTCTGGGAGAAAGGCGTTATCATGAAGATTTCCGTAAGTGGCCACAAGACACACTGACCATGGAAGGAAGGCCAGCACTGAAAATGAAGACCCTGGGTGATCATTTTCATTCTAAATGGTGAGACATCTGGTCCACTCTTTCTCTTTCTTTCCCCTGGAAGATTCAGATTGAAGGATGCTAGCTTTATATCCTGATTGGCAGGAGAATGGAGGACCAGCTTTAGCAGAAAGTATTAGTCCTACAGAGAATATAGTTGTAGACAATAAGGCTGGTCTCTCGTAGCTTACTACCTTTTCTCAGAGCCATACTCTGAAGTGGAGTGAAATCCAATTATTTGAGACATGCTGCCATTATTAAATATAAAATCCAAAACAGAAAAAAAAAATGAACTTACATGAAACAAGATAAATGAAAAAATAAACTTTAAAACTTTAATTAATATAATCAGATAGTTAAGAAGTTGCATTTTTAAAACAAGAACAGAAGATAATTTAGGACATCTCTTGAATAGGAGGGTAACTATTCAAAAGAAACTGAAATTGAAAATAGGTGAGAAAAGGTAAGAAAATTAGAGAGTCAAATCTGATATCCAACAGACAGACAATAGGAGCCTTATAAATTGAGAAGACAGAAAATGAAGGGTAGGAAATAGGAAATAATAGGAAATAATAAAAGAAAAGTTTATAGCACTCCAGACATGAGTTTTAAGATAGTTCCTGCATATAGCGAGAACTTGATAAATGTCTGCAGCACAAATTCTAAAGAATTTACTTGCAGGCATGGCAGTGAATGAAAAGAACCTTCAGTGGGAAAGCCTGAGACAAAGAGAGTATCTTAAAAGCTTGCAGAGAAAGATTAGCATTAAAATGGCTTTGGAATTACAGGTAGCCTTCCTGGAAGCTAGAATTCAGTGGAGAACACCTGTGAAATTTGAGGGAACACAAGTAACAACACAAAATTCCAAATTATAAATCAATGATGTGGGTAAAATAAAGACATCTTTAGACATGCAGCAAAATTTCAAAACAACCATCCATCCCTCTGCCCATTCTCAGGCACACTCACTTTCCTGGGAGGATACGGGTGTATGTGTTCCCAAAATCAAAGGCTCCAAATCAAAAAAGACAAATGACTCAGAAACTGGGACCAAACATAGAAGACAAGCTAAGGGAATTCCCAGGATGAAGATGAAGGAAAGTCCCAGGAAAATAACTACACTGAGGCTAGCAGAGCAGTCAGTTCAGATCAGAATAGAAAACAGATGGTTCCAGGAGGGGTATCTCCGAGAACACCATAAAACCAGTCTGAACGACTGCATTTATAGGGCTTAGAGTTCAGTCAGACAGATTACAGACACATCAATTATAGACACAAGCAAATAAATGAGGCAATTATTAAATCCAGGAAAAATAAAGAGTTGTACAAGAAAAGAAATATTACCATGTTTTCTACAAGACTTGATATGAACAAAAATCTAACTTAAACATAACCATGCAAACACCAAATCTTGACTTTAAGATGTATCAAGGAATTACCATGAAAGCATGAAGTATGTGTGTTAGCACTGGCATAAGACAGCTAAATCCTAGTCTTTGTTGGAAGGAAGTAAAAAGACAACGTATAAAATTGAAAAAGCTCTAAAAGCAACAGATGCATTTGATTTAGAACCATGAGGATAAAGGGCAGAAGAGACAAGCAAAGCAATAAAAAGTGATCACTCTGAGGCACAGGACTAGTGGGCAAGAAGTTTGGAGTAAGGCACTACTCTTTTCACTTAAAGGGTCACTTGACTTTCTAAACCAGGCCCATAATTGGAAATAAAAGATTAGGAAGAAAGACAAAAAAGAAAAAAGAACAAGAGAGGAAGAGGGAAGGAGAAAGGTGAAGGAAGAGAAAGGGAGGGAAGGAATATAACATATCACTGGAAAAGTATCCAGAGAACTGGTACTGGATGCTTTGGGTTCTCAATGGATGAAGGAATGGCTATGCCAGGACAATCAGTGCAGGATCTTACAAAGGAGGTGAAACTGAAAGGACAGGTATGATTTAGACAAGTGGTGAGGACTGTGGAGGGGAGGGTTTATGTAGCCCAAAGGCACCATATGAAGTCATCACTAAGGTAGGTTTACAAGCAGCGTGTTTAAGGCCTCTGGGAGTCCATAGAATGATACCTTTGGTGGGGCCCAGTCCTCCAAAGTATGGCACTGCAGCATGCTGAGCACTTTGAACTATAGGAAATTAAAAGGCCTTAGAAGCAGACTCAGAAACAAGGACTTTCTAATCTTCTCTTGTTTCTCCTCCTCACCAAGCACAGGGACAGCTTCTCTCTGGAAGTTCTCTTGTCTGGCTGTAGAAACTTCATCCAAAAGAAACCCAATTATCTTAAAACCCCCTTCTTAGGAATCCCATCAAATAACAAAAGAAGATTAAGCACAGAGAAAAGACTAAATGCTATCACCATGCCCAGACACTGTTCCTCTATTCTTCTGAGGCTAGCTCTCAGAAATTACCTGGGAGATTTTACCTACGTAAGACGACGACCTTTGCTTAGTATGGAGTTCTGTCCCTCACCTTGCTGCAATTTGTTGGAACATCCTTCAGAGATCAGAGAAACTTTGTTCTAGGACATTGGCTGTTCTTTGGACTCATTCAATCTCCCTGAAAGTCACTACCCCTTAAAATTACCTACATTTCTCATTTCTCTCTTCCCTATGAAGAGAGTATTTAAGCTTCAACCACCTTGCCCCTTTTTGAGTTTCATATTTTGTATGGTTCCCGTAAACACTTACATGTTAATAAATTTGTGTGCTTTTCCTCTTATAAATCCATTGTCAGTTTATTTTAGCAGATTTGAAACTTCAGAGGGGGAGGGAAAAATTCCCATCTCCCCTACAGCTTCATTTGAAATGAAAAGACATCTCTAAGATTTGGTAATTTTTTAAGCTGGGTAATGGTATAGGACAGCTCTATCTTTATGATGTTAAAATAGTGCTAGTTTTTTTTTTTTTTTTTTTTTTTTTTTTTTTAAAAAAAGCTAAATGATACATTCTTGAAGTAGATGCAGCCCCACCCCAGGGGCAAAAGACTTGTGAACAGATGATGGGTGTGTGAAGATTTGAATGGTATCGCTTCTTCCTGGTGGACACAATGCCATATGCCAGGACACATGAGTTGGTGAGCAGAGTGGGAGCAGAATTTCAGTCTTCTCTTAACCCCTTGGCTAAATAATCTCAAAGTTCCTGTTTTGGGTCTCTGATTCATGCCCTCCTGAGCCTTACCCTGGAAGGATCAGAAAGCATAGTCCGCGAGTAGTCAAGAAGGGGGTCATATCTGCCCATTCCCTTCTTGCTATGGGCTTTCAGACATAATGCAGAATTAAGCTGTCAGAGAAGAGGAGAACTAAATAGGCATGAGTCTGGAGTTCTGATTATGACTCTGTACTAGATATTTCAGTTGATAAAATGAGATCTTATTTGTAACTCAGAGTGACTGGATGAATTTTTATTGTGTGAATTCTTGAGATTTAACCCAAGCAGTAGGAAAAGACAAGTTTGCAGGCCACGTTTAAGTGGGAAAATGGGCACTAGACACAAAATCAAAGTTATTTTCTGTGTCTAGCTGGTGCATTAAAATAATTGTGAAATTATTTTATTATGTTAATGAAAGTATATCTATTACTATCAGATCAAAAACAGATAAATCAGATACTGTCTATTACTGTATCTGCTAGACATTATGCCTTAATACTTAAATATTAGCCAGAGTAATAGTTCCACAATCCCACATGCCTAGAGAGCAATTCAGAAGAGGCTACAAAAATTTAACCTGATAAATAGTGAATGTCAAATAATTTTGTAGTGGTATCAAATCACTTGGACAGACTTAACTTTATTTTGAGTTTATCTCAATCTAGTTTCACTTAAGTTGAAAAGTAGTTTGTTTTCTACATCGGGATGTTTCAAATACAATTATACATGCATTTTTTTTAGAATATCTGTAGTTTCAAAAATACCTCAGAAATGCAATGAGCTTTGGAATTTCCATCATCTTCTGACAATGGTGCATAGACCCCTGTATGGTTTTCGTTTTTCTAATACTCTTCATTGAAACAATTTACATACCATAAAATTTACCAATTTGAATGGTTTTAATGAATTCTGAGAGTTCTGTAACCATCGTTGTCATCTAGGTTTAGAACTTTTCATCACTCCCCCAAAGAACCCCTATTTATTAGCAGTTAATCTGATTTTCCCTCTTCCACCATGCCAGCCCTAGTTACCCCAATCAACATTCTGTCACTATAGATATGTCTATTATGAACTTCCATAGAAATGAAGTCACACAATATGTAATCTTTGGTAATTTGTTCCTTTCACTTAGCTTAATGTTTTCAAGGTTCGCCCTTGTTACAAATATTTTCCCATTCTATGGGTTATCGTTTCACTTTCTTGATAGTATCATTTGCAGCACAAAAGCTTTTAATTTCAGTGTAGTTCAATTTATCTTTTGTTGCTTATTCCTATAAAGGCAGGGGGATGCTGGAGATGTTCAATGCTAAATAAAATGTAGTTTATGACCTAAATGCATGTATATGACAAGAGATGCCATCACTGGTATGATAAAACCATACAGAATATTCTATGCAAGCTTGATCATTTCTTTTAAGACACCTTCTTGGCTTGGCTAACACTATACATCTTTCAAGTTTCAGATGAGACAGAATTTCTCTAGAAAGCCTTCTCTTCGGGAGAGGTACTCTCCTGTGCATCTTCATAGCACCATGCATTACCCGCCATTTTGTCCTTATATTAACCCTATTATAGTGGTATGATCATCCAGTTGTAAAGAAGAGAAAACTGGTAATAACTGGAGTTGTGAATTGACCAACTCCTATGTGTGGAGGCTCTACTACATGCCCTATGTGCTTTCTCTCATCATCTCATGATGTCCTCATGAAGTAGTATCATTACTAACCCAATCTTAACAGATGAGGAAGCTGAGGCTCAAAAAAGGCAAACAATTTTCCCAAATTTGTACAAACAGTTTATTGTGGGATAAATACTTGAACCCAAGTTTAACTCCAAAGCCAGTAAAGATTTTGGTCTTAGTTAGTATCTTGATAATGGGTTTATAACCGGGCGATCATTTTTGAAAGGAGATGATAACACTTTACATGACATATCATCTCAGCTGCAAAACGTTAAAAATGTGTTTGTTCAAGTTCATAAATTATATTTCATGCATAGTCAGTTTAACTGTAGAAGCTTTTCAGGAGGCTTATTGGGAAATCATAATGAAAGTGAGACAAGGGTTGTCTTTTGGTCTACGTATACTCTGAATGGGTGCCACAAAGAAGAGAGCTTCACGGTGCAACTCTTACCGCTCTGCTCAGAGGGTGTGTGTCAGAGACTCAAGTATACTGGGGTTGCACATTGACACAACACATTTTTAAGAGGATGGTGAATTTTATTATAGATAATAGGCAAATATTGGGAAATAGAAACATGTCTTTGGAAGTGAAATTCAAAGGCAAAAGAAGATTGCATATTAACTGTATTTATATTTGAAAAAATAAAGCATGAAATATATACCTAAAGATAAAAGATAAGTCATGATTCTTAAAGATATGAATATAGCTACATGAATATCATAAGCAAGAAAAGAAGTTCTATTTGTGAGTCTACCCTCTCAAAACGAGGTCGATGATGAATGCCATTTTACTTCAATTGTTAAGTATTTTTCTGCTATGTCATAATGATAAAAATGTCACAATCTTTTAATTATTAATTTCTCATAAGAAGGGTAAGTGAGATTCAGAAAATGGACTCTTGTGCAATATGAACTCATCCTACCTCACCAAGAAGCTGTAGGAAAAGGCTTTTTGTAAACCTCACACATCCTGTGCATAGCATATAGGATCTAATGTAAACTTCACAATAATTCTGCAAAGCAAGAATGATTGTGCCTCTTTTGCAGATTCAGAAAGTGGGGCTCAGAAGGATCTTAGAAGTGCCTCCAAGTTCAGAGCTGGCTAGCTGGCAAAGAGAGATTCAAGATTTTCAAAATCAAGATTTTCACATCTTTCAAACAGAGATTTTAAATAGTGCCCTGTTACCCATGCTTTTTCTGCTAGGCTATACCCAGTCTCAAAATTCCTGGCTTCCAGCCCTTCACTTAAGATACCGGTTTAAGCTGCCTGTAGATAAGAAGATAATGTGTTAAGACCCTGAACGCTGACATAGAGATTTTAGTCCTTTTCAGTAAGAATCAATTTATCAAAATCTGGAGCAAACTCAAAAGCTCCATTTTTGGGTGATACTAGTATAATCACCAAATTGAGTCATCCCTTAAACAGTAATAATTTGCACAATAGTAAACTCCCTTTGTTCTGATGGCCAGTATTTCTTAAGGGTAATACTCCACCCTGCATTCATTAAGAGGCCATGTGGCATCTCTGTGACTTTTGACACCAAGAACTGACCTTTCTGTGGGCCATCCAGGGCTTAGCCACTGACATCAACCACTCCTTTTACTGTACCATTTCATGTTCTGTGGCTCTTAAACAAGAACAGATAGCATGATGTCCTCTGTAAAAACCTAAGAAATCA
The DNA here is from genome assembly GCF_024542745.1 of Macaca thibetana thibetana. Taxonomy (NCBI): domain Eukaryota; kingdom Metazoa; phylum Chordata; class Mammalia; order Primates; family Cercopithecidae; genus Macaca; species Macaca thibetana. The sequence continues at coordinate 181,786,687 of NC_065580.1, read as the reverse complement.
AATTTTCCTGTTATTAACCTTGGCCTGACGTAAGTTACATGTTTTTGGTGTGATAGTTGTGTGTATGGTGGCAGAAAGTCAAGCATAGCCTGCAGTTTCCTGAAAGGATCTACAGAAAAACTGAAATCTGGAAGTCATTTTGAAGTCAAGACTGTGGCCATAAATGTACTACTTCATTCAGTGGAACTGAGCACCTTCCTCAGGAGAGTCCTAAACAGAAACGAGAGGACAGGAAGTGAGCCAGATACTATTCTGAGCTTGACACTTCCCAAAGTCCTCCAGGAAGAATCTCAGCCATTACGACATCATTGTCTCTTGGGACCTCCACAATTAGGTACTTTCCTGAGAAAACATCCATGATTCCTTGTTTTCCTGCTTTTTCTGTTTCTTACTGTGGTCCTTTGTACGTGTGTTTCCCCATTCTTCTGCGTTAAATGAAGTTTTAGAAAACAGACAGTGAGATGCCTTGTCTTTCTCTACAGCTCCTCTTCCCAGTTCCCCCTTCCCCCAGTTCCACCTGGGCTTCCATTATTGGTAGGTAGGATAGAAACTGACCTACAATATTAAAGGTGAACCAAAGTCCTAGATATCCCAAAAGGGAGCTCTGAAGAGGGAATTACCTGTCAGGTTTCCCCATGAAGCAGGGTCTTGTTGTTCCCTCGCACACACCTTTGCTTTTCATTGGATGTAGGTGCCCTGGAGTGGGTGGGACCTTGGGAAAGGTAAGCTGCACTCTGTAGCTGGGGCCACCCCTTGAGGGGACACTGGTTGGAGGCTGTCTGTTGACCACATGCCCTAAAGCTGGGCACCACATCTCTCCCTACAGGGGGATCTGAGTGGCACATCTAGGTGACCAACACACCTCCCATGTTACTCCACAAAAATGTTCTTCCTTACCATATGCATATTGATGATGGCTACTAAAATATCACCTTCCAGATATTAATTTTAATGCAAACATTTCTGAGGAGTAACCCTTTAAGCTGGTACCCACTATCAATTTCTTTGGTGAAACAGCTTCCTTTCTTTCCCAGAAGAAAGTTTTTAAAGGAACAAGAAGGCATTAGGTACAGCAGCCAAAGAGTATGGGGCATTTGGGTGTGTGGGGGCATCAACCAATGCCACTCCTCAGTGTGGGGCCACTACGTTAGTGTGTTTTGCGTTGCTATAAAGGAATACCTGAAACTGGTTAATTTATGAAGAAAAGAGGTTTATTTAGCTCATGGTTCTGCAGGCAATATATGCATGGCACCAGCATTAGCTTGGCTTCTGGTGAAGTCCCAGGTAGCTTTTACTTATGGCAGAAGATGAAGAGGGAGCAGGTGTGTCATCCAGCAAGAGAGAGGAGGAGGTGCCAGGATGCTTTAAACAATCAGCTCTTGAGTAAAGTAATAGAGTGAGAACTCACTCATTGCTGTGGGGAGGGCAGCAAGTCATTCATGAGGGATCCACCTCCATGATCCAAATACCTCCCGCTAGGCCCCACCTCTAACACTGGGGATCACATTTCTACATGAGATTTGGAGGGGACAAACATCCAAACCATATCAGCTATCTCCTCACTTTACAGATGAGAAGACCAAGGTTCCAAGAAGTGAAGTGGCCTAGGCAGAGCCCTCCAACTAGTAAGGACAGAACACCGTCTCCTCTGAGTTCTTCCCTTTTGCCTCTTCTCATGCAAGCATGCAGAGAAGTGGAAGGACTTTGCCAGCACAGACAGGTGTGTGTTTTTAATGTGCAAAATAGTGCCTCTGCCTCCGAAGAGTTATTTGGGCTTCACTTGTAAACAGAATAGAGCTCTAGTGCTGGGAGTGAACTCGTTGCTATACATGTGTAGACAGGAATAATGGTTTACTAGTGTGGGAAAAACACAAACACAAGATTTCTCTAATCCCTCTAAATCTTATTTCTTCATCACTCAGGTGGGGATAATGAATCCTGCTTGCTTATTTCCCAGCGTGGCTGTGAAATTTTAGGAAGAAAAAGCGAGTGAGTATTTAGTATAGTATTATTTAACAACAGGCAAACACTTATTTCAAAAATCCTTTTAGACCTGCTGATAATTTGAAACATTCAAGAAGTGGGACTGCCTGGGTTCTGGACAATCTCAACGAAGTCCAACTGTAAACCCTGGTCTAGCTGTACCAGTAGGGCCTACTAGGTGTAAACGAGACTTACCTTTTAGATTCCAGTCCCCAACACATACGGCCTCTTGGATATGATTTTTGAGATGCGTTTGTCTTACTGAAGTCCACTGGGCTAAGAAATTACTTTGGGCTACTGTGCAGCAATGCTTTGTGTTTGTCTATTAGATTCCTTTTTTAAAGGGCAATTCCTATCTATTGGGCTCTTACTCAGTGATATTCTTTCTAGTGTTATAGATCCCGTTTTCTATTAAGCATCTAATATACTTCAGATACTTATAGGTTTAAAATTATTTATAGCGTACAATCACGTGAAACAAAATGATGCTCTGATAAAGACAACAACAACAAAAGCAACAGCAACGACAACAAAAGCATCAGGTTCTATGTAAAGCAGGTGGTAAAGAGAAATGGCATTAAAATAGCACGTGGCCAAGGAATCTCAAGAGAGGCCCTGACAATTGGCACTGAATATTGATTCTTCAGTAATTATGGAGCTCAGTGACCTGAGAAGAATTGGTGGTGAGTAAGCTTGCCTCAGCCATGCTTCTCACCCCCATGTTTGTGCCAGCTGGGGGCCCAGGGCTGGTTTAAATTCTAGCAAGACTCTCATACCAGTGCAAACATTTACAAAATACCAGGTATTTATCTTGGCTTCAAAGAAAGGTAAGCATCTTTTGGAGTTCACCTGACATTAAAAACATGTTGAAACTTGGGGTATTGGCCTGTTGAAATTGTCCTATATGGATATATTTGTGATGATTTAGGATTATTTTATAATAGTAATTCCCCACCCTTAACATTCTGTGTATTCATCAACATTTATTGAATGGAAACCAGGATGGAGAGGTGGTATACCTCAAATCTGACATTATGCATCCCATAATAGTAGTACCACAGTGCTCAGGACTGAACTGCAAGAAATTATTATCATACTGTTTTCCCTGTAAAACAGTAATGTATATGAAGTGCTGGGAGTAGGGCTACACAGTGACTTGCTTTTTCAGTGGTGCTAGATTCTTCTATTCTCTCCTGACCTCTCATTGAGAACACTGAAAAAGGTTAAGAGGCCAAAGAGTGGCTACAGAGCGAAAATGCATTGCTCTGTCCTCATTAACATAGTGCTCGAATCAAGTGAGGCAAAAGGTTTAGAGAAACAATTTCCCTTTCAATGCCCAAGTAATATTAATCGTAAAAATTATCTATGTACATTGTGCCAAATAAGGTAAACAATAAAAGGAGAGAGCTATTTCCTTTACACTGAAAGATGAAAAGTAGCAAATTGGTAGAGAGGGAGAAAATTGGAGGGAAGTTCAAACTTTTCCTCTGCAAGTTCAATAATTGAATCTACCAAAATAAATTGGCAATAGAAAGATTAACGGGAGAAAAGTTAAACAAACTTATAATTTATAAGTGCATGGGAGTCACATAAGGTATAAAACTCAAGGGCTAGAAGGTTGAAGATTAAATGTCCTCTTTATAGGAAAGAGGAAAGTGGTAGATATAGGCAATTGTAATAGAAGAGAAAATGATTTTTAGAGGAGATTAATGGGTCTGAAGAACAGACAACAGCCTGGGATAATTTTCCTCTGGGCTCTGGGGTACATGGTTACAATTTACAGAAGGGTAAGGGGCAGCACTGCATTGTGAACAAAGGTTGTCTTATTATGGAGATAAAGTCTCTGGGTAATAGTCCTCATAGGAATAGATAAAAAGCCTGTTTGGGTGGGTGTGGTCATGGTCTTAGTTTCTTTTCCCATGATTAACATTCCCTGGTTAGTGAGGGGAAGGCAACTGTGTTTTTTGGAAGAACTTCCTTCAGTCAGATAAGAAAACTTCAGAGAGAATTCCTGCCTGTGCTTGGAGGGAGAAACTAAGGCAGGGCAGGAGAAACCAAGGGAAAGCCAGAGAAACTTCAATTCTGGGGCAGCTTCTAAGTCCTTCCAACTTCCTTTAATACAAAGTGCTCAGCATGCAAAAGTGCCATACGTTGGGGTTTCATTTTCTGTTGACTAGCCCAAAAGAATCAAGCTTAAAAAAAAGGGAATCTCCAAACTTTTCTAATGTATAAAAGTTGAATGAATGTGGCATTGAGTGTGTATATGCAATGACTTTTACTTTGAGGAATATCTTCCAACTCCGAAATTCTATGATTCTAAGACACATTCTATGTAATATCTTTCCTTGAAAAGATATGTTTTCTTTCTGATACCTAAAATCCTTTCCTTTGGATAGAAAAACGATTTTCTTCCTTTTATATACATGCATTCACCACCAATTTATCAAGCAGAATATTGCTGGTACTTAAAAATAAATAAGCTGTAGTTCCTGTCCTCAAGGAGCTTACAGTCTAGGCAAAGATATGTCATTAATTCATTAATAGACCTTATTCAAAATTTTGTAAATGGAAGTTCACTTTCTAGTTTTTTCTGTTACACCAAGATGAGGTGTCACAAAGAGCTACAAAGAAGGAGGCTCAGTTTTCATCCATAGACTAAACACATTTCATTTCAGCGATGATATATTTCTATGATGTGTTTTTATGAATACAGCTATCATTACATAGGGCTTCTTGAGAATTCTAAATGTTCAAAAATAGGAATTAGTACTACAATAAAAAGTATATATAGGTATTTTTTGGCAGAGTATATACTGTACTCAGTAAAGCATAAAATGGCTTTAAAAATATGTAAGACATGTTTACAAGAATTTTTTTTTTTTTTTTTTTTGAGACAGAATCTCGCTCAGTCACCCAGGCTGGAGTGCAGTGGCACAATCTCAGCTCACTGCAAGCTCTGCTTCCCAGGTTCAGGCCATTCTCCTGCCTCAGCCTCCCGAGTAGCTGGGACTACAGGCGTCTGCCACCATGCCCGACTAACATTTTTTGTATTTTTAGTAGAGACAGGGTTTCACGGTGTTGGCCAGGATGGTCTCGATCTCCTGACCTCGTGATCCGCCTGTCTTGACCTCCCAAAGTGCTGGGATTACAGGCGTGAGCCACCGTGCACGGCCGTTTACAGGGATTTAAAACAGGTGGCTTGACCATTTTAAAGTAATATAGTGCTGAGGTGCATGCTGAGTAATTCCAGGAGGGCTTTTTTTTTTTTTTTTTTTTTGTGGTTGTACAATTCAAATGATTCTTAATTTTAAAACGCATTTTTGGCCAAGACATTTAATGTTAAAAAGTGGCTATTCAGCATGCAAAAGACCATAAGTGTTTTTCATAAGAATTTTTATTATAAAGCTACATGCATTTTAAAAATAGTTGTTTACACAAAAGGCCCTAATGGCTCTAATAGTTTAACAGATCAATAATCAATATTCTTATAAGTCAATTCAAATTTATGTAATCTGCATTATGAAAAGATCTTATATACATATTTACAGCATAACTCCTAGTGATTTCTTTATAACTATCTCTGTCCCTAATGTCATCTTATGTTCCAATATGATAGAAATATTTTTAAGACCAACACTTTTAAAATATCAAAAAATATTATTGCATAAACAAATACATTGGAAGTCACCTAAGGCTGTGACAATGCCACTATAATAAAGATATTTAGTCGTCTTCTTTTTTGTGATTTTCCTGAGTACAAGAAACTCCAAAGAAAATTATAGAAGAGTTTACAATAAAAGATTCCTAGTATCTGAAATGTCTGTCAAAACAATTTATATGGCTTTTGTTAGTCATCATATTGAAGAGGAAATTAAAGACACCACAGCAACCCAAAATTTCCCAAGAATCTGTGGACATATGAGTCTGCTGTGCGCTTTTCAATATTTACAGAGTCAACTATAAGCTACCGTGGTTTTATAAAGCTGGTAGTAGTCCAATCCCGTATACATGTCAAGGGCCTTTGGGAACAATAAATAACTCATTAGACCTGTCCCCAAGTCTCCAGTTTATAATCTTCTTCAGATTATGTGTTGCCCTTTGGGTTTTGAAAAAAAGCACAAAGCAAAACCTACTTCTTTTCCAGGCCCACGTTTGTGATGCTTTCTTACTTCTCCAAGTTCACCTAGCTAGTAACAGTACTATTTCCTCAAAATTAAACCCAGAGGCAGTTTGATGCAGACAACTTCTTTGAGTTTCCCATAACCAAAAAATATATATTGACATTTGTGCTGGACTGCAATAAATGCATGCCCTGTTGCGCCCACCCTGATCCTGTTCACAGGAAACCCCTGACAAACAACTCCAAGCCTTAGGAAAGCTCTAATTTCTGGTTATAGTCTCTTGAAGGATTGCATAAAACTTACAATATTTTATCTGGCTTTTCCCTTTTTTCAGAAAAGAAAAAAATTGCCGGTGAATGATATCACTTACACAAAAAGAACGAATTGTATTTTTTTATTATTATTTTTAATGACTTTCTTTTAACCTACCCCAACTCCACCCCAAGCCCAAACTTTGTAATTCATGGCCTTCTTAGAAATGTTATGTTATCAGTTCCCTCTCCTTTTCATGGGCTGCCCCCTTTCTACTGTTTCAAGAGCCCAGTAAATCATATGATTGACTTTCAAGCCAAGACTGGTTGATGCGAGTAAAGGAAATTTAATTGGAATACAATCACCCCCTACTGCTCTTAACAGTTTTTTGTGCATCTAAATATGATCTGAATTTCAGATATGGTTTTCTATTTGACATTTATTTTCCTTCAGCTTATATGTGCTACATCTTTACCTAAATTGGGTTGTTATCTTCTTCTGCCTTTTTGAACTTAACACTATAAATTAACTATTATCCTACTGAAATAAATTCCTTTGCAGATTTTATGTATATGGAAGGTATTTCAATTTCATTTGAGAATACACACTGAGTTATTATGTCCTACAGAGTAATTTATTGATCTTTGGGAACAAAAACCTCCAGTATAGTATCAAAATAATTTTACTGTTAATTTTAAAAATAATATTTCAAAATTCACTCTTAAGGGAATACATGCTCACTCATACCAATAAAATAAGTAATCAGTTGGATATGAGAGGACAAAAATCTGATACTCAAAATATGTTCTTACTCATTTTAAAATAAAGAGAACTATTAAAAATACAGTGAATTTTGATAGCTTCTGAGACTGTCGTTTTGACTAGAAATGGTCTAGAAAATTAATCTATTTGTTCCTCTTAATTAGATTTAGGTTAAAAAAAATAAAAATAAATCCTCATTCCAGGAGATAACAGGAGTATATGTGCCTTTAAATTAATAATGGCACAAAAGTATTGGTGATATCTAGACTCCTTCTCGAGGAGCAACAGGAAATTTCAGTGAAATCAGCCAGAACTACAATATGTCTCACTCTGGAGGTGAAAAGGAGACAAAGTTGTAGTTATACAAAGAACCATAGAGAAATTTACTTTGTCATATATAATCAGACAACCCATGAAACATTCACTTTTAAAAAACTGCACAACACTGAGTTTTTCTACATCTTTTTTGCTCTTAGAGTTTGGTGTGCTACTTTTGGAATTTATACTAATCTAGAAACCATGGCCATGTTTGGAGCCTTAGGTATCAAAAGACCTGGGGATTCCATTAGGGGAACCCAGATATGAGTAATTCTTTCCTACTGTTCTTGTGTGCACATTTCTGTTGCTTAACAAAACACATGCTGAAAAACCATACTTGGTCAAGAGGTAGATTTATGACTGTTTAGGAATCTACCACATGGAGCATGGTGCCTTTGTGGTTAAAGACGACTAAATGACAATAAGGCAGTATCACAAAGCAGGAAACAGGCCTTGGCTCTCTTCAATTTTAGGTTATTGGGATTTGGGGAGGGAAACTTACGCCTCCTGCCAGACATGATTTTTAAACATTTATAACTTGGTTACCCGTTATCACTTTAAAGCACTTTGTCCATGAAGGGTGACATTTATGTGGCAAGTCATATTTTATTATTAAGTGAAAATTTTTTTGAACAAGTGAAAACATTTGCCTTTAATAGTGATTAAATGCCCAACAAGTTAGAATCTTTACAGAGAACAAAGTGAGCTAAGCGCAAAAACAAGTTTCTAATGTTGCTTCTAAAAATAAAGAAATAACAAATGAATAAAGGAGATAAAAATGCACCACGGATTTCTAAATGGGAAACTTCAAACATTTTAAAGCTAATAATTTATTTTTAAAACCCTACAAAATAACAGAATGAAGATATTCCCTCCAATGTAAGGTATGTAGTTATTAAAATATTGATCAATTATTTGCTTTTGTTGTTTTCCTGTTAAAGCTTCCTTTCATTGACTATTTTTACCCTGGCAGCACATCTACTCTGCATACATGTCTGTTTATTAATTAGTGCAATACCCTCCCTTCAGTTCAGTACCGGACCCATGAAATATTTTAAACTTCCTCCTTTATTGGATTAAACCTATTTGAATGGAAACGAAGTAGCCATTACAACTCTGAGAGATCATGTCTGCACACAGCGAATCACGAGAAACATTTCGGAGACATTTTTGAGGTTTCCTTCTAAGTCTTTGAAGCATATCATTGGTTGCAAAAAGAAAAAAGAATAAAAGACTAAATTTTCAGTATTAGGCAGAGAAGAAAAGTTTGTATGAAGCAAATGTTCATGCAGAATGTGTTTATTGATAAAACTTGGGAGTACACATGTAGCCATTCCGTAAGTACCCTACTTTTTTTTTCTTTGTGTTCTTGGTTACATTGATTAAATGAGTTTAATCTCATACTCTAATTATTATGTCTCCAGTTGGTTTTGTAGCCAAAAAACGGCGCGGTGGCTCACGCCTGTAATCCCAGCACTTTGGGAAACTGAGGCGGGTGGATCACGAGGTCAGGAGATTGAGACCATCCTGGCTAACACGGCGAAACCCCATCTCTGCTAAAGATAGAAAAAATTAGCCGGGCGTGGTAATGGGCACCTGTAGTCCCAGCTACTCGGTGAGGCTGAGGCGGGAGAGTCGTGTGAACCCGGGAGGCAGAGTTTGCAGTGAGCAGATATAGCGCCACAGCACTCCAGCCTGGGTGACAGAGCGAGACTCCGTCTCAAAAAAAAACAAAAATGAAAAACAAAAACAAAAACAAAACTCGTATCTTGGAGTTTAAATGTATTGTTGTTTTTTGAGAAATATGAAATTCGGCTTTGACATTAGCTTCAACTTTCATCCTAGAGTAGTTAATGGGTCTAAATCTAATTATTTGTAAAGTTTGCTTGCATGATTGGTAGATGGTAAAGCAATATACACTAATTAGCCACAAGGACAACGACATGAGAAATGAATTTTATGGATACCTCAAAAACTTATCTATGAATGGAATTTTAGAATGCCTTAAATAGAGCTATAAAAATAGGCAAAACATGTTGATTTAAGTTGGAGTTCTTTATTATTTATGGAACTATAGGAATTTTTTTTTTCTTGTGGTACTTAGAAGTTTCAGTGTGTTATAAAGATTTTTTCTTCTACCAGATTGCATCTTTCTTGAAGGCCAGACCCATGTCTGATTCATATTATCTCCATGTGTCTAGTAGATTTTGTCTCTATAAAGTAACTATCAGATATTTGTTGAATGCAGAGCCCATATGCCACCCTTTTGCAAATTAGAAATAAAAGCATGCTTTCTCCAGAAAAATGGCACCCTGCATCAGGGATGGTTGATTGTCAGGTATTGTTCAGGCTTGAGACAACCTGCTTCTTAAAGCACCTACCTCTCTTGTGTCCTTCTTGAAATTAATCACATGAATTCAGAAATGAGAAGGGATAGTTTTATCTTAGGTCTTTTGTAGGGAAGTAATGCACTGTGTCTGTGTCAAAGTTTCTTAAATCAGGCTTAACCACTGGACTGAATCATAAGTAGAAAATGTGTCATGGGATTAAAGGTCTTATTTTTTACTGTACTAAAAAATAAATAACAGTTTGGTAAAATGGTGTAATTATAGTTTTTCTTCTAGCATTTGGATATTAAATTAGAGGATACCATAATTCAGGAATGATGGCCTTTTTTTTTTTATCTGAATGTGTCCAGATAGAGGGCCCTGTGTTTTGCTAAAGACTGTAATTGTTACTGTACTTATAATAATTCTCTAGTCACTCATCATCAGCACCTAAACAGCTTGCCTTGGAAAGTTACGAAATCCCAGAGTTAATGACCACGCTTACATTTTGGCCAAGCAATCTAAACTCTTATCTTCAATTTTCCACAGCAGCTGGATCTATTCTAGAGGTAAATACCTTAGAGAAGAGAATTGACAGGAGCAAAATACATGCAGATATATGTTATATAAGCAGCATGATAATTCCTTGCTTTATTATTTTTTAAATGGAAATATGCTTTGTCTCAGATGTCACAAATTAGTGAAATACTTTGAGAGAAATATAATTTTAAATATCTCTACATTCTTATGGATAAATGTCCTCTAATTTGTTCCTGAAATGCCAAATCTAACTTAAGCAATTTGTGACAATTATTTTATCAGTGCTTAAATTTACTTTTCCTTCTTCATAGTTAGTACCCACTGTACACATTTCTATATTAATATACATACATATTTAAATTAATATAGCATTAAATCTATAAGTATAACCAAGTTTATTATAAATATGTGATAAAACATGCAAATTATTTTTTAGACAGGAACTCTTTCAAATATCCAACTGAATTATATAAATAAAACATGAATGACAAACTTTTTAGTTATTTATTTTGTCACATATTACAACCATTCTATATGTTATTCATTTTTCAAATATAAAAGAGTTACCATTACCAGATGGAAAATAATATTCAGAAATGCAGACATGTCTGTGGTAGGAAGAAGATAGAAACAAATAACCAGCTTCACTCACTAAACCAAATTTCTTAAATTTCGAAAAGACCCATTTTTCACAGGTCAAATTTGTCCCTTGATCAGTATACAGAAAACAATCAGGTTGAGTCATAAACAGTAAAGTAGCATGTCTGGAAGGAAAGAGATTAGAAATGAAATAAAATGAGATATGGGCCATCTAAGGCTACCCCAATCGTCACTTTCACCCCCCTTCACCTAGGCGAGTACACGCTGAACAAGCACCAAAAACAACCAATAAATGAAAGGAAACTCAAAGGTCACTCGGGGTCATTATTTTCACATACCTTTGAATAATGAGAGCATCACATGTCAGCCAGAGGAGAACAAAATGTCACATTCTCCAGCTAAAGGTTGGCCTTGGTCAAAGGTCACAGAAGGGAGGCCAGGAAATAACCTAAGAGGTTAGGCCGGGTGCACAAAGAAAGGTCACCAAATGTCAATGAAAGCATGCAGCTGTTTGGAGATGAAACAACTGAGGCAGCCTTTTGTGCTGACATCGGCTAGAAAAAATGTCTCTGCTGACATTTTTTTAGCTGGCAGTTTTATAGGACATTGACATTAATGTACCCAACCCCGAATTAGCCTTTTAAAAAGCAACAGTTTGGAAGTTAAGTGCAGCAGTTTCCAAAGAATCATAACTGTGACATTTTTATTTCAGATGATTAATACAGCAATGGACTTCTAACACAAAATTTAGATTTGATCTGAGCTCTTTCATCATGACAATGTGTTAGCAACTAGGCCGTGGGACAGGTAACAATCAGTAACTAGTATTTTTATGTTTTAAGCACTGTTATTATTCCTTCAACTAAAAGGTATTCAGAAACCTCACCCTATTACAAAGTAGGAAGACATGAGTGATTTCCACATTTCACTGGGCCTAGCTGTTGGCAGCTCTTGATCTAGTAATAAAATCCAACCAAAGGAAAGAGAAAAGACTAAAACATTTGCAACCCCATTTTAAAGGAATTCATGCAAAATACTTGCAGACTAAATCTTTATCTATCTGAGTATTTCCATCTTAAATATCAGTCCTAAAAGTAACAATTCTCAGAGAAGTGGTGGTAGTGCTCCCAAGTATTCTCAGACATCAAACTCTACAGGAAAGAAGTTTAGAAAAGATAGTCACCTTGAATTATTCAGATACTTAACTTACAGTTGATCCACCCTAGCAGCTTCAGTGTTCTCTGTGTGTGGAGGTCTGTTTTACACACACACACCTGATACTCATCCAAGATCAGCAGCTGTTTCCAGACAACATTAGAACATCTCACATCTATAAACATCCTTTACTGATTCACAGGCACAAGACCATATTTTAATTCAAGATGTACTTTTCAGTCCTCGGGGTTCTCACAAGTGGCCCCAATTTACAACTTAGGCAGCTCCACGTTTTTCCCAAATCTTTTTCAGACAGTTGAGCCAGTTTCTTAATGTCTTTTCCCCAGTTCAACATTCTGTTTAAAAAGAGAACGTTGTGGATTTATACAATAAAAATAATAATAATAAAAGTTGGCTGGGTGTGGTGGCTCACACCTGGATTCCTTGCACTTTGGGAGGTCGAGGCGGGTGGATCGCCTGAGGTCAGGAGTTCGAGAGCAGCCTGCCCAACACGATGAAACCCCGTCTCTACTAAAAACACACAAAAAAATTAGCCAGGCATGGTGGTGGGTGCCTGTAATCCCAGCTACTCAGGAGGCTGAGGCAGGAGAATTGCTTGAACTCAGGAGGCAGACGTTGCAGTGAGCCGAGATTGCGCCACTGCACTCCAGCCTGGGCAACAAGAGTAAAACTCCATCTCAAAAAAAAAAAAAAAAAAAAAAGGTTTACCCAGAAACAAAGCTCCAAAACTTATTTCACAAGCAGGGGCCATCTCTCCCTAAAACCTCTATTCCAGGAGATTCTCTTTTTTGTTGTTCCTCCATAAACTTACAGGGAGACTGCCAAACAGTAATACTCACCCCGGGATGACTGCAGGACTCACCCAGAGGCTAAACTACCTTCCTACCTAATGGGCCCTAGACATATGAAGCCTGTCAGGATAACATCATAAATCATGGAGATGGGAAGAGAGGGGGGCAGGAGGAGCCACACAAAGCCTTTGCACTTAGGAGGAAGAGTTATTTAACACATCAGGGAAGTGCATTTCATAAATGAAGTCAGTGACTTGAACATGTCATATTCGATCTATATGGAGGTTACTGAACTTTCTTTAAAAAGTCATTTTTATGCTGGTTGCTTTGCTTATGAAATTTTCTACACCTCTAGTGTATAAAATGGATGTGTAAGCAGCTGATTGAGAAATAGCTAAGGTCAAAGTTAATAAGGAAAGCAGAAGGTCTAAAAGCAGGCTGCCTTTTCTTTCCCCTTTGAGTTCAAGAGACTCCGTATGATTTGGGCATGACATACTAATGTTTCTGACACCAGGCCTTTTTTAAAAATCTGCTTTCAAATAACTGATACTTGGGTGGTAATGAATGTTGAAGATGTCTCATTGCTGGAATTACAAAAATGAACTTTCCTCTTCTGATTTCATTCATGAGCTAGCTTTTCTGAGTAAAATGATATCACAGACTTGGAGGGATGGAACATTGCCTCAAAATGTCAAGACAATAGAAGTTACAGAATGTACAAGTTGGAGAAGAAAGAAAAGGGTGGGAATGTAGAATTAGGTGTCCCTTTGAAAACAAAGAAGAAAGCAAAATACTCAGCAAGTATATCAACAAGTACAAACTGCACATCTATTTTGGAAAATGTTTTGTATCTCAGTCTTTCTGGATCCCTTACACTTAAATTGTGAGAATCTCTGGATTATTTTGTCACATAAAAGAGTATAAAGCCCCCATCAAATCAACAGATAGGTCTGCTCTCTCAGATGAGATTGAACTGAAACGTGGAACATATACAGTGAGGTTCATCAGATAAACACGTGCCAAACTGAAGACTTCTATCTATTTTTAAGTGGATGCTACAGATTGTCTGCAAGAACTACTCCCTTCAGCTTCAGATGTGATAAAGCTTGATATGATGCTCTTAGACCTTGAAACAGAAACCATATGTGGCAATAAACAAACAAACAAAATCCCTGGATACTGCAAAGGAAAAAAAGAGAGAAAACTTACTCAATTTTAGAAGACTTGAAAAACTTGTAATTATCTTCCTTTGGTGTTCACTGACAGGAAAAAAAAAAAAAAAGAAATCCCAGTACCTAAAAACTTCTATATTTCCACATTTATGTTCAAATTATTCTCTAAATGGCTTGAAATAATTGCCTCTTCTGCTTTATATTAACTAAACTTTTTTTTTTTTTTGTCAAGTCATGGTTCTTTTTCTAGTATCTGAAAATGTGCCAAACTAAATGTCAGTGCCTTCATAAGGAAGATTTAGAGTTCCCTTTGGAGCAGATAGAAGCCTCAAATGACAAACATGCTTATCCTGAATGCCCCTCCTGCTGGTGTGACTTACCTCAGAACAAGGTCAAAGAAGCCGCCAGAGAAGAGCTACGATTTGTTTGACTTGACATTCCCTGGTATTTCCCTTTGTTATCCCTGTATCATCGTTCTGTGGCAGAGAGAGAGCAAGGCAAGCGCCTGCTTTCAGGTCTATCTGGCTGGTAGCCCTGCATACCACAGAGAGCTACTGTGGATTTCACTGTATGAAAAGCCTCCATTTGACTTTAATGCTGTTAAAGCATTGCAGGGGCAAGTTTTGAAATCTTTCCTTAGGTCAAACCCTAGCTGGAAAGTTCGCCCCATCCTCCTCCTGGAAGGACTCTTGTATGGCCTTGTAGCTAAACTTGAGCAACCACACACTGGAGCAGAGCGGCTGGCACAGCCCAGGCCAGGTGGGTGGTCCAGGCAAGCCCCAGTCTCCTTGTGTCCATGACTGCTAAGGTGCGTCCAGGAGTATGAGGACTGAAGGAGTCAGACATGTGAGTGTTTTTGCAATCAGTCAGCAAGCATCCACTGTTTACCTATTAGAGGACGACATTTGTTCTGGGCATTGGGAATACCAAGTGGCAAAGTCATGCTTTTAATTTTCAAGGTGTTTAATAGAGAACAAGCCAGGGTTGGAACGCTCTACCCTGGAAGTCCCTGCTATTAAATTTGGCTTTGCTTTTGAGTAATCACCCCCTTAAAGACCCAGGGGACAAAAATCTTATCTCAGTGAAAAACAATTTCCTCCCTCCCTGACTCACTGTTCTCTCTGACTTTGGCCTTTCACAGTGGCACACGTTGTTGGGACATCTAAAATACCACTGGAGAATTTAAGGATATAATCTACCTATGTTACATGAATGCATAAATATACTTTCAATGAATTAGCAGAAGTCCCGAGCCGTTCCTCCTTAGGCATCTTCCTATACTCTTGGTGAATTTGTCTACTATGTGAAAAAAGACTTTCTCTCAGATTGTTAGAGCCAACTACAAGGCCTGCCCCCATAGAAAAGTTCCTTCTCTGTCCTTTTTCTCCTCTCTTCAGATCCCCTTTCTTGACCTTTCTATCGCAGCATCCGAACCTGCCTGCACCTGCTCATTGTCCATTTGAACTGCTTCTCTGCTGGACGTATTCCCGGGGCCCACTCTGGCCTACTGCCTTTGGGCTTCACCTGACCTCGCTCTGCATTTACAAAACAATCCCCAAAGATTTCCACCATACATTTCAAACACCGAGAAGGACACTGATTTTGAAACTCAGCTACACTGCGTAGAGGAACTCCCTAAATACACCCCAATCACCCAATTTAGGGAAGTAAGACTTTTCTGACAATGTGAAAGGGAAATGACCTATTTTAAACTAAAGTATTGAAAATGTCTAATTATTCTCACTCCAAAAGGAAAAAAATGAAAAAACAATCATAAAGAAAAAGAACAATCCCCTCTTATAACCTTTCCATTGAAGGAATGGACAGTAATGGGTATTGATGTTCATTGGGTAATGAACATTCATTGGGTAATGATGTTCAATTTATGCATAAGGAGACAAAGGGGCATTTTTTCCTGTATGGCTTCTTTGCCAGAGACCCTTTGGCAATGTGAGGTTTCTCTCAAGGCATAAGGGAGAATTTCTTTATGTCGTTTTGCAAGGCCTCTTTCATTCCTTCTGACATCTTTATCCTTTTCATTTTTCTCTCCCTAAATGAATGGATGCCTATGTACATATATATTTTCTGAAATACAAATGTAGAATGGCATGTAAGTACCATAAATCTGAGATTTAATTTAAATGCAATATGTAAGCAAGGCCTGTTAGGTCCTGGGTCCCAGTAAGAAATGGGATTCACCCTTAATATGGTTTAAGTGAAGATATGTTAATGATAGGACTCTAAAAAGGTGTAGGCAGAGTTTTAGGAACAAATAAATAATTTACCCAGGGACTAGCAACATTACAACCTCTTGGGCTGAAGGGACAATGAGAAGAAATAATGTTAACAGAACCCAGTGAGAACTGGAAGCACAGAGGAGGGGCTGCTAAGTTGGAGCTGTAGTTTTGGAGAAAAGTAGCAGCTGCCCAAGATGTGGTGCTGAAGCTACAGGGCAGCAGAGAAGAAAAAGACTGGCTTTCCTCCCTTGCAGCTCAGTCAACTCCTGCCAGTGCATCTTGTGGCAAAATACCATCTGTAATCGGTCAGTAAAAAGATTCAGTAGGGGTTAGCTTCCTGACACACAGCAGGGAAAACATGGGTTGCAAAGGAATTTGGTGTGGAAAGTAAGGAATAATTTGTACCAAATTTTCCATTTAAATATGAGAATTAGAGTGAATTCAATCATCAGGTTTATAACTAACTTTCAGGAATTTAAACAATGTGGAAGGATGATGCTATGGATTGAAATATGTCCTCCCTAAATTCATATGTCAAAACTCTAATCCCCAGTATAAAATGCAGCAAGAAGGGGGCCATCAGCAGGCCAGGAAGAGAGCCCTCATAAAAAACAGAATTAGTCAGCACCTTGATCTTGGACTTCCCAGCCTCCAGAATCATGAAAAAATAATGTTTTGTTGTTTAAGTCACCCAGTCTATTATATTTTCTTATGGCAGCCCAAGCAGACCAATGCAGCTGGGTCAAGTATTGTATATATATTATAAGAAAATACATGCTTTGAGACATATAGACCAGGATATTAACACTGACTCTCTCAATTACTATTTGTAGATTTGGGGAAATACTCCAAACTTCAGTTTTGTAACTTAAATAAGTACAGTATTTTCTACAGTATTGGGCTTTTTTTCCTTTCTTTCTTTCTTTTTTCTTTCTTGTTTTTTTCTTTCTTTCTTTTTTTTTTTTTTTTTTTTTTGAGATGGAGTTTTGCTCTTGTTGCCCAGACTGGAGTGCAGTGGCACAATTTCAACTCACCGCAACCTCTGCCTCCTGGGTTCAAGAGATTCTCCTGCCTCAGCCTCCCAAGTAGCTGAGATTACAGGCATGCACCACCATGAGTTGCTAATTTTGTATTTTTAGTAGAGATGGGATTTCTCCATGTTAGTCAGGCTGGTCTTAAACTCCCAACCTCAGGAGATCAGCCCACCTCGGCCTCCTAAAGTGCTAGGATTACAGGTGTGAGCTACTGTGCATGATCGGTCTCCACAGTCTTATGCCTTACTCACACATTTGATGCCTTTTTTTATTTCCTTTGAAAATTTTAAAATTTTACTTGGTACTTCTTCTTGCTGCCACCATGTGAAGAAGGACATGTTTGCTTCCTCTTCTGCCATGATTGTAAGTTTCCTGAGGTCTAGGCAACCATGAAGAACTGAGTCAATTAAACCTCTTTCCTTTATAAATAAACCAGTCTCGGGTATGTCTTTATTAGCAGCGTGAGAATGGACTAATACACACACTAAACAGTTACTTCCCATTACCCAACTACCTCTCCCCTGGCAAACACAGATGTGCTCTTTCTCTCTTTATAGACTTACCTGTTCTATATCTGTTATACAAATGGAATCATATAAAATGTGATGTCTGATGTCTAGCTTCTTTCATTTAATATACTTTCCAGGTTCATCCATGTTGTAGCATGTATCAGCATTTCATTCCCTTGCATGGCTAAATTCCACTGTATGCACATATTACATTTTGCATGGCCATTAATCCATTGATTGACATTTGGGTTTTTTATACCTTTTGACTACTATGAATAGTGATGCTGTGAATATTCATGTTCAAGTCTTTGAATATCTGTTTTCAGTACTTTTAGGTATATACCTGAGAAGGGAACTGTGATCATGTAGTAAATCTATGTTTAACTTTTTAAAGAACCCCAAAATTGTTTTCCACTGTGGGTTGTACCATTTTACATTCCCACCAGCAATGTATGAGGGTTCCAATCTCTCCATATCCTTGTCAACAGTGGTTATTTTCCTTTTTTTTTTTTTCTTTTGTATATAGCTGTTCTAGAAGATGTGAGGTGGTATCTCGTTGCAGTTTTGATTTGCATTTCCCTCAGAAATAATGATGTTGAGAATCTTTCCATGTGCTTATTGGCCATCTGGATAACTTCTCTGGAGAAATGTCCATTTACGTTGTTTGTTCATTTTTATTTTATTTTATTTTAAGTTCCGGGATTCATGTGCAGGACCTGCAGGTTTGTTACATAGGTAAATGTGTGCCATGGTGGTTTGCTCCACCTGTCAACCCATCACCCAGGTATTAAGCCCAGCATGCATCCACCTATCAACCCATCACCCAGGTATTAAGCCCAGCGATTTTTCCTGATGCTCTCCCTCCCCTATCTCTCCTCAGCAGGCCCCAGTGTGTGTTGTTCTCTATGTGTCCATGTGTTCTCATTGTTCAGCTCCCACTTACAAGTGAAAACATGTGGTACTTTGGTGCTTGGTTTTCTGTTCCTGCATTAGCTTGCTGAAGATAATGGCTTCCAGCTCCATCTATGTCCCTGCAAAGGACATGGTCTCCTTCCTGTTTATGGCTGCATAGTATTCCATGGTTTATATGTACAACATTTTCTTTATCCAGTCTATCATTGACATGCATTTGGGTTGACATGAAATCAATCTTTGCTATTGTGAATAGTCCTGCAGTGAACATAGGCATGCATGCATCTTTATAATATAATGATTTATATTCCTTGGGTATATGCCCAGTAATGGGATTGCTGGGTCAAATGGTATTTCTGGTTCTAGATCCTTGAAGAATCACCACACTGTCTTCCACAGTGGTTGAGCTAATTTACATTTCCACCAACAATGTGAAAGTGTTTCTATTTCTCCATGGCCTTGCCAGTATCTGTTGTTTCTTGACTTTTTAATAATCACCATTCTGACTGGCATGAGGTGGTATCTCATTGTAGTATTGATTTGCATTTCTCTAGTGAACAGTGATGTTCAGCTTTTTTTTTTTTCATATGTTTGTGGGCCACATAAATATCTTATTTTGAGAAATGTTTGTTTATGTCCTTTGCCCACTTTTTGATAGAGTTTTTTGTTTTTTTCTTGTAAATTTGTTTAAGTTTCTTGTAGATTCTGAATACTAGACCTACATCAAATGAATAGATTGCAAAAATTTTCTCCTATTCTGTAGGTTGTCTGTTCACTCTGATGATAGGTTTGTTGTTGGTGCTGTGCAGAGCTCTTTAGTTTAATTAGATCCCATTTGTCGATTTTTTCTTTTGTTTGCAATTGCTTTTGACATTTTCATCATGAAATCTTTGCCCATGCCTACATCCTGAATGACACAGCCTGGAATTTCTTCTAGGGTTTTTATAGTTTGGAGTTTTATATTTAAGTCTTTAATGCATTTTGAGTTAATTTTTGTATAAGATGTAAGGAAGGGGTTCAGTTTCCATTTTCTGCATATGACTAGCATCCCAGCGTCATTTATTAAGTAGGCAATCCTTTCCCCATTGCTTGTTTTTATCAGGTTCATCAAAGCTCAGATGGTTGTAGACACACAGTATTATTTCTGAGTTCTTTATTCTGTTCCATTGGTCTATGTGTCTGTTTTTGTGCCAGTACCATGCTGTTTTGGTTAACATGGTCTTGTAGTATAGTTGAAGTCAGGTAGCATGATGCTTCCAGCTTTTTTCTTTTTGATTAAGATTGTCTTGGCTATACAGGCTCTTTTTGGTGCCATATGAATTTTAAAGTAGTTTTTTTTCTAATTCTGTGAAGAATGTCAATGGTAATTTAATAGGAATAGCATTGAATCTATAAATTACTTTGGGCAGTATAGTCATTTTCATGATATTGATTCTTCCTATTACGAACATGGAATGTTTTTCCATTTGTTTGTGTCCTCTCTGATGTCCTTGAGCAGTGGTTTGTAGTTCTCCTTGAAGCGGTCCTTCACTTCCCTTGTTAGCTATATTCTTAGGTATTTTGTTTCCTTTATAGCAGTTGTTAATGGGAATTCATGCATGATTTTGCTTTTTCCTTGTCTATTGTTCGTGTATAGGAATGTTTATAATTTTACACATTGATTTTGTATCTTGAGACTTTGCTGAAGTGGCTTATCAACTTTAGAAGCTTTGGGGCAGAGACAATGGGGTTTTCTAGATATAGGATCATGCCATCTGTAAACAGAGACAGTTTGACTTCCACTCTTTCTATTTGAATACTTTTTATTTGTTTCTCTTGCCTGATTGCTCTGGCCAGAACTTCCAATACTATGTTGAATTGGAGTGTTGAGATAGGGCATCCTTGTCTTGTGCTGATTTTGCTTCCAGCTCTTGCCCACTCAGTATAATATTGGCTGTGGGTTTGTCATAAACTACTCTTATTATTTTGAGGTATGCTCCATCAATACCTAGTTTATGGAGAGTTTTTAACATGAAGGAATGCTGAATTTTATTGAAGGCCTTTTCTGTGTATATTGAGATAATCATGTAGTTTTTGTCTTTAGTTCTGTTTATGTCATGAATTACATTTATTGATTTGTGTATATTGAACCAGCCTTGCATCCCAGGGATGAACTTGATTGTGGTGGCTAAGCTTTTTGATGTGCTGCTGAATTTGGTTTGCCAGTATTTTACTGAGGATTTTTGCAGTGATGTTCATCAGTGATACTGGCCTGAAGGTTTTTTTTTTCTTTTGTATTTCCACCAGGTTTTGGCATCAGGATGATGCTGGCCTCATAAAATGAGTTAGGGAGAAGTCTCTCCATTTCAATTGTTTGGAATAGTTTTGGAAGAAATGGTACCAGCTCCTCTTCGTACCTCTGGTAGAATTCAGTTGTAAATCCATCTGGTCTTGGACTATTTTTGGTTGGTAGGCTTCGTTACTGTCTCAACTTCAGAACTTGTTATTTGTCTATTCACAGATTTAACTATTTCCTTGTTCGGTCTTATGAGGGTGCGTATGTCCAGGAACTTATCCATTTCTTCTTGATTTTCTAGTTTGTTTGCATAGAAGTGTTTGTAGTATTCTTTGATGTTTGCTTGTATTTCTGTGGGGTCTGTGGCGATATCCCCTTTATCTTTTTTATAGTGTCTATTTGATTCTTCTCTCTTTTCTTCTTTTCTAGTCCATCTAGTAGTCCGTGTATTTCATTAATTTTTTCAGAAAACCAGCTTCTGGATTCATTGATTTTTTTTTTTAAAGTTCTTCTTGTCTATATCTCCTTCAGTTCTGCTCTGATCTTGGTTATTTCTTGTCTTATGCTAGCTTTGGGGTTTCCTTGCTCTTGTTTCTCTAGTTATTTTAGTTGTGATGTTAGGATGTCAATTTGAGATCTCTCTAGTTTTTTTATGTGGACATTTAGTGCTGTAAATTTCCCTCTTCACACTACTTTAGTTATGTTCCAGAGATTCTGGTATATTGTCTCTCTGTTCCCATTGGTTTCAAAAAATTTCTTGATTCTGCCTTAATTTCATTATTTACCCAGGAGTAATTCAGGACCAAGTTGTTCAATTTTCATGTAGTTGTGTAATTTTGAGTGAGTTTCTTAAGTTTGAGTTCAAATTTGATTGCACTGTGGTCTGAGAGACTGCTTGTTTTGATTTTGGTTCTTTTGCATTTGCTGAGGAGTGTTTTACTTACAATTATGTGATTGATTTTAGAGTAAGTGCCATGTGGCACCAATAAGAATGTATATTCTGTTTTTGGGAGTGGGTGGAGAGTTATGTAGATATCTATCAGGCTGACTTGATCCAGAGCTCAGTTGAAGTCCTGAATATCTTTGTTAATTTTCTGTCTCAATGATCTGTCAAATATTAACAGTGGGGTGTTAAAGTCTCCCACTATTATTGTGTGGGAGTCTAAGTTTCTTCGTAGGTCTCCAAGACCTTGTTTTATGAATCTGGGTGCTCCTGTGCTGGGCACATATATTTAGGATAGTTAGCTCTTCTTGTTGAATTGAAACCTTTGTCATGTAATGCTCTTCTTTGTCTTATTTGATCTTTGTTCCCTTAAAGTCTGTTTTGTCAGAAACTAGGATTGCAACTCCTGCTTTTTCCGCTTTCCATTTGCTTGGTAGATTTTCCTCCATCCCTTTATTTTGAGCCTATGTGTGTCTTTGCATGTGAGATGACTCTCTTGAATATAGCACACCAATGGGTCTTGACTCCTTATCCAGCTTGCCATTCTGTGTCATTTAATTGGGGCATTTATCCCACTTACACTTAAGGTTAATATTGTTATGTGTGAATTTGATCCTGTCATCATGATGCTAGGGGTTATTTTGCAGGCTTGTTGATGTAGTTGCTTCATAGTGTCATTAGTCTGTGTACTTCAGTGTGTTTTTGTAGTGTCTGGTAACAGTTTGTTCTTTCCATATTTAGTGCTTCCTTCAGGAGCTCTTGCAAGACAGGCCTGGTGGTAATGAATTTCCTCAGCATTTGCTTGTCTGAAAAGGATTTTATTTCTCCTTCACTTAACAAAGCTCAGTTTGGCCAGATATGAAATTCTGAGGTGGAAATTTTTTTGAGAATGTGAATACTGACCCCTCCAATCTTTTCCGACTTGTAGGGTTTATGCTGAGAGGTCTGCTATTATTCCAATGGGCTTCCCTTTGTAGGTGACCTGATCTTTCACTCTGGCTTCCCTTAACATTTCTTCCTTCATTTTTACCTTGAAGAATGTGATGATTATGTGTTTGGGGGTTGATCTTCTCATGGAGTATCTTACTGGGGTTCTCTGGATTTCTTCAATTTGAACATTGGCCTGTATTTCTAGGTTGGGAAAGTTATTCTGGATGATATCCTGAGGTATGTTTTCCAACTTGGTTCCTCCGTTCTTCCCGTCTCTTTCAGGTACCCCAATCAGTCATAGGTTTGGTCTTTTTACATAATCCTATAGTTCTGGGAGGTTTTGTTTGTTCCTTTTTATTCTTTTTTCTCTTATCTTGTCTGCCTGTCTTTATTTCAGCAAGATAGCCTTCAAGCTCTGAAATTCTTTCCTCTGCTTGTTCCATACTTGTGGTTGCATTGTGTAGTTCTCGTGTTGTGTTTTTCAGCTCCATCAGGTCATGTATGTTCTTCTCTGTGATGGTTAATACTGAGTGTCAACTTGATTGGATTGAAGTATGTAGAGTATTGATCTTGGGTGTGTCTGTGAGGGTGTTGTCAAAGGAGATTAACATTTGAGTTTGTGGGCTGGAGAACACAGACCCACCCTTAATCTAGTGGGTACAATCTAATCAGCTGCCAGTGAACATAAAGCAGGCAGAAAAACATGAAAAGGCAAGGTCGGCCTAGCCTACCAGCCTACATCCGTCTCTTGTGCTGGATGCTTTCTGCCCTCAAACATCAGACTTCAAGTTCTTTAGCTTTGGGAATCGGACTGGCTCTCCTTGCTCCTCAAGCTTGCAGATAGCCTATTGTGGGAACTTGTGATCATCTAAGTTAATACTTAATAAACTCCCCTATATATATCCTATAATATCATATATATATAAAATTCTATTATTATATATATATATTAGTTCTGTCTATATCCTAGTCTATATATATCCTATTAGTTCTGACATATATATCCTATAGTTCTGAATATATATATATCCTACTAGTTTTATGTATGTATATATATCCTATTAGTTCTGTCCCTCTAGGGAACCCTAATACACTCTCTAAACTGGTTATTCTGATTAGCAACTCCTGTAATTTTTGTCATGGTTTTTATCTTCCTTGCATTGGGTTAGAACATGCTCCTTTAGCTCAGCAAAGTTCATTATTACCCACCTTCTGAAGCCTACTTCTGTCACGTCATGCATTTCAGCCTCATCCCAGTTCTGTGCCCTTGCTGGAGAGGTGTTGTGATCACTTGGAGGAGAAGAGGCACTCTGGCCTTTTGAGTTTTCAGCATTTTTTGTTGACTTTTTCTCATCTTCATGAGTTTAGCTGCAATCTTTGAGGCTGCTGACCTTTGGATGGAGTTTTTATGAGGACATTTTGTTGATACTGTTATTATTGCTTTCTGTTTGTTTTTCTTTCAACAGCCAGGCCCTCTTCAGTAAGGCCGCTGCCATTTGCTGGGGGTCCATTCCATACCCTATTCGCCTGGCTCCCTCCCATGATTCCTGGAGATGTCACCAGTGGAGACAGAATAGTAAAGATGGCTGCCTGCTCCTTCCTCTGGGAGCTCTGTCCCAGAGGTGTACCAAGCTGAAGTCAGCGGGAACACTCCTATATAAGGTGTCTGGTGACTCCTTTTGGGGGATCTTGCCCAGTCAGGAGGCATGGGATCAGGAACCCACTTAATGAAGCACTTTGGCTGTCCCTTGGTGGAGGGGGTGCGTTACACTGGGGGGACTCCCTCTCGTCCAGACTGCCTGGATTCCTCAGAGTCAGCAGGGGAAAAGAATAAGTTCACTGATCCGCGGAGACTGTGTTCACCCCTCCCCGCAGGGGCTCTGTGCCAGGGAGATCAGAGTTCCGTGCATACACGCCTGGCTGGAGGTCCTGAAATTCTCAGAAGGAGGCCCTGCCTGGTGATAAGGGATGGTTCAAGGTCCAGCCTAAAGAGGCCGTGTTGCCACAATCTGCCACAACCACTGTGCTGCACTGTGGGGAATTCCTCCTGGGTCCAAACTCCACCGCAAAGGGGAAAACGGCAGAGTGGAGCTGCAGTGATGGCAGCCACCACACTCCCGGTAGCTCAGTCGTCTTAGGCACCAGGCAGCGGCAGTGACGGTGACCGCGCCCCGCCCCCAAGCCTTGGGAGCTCAGTAGTCTTAGGCAGCCGAAGTGATGGCCACCGCCTCTCCCCGTGGGAGCTCAGTCGTCTTAGATAGTCTCCAGCCGAACAGCCATTGAGAATCTGCACAGCTCTGGTTCCTGGTGGCACGGGCTCATGATGGTATCTCCTGATCTCTGGGTTGCACAGACCCATGGAAAAAGTGTGGTTTCCCAGGCTGGGCAGCACCATCACTCACTGCCTGCCTTGGCTCGGGGGAGAGCTCTCCGTGCTCCATGTGGCTCCTGGGTGGGCCGTCGCTCCACACTGCTTTTCCTCACTCTCCATGGGCTGCGCCAACTGCAGTCAGTCCCAATGAGAGAACCTGGATACCTCAGTTGTCAGTGCAGGATCCATCTGCTGTTTTTGTTCTTCTTGGTGGGACCCCCTAACCACAGTTGTTTCAAGGTGGCCATCTTAGTCCTTCCTCATTTTTTAAAAGGAGTTGTCATTTTGTTGTTGAGTTAAAAGAGTTCTTTATATATTCTGCCCATAGACTCTTATTAGATACATGATTTGTAAATATCTGCTCCCATTTTGTAGGTTGTATTGTCACTCTTTGTAGTGTGCTCTGATGCACAAAGGGATTTTCAGTTTTGATGAAGTCTAATTTATTTACTTTTGCTTTTGTTGTTTGTGCTTTCAGTGTCATATCTAACAATGCATTGTTAAGCCTAAGATTATGATGATTAACTTTCTAAGGTTTTCTTCTAAGAGTTGTATAGTTTTTATTCTATTTAGGTCATTAATCAGCTCTGAGTTAATATTTA
The DNA here is from genome assembly GCF_024542745.1 of Macaca thibetana thibetana. Taxonomy (NCBI): domain Eukaryota; kingdom Metazoa; phylum Chordata; class Mammalia; order Primates; family Cercopithecidae; genus Macaca; species Macaca thibetana. The sequence continues at coordinate 181,760,832 of NC_065580.1, read as the reverse complement.
TATATATGAAATCAAGGAACAGCTTTATTCTTTGGTATGTAGATATCTGGTTGTCCCAATACAGTTTATTGAAGAAATTATATTTCCCCATTAAATGATTTTGACACTATTATTGAAAAGCAATTGTGCATAGATGTATAGGTTTATCTCTAGACTCCCAATTTTATTTCATTAGTCTATGTGTTTACCCTTGTTCTCCTGCTATAATGTTTTGATTATTCAAGCTTTGTGATAAGTCTTAAAATCAATAAATATAAGTACTCTTTTTTCTTCTTTTTTTATTATTTTGGTTAGCCAGGGCCCTTTACAATTTCATTAGCATTTTTTTCAGCAAAGAAAAAAATGTCACTGGGACTTTGATAGGGATTGTATTGAACCTGTAGATTATTTTAAGTAGTATTGCCAACTTAACAATATTGTCTTTTAATCCATTAACACAGGATGATTTTCCATTTATTTATGTCTTCTTTAATTTCTTGCCACAATATCTTATAGTTTTCAGTATACAAGTCTTGTATCTCCTTTGTTAAATTTATCACCTAGTATTCTAGTATTTTATAATAAAAGTGTTAAATAACACTTTTATAAAAAGAATTTATTTTTAGTTTTATTTCTGAATTATTTATTGTTAGTATATAGAAATACAACTGATTTTTGTGTGTTGATTTTGTATCCTGCAACTTTGCTAAATGTATTAGTTTACATTTGCTTTTGGGTTTTATTTTTTCCCTTCATCAAGACAAAGAACAAAGCTAATTTTCTTTGATGATAACCTTTACAAGAGATACTTATTGGTTTTATTTTGTTTCTCACTAACCACTTAAATGAGCAAATTTTGAAATCCCAGCTTTATTTGAAGTTCTAACCCAGTTCTCTCTTTGGAGGCCTTAGGTTTTATAGCTTCCTAACACATGTAGTTCATTAATATCAAAGCTCCTGTTCAGATAATTCTGGAAATTACCTCTAGTTCAGCCAGCACTCTTTGCTCTGGACTCATGTTTTGGCTTAGCTTGACCTTTCTTGCCAACTCAGCAATATAAGCATGGCTGTGTTTTGCACACATGTGTGTATTTTCTTCAATATGTTAAACGTTTCTCAATAGATTGGTTTTAGAGGATGTGTGTCCCACTGTATTGCCAGAAATGAAAGTCTCTTATAGAAGGTATTTACGGGAATTAAGAGAGACTATATATATATAAGAAGCATAAGATGAGCCTTGTTACACCAATACTCATCAGATGTCAGTTTACTTTTGTGTATATTGTTACAAATGTGCAAGGATGCCCAATAACGTATCACTGCTTATTGTAACTGGGAAATATGAGTAACTTGAAACTGCCAGTGTGGGAAACAGTATAAACATGCATTCCTGCTTGAGATGCATGATTTCACTAAAAGTAGCCCCTCAAACCTCACTGCATCACTGCTCACCTTCATAAAATGGCTCGCTAAGAGGATGGCAAGAACAGTGATAAGAACATTGCATTATTTTTGGTATATCTTTTAAAAATGATCACTCTGGTTTACCATTTTCAATTCATATATTTTACTGTTGTCCATTAATTAGTGTCAAAGCAAAATCAACTAGAAGTTACCTAAAGCCAAGTTGAAGTACATTACTGTCCTGGATTCTTACAGGTAAAAGCATGGCAACTCCTAAGAGCAGAATTAAGTTCTAAGGAAAACCCCACAAAACGTCTATTCAATGGGAAAGCTTAGCCTACACCAGCACAGCGGAAGTCCAAGACAGATGGAATTTCATCACAAAAATGATTAAAGCAGGACTTAAAGTGAATTGAACCTCTATTCTGAAAATTAAAGACGCTGTTGAATCAGACTGCAGATACCATTACTTATTGATCCAGCCCATGAATTGATTATCTTCTGTCGGTTTAACCCTGACTTCTATCTACCGAAAGCCTGAGAAAGATTTTTCTATAGTTAAAATGCTTTTCATTCAGCATAACTAGCTATTTAACTGTTTATCTACATGCTTTATATAGTAAATTTTAAATGTGTCAAGATATATTTAGCAAACATATCAATTAAATTACAATGCTGAGTAAAGCAATTTTATTTGATGTTTGATAAAATGCTCAGATAAGCAATTACACCCTTTTAAAAAACAAATTTTAGGCATAAACTTGTTCCGTCCTCTTACTACTTTTTTTTCACACTAGCAACACATGCTAGTGCTTTTGGATTTGACACATTTGGGGCTTTTTTTTGCTTTCAAAATAAGTCTTGCTATTACTACAGTTTGGGTCAGGCTTATTGTACATGAATGCAATAGTTATATCATTATATTATAAGCAGCTAATTGTACTGCTTGTACTAATGAATTATTCATGCCATAATCACATAAATTCACCCCACGCTGATGCTTTATTTTGCATACTAATTTGAACATAGTGCATTTTTCACATTTTGATCTAGAGATGATCTCCGATAATGACCTGTTTGTGGATATAGGGTTTTACATTGACCTTAATATTTTTCTTTTCTCTAAACACTGCTCCATAATGTGTACATTTCATCAGGGTGGTGTAGGTCATTCAGAGTCAGGGCCCGGCTAATAATTTCTTTTAAGGCCCTCTAATTATTGCTCATTAACAGAATTTCCAAGATAATCTTTCCAACACAGAGCATTGTGTTACCAGGGTCTTCCAAATAGTAGATGTTCTGCCTTTTGTCTTCTCCTTCTAACTCATACTTTCTAAACTAATGACTCTCCCTTGTCTTGCCCAGTCTCTGGACTTTTCACTGAATTACTCTTTTCTAACTTATACCCTTATCCGTTCATGCCGACAAATCCCTTATAGATAAGCCTAGAGTTTTATATGTGGAGCAATGACACCATTGGCCAGTGGCTGGGTAACCTAATGGTCTCCCTGACTCATCTTTCTCACTTCAAGCTCTCTTATTGTTTTCAGATTAGTTCTTCTATAGCCACTAATTAAAGCTTGTGCTTCCACTGCAACAGAATCTTCTATGGTTTATTACTCATTACCCACACTAAAACATCTCTGTTTAGCTTTCAAATCCTCCCTAAAGCATCTACCCTTCTAGTGATCTTATTTCATTTCTCCCTCCAGTGAGCCTAGTTTACTTATTGCTCTAGAAACATAGAAAGTTTATACCACTACCTACACCTTTCTTTATGCTATCTGCAAATTCCTGTTTACTTTCACCTGTGACACACTTGCCATTGTCTCAAGACTCAGTACAAGTGCAGTTTGGTTTGTAAAGCCTTCTTGGACAGTCACAATCATTAGTGATGTTCCCTAATTCCCTTTACCACTTGCCAATGCTTCAGCACTTCATTATACACTTCTTTATATTTTGTGTTTAGTCTTGTTTCACGTGTTTTAATTTTATCTTCCCAATAGGATTATAATTTTTGGACAGTCTGAACAATACTGTATATTATCTATTTATCCCTCTGTAGGGTTGAAAAACTTCTTATTGCCTAGCAAAATCTAACACATCTTAAGTGTTAATAAGCATTTATTTTATTTGACTCATTATTAATGCCTGACATGGCAGGTGTTGACATGTACATAATACCATTAAAGAGGGTCCAAAGGACCAAGTTATATTTCATGTTGTGGGTGGTACTTTAAGCAAACATATTTATCATAAAATGGAATAGCAATTTTTCTTTCTGAAAGTCTGAAGCTGAAAAATCATTTGACCTATCTCTCATGAATTGGAAATATCTAACACCAACCTTTAGGATGAGAGGATCATTTGGCTGCACTGTCTGCAATCCATTTGATTTCTGGGTGGAATTAGTTCATCTGGCTTGCTGGCCAGCTGTCCTATTCATTCCTGGATGCTGAAATCGTGAAATAAAATTGAGACGATGAGCATCCCATTTGAAGAAGAAGGAACATTCTACAGTCGAGAATATAAAAGGAGCTCCACCTTCTCTCTACCATATTTTAGGAAACAATAGCAAAAATCAGTATTTCTACACACTAAAAGTAGTGTCTATGCCTAACTATTACACAGATTTGCAAGGTTTTTATTTTTAAATCCTTGGATTTCATTGCCTTAAATTAACGAAAAGATGATTTTAAAATAGTGAAGTTTCCTTGGAGATATGCAAGAGCTAGACTGCAAATTCCATCCAGGGAAATGAGAGATCGTGTCTACCTTATTTCTAATGTGTCCCCAGAGGACAGCACAGTGTCTAGCATCTAGCAGATGTTCGGTAAACCTTCCTGGATACGTCAATGAATAAACACATGAGATAATAAGTGTTCACAATAAGTCCGAGCATTGTGGACTCCACCTACCAGTTAAGTATAAAGATAGTCTCATGGATATTAATATCCTACATGTATTGTTCCTAAACTATCCTTCTGTTTAATTGTAGGAAGTCAAGTGTTTTGTAGTTTCCCTACCCAAGTATTCTAACATCTCCGGGGGCACTTGTTAGTCTTTGTTGCTTGCTGCTAGGGCTAGCAACCCAGAACTCGCCAATCTTTGGCCCTTGGATTCATGGGAGAACTGTTTGGATTCATGGGAGAACTGTTCCAAGGTTAAAATATTGTTTTCATAGCCACTACTGTTATGGTCACAAGGGGAATCTCACATGCAACATGCCAGTGAAACTGGGCCTGTGCCTCTGTCATGAAGGTGGAGCGTCACTGGGTGGTAGAAATGATGCCCATCCTACATTAGGCTTAGCTAGTGCTTCTAATGGCAATTTCGGTTGAGTCTCAAGGAATAGGCATCCAGTACCTCACACTCTCACTCACCCCCATAGAGAATAAGCCAGAATTCTAAAGCTCCAGACACTAACACCAAGGCCTCTTCCAGGCTAAGACTCTCCTCTCATTGCCATCCTTCCTGCCTGTACCACATGGAGGCTCTTGCATTTTCCATGTCACTGAAATCAGAACTAGCGCTGCCTAAAATGCAAGATATTTCTTATTCTGGAAAATCTGCCATGCTTAGAATGTAATTCAGATAAAACCCTCACTGCCACCCTTGCAAAGTGAGAGAAACAGTGTTCCTTCTCTAGTATACTCAGCCAGGGCTCCTAGAACAAAGCTTCTTCAGTTGCAAATGTTATCTTGTTTTCTTTGATGGATCATTCAACTACCAGGTGAAATAAGGTAGTTTGGTCCACTTCCTGTAATCAGCTGGCAAACTATACCCACATCCGTTAACCCCCTCCCCACCCAGGACCTATTGCTGACTCCAGACCACTGGATTATGCCACCTCTTTTCTTTGGTGAGTTCCTTCTTATTGTTCCCTTTCCTTTGTCCTCGGAGATCACTCTCTCCCACCTCTAAAACATCAGATATGGCTGAACCTTTCTGGTGAGTGGGTTGAAATCTTTCTTTTCTCCCCTTAGATCCTACACAAAGGAGTGATTACAAAGGTGAGTTATGGATGCAAAAATCTTAATAAAATACCAGCAAACCAAAACCAGCACTACATCAAAAAGCTTATCCACCAAGATCCAATCGGCTTCATCCCTGGGATGCAAAGCTGGTTCAACATATGCAAATGAATAAACATGATCCATCACATAAACAGAATCAATAATAAAAACCACATGATTATCTCAATAGATGCAGAAAAGTCCTTCAATAAAATTCAACATCCCTTGGTGTTAAAAACTCTCAATAAACTAGGTATTGATGGAACAAATATCAAAATAATAAGAGCCATTTATGACAAACCCACAGCCAATATCATATTGAATGGGCAAAAGCTGGAAGTATTCTCTTTGAAAACTGGCACAAGACAGGGATGCCCTCTCTCATTGCTCCTATTCAACATAGTATTGCAAGTTCTGGCCAGGGCATCAGGAAAGAGAAAGAAGGTATTCAGATAGGAAGAGAAGAAGTCAAATCATCTCTGTTTGCAGACAACATGATTCTGTATTTAGAAAACCCCATTGTTTCAGTCCAAAAACTCCTTAAGCAGATAAGCAACTTCAGCAAAGTCTCAGGATATGAAATCAATGTGCAATAATCACAAACATTCCTGTACACCAACAATAGACAGAGAGTCAAACCATGAATGAACTCCCATTCACAATTGCTACAAAGAGAATAAAATACCTATGAATACAGCTAACAAAAGACATGAAGGACCTTTTCAAGGAGAGCTGCAAACTACGTCTTAAGGAAATAAGAGAGGACACAAACAAATGGAAAAACATTCCATCCTCATGAATAGGAAGAATCAATATCATGAAAATGTCCATACTGCTCAAAGTATTTGAAAGATTCAATACTACTCCCATCAAACTACCATTGATAGTCTTCTCAGAATTAGAAAAAAAACTACTTTAAATTTCATATGGAACCAAAAAAGAGCCCTTATAGCCAAGACAATCCTAAGCAAAAAGAACAAAGTCAGAAGCATCATGCTACCTGACTTCAAACTATACTACAAGGCTACAGTAACAAAACAGCATGATACTGGTACCAAAACAGACATATAGACCAATGGAACAGAACAGGGACCTCAGAAATAATACCACACATCTACAACCATCTGATCTTCAACAAACCAGATGAAAAAATCAACAGGGAAGATTCCCTATTTAATAAAGAGTGCTGGGAAAACTGGCTAGCCATATGCAGAAAACTGAAACTGGACCCCTTCTTTATATCTTATACAAAAGTTAACTCAAGGTGGATTGAAGACTTAAATGTAAAACCCAAAACCACAAAAACCTTAGAAGGAAACCTAGGCAATACCATTCAGGACTTAGACCTCGGCAAAGATTTCATGATGAAAATGCCAAAAGCAATTGCAACAAAACCCAAAATTGACAAATGGGATCTAATTAAATTAAAGAGCTTTTACACAGCAAAAGAAACTATCATCAGAGTGAACAGGCAACCTACAGAATGGGAGAAAATTTTTGCAGTCTACCCATCTGACAAACATCTGATATCCAGAATCTACAAGGAACTTAAACAAATTTACAAGAAACAAACAACCCCATCAAAAAATGAGCAAAGGATATGAGCAAACACTTCCCAAAAGAAGACATTTATACAGCCAACAAACATATTTTTAAAAGCTTAACATCATTGATCATTAGAGAAATGCAAATCAAAACCACAATGAGATATCATCTCATGTCAGTCAGAATGGTGATTATTAAAAAGTCAAGAAACAATAGATGCTGGCGAGGCTGTGGAGAAATGGGAACACTTTTACGTTGTTGGTGGGAATGTAAATTAGTTCAACCATTGTGAAAGACAGTATGGCAATTCCTCAAGGATCTAGAACCAGAAATACCATTTAACCCAGCAATCCCATTCCTCGGTAGATACCCAAAGGAATATAAATCGTTCTACTATAAAGCACATGTACATGTATGTTTACTGCAGCACTATTTTCAATAGCAAAGACATAGAACCAATCCAAATGTCCATCAATGATAGACTGGATAAAGAAAATGTAGTACATATACACCATGGAATACTATGCAACCATAAAATGGAATAAGATAATGTCCTTTGCAGGGACATGGATGAAGCTGGAAGCCATTATCCTCAGCAAGTTAACACAGAAACAGAAAACCAAGTGGGAGTTGAACAATGAGAACACATGGACATAGGGAGGGAAACAAGGTTGATAGATGCAGCAAATGACAATGGCACATGTGTACCTATGTAACAAACCTGCACATTCTGCACATTTATCCCATAACTTAGAGTAAAATTTTTTTTTAAAAGTGAGTGAAAAGATACTATGATTTGAATATTTGTATTTCCTCCAAAGTTCATATTGGAACTTCAACTCCAGTGTGATAGTACTGTATTAAGAGGTGGGATCTTTAAGAAGTGATATGGTTTGGCTATGTCCTCACCCTAATCTCATCTTGAATTGTAGCTCCCATAATTCCCACATGTTGTAGGAGGGACCTGGTGGTAGACAATTGAATACTCAATACCCATGGGAACAGTTTCCCCCATACTGTTCTCATGGTAGTGAATAAGTCTTATGAGATCTGATGGTTTTAGAAGGGGAAATCCCTTTCGCTTGGTTCTCATTCTCTCTCTTGCCTGCTGCCATGTAAGACATGCCTTTCACCTTCCACCATGGTTGTGAGGCCTCTCCCAGTCACAGGAAACTGTGAGTCCAGTAAACCTCTTTTTCTTTTTAATTTACCCAGTTTTGGTTATGTCTTTTTCAGCAGTGTGAAAACGGACTAATACAGAAGGTGATTAAGTCCTGAGGGCAGAACCCTCATGAATGAGATTAGCGATCAGATAAAAGTGCTGGAAGGGACTAGCTAGGCCGATTTTGCCCTTCCATCTCTTCTACTAGGTGAGGACACATAGTTTTCCCTTTTTGCTCTTCCCCCTTCCACCATGTGAGGCTGTCACCGTGAGAGGATGCCATCAGTGGAACTAGCCCTCAGAAGATGCCAACTCTGCTGGCACCTTGATCTTAGGCTTTCCAGCCTATAGAACTGTGAGAAAAAAAAAAAATTCTGCTATTTATAAATTACCTAGTATCCAGTATTTTGTTATACTAGTACAAACAGACTAAGACAGTCACCTACTATAAAATGCCAGCGTTCTGCTATTTTAAAAGTAAATATGAAGCAAAATGCACAAGACACTTTGTAATGTTTAGGTCCATGATTTGAGAATACTCAAATAGCATAGACATGCTGGTGAGAACTTCAGTGATAGATACTACTGTTCACTATACAGTACATCTCAGACGGTCTCTGCATTACAGGGAAGAGGTGGTTGCTGGGAGGCTTAGTGTCTTGGATATTTTGTGTTGCTATAACGGAGTACCTGAGTCTGGATAATTTATGAAGAAAACAGGTTTAGTTAGTTCACAGTTTTGAAGGCTGAGAAATTCAAAAGCATGGCCCTGGCTTCCAGTGAGGGTTTCGTGCTGCATCAAAACATGGTATAGATCAAAGTGGAAGCAAACACGTGCAAAGAAGCAAAACCCAAGGGACCTCTTTGCTTTTTTAACAACCCACTCTCACAGGAAGTAATTCATTCCCACAGGAAGTAATCCAGCCTGGCCAGAGCAAGAACTCGTTCACTAACGTGAGAACAGCACCAAACCATTCATGAGAAATTTGCCCCCGGTGACCCAAGCACCACCCAGCAGGTTTCACCTCCCAACACTGCCACGTTAGGGATTAAATTTCAACATGAGTTTTGGGGAAGACAAACTGAAACAATAGCAAAAAGGTCAGCTGTAGATCTACCTATTTTATCTTTTTTGTTTCAAATTGAAAGCTATATAATTATATTGGTATAACATATATTTTTAAATATTAATTTGATGTTACTCCACTATAACCCCAGAATTTTCCAAACAAGGCAATGGGTGACCTTTGTAACATTTTTGAACAGCATTTTTTTTTGTTTAAAATAATTGTTTCTGCTATGTTTCAATCCATGCTTATACATATCTTTTATTTAACACTTATAGGACATTTTATTTAATTTAGTCATTTTATCTTTCATTGAAGATGAACTTACATGAAACCTGTGTAGTATTGGCCAAACTTTATTTTTAGGTGATATCAGGTTATAGCACTTTTCCTTCACCCAGAATGGAGAAAAATAAGTAGTGGCTATTTTCAGAGGAAAGATAAATGTATGCAAAATATCAATGCCATGGATGCAAGACCTCTATTTATTACCTCTTGGGTAACTTAAGAGGTTAGAGACTGAAGAGAAAACCATCCTGTATATATGGCTTTGGGAATTTGGCAAGAAGTGAAAGGAACATTGTAAGATTAAGGACTGCAGAGTAACTTAACATGCCTTATGATATGTAGAAGCAAAGGAAGAAAGGAGGGAACACATGAATGATGCAGTCCAGGATTTACCACAAGAAGCAGGAATTGATTGTTCATATGTGTGTCACTCTAATTTCCAGATATCTTAGTGTCTAACAGCAATTACATCCCAAAAGAACTGCAATGATGATGTTTATTGGGTAACCACTGTGCCAGGCCAGATATTTTTGCATATGTCACCTCATGTAAGCCTCATAAATCCTCAGGTATCACCACCCTTTTGTTCAGATACTGGAACTGGAGCTCAGAGCATTTAAGGGATTTCTGTACAGTCTGAAAAATAAGGATCGGAGGTCAAATTCTAATCCAGGACAAACTGTTAACTATGCCTTCTTTGACTTTAAGATAAGAGAATAACTCAGAATTTTAGACATTGAATAGGCAAAAAACCTCTAAATTCTCCAGTTCTGTACAGGTATTTTCTAAAAAGCATCATAATCACTGTCGTCATTGGGAAGAAATGTAGATCAATCATCTCAGTGCACTTGGCTTAGTGCTAGCAGTAGCTTTAAAGGCATTAATAGACAAATTTCCTTGACTATGGTTTTAGAATCACTAAAAAAGCATTGAGAAAAGTTATTTTCTGGGTAACTTTCCCCATAATTTAACTTAACCTTTATTGGTTAAGTAACTTTCTGTTCAAATCTTTATGATTTAGATTATGAACTTAAGGTGGAAATAATTGTTTCTTATCAAATCACAATGATCCTCTCTATCTATCTATTCACACATATATATTTGACCTCAATTTAATTGTCTTAGAATGAGGTTCTGCATTTATGTTAAGATATTTCATTTATTTTAAGTAGATTATTCCATTACCAAACATGTCTTCTGTATAAACTGAATCACAGCCAAGTAGGAAGTGAATTCTATGCAACTGAACTGAGCCTCTCTGGCCAGCCTTGTGTGAACTGAGCCTCTCTGGCCAGCCTTGTGTGAACTGAGCCTCTCTGGCCAGCCTTGTGTGAACTGAGCCTCTCTGGCCAGCCTTGTGAGTAACGAGAAAAGAGTAAAAGAGGGAGGGGAAGAGTTTGATGATGGTGATTTGGTGCCTGGAATAGATGGGGTAAAATTGTCAGACTTAGTAAATAAAAATACAGAACACTTGGCTACAGTTGAATTTCAGATAGAACAAGGCACAGTTTTTTAGTACAAGGATGTTTCAAATATTGCATGAGACATCCTTATATTTTAAAATCACCCATTGTTTATTTAAACTCATATTTAACTGGGTGTCCTATATTTTATCTGGCAACCCTAGATGAAGGCTCACACAGAACAAATATAACTAGCATTGGGTTCCAATTGCCACGTGTCCTTTATGCGCAGATTGGCAGGCTTCTCCTGGGGTAAAGTAGAGGCTTAAAATTGAGGCCGCTTTTGCTCACTGCTTAATAGTGACAAGCTATTGATAGCCGGGCATTGCCAAATTCTCATTAGTTGCTAAAAGTCAGGAACTACATTTAGAAAAAAGCGGCTCGCTTATGGAGAGGTCATCTCTCCAATAACCTCAAGTACCAGGAACACAGCTGAAGCCCAGGAAGCAAGGGAAAAAAGGCCTCTGAGGACTCAAAATAGAAACCATGTGCTAAAGCTCATGCTCTTTTCTCTGAGAAGAGGCCCTCAGACTTGCACTCAGTGTAATTTGCTCTTCTTTTAGACACCGTGCAAACAAGTTCGGTTGTCTGGTTTCCCACCCAATAGAGATAGAAGGCAGGAAATTGCAAAGTGGGCAGGATGGCTATGTAGACTGGGGGTCCGCCTTGTGGCAAACAATCTGGTAAAAACACGTGCACACACATACACACACACATACACTCCACTATATGCAACAATCCCCACAAAAATTCAGAAGAAACTGTACCAAAATGGAATTTGTGGTTATTTTCTAGTAATGAGCTTACAAGTGGTCTTATTTTCTTCTTACACTTTTGAAATATTAGCTAAATTTTTTACAAGCATGTTTATGATCAGAAGAGGCAATACAGATATTTTCAATAAAAGAAAATTTAAAAATTATTTCTTGATTCTCTCAGGAGAGCTCTGTTCACACCTCTATTAAAAGCATTTCCCAAATGGTAACTATATGCCAGACATTTATTTGTCTTTGTCCTTTACTGACTTGTAAATTTTTGAGAGCAGAGTTAGTGCCTTTGTAGCCTTGTAGCCTCAGTTATCAGCATCATCTCTAGCACACCAGTGCCCAATAAATATTTGTTGAGTATGGAATGAAAGTCAAAATGCATAGTATTTCTATGGGCATCTAGACGGGGAATTCTCCACACCTCAGAATCCCAGGGACAGCGCTCCACTGTGGTCTGCTTTGCCATTTGACTAGGATAGAAGTCTACCCTAAGTCCACAATACGAACCAGAATTAAGATTGCATTCTCTGTTTTTAAAAGCACAGAAGAATTTATTCTGGCAAAGTTTCTTTTGAAATGGTTAGCATCTTTTAAAGTTTTGGCTTAAAGGAATGAGTATAAGAAATTTTGAGAATTCTCTTACTTTTAGTCATTTATTTAAAAATCTGGCTGTATCTGGTAATTGAGGATCACGGGCTAAAGACATGGGACATGCTCTCAGAGTTGCACTATGGAGGTAAAATGCAATCTGTAAAATATTGGCTGCAGAATAAGACCATGTACAGGTTCTAGAAGAAGAAATGAGAGACTCCTATATATAATGATTTATGTGGCATCTCTACAAAGCTATAAAGCATGTGCATTTTTGCAAATAAATAAAAATGTGAAAAACACCAAAGCTCTACTTTCCTTATAACCAGTTTCCTTAATGACTCCCCCTTCTCAGTGCCACACAGGGGGATTGAGTGTGGTCTTAAAATTCTACTCTTTTTCAACCCAAACGAAGATTAATTCAGTTCATTCAGAAGAAAGAGAAATGACTGGATTACATTTACAAGTGCTAAGTAGAAAAAGAGTAGAATTTTAGTCTGGGTGCGGTGGCTCACACCTGTAATCCCAGCACTTTGAGAGGCCGAGGTGGGAGGATCACAAGGTCAGGAGTTCGAGACCAGCCTGGCCAATATGGTGAAACTCCATTTCCACTAAAAATATAAAAATTAGCTGAGCGTGGTGGTGTGCACCTGCAATCCCAGCTACTCGGGAGGCTGAGGCAGGAGAATTGCTTGAACCCGGGAGGCAGAGATTGCAGTGAGCTGAGACGGTGCCACTGCACTCTAGCCTGAGCAATAGAGCAAGACTCTGTTTAAAAAAAAAAAAAAACTATGACTGTTTAATCAGAAAGAAATATATGAGTGGCTGAACAGTGGATATCATGGCAGAGATATGTGACAATACTGAATAGGATGATTCACCGTCTATTATTTATGTTTTATAAATGATTTCAAAGCACATTTTAGTAACTTGGAAGGGATTCTCAAAGTGGGACAACAGTGTTGCCTTCCCACCGTCTTATTATTAGGAAATGATTTCCCAGCTTGCCCACAAATGCATCAGGCCCTGCCAGCAGAACCCCTTTACCCTAAAAAGCAGCTATTCAAAATTAAAATGCACATGAGGACATTTTTCACTACCGTCAACATGGGTATCAGTATTGATGAACAGGGCTAAGCATTGGTAATTAATGCAGAGATACATTTGTACTTTAACCATTGAATTTGGCTCCTTTTCCACATCTGTAAAACGTTAAATAGAATGATAAAGTTACCTGATTTGTCTTTCATCTCTTTTCTTTCTCTACTCCTTGAAGGTAATGCCAAGGAAACACACACACACACACACACACACACACACACACACACACACACAGAGAGAGAAAAGTAAGTCCAAAGCAGGCAGCAGGATAAAGAAAGAAAAAGTGACAAACAAATAAATGATTAATCCCTGGAAAATTTAAATTTAATAGTGAATATGGACAACTTTCAGCTTATAAAAGAAAAACATCCCGGCCGGGCGCGGTGGCTCACGCCTGTAATCCCAGCACTTTGGGAGGCCGAGGTGGGCGGATCACAAGGTCAGGAGATCGAGACCACGGTGAAACCCCGTCTCTACTAAAAATACAAAAAATTAGCCGGGCGCGGTGGCGGGCGCCTGTAGTCCCAGCTACTCAGGAGGCTGAGGCAGGAGAATGGCGTAAACCCAGGAGGCGGAGCTTGCAGTGAGCCGAGATCCCGCCACTGCACTCCAGCCTGGGCGACAGAGCGAGACTCCGTCTCAAAAAAACAAAACAACAACAGAAAAACATCCCTTGTGCAGCAAGCCTAAGATGCTCAATTGTAAGAGGTGGTAAGGCTGTAAGCCTAATAAATAACTCTAGGAAAAGTTTTAAAACATTGTTTTGATTTTTTAAATATCTAGACCAATGTGTTTTTAAAAAGTAGAAATAATGGAATAAATTCCTAATATTTCAAAGAAGATGTCAAGAAAGATAGTGAAGCCTTCCTAAATCAACAACCTCCATGTCACTCCTTAGACATAATCATCTTTTTGTATCCCACATAAAAATCTTTGGCTGTGAAGTGACTATACGGTGCTCTTCCTGCCCAAGTCACCACTGAACTGAGAAGGCTGATAGGCCACTGCTCAGGGGGCAGTTAATGATGTTACACAGGAAGCATGGCGCCCAAGTTTCTAACCAACAGTGAATCAGCTTGTTAATTACATTCTGAGCAGTGAGTGACTTTTGCTACCAAAGGGGATTTAAAGAACCCTTTCCACACTGCTCCAGAGATGTGAATGCTGAGCTTACAGCCATGCAATGAAGTATATGTAGCACTGAGTATCACACAGCCTCACACAGTACTCTAAGAAATAGTGAAGAAAAACAAATCCTCCATAAAAATCAAGTAAAACTATAAATAATTAAAAATTGCATTTGGAATAAATGCACATGAACACTAAGTCTAATTAGCAATAAGGTCTTCTCACACACACACACACACACACACACACACACATTCCAAGGCAGACTTTGTAAGACAACGAATAATTTTTTTAAAATGCTGTTCCCTACAATAATGCTGATTAAAGATTGCTACCAGCTTCTTACCCCAGAGAAAGTGGAGAGTCAAACTCTGATGCCCATATTTGCCCATATCATGTCCAAGAAATTATGGTAATTTGTGAATCAGTCACTACTAACAAACCCATTTGTCCTCTTCATAAAGCCTGGAGCTGAAGAATCTGCTGTTAGGATTCGATGGACAGATAATGTAGAACAACAGACCCAATGAGTATTTGCTGAATGAACGAACTTTGGATTTAGAAAGCCTTCTATACCAGATGGATGTTTCTGATGTTCTGAATGGAGAAAAACAAGTAAAGAGGGATCCTTAAAGTTTCCTCTTGTGATAGGGCTTATTTCTCTTTAGATGTGCTACATACTATACTATGTTCTTCACATTCAAGATGAAACAGGATAAACGTCCTAACAAACTTCACCTCTCTGGCCTTGACCTTTTAGACATATTTTGGTTCTGGTCTTGGCTTTTGGATAAGTATCTATATAGAGTTCATCCCTCACAGCCAGTTCAATCTGGCTGAACATTATGTCCAGTAGAGGGCTCCCCAAGAGACTGATTTGGCTTAGAAGTCCTTTTGACCCATTCTGTTGGCAAAGTTAAAGGTTCAGACAGGTCCATCCTGATCCTTTCAACTATTTCAAACCTCCTATGCCCCTGAAGTGTTCTCTCCCTTTTTTTTTTTTTCTTTTTTTTCTGAGTTCTTTTGAGCAGGGATAATTAGCAGGTGTATTAGTTTCCGAGGACTGTCATAACGAATTACAAACTGGTGGCTCAAGATTATAGAAAATCATTCTTTTATATTTGTGGAGGCAAGAGTCTGAAATCAAGGTGTCAACAGGTTTTCAAAGACTCTGGGAGAGAATAGACAAGAATCTTGTCTATTCCAGATTCTTGACGTGTAGCTACGTAACTCCAATTTCTGCCTCTGTCTTCGTATGATCTCTCCCCTGTGCTTTCTCCCTTTCTATGTATCAGGACATTTTTCATTGAATTTAGGGCCAATCAAGATAATTCCAGATGATCTCATCTTGAGATCCTTGACTTAATTATCTCTGCAAAGATCCCTTTTGCGAATAAGGTCACATTCCCAGGTTCCAGGTGGACATATCTTATGTGGAAACCATCATTCCATTCACTACAGCGAGTGACTCATCTTCAGATTTGAAGAGGTAAATAATTTGTGGTATTACATTTGGTACTCTAAACATTTATTTTAAATATTCTGCTTACCTTAACTTTATGTCTGTTTTTTAAGTTATCGCTTTAACTTATTATTATTGTCTTCATTGGTAGTTCTCTAGACCAAAGTTTTTCAGTCACGGCAGGATTGACGTTTGGGGCTGGATAATTCTTTCTCGTGGGAGGATTTGCTGTTCATTGTATTGTGTTTAGCAGCATCCCTGGCCTCCACTCCCCAGGTGCCAGTAGCATTCCACCAGTTGTGTCAATAAAACATGCCTCTAGAAATTCCCAAATGTCCCTGGGATCAGGAAATTGTTCCTGGTTAGAAACCACTGGTCTACTTTCTAGATGGGACTATCAGAAATTACACTGAAACACTACAATTCATCTAAATAATAACTCGATTTCTATGGCTAAAACTTGTGCTCTGAAAATATTATGAAAATGTTTTATTTTATTTCAGTTCAGAATAATGAGTTAATGGAACATTTTCCCAGGGTACACATAATTTTCAATGGCCCAGTCTCTACTCACATAGCAAGTGGTAAGAAAAGAGTCTGTCTTAGTTCATGCTCTCCCATTTACTTACCTGTTATTCAAAAACAGGCAGAAATCTGCTCATTTCAACCAGATAGGCAAAAGTGAATTTCTTCATAACAGGGTTTGGCAGAGAAATACATATGATATCCATTAATGAAGTAAAATTGCAGAAAAACCACTTCTGTATACAAAGATAAAAAATATCAACGATTCACCTTTATTGCCATTAGGATCAACATGGAACACTGAAACAGTGGTTTTATTATTAATTCAGAAACATCCAACCCACTTATGAGTTAAAGCAAGATATTAGGCACAGATCTATGAGCTATTAATATTGTCTGTTTTAATAAAACATATCAGAATGTACATTAACAAAAGTTGGCTTCAAGGCTGTAGACACCTTAGTAAGCTAGACAATTTAGTAAACTCCAAAATTGTCATTGCCCCATTCTCCAACCATTTTAAATGTTTTAGACCTGAAATAAAGGCCATCCTGAGTCTCAGCAAGAACTCATTTTTGTTTAGAATTATATCTTATTTTGGCTAACCGGATTTTTATCTACCAAACTTGTTTCCAGCATTCAAATCCACATTTAAAAAGTTAATATGGCCAGGCACAGTGGCCCATGCCTGTAATCCCAACACTGGGAGGCTGAGGCGGGTGGGTCACTTGAGGTCAGGAGTTCAAGACCAGCCTGGCCAACATGGTGAAACCCTCTCTCTATTAAAAATACAAAAATTAGCTGGGCATGGTGGCGATCACCCGTAATTCTAGCTATTCGGAAGGCTGAGTCATGAGAATTGCTTGAACCTAGGTGGCAGAGGTTGCAGTGAGCCAAGATCATGCCACTGCACTCTAGCCTGGGCAACACAGTGAGACTCCATCTCAAAAATAAATTAATCAATTAAAATAATAAAATAATAAAATAAAATGAAAGTTTAATGTTACTACCATCAGAAATATTTTTAAGATTCCCAGTTTTCCAAGACAATTTAAAAAGATAAAGCAAAAATATTTTGAGTAATGATAGCATCTTTGCCATAAATATAAGGTCTCTCAAGGTAACCACTCTGAGAAGGACAATAAGCATTTGGATTTATAAATGTTGGTACTTTAATAAATTGCATTACTTTACAGATCCAATCTATAGATGACCCATTAGCTAAACATTCTTTGAAAACAGAAATCAGGTTTTTTTCTAGAGCTATAGCTAACAATACCAATTTCAAACAACAATTATAATAATTTGTTATGAGAGAAGATCTTTTTGAGCTATTAATCAACTTAATTGAGAGGTAGCATAGCATACTGAGTAAAACCAAGGGCTTAGTGGCCCAACTGCTAGGATGCAATTGTGACTCTGTCAGTTACCGACTGAGTGACCCTGGTTTTCTACTCTGTAAAATGGGCCTAATAATAGTAACAACCTCATTAAGTTGCTGTAAAGCTTGCGAGTTAATGCATATAAAGCATGAAGAATAGGGTCTAGTATGTAGTAGATATTCAACAAATGATTATTTCTGTGATTGTTTCACTTTTCTCATGTCTCTTTTTATTTGATATGATCCAATTCCCTAAAGACTTCATGTTAAGAAATAAAACATTTGACTACAAAAACTTTTGGTAAGCTACGCTTTTTGGTCTCCTAGTTTGTCTTTATGACTTTTGGGATCCATATCTTTCTTCTGCATTTTACAAGTTCTGCTTCAATCATATTTACTTTCATTATACATTAAGTCATATTGAGACTACACGATAATACATGACATTACATAAAAATTTGGTTAGCCCAGAGTAAAGAATTTAAAGTTATCATTGGACAGATAATAGAAAGGGGAGGAGGATTATTTTGTGTGACATAAGTCAAACATGGTGAAAACCATGTAATGCTCCCTCATAGAAGCAGGTTTTCACTAAGGGGCTGATGATATTTAAATTGCATGAAATGAATACTTTCCCTGGGATAGTTTTGACCACACAGTATTTATTTTTTTAATTCACAATATTTTTTGGATCAATTTTTAAGGTGGTGCTTAAGTGATTAATTTCGTAATCATGACATGCCTATCTACTCCAATGTAGGAAAAATCTTTTTATCTCTCAATATTCATAAATAATAAATGAAATGTAATTGAACTATTATAAATATTATTGATGACAGATGGAAACAAACTTCTGAGTTCATCTCTTCCTAATCCAAGAGAGATCGAACAAAAATACATATACTATGTGGGAAATTACAATTCAAGTATTAGAACTTCTTTGTTTAGTTAGTTATTTGCCTCATGCAGGTGATAATTTTCAAACCTAGAAATCATTTATTTTAAATATTCAAAAATTAATATAGAAAATAAGGCTACTAAAATTTTCCAAACAATTTACAAAGAATTCTTGAGGAAGAAAAACAAACTTGAATGATCTGCTTCCTCATTACCATAAAAAGTTGTTTTGTGATGAACCCCTTTGATTCTAAGGATAACAATCAATGACAATTATTATCACAGGCAAAATTTCCAGAATGTAAGAAATGTTTCCTATTTCCTTAAGTGGTTTTAAAAAGATTCATCATGATCGAATATAATTTTAGTGAACTCTTAATTTCAGAATAACATAAGATGTCGCAGTGAGAGAATATGCTGAAATCTTTTAATCTTACTTTTATGCATAAGAGTGCATACAAAGCATCTTTAAGTCACCCTGAATTGGCATAAGGTATTGATGATTTGGGGTATGTGGTTGGATGCTACCTTAACATGGTGACAAAGATATACAGAAGATAAAGAAAGAAAATGGAAAATGGAAAAATTCCACCATTTGTACATAAAAAGCATGAGGCTACATATGTTGTCTCTATGCATTGTTCTTCTCTCCAAGGCTCCGGGAAGGAAAAGGGATAAAAATGATCCTTGTTTCCCAGGCCTGTACTGTACCACTGGCCTCTTCAATATTCTCCCGTTTGGCTGAGTTTATCTAATTTAAAAAATGACACAGTGTTTACTTTACACACATTAAAGGGAGTTATGTTTAAAACATATAAACTAAAATATCTAGAATATCTATAACTGAATAATAAAAGAAGACACAAAACCACATATAAAAAATATTAACAAAAAACTTGAGTAAACAACTCACCAAGGAAGAAATCCAAGCGGTAAGTAAGTTCATGAAAAGATACCCAATACCACAAGTCATGAGGGAAACCCCAGTTAAAATCAAAGTAAGATATTACTACACTTATACTAGAGTGCATAAAACTTTAAAAGCTGAAAATACAAAGCACAGTAAAGGTGTAGAACATCTCGAACTCATACATTTTTCTAGTAGTAATGCAAACGTTATCATCACTTTGAAACGTAATTTGAAAAATAAGTACATACTTAACATATGATCAATCAATAGATCCTCTAAGTATTTACCTAAGAGTAATGAAAACCCATGTCCCCATAAAAACCTCTATGTGAATGTTCACAACCTTTTTACTCATAATTGCCTCAAACTGAAAACAACACGAATGTTCATCATTAGTGATGGGGTGAATGGATAAACAAATTGTGATAACTCCATTAAACAAAGTACCACTCAGAAGCAAAACTAGGTGAAAAACTGATGCAAAAACATGGATGAATCTCAAAAACATCATGCTAACTGAAGAAAGCCAGACACAAAAGCTTATATGCCATGTGATTGCAGTTACATGATTATCTGAGAAAAGCAAATTTAAAGGGACATAGATCAGAGACGTGATTGTCAGGGAGTTGGATATGAGGGTAGAGAATGTGCTACAAAGAAGTATAAGGGAAATTTTTGGAGTGATGGAAATATTCTATGTATATCTTGATGATATTAATGGTTATACAAATACCTACATTCATCAAGATTTATAAAGCTACATGTTAAAAAAAATGGTGAATTTTAGTGTATGTGGATTGTATCTCAATAAAATCAACTAAAAAATCAATGCAATATATTTGAGATCACCCCGACACATGGGATAGTTCATTCCAAACCTAAACTCACTGACACAGAACCAAGCCATGACCAGAGAACAGATGTAGATTATCATCATTTATTCTAGCTTCCCATAAGTCCTTAGTATAACCATCCAAAACCTGGTAATGCTATTCCACTTGGTTTAAAAAATTGACAATTTCCCTAAGGTCACCGCATTAATCAGAATAGACCAGGTATACTATAGTAGTGTATTAGTTCATTCTCATGCTACTGTAAGGACATACCTGAGACTGGGTAGTTTATAAAGGAAAGTTTTAATTGACTCACAGTTCTGCATGGCTGGGGAGGCCTCAGGAAACTTACAATCATGGCAGAAGGGGAAGCAAACACTTCCTTCTTCACAAGGCAGCAGGAGAGAGAATGAGAGGTTAGGGAAGGGGGAAGCCCCTTATAAAACCATCAGATCCTTTGAGAACTCACTCACTATCATGAGAACAGCGTGGGAAAAACTACCTTTATGATTCAATTATCTCCACCTGGTCCTACCCTTGACACATGGGAATTATTACAATTCAAGGTGAGATCTGGGTGGGGACACTAAGCCAAATCATATCAAGTAGCAAACCCCAAACTTCAGCGGTTTAACATAGTCCACATTTATTTCTTGCTCATGTAAATTCTGCTGTGAGTTTCTGGTGACTCCCCCAGGGTGTCTGTTGTCCATGCATTCACTCAGTGGTCCCAGATGAGTTACTTTCCACCATGCTAAAGTTGTATTGTCTGTAGCACGCACTTTCTCAGTCGATGCAGCAGGAAAAGAGAATGCTTACGGTAACAATTAAATGCTCTAGAGTGAAAGTGACAACACAACACATATCATTGCTTCTCACAAAACTTTACCAGGAGCTGGTTGCATAGTCCAGCTTAATTTAAAAGTCAAAGAAGTACAATTTCCCCTTTGTGCCAGGAAGATGAGGATAGCCAGCTTAGGATAAGCACCAGAAGTTACTAACACCGTTCTTTTTATTTTATTTCACAATATATTTTCTGCTGCTTCTTAGTCAAATAAATATTCATGCACACTTATTCTTCTGAGCCATGAAGTAGCAATGTATTTCTAGGCAGAAGCAGTATGGTACCATGTTCTTGCTGGGAATATCGTCATTTAACCCTCAATACTGTTGCAGTGGGGTAAATTAAGCCTGCCGAGGGCCTAATGTTTTCTCCTAGGATTTCCTGTTGAGTTTTGGTGTCTAGAGACTGACGGGGATTAGCGTTGCACGCTCCCGCTTAGTCTTCTTGCATGTGGGAATTTGGGAGCAATTAATGTCATCTCTAATGACAGAGGAAATTAACTCTGTGTGTTAGCTATGTGGATAGAACATACTCAAAGGTTCAGATGGCAGTCTGAACTTCTGAACTTTCGGGAGCTAAATACACACTTAATTCTTTAGAGATTCCTGAAGACAAAAATTAAAGAGGGTGAATTCAAAGAAAGAAATGCTTGCAGCTTTTCTAGGAGGAGCTTTGAAGTCACCACGGAATGAGTCTGAGAATCTACACAGAATCTGTATCCTGTAGGAAGAGGAGTTAAGGTCAGATCATTGGTGAAGTGGAAGGTTCTAACGTGAGAGGCAGGTACTAACTGAGATGGTGGAAAGAGCAAAGCTGCTGGAAATGGGGGCAGTGGATTAATAGCGGGGGATGGATGTGGGACAAGCAGACGTGATCTCAATCATGAAATGTGCTTTTGGAGAGTGGTTTAGGTTTACGGGTCCTTAAATCTGTCCCAATTTGTCCTTTTCTCATGGAAATAATGAGAGCACTATTTGTCTTTTGAATCCATTATACAGAGTGAGTGCAACATTTAAGGTGGTCAAAAGAAGATCTTTTCCCACAAACTTAACTACCATGTTCTTTTCACTAATGATAACTCTAGTGAAAACAAAACAACAGCAAAATGTGTGTGTATGAATGAACGTGTGTGATCTGAGCACATGTAACACAACTAGATATAAAATAGGTAAGCAGAAAAACCCTTCAGTGACAGTTTCCATTATGATGCAACATAGGAATGAGCTATAGTGTAACCTGTAGAAGCAGCAACATGTGGTACTTATTTCATCGCCTTTGCTCTACTGCATGCCAATGGCAGACAATGTTAAAGGAGCACAGCTCTCTGTTCTATGAAGCCCAGGCCAGGTCTCAGCATCCTTGTCAACCCAGCACTGGAAGTAGCCACTAAATAAACAAATAAACAATCAAATTTTGCACTCGATTTGAGAGCTACTTTCTATCAAACACCAGCAAAGGATTTCTGAATTTTGAACGGTGGTGAAAACTCTCTGGAGATTTTTTTTCTTTTCACTAAAAGCCTGGTAAGATTATGCATTTCCCTTTTGCTTGCTTTTCTTACTCTCCTCTGTCTTTTCTTGAAAAAAAAAAAATTGTATTAAGCACTAACCACAACAACCTGCATGTGTCAGGTGCTGGAGATAAAATTGTGAACAAGGCACAGTGGGAAAATTCTAAGTAATGCCCAGCCCTCATAACCAGTGACTTCTGGAAAGATTTTCCTCACTTTGCTGAAAGCTATAGGAACCCAGTTTCATCCCACCATGTGGCAATTTCTAGCCTTCTCTACCCCCAACATTCCAGTTAAAACTATGTCATCTATTGCCTGGACAGCTGTAGGAGCCACCTGGGTAAATCTCTACATTCACTTGGATCCTATCCAATCCATTTTCTGCCCTGGAGCCAGAGCAATTTCATATTCTCCTGTTTAAAATGCTCCACTGGATTTCCCCGACTCTTAAGACGGAAGCTAACACTGCTAACATGGCTGCCAAGGCCCTGTATAATTCGTTCCATACCTGTCAATCCAACTTCATCTACCACCCCTGTCTTTTTCACTGTCTGTTATCCAACCACAGTGCTCTTCCATTTCTCAAACTTACCCTTTCTGCCTTGCAGCTTTGTAGCCTGCAATACTATTTTCCCACTTCTCTTTCTAGTTAACTCTTCATCATCATTTAAATTTTAGTTCAGAAGTCACTTCACCTACTGCCCACCCAGCTACATTTTTATTAATCTCATGGTATCACGTACCTTTCCTTCTTTCATCACATTTAAGGATAATTCATGTTGTCTGTTTGATGATTTGATTAACCTCTGCCCGCCTCATTAGCCTATAAGCTCAGTGATGACATAATGATTGCAAGGAAAATGTCCGCTTTGATCTTGTGTGTTTAAGCATGTGTGCGTGTGCATGCACACGTGGGTGTCATATGTCTAGCACATAGTAGCTGCTCAACAAATACTAGTGGCATGAACGCAGGAGTAAACAACTCACTGGTTGCATGAATGAACCAATAAAGATAGCACTATTACTGTCCCCAGACCTTACAGTCGAATGGGAAATAGATAATAAATAGACAATTTGAAGAAAGTTTGATGAGTTCTGTGAGAAGACAAGTGTAGCGTGCTACAGGCAAACATAAGAGGGATACTGAATTCCAATTCGAAGAGGCCACTATAGTAGAGATGAAGAGGAATTATATAATCAAGAGTTACAATAGACATATTCACAGAAATGGAGCAGTTTCACATATCCAGCCCTTGTGGGGCTATGTATAGTAGTAAATAAGAACAGAAATACAAGCTGTGGAAATTCTGCTGCAAAGACTGTATTTTAAAGTCTGAACTCTAAATGGCTGCAAACAGAGGGAGACTGAGAATTATTCCAATTAGCACATCTGTCTTGACTCAATGAAGTGACTACACTGAGTCAAATCCACATAAAAACAGAGAACACAGAGGGAAGTCAACCCATGATAAAAAAAAAAAAAATTCAAATAATGACACAGTAAGAGGATCAGGGTCAAAACTGAAGATACCTTCCCCCTAAATGGTGCATAGCTAGAAAAGATTAGTAGGGGACAGGTACAGTGGCTCACACCTGTAATCTCAGCACTTTGGGAGGCCAAGGCGGGTGGATCACAAGGTCAAGAAATCGAGACCATCCTGGCCAACATGGTGAAACCCCGTCTCTACTAAAAATACAAAAATTAGCCGGGAGTGGTGGCGAGTGCCTGTAGTCCCAGCTACTCAGGCTGAGGCAGGAGAATTCTTGAATCCAGGTGATGGAGGCTGCAGTGAGCCGAGATCGTGCCACTGCACTCCAGCCAGGCGACAGAGTGAGACTCTGTCTCAAAACAAAAAAAGAACGTAGAAAAGATTAGTAGGGGACCCAGGGATCTCATTTTAGTTAGAGCTGAGCACTGTTTCTGGGCATTTCATACATGTATGCATAGATATGCTTTATATACATAATAGAATAAATTAAATATAGTTTATTGTAAATTACAGATTGGTCATTCTGAAGTAATACTCTTTATTGCCGTTGCGAAGTCTCAATTAAAAAAAAATTAGTTACTGTTAAACATATATTCGGACACAAACAAATCCAAACAGCATATGCAGTTCAACTCCTGAGATCCAAGCCAAGCAGCTCACATTAGATGACTGTGCTTGAACAAGATCTGTTCCTGATGGTGAGCGGACCACTTGTCATTCACAAGTACATGTACACTTCAAACAGCTTCGCTGTAGATTTGCCATGTAGCTTCTAAGGCCAGAGAAAGGGAGTCCCCTGAGAGTTTTTTTTTTTTTTTTTTTTAAATAATGGAGGCCAGGAACACTAGTGCAGAATGTAAATGTCAAGTCACAGAACCCAGTTTTCCCTAACTGTGATCACCCAGATTTGCTGTAGGGTGGCAAATGACTGCAGATTCCAGGGGGAGAGGCCAAACAGCTGTCACTACCCTGAAATGGAAGTCAGAAAAAGCATTCAACAGTGTCACCCTGCTGCAAGCATGTCAGGAGCTGTCCCCAGAGACCTCATCTTCCTCTTCATCCTCAGCGAAGGAAATTGAATGTCACTGGCGAGCACAGAACCTCCCTCATTTCACCATTATCTTCTCATTTCCAAAGATTCTTTGTGTCCTTTCTAAAAGTACTAAAGAAACGCTTAATGATATCTAGAAATAGTGTTTCTTTCTTGCACCCGGAACTTTTCCTGCTCTTTGGAAAGTAACACTTCACTCAATTTTTTTTTTTCTGAATTATTATTTACAGGGCAAGTTGACATTTTAGGACACAAATCAGATTACCTATCAAGTTTAGTCTTGGTGAAATCACCATAATATTTGTAAGAAATACATGTCTTCAGTTAAAGGCATGGGTAATCAGCCGGTGCGGTGGCCCACACCTGTAATCCCAGCACTTTGGGAGGCCGAGGAGGGCGGATCACGAGGTCAGGAGATTGAGTCCATCCTGGTTAACACGGTGAAACCTCGTCTCTACTAAAAAAAAAAATATGAAAAACTAGCTGGGCATGGTGGCGGCGTCTGTAGTCCCAGCTACTCGGGAGGCTGAGGCAGGAGAATGGCGGGAACCCGGGAGGCGGAGCTTGCAGTGAGCCGAGATCGCGCCACTGCACTCCAGCCTGGGCGACAGAGCGAGATTCCGTCTCAAAAAAAAAAAAAAAGAAAGAAAACCCATGGGTAGTCATTAATGATAAATATAATGTTATTTAATATGTGGTATGTAATTGGAGAGTGCCATAGGTGAGTGCAGACAGAAGTAGACTTATTTTCAAACTAACTGGCTCTACTCCATCTAGCTATGTGTCCTTAAATAAAGCACTTAACTGTTCTGTGCCACAAGAGTTTGGCACGAAACACAAAACTAGTGGAGTCCTAAAGATCTCAAAAAGCCTGTATGTTTAAAAGAATGCCAGCGTAAGTTTGAGAAACTTTAAGGCACTAAACATGTTCGATATCAACAGAAGTTAGAAAAAATGATTAGGATTTTTGCTTTAAACTTTATACATTTGTGTTTTGTCTTGGTTTTGAGTATTTAGTGTTTGATTTTTTTTTTTTTTTAATAAGCTTTGGAGTTAGTACATTGGCCCTCAGGAATGATTATTTATTGTTTTTGCTTTATTTTAGGTTAAAGTAAAATTATGAGACTTCATATATTTGTGAGTGACTTAAGACTGTTTGTTCACTGGGAGCCCACAACTTGCGCACGATAGCATTGTGCTTGTATCAAGTGACCTCAGAGCTTTCCTGCATAGAATATTCCCGCTGCTCTTACTTTTCAGCGCTTGCAGGCCGGCCTTAGGCATCTTGCTGACCACGCTCGCGCATCCCAGCGTGGGCCTTGGTCTTTGCAGAGGTGTGCCACCGCCCTCTGCTGGACAGATTGCAGCAGGTAGCCTCAGAGTCCCTTCTCAAGCGTGAGTTTCCGGCAGCGCCTCTCCTACACCATCAGACCTCAGTGGACATGTGCAATCTTCACAAAGGGTTAGGTGAAGTTGATGATTTTAGAGGGTTGGGTACGTTACTAAAGATGTCTTGAGTAACATGGTAAACAAGCATCTGACTTTTTAACTTGGAATTTTCAATGATAACTCATTAGAAACTGACTAGCATTCACATTTTGGAACACTAATTCCTTTCGACTGATTCAGCACACTTCGCCAGGTATTCTCCAATCAGAGAACTATTTTTATCTCACATGAATTAGAAGAGATGGTTCCTAACAGATAAAGATGATATTCCAGTGAGATACACCTTCTCCTTCTGAATTAATTAGACATTGACTGGTAGGCTATATTCTCAATCATTTTGCCATCAAATATTTTTTGAAAACCAGATACACACCCAGAAATCCTGTAAGTGTCGGGGATATAGCAAGAAATACAATACTTTTATAAAGATATATGCCAGTCACCTTGTATCTATTTCAGACCTGCTGAAATATAAATTCTAATGGGAATACAACTAGAGTGGCCAACCCATCTTGGTTTTCTCAGGACTGAAGGGCTTCCTAGGATGCAATATTTTCAGTACCAAAACAAGTACCAGGAAAACTGAAGGAGTTGCTCATGGTAAATACATTTCCTACCATAGAAGATTGTAAACTACACTAGCACTTATTGAAAAATAGTCTTTCAATAGCATTAGGTTCATCCTTAATACTATTCTTCTGAATAGTTTCTTCTCATTAAAAATGTGTTGCAATTTATAAGTTACATATAAATTAATCTATTGAATTGTTGTTTGCAGAGCATTTTCTTATATACAAAAGTGCTGAGCAAACCTAATATCATAAATTCAGATTTGCACTGTGAAAACCAAGGACAGTAAATACTGGAAAAGGCAACCTCAAGCTTGTAAGATGCAGAAAGAGCTTAGATTACCTATGCAGAGAAACTTTAGAACAAAAGGGGTAATTCAAACCAGAAAAAGATACTTATTAATGAAATCCCCGAGAAAGACAAGCTATCAATCAGGTGATAATAAATGATAAAAGCTTAAAACTGGAAGATTCTAAAATTCACCCATCCCTTTCTATCCAAACAAAACATTTTCTCCAGGATTTTGATGTTATTTATTAAAGCTTGAATACATCTTCTGACGTATTATTCAAAAAAAAATAGTATGTATTTCTCACTAATAATTGTTTCCCATAGTTTATTTAAATGTGATCCTCTTGATTTTCAAAATGTTGCTTTAGGATAAAATTTTTAAAAAAACATATAACCTCATGTATCCATGTGCCATTAGAACTAAAACTAAAATTCAGTATTATTTTTGCTTGACATCTGCTAAAAATGGAGGGTCTCAAATGGTCTAACTGCAAGTTCCCCTCCTCACTTTCCTCCTGTGAATAAAGCCCCCTAGCTGAATAACTCTCCTTAGTGAGGTGACCAGGCACAATTTCTGCCTATTATTGGGGAGTAGGTTTCAGTTCCCAGCTAGCCTATGGAATTATTCAAACAAGCCAATCACATCATCTTATGGGAACCAGGACATCATGCCCTCTTGATACTACAAAACCTGCTCCCACAGCCTCTGGTTGTTCATCTGTTCCTGGTGATATACTCCCTGGCATGCAGTGTCCTCCTCTCCTGGGCTGTGAGTATATGTGACTAATAAATTGCTGTCTATCCCATCTGTCCAGTGCCAGGTATTGTGTATTTGGCCCTCACCTCAGCCCTAGAGTAGAAATCTCTTCCTCAATAATGGGGTAAAGAGGAGTCCATTAAAACATCACATACCTATATCTTATACGGTGCTACACAATTCTGCTCAGTCTTCTATTTTCCAGTGGTTTCCACTTTTATCCCGCAAAATCACTGCTGAGGTGAAGCTAGAAAATCATTGAAGTATAATAAGATATTGAAATAGGCATACTTTTTGATTGAGTGCAAATGAGGCTCTTATAATCACTGTCAAGAGATGAGTAAACTCAAAGCTTTTAAGAAGCCAGTAGCTTCATAAGAACTGTAAGTGATGATTGAGGGGAATAGTATTCAGAAATTTTTGTAGCCAAAGAAAAGTTGAAAGAAAAATATGCATTTGTTTCGCAAAGATTCTATTTTTTAAAAATCCAGTTCTAAATTTTATATGCTAAATGAGAAGATGCTGTGTATGTTCACAAATCTGCAGATAATTTCCTTCTCTATTTTTGTAAATGGTTTAATTCTTCCTTCAAACCTAACCTTATATGCCAGAAGTTGTAAGAACAACAAAAAAAACCAACCTTCTGAATTTTAATACCCTTACTTTGTTCCTACTCCCTGTGAAATAAAGAAATTGATAATCAATGGACTGGTTATAGGTGGACATTAAGAATTATTCATAGAAAGTTAGCGGTGGAAAGGACATGAGGAACTCCCTAGCCCAACCATCCAGCTCTCACTGAATTAATGGATGTGAAAATGAGGTTCAGTAAATTGTCTGTGGTAAGTGTCAGATGTCAGTGTCAGGCTCTCTAATTCTTAGCCCAATTCTCTTTCAGCACCCCTTGCCCCTCCCCTCACTTAAAATTAATTGAGAATTGACTAAAGAGCTTGGCCAGGTTCCTAATGTGGTAGCTTAACATATTCACTGAATTGCAATGGAATGCATTAAGAAAGTCGTTTCTTTCTTCCCCTGGTTCAGACACATTTCTCTGAGAACTGAAGAACCAATACAAGATATGCCAATTAAAAGAGTTCAGAATTTATGATGTCCATGGATTAACTAATCAATAATGCTACTTGGTATCTTTCAAATTTAACAAAATTTGAAATGGCCTATGGTTACATATCAAGGAGGCATAATTACACAATATATCAAACATCGATAGGATCAGCCCAGACTAGGACTTGCCTATGTATATTTCCTGCATGCCTGTGACAGTGTACACTACAAAGAATAAAGTCACCCAGTGGGAGCAAGAAATACGAATCAAAATTGAACTGAAAATAGAACTCTAGGAAGCCTCAGAAGCAAGAAGCTATTGCACAAGATGGATCCTTGGTTGAAAAGCGGGTTCTTTGCAAGGTTAGACTAGATGAGACCAACCAGCTCAACGAAGTCGAATTAAAGATAGACCAAATAGCTAGGAGAACTTATACACACATGCACACACACACACGTGCACACGCTCACACACACACATGCACACACACACGCACGCACACGATCACACACACATATGCACACATGCACACACACATGCAAGCACACATGCGCACGCACACATGCGCACGCACACATGCGCACACGCACACACAAGTGCACACACATGCATACACGCACACACACGCACACACCCACGTGCACACACCCACGCACACGCACGCATAAGCGCATGCACACGCACATGCACACGCACGCACATTCTTTTCTAGAAATTATGCAACTCAGAAATGCATCTCTAAATTATACGGAGAAGAGAGGAAGAAAATACAGGTTTTGTGTATCCTACTTGCCATCTCCAGAAAATATTGAAAAATGAAGTCAGAAGTTCAGTTATTTTCTATCATATAGATGTTTTCCTTTTTCAAATTCCACATTAGGTTATGAAATTCTACTCTTCGGGATCAGAAAAGTAGAATTATATAGATGTTTTCCTTTTTTGAATTCCACATTAGGTTATGAAATTCTACTCTTCGGGAAAATTGCAAAAGAAAATGAGAGTAATTTCATGGACCTTCAGCCCTGATGAAATCTTCACCTTGAAAAGCTAAGAACAGTAAAGTAAATAATTGAGCAGGTAGGCCTCCACAAGTGAAGACTTTCCCAGCCAAATTTCAGCGACAGCCAAAAACACTAAGCCATTTCCAAAAAACTAACTCAAGAATTAATAGTGATTTATTACTCAGGAACCTGACATTAATTAAAGCAAATTTAGCAGTATTCTTATCACTTGAAGTTGATGTTATTGCAGTTGGCTGGAAAGAGAATACAAATTACTTCGGCAAGGGCTGCCAGTTACTCACGTCCTCCTAAAATGCCTTTCTACCCCAGCAGAAAGGTTTCTGGAACTCTCGAACCCCTAAATTAAATTATGTTGGAGGGACCCTAGCCTGAATGTTCTCTTAATCTTGGCCATCTGCGCTTACTCAAATGTATGACTTTGCTCTTTTTACAACTCCAAAGAAAATGTATGATTAAAAGAGAAAGACAAATGGCCAGAAAAAAGATTTGAAGGTAAAAATTTACTTGCACTGTATAGTTTGATTTGCAAGAATACCAGACTTGGTTTAATACTTACTGGATAGTAATTATAGACACAAATATGCAACAGGTAATATTTAATTAATGTGTTACAGTAAGATGATAATCTGATAAATTCAATAAGTTTATTTCATTTGTTTTATGACAAACATAAATCCTAATTCACAACTCTTGGATACTTAAATAGTCCAAAATGCAAAACTAACAAGAAAGAGACAATATTAAGTTCCTTTATATATATTTTCTAATTACCACTAATATTGACCTCTGACTTCAGCCTGTATTCAAAATGAGATGCTAACATCTTAGGAACATAATATGTCTATCAGATGTCACAATTATACTTTAAATATTTCGTGCTAAATGTTTAAATATTTGGTTTTATAATTATTTTTTGAATCATTAGTGCAAAATAGAAAACTGGGTACTCAATTTCAACATATCTCTTTTTCCCCCCCAAATTATTTGAATTAATCATTTGGATAATATCAGATCCAACTGATAGTCTCATTAGATGGCATCGTTGAAGAAGTGACTCTGTCTTAGCTTGGAAGCCCCCACTCCCTGTCACCTTGCAGGTAACAGTCACTGTCATTCCACACAGTTCCTGAGACAGTGTGAATGAAAATTAACATGCATTGTACTTCTTCTATTTTGTCCTCCCATGGATTAATATATTTTACTGGTTCTTACAATATCCTTATAAGGTAGGTACTACTCTTTTCCCAAAGCTTACAAACAATTCAATGAAGGCATATAAAGCTTAAATAACCTATAAACAATCATACTACTCCAAAGGAATGAAGCTGAGATTTAAGCCTAGATATATTATCTACTGCTGCATAACAAATTATTCCACAACTTAGTGGCTTAACACAATAGCATTTACTATTTCACAATTCC
The DNA here is from genome assembly GCF_024542745.1 of Macaca thibetana thibetana. Taxonomy (NCBI): domain Eukaryota; kingdom Metazoa; phylum Chordata; class Mammalia; order Primates; family Cercopithecidae; genus Macaca; species Macaca thibetana. Next base: position 181,728,844 of record NC_065580.1, on the reverse strand, counting down.
TTATAGCTTCTCTGGGTCCTCTGGCTCTGGGTTGCTTACTAGGAGAAAATTGCAGACACCCCAGTGTTCAACTGAGAGTGGATCCGCTTCCAAGCTCATATAGTTGTTGGCAGGATTCTGTTCCCCGCTGGCTATTGGAGTGAAGGCCTCAATTCCTTGCAGGCTGTTGCCTGGAGGCAGTCCTTGCGGGCTCTCCACGGGGTGGCTCAGAACATGGCAGCTGGCTTCCAGAATGAGCAAACAAGACAGCCCCAGAATGTGAGCAAAATAGAAGTCACTGACTTTTACAACCTCATCTTGGAAGTGGCGTCTCTTAGAAGCAAGCCATTAACTCCAGCTCATGCTCAGGGGGAAGAAATTAAACAAAGGTGTAAATACCAGGATACAGAGCTCATTGGAAGCCATCTTAGGAATTACCACACCGGGAATTTTTTTTGTTTTTTAAAAATTTTAAAAAACTTTAAAGCCTTAATATGACATCACTTACAAATCTGTGCTGATGGTACTTCTCTACATTCTAATGAGTTTATAAAACCCCCATTACTAATCATGCGTTACAGCGTTTCTACAATTTTATTTATTTTTTAATAACTACATAAGCATAAGCCTGAATTACAACCTAGTGTAATAGTAAACAATTCAAAAGCAAGTTCTCACTTGCTACCATAGTTTGTCATTTTGACCTTTAAAATCATCAGATCTTGTAGATTATCTATAAAATGTAAAAAGTGTTAAATATTTTTGATATTATATATAAACTATGTAAAAAAGAATAATTTAGATGCAAGAAATTTTTGTGAAACTGACATCGAAAAGACCAAATAAAATAAAATAAAATGGCAATCAAATCTTCACCCTTTACATTTAGATGAACTGGTGAACGCAAATTTAAATACAGGTGAATATTACTCTACTTTATAAGATAGTGAAGGAATTTCACCATCATATTAAAGTATATTCATATAACCAGTTATGTAAATCTAAATAGAAAACCAATCTTCTCTAGTTATGAGATGGCAATCAACAGCTTTGTGAAAAGTTGGACCTAACTAATCCAGGTTAACCTCAATTCCAATTATGCCTTTAGGAGAGGAAATTGTGATAATTCTTGCTGGACCTGAATTACTATCAAAATTCAAAGAGCATGATCACATTCATTTAACCACCAGCCAATTTTATTTAAATCAAGACTGTTCAACAAGAATGTTCTATCAGCCATTAGTGATCTGAATTCTGGTTTATCAGATTAATTGAAATATAGCACCTGCTTTTAAGCAGTTATGGGGCATTTGTCCTTTGTAATAAGTAAAGCAGTGGCTTATTATTATTCATTAGTAGGTTTTTTTGTTTGTTTGTTTTGAGATCTGCTATCAAGTTTGCACTCTCTTTCTTATAAGTACCAGCTGAAAAGTTTTGGAGTCCCCATGACCATCCTCACTTCTGATACCAACTGCAAATTCAGGAAGCTCCAAGATTATGCTTATCCTTGCTAGTTTGATAGAGGTATTCACAGAAACTCAGAAAAGTCATTATATTCACAGCTGTACGTTATGACAGCAAAAGAATACAGATGACAATTAATAAAGGGAAGAGTCACATAAGGCAGATCTGGGAGACATCAAAATGTGCAAGCTGCAGTTGTCCTCTCCCAGTGCAGTGGTACAGACTGTGCCTACTTCTCCCAGCAATGATGAGTGACAGTGTACATGGAGGATCACCAACTAGAGATGCTCACCTACGTTTTAGTGTCCTGAGTTTTACGGGGACTTGGTCACACTGACATGACTTACCACATGGCTGATCATAGTCTCCAGTCCCTCCAGAGGTCAGAACGGTAACATGTTGCCCAAGAATAAATAACATGTTGTTCCACCATAAATCGCATTGTTAGCATAGATAATCTGATGTGGCCCAAGGTCTCCAGGAAAACAAAGGAACTCGTGTAAGGCAAGGACATTCCAAGGTCTTAGAGATTCACCTCCCAGGAGCCCAGGGAAAAAGACCAAGTCTTTCTTTGGACAAAATTAATTCTTACTGCACACCAGCAAAGATGATTTTTGTTCCAAGGATGTGGTTTTTTGGACACATCAAATATTCTATCAGTATTCCCAGATGCTCTTGTTGGCATCTGTGTAAGAGAATCCGGGGCCTGAACTGTTGTCCACTCAAACAGACCATATACACTTGGTCCAGTTTTGTGCATGCCTCCCTTTTCCACAGTGTGCCACTGGGTACAGTTCTGACCAAAAACTCCCTTGCCCTTTGGAGCTTCATTTATTTTTAATTTGCTGTGTCACTGCATTGCATGCGACACAAGCTTCCTGGTGGAAGCTAGATGTTCTGCTCAGTCCCAGACATGTTTTCAACCACTGCATCATTGCCTTAGCTTGTGGCTTCCCCGAAGCAGCACCTGAGGTAAGGGCTTGTGTGCAAGAGTTCACTTGGGAGGTGGCTCTAAGAAACAGGAGCGAGTTTCCAGGAAGTGTGGGATGAATACGGGGTCGGGGAGGAATCCAATAAGAACATATAATCTCATATTGGGCATAAAAATCCAATATGAGTATATTTTTTCGAGACTGCTGCTGTGGAGAATGGTGAATTACTCTACTGAAACCTCTTGAGGGTCCACAGAATGCTTTTCCCAAAACTATCTACCCGACGGTGGGTAGGAAGCATTGATCGCATTGATCCCCTGGCTTATATTCCTCATTGATCAACTATTATTCTGCTGAAGCTCACTCTGGCCACAGACTTTGGCATCAAAAGAGAACTAGGGCAGAAGTCCAAAACATTGCTGTCAGAAAACTGGACAGTGCACTAGAACTCTCTACTCCAGGTGTGGCTGGAGCCAGAGAAGGGACCTCAGCCATGTCTGCTGCATCTATCTTACCTATGCCAGTTGTAGTTGTTTACAAAAAATTCTCCAGGTGAATATCAGAATCACCTGGAGAACTATTAAAGAACACGGAGGCCCTGGATTGTAGAAGAGGGATAGGATACGGGCCTCTGTATTCTTACCAAGTTCCCTGGGTGATTCTGATACTTACATATGTGTTTGAGTACCACTAATTGGTACTCCATGCAGACCCTAGAAGGATAAGGCAGGCTCAACAGGAAGTAATTTGAGATTAATTTTGTTACTGCTAACAAAATTAATGGTAGGTCTAGAGTGGGATATGGGCTGCCCTGGCCAACTCTGCCATGGACTTTACCATCCCCAGTTGTGTTGGTTCGGTCCATGTAATTGTTGTTCCTGCCTGCTGAGCAAGCACCTTGACACCCTACTGTGCTCTTGCCAACTCACTCCCTCAAAGAAAAGGAAAAGAACATTTAATCTGTTAAAGATATTTAATGAACACCTGCTATAACTAGCCAATTTGATACACATTTTACAAACATGATTTCATTTGATGCTCATGACAACTCTGTGAAGTGGGCAGTGTTATTCAGAGTTTTCAGATGAGAGATCTGAATCTCAGAGAGACCTGAAGCCGTGTATCTCTTGTGGCCTGGATTAGAAAACAGATGTTTTGGCCTACATAACTGCAAAGACCTCTGCATTCTTGTCTTTGGAGACAAGGGGTAACCACCACCTGCGTTAGCTTTACCAGAGCATTTCTGTGTTCTCTTAAGCTTTGAAAAGGCAGATACCTATCTAAGCAAGCATCTTATTTTGTAGCTGTCAAACCAGTCACCAAGTATTATCAACAGTATCTGATCACACTTTGGCTGAATAGGTTTATTTAATGGGAAAGGCATTTATTGGGCACTTACTATGTGCCAAACCCAGTGTTATGTGCTTTGTATCCAACACCTCTTTCCTTTACTGTTCATAGAAACAGGGTGTCAGCAGCTTCTTCTTGACCTCACAGAAGAACATATTTATATGCCTGTAACAAATATGCAGTCAGGTGTGGTGGTTCATGCCTGTATTCATGCTCATTATCCCAACACTTTGGGAGGCCCAGGCAGGAGGATCACTTGAGGCCAGCGGTTCCAGCCCAGCTTGGGCAACCTAGTAAGACCCCATCTCTTCCCCAAATAAATAAATAAATAATATTTGCTGGGTGTGGTGGTGCACGCTTTTAGTCCTAGCTACTTGGGAGGCTGAGGCAGGATGATCACTCAAGCCCAGGAGGTCAAAGCCACAGTGAGCTATGATCATGCCACTGCACTTCAACCTAGGCAACACAGAGAGAACCTGTCTCTAAAAAATAAAAATGAAAAATGAAAAAAAATAAATCCCCTAGCAGCTTGGTTACTCGGAAAATAGATCCTCACAGATCGTGAAGGGGATAAGATGTGGCAGATTTTATTCAGAGGTCTTGCTGGTTTTATTAGATCTGCTTAAATATTTTTGGAGCCTGGAATAAGACAGCAGTTATTTTTGAAGTTTGAAAATTATGACTGAACTTCACCTGTTTCTTATTCATAGATTTTTGAAAGAATTTTTCATTATAAATATAAATGTGTTTTAAAATGTTAAGAAGGATTTCAAGTATATGTTAATGTTTAATGGCAGTTTAGCCCCTATCTTCTAATGTTTATTTTTATTCCATGTATTCTATCAATAGTTGGTTCTTTCTCATTTTCCATTAGCTTTTATTAGCAAAGGGCAGTCTTGTAAGCATAATATAGCACTTCTACGTTTAGTGCTTCTTATCCCCAAGATGGCAATTCCATTCGCCTCAGCACTCACATGTCCATCCTAAATTTCTGATCTTTCTCAAAGCTGCTCCAGACAGCTTCAGAGCAAATGTACTTAGTATGTTACTTTGTATTCTTTGAACAGACAGCAACATAGTTTTTGACAGCTTATTTTCAACAGCTAAGCACGAAGACATTGTAAAACAGTCTAAAGGCATTTATGCTGGTGTTAATGATCTGTTTTGACTCTTTCTTGTCTACAGTGTCTGATGTTTCTGCATCAGCTTCTGCAGCTAAAGATAAGATGACATTTGATAGTTTGGTTCATCCTATGAAAAGTTTAATTTAATTACAAAAGGGTCTGATTTGCTAGATTAAAAGGTCAAGTATTTAAAAACTGGATTTTGGTGCAGAGATTTGAGAAAGTTGCACAGGGCAAAGTTCAAACAGTCAGAGAAGAGCAAGACTTTAGAAAATGAGAAAAAAATTAAAACTATTGGCTAATTTCATTGGAGAAGGAGAGACTAGAGACACATTCTAATATGTACAAGGAGATGAGCATGCCACTTACAATAATTTATTGTCAGTATTTTTTTTTAGCCTTTTGAGAGTTTTGCATCAGGGTGATTTGCCAAAAAAGGGGGTGGGGGCCCAACTTAGGGAGCTGCACTGAAACTGCCTTTGTTTTAAAACAGCACGAGGCTGTACAGAAGTATTAAGAGCCCTCCCAGAAAGCACAGGCAAGGACTTCACCAACTCTTCCCCTGCTCACCACTTCACCTCAACCACACAAGCTCTGCTGACTTTTTATTGGGGATTAAATATCTCCAGACTTAAAAAAGAAAAACAAATGGCAATGAAATCCAGATAGCCGTGTTTGCTCTCAGCCCACTGAAGATGAGAGACAATATAAGCCAACACTTCAGGGCAACTTCATTTAAGAACATGAAGTGCCTGAGTAATAAGGACTGTGCCCATGGTACCAGGGTCAACTTGACCAGCTGACTAAAACAGCCTGCAACAGTTAAGTGACTACCTTAAACCAAAGAATAAAGCTTTGCAGAGGTACAGCTGGTTAGAAATGAGTTCAGGGCTGTATTAATAGCTGAGTGCATAAAACAGAGAGGGAAACAGCGCAAAGTGAGGGAAGCTGATGGACTCACAATTTGGCTTCATCCCATAGATCAAACGTTGATCAAAGGATAAAAGTGGATCTAAAATGACTCAAAGATTCCTGGCTAGAGCTGTTGAAAAAGGGGCTGCTTCATTAGACAATATGGCGTGGGGAATGTGAGGAGCAACTGGCATTTCGGTTTCATTGAAAACCCCTCCAGCTTACTGTGGGTATTCAGCTCATGCCGGCGTCCACACTTCCACACGGCGGTTTCTCCAGGGGGTGCCACAGCGCAGGCAGGTTGCGCCAGTGAAACTCGATCTCCCCTCACTCATGCCACCCCGACTTTTAAAAAAATCTAATTACAAAATGACTGGAGGAAGGAAACGTGTAGATGTCATATACCCGGACCTCCACAATACATTTGATCCAATGCCTTGTGAAATCCGAACTGAAAAAGTAGTACAAGTGGATTTGGACAGAAATGCTGTTGCATGGATTGAAAACTGGCTCAAAGACTGTAAACAAAGGGTAATGACAAATGTCAGTGCAATCAAGCGCCAGTAGATGAGTTTTCCACCAGAAGACAGTGTCCAGAGAGGCTCCATGCGTCAGGATTCGAGTTCATATTTGGTCAGTAGCTGTGTTACTTACAAAGGAATCAAGAGTATATGAATAAAATCACAGCCGACTCTCAATGTGAAGGAGGGTAAAATTAATAAAAGGAAAATTACATTGAGTCAAAAGAATGCTAGAAATATAGAAGTGGAAAATCACCTGAAAAGTTACTGATATGAAAATAACTGAGAGATATCTTCCCAAATTTCAAAGATTTAGACCACACCTGTAGATCAATGTAAACAATCCAGTTTGCCTGTCGTTTTATCATCTTTCAAGTTTTTGAGTTATGCTCCAATATTTATTTGAACAAAATAATGATAGAACTTATGGCAGTGAATATTCTTAAGTTTGAAAATCTCTATAAAAATGATATTTAGTCATCCCCAACCCCCCTACTTTTGGGACCCAGATTTTTGGATGCAGGTTAATTTGCATGCTGATTTGACAGCTGAAAATCTCAAAGAGTAAAAACTTGGAAGCATTTGTAGTCAGTCAACTAAAGTAAAAGGTAAGGAGAAAAACTACAACGAAAATACAATTCGTAATACTCGCACATGGAACTTATAACGACTGGTTAACTTTTAATGTGAAGAATAAAAATGTCCTGTCATGATGAAATGAATCGATTAATTACTTATTAATTGTACTTCTATTATGTGGCGAGCACTTTACCTAAAAAGTCATTTGCCTTTTTTGAGAAAGGGGTTGTACCAAAGTAAAATTAGAAAAATAAAAACAAGGAAAGCACATTTCTTTGTCTCAATAAATTGTGCTCACAAGTAGATTCTTAGAATTTCAGAGCTAAAAAGGACCTAAGACTTCATTGATTCTGACCTTTTTAATTTTGGATGAGAACTGGATTCCACAGGGAAGCGAGACTCCCTGACTCGCGATGATGGGCCTGCCAGAGTCCTTGGATGAGAACTGGATTCCACAGGGAAGCGAGACTCCCTGACTCGCGATGATGGGCCTGCCAGAGTCCTTGTCTGGATGCCTCCCCATAGCTGTGTATCCATGAGACTGGTGGAAATTTTCACTTCCCATAGGCTTCCATCAGGCCTGTGATCCCACTTCACCTCTGTCCTTCCAGCCATGCTGGGCCTAGCCCAACAGAGCCACAGACTACCTTGCCCAGGCATTTATTCTGGAACCCTGACCAAGCCTGCTGACTGGGCTGGGCTGCAGACTGTAGCGTTCATCAGTGATTTTCTTTGTGCCATAGTGAACACCACTCTAAGCCAGAGTCTTTCAGAATTTTGGAGCCACTTAATCCCGCAGAGCTTTTCATTCCTGCCATCGTTGGCCTCCACCCAAAATGCACACTCCCAGCATCATCTGGTCTCTTACATCCTCATCCTCACGCTACTCGGTTTCCTCTCCTATGACTCATCCTTCCATTCCCACTCAACTTCCCGCCAACCTCCTGGCTTTTGCTCTCATTGCTCCCTCTGCCTGCCCTGACTACATGCTCCACCTGGTGAAAATCCACTGTCCTTTCAAGACTCATCACAGTCAACTCTGCAAAGGAGAACCATCTCCTGCCTCCCGCTAGCTGCATCACCTCATAGAACTGACAATCCCCTCTATGTTTGCATTCCATATAGGGTGTAAAAATGGAGAAGACTGCCAGTTTGTGAGGTGTAGCAGCTGTGATATAAACGGTTAAAGAATTTTTTTGCATGTCTGCTGCCACTAGAATCGAATCCCTCTAAGGGCCTAGAAAGTTCTGTACCTACAAACATATCCTCAGTGCCTAGAACAGTATCTTCCAGCACATGGTAGGTTCTTACCAAATATTTGTTAATGAGATAAGCATCTCTATGGGACCATTAGCTTCTTGGAGGCAAGAATAATGTCTTCTTTCCCCATTACCCCATAGCTCCTGGCACATAGTTGGTTATCATATATGGCTGGATAATTACATTAAATTCTTTCTATAGTGACTCTCTGGAAACCTTATTTCCCTGTAAATAAATTCCTCTGTTCATTCAAGCACTTCACCCAGCTCTCCCTACATCTAATCACCTCTTTAACCTGATTCTTCTTTAAGATGAGACCTCCTATTTTGTCCACTTGAAACAAGGTTGCTCCTTCTCACAGCTCCTTTTACTTGGAACCTAAGATCAGTCTATTAATACTTCTGGATCCCCATTTCAACTCAGTTTCTTTCCTTGGCAGACAAGATTATGGAAAGAGCAGTCTACCTTCCAGTCCTCATCAGCTTTCAGTCCCTGTTTCTATTGAAATCACCCTTAATAGGGTCAAATGCAATGGACAATTCTTGGGACTATTTCCGGCTACTTCCAGTCTCAGTTCACGTGTTTCTCAATTTCTCTGTAATATTAGGCATTGCTGTATGAAGTATCTTCCTCCTCCACTTCCTTACTTTCTCCCCACTTCTCTGTTCTAATTTTTGCAGACTGTTGGAAGTGCCTTGCCTTCTATCTTATTCTTTACTTGGCATTCTGTCCTGACACCTCTAAACCTTATTCTCTGGTTCAACTAACACCTTTACAGTGATGAATGTTAAGTTCATTCCTCTTCTAAGGTCTAATTTTATTTATCCCTCTGTCTCTGGAAAGCTCCACTTGGGTAAAGTAAAACACTTCAAAATCAATCTTCATAAGGTAGAATGCATTATGTATTTCCCCTAATTCTTCTCTTCCTGTTGTAGTATCTTACTTAGTCAGTAGTACCCCCAATTATCCTCTTTTCCGAGCCACAAACCGGGCAGATACTTCTAGACAACCCTCATTTTTGTTCCCTCTATATCCAATTTCTGCCATTCTACATCTAAGACCCAATGTCTGCCATTCTGCTTCCAATATTACTTTCACATCCATGCCTTCTTCTTCATCCTTACGACGACTATGTGAAAATCGGCTCTAATCACCTTTTCCTGTTTAACGAAGATAAAAATGACTTCTGCATAAGTATTTGCTATGTGTCCTTCTTCCCTTTGCAGGATTTACTTAAGAACTATCTGCTGTGGTGATAATGGTTTAAAAAAAATTGAAAATTGGAAATAACTATAAATAGGGCCAAGAAAGAGAGAAAGAAAGGTGGTGGGGAGAAGGTACACATCCAGGAAAGCAAGGAGAAGAGTTTTTTAAAAAGTTTACACCTGAACTAAGGATGGAAAAAAGTTTTCAGCATAGTGCTAGGGCTTGATAGAAATAGAAAGGTGAGTGAAGAAAGATGATCCAATACTATTCCTGAAATTCTAATAAAGGCTTATGTTGCATTTAAATATTTTCAAGGGCAAAAGTTGTGTTTATTTGATTATGGCATCACAAAGAGATCGGTGCACATGAAGACCAAGGTTTACACGGTCCACAGTTGAATATTGCAGTAACCTTCTCTCTAATGTCTTCAATACTCCCTTCAAACTTCCACTTGGATATCAGAGTGACATTTTAAAGATGCAGACCTGATCATAACAATGCCTTGTTTAGAATTTTTAAGCAATTTATCCAAACTGTTACAAAACACTCAAGCTCCTGATGTAGGTATAATTGCTGTTTATAATATGACTCTTGCCCAAACATGTCACTAAATCTTCAGACACCCCCCAGAACTAAAACCATTCTGAATAGTTAGCAGTCAGTCCTCTGAAGACATGCCACTTTACATATGATTTTTTCCTCTGTTTTAAATATTCTCCTTTCCTTCTTCACATCAACCAATTTCTATTTGTATTCAAATCCCATACAAATGACTACTCTTACAAGCCCAATGCACCGTCCATTGCCACAAATGACTACTCTTAAAAAGCCTTCTTTGACACCTGAGGCTGAGTCAGAAGATTAGCCCCTTTCTCACAGTAAACAGGTGCCATAAACTTCATGACCCTCCTTTCCTTCCTCCTCCTTGAGACAACCAACTTTCCCAGCTTAATCTTTGCCTGCAATAATTTTTTTCAGAGTATTTATAGACACTGCATGCAGTGTGTACATTTTACAAAACTGGATTACATATATTATAAAGCTGATCAGCAAGAATATAGATAGGATGGTAGCCTGAATTCTTTCAAACAAAAAGATGAATAAAGACCTGCCATAACAAATAGTAAGAATCTACTATCTCTTAAGGTGAACTGAGTATTAGAGGCATATGAAGTTTTATACAGTCCATTAGGTCTATGTAGACTCCATGAATGACAACGGGAATTAGAGACGCTCTGAAGGCAGTGTTTAAAAATCAGTGAGTAAGGGTGAAGTCTTCAGCGAAGGGGTCAGAAAAGCCACATACATACTTGGTAAAAGAAGGCTCAGCTTCCCACCTGAAAACAAAAATATAATAAATCCCATATGGATTAAATGCTAGAATGTAAATATAAAACCATAAAAGTACTTGAAATTTTTTATTTTTATTAAATTTGCATAAAGAAATCCCTTCTTAGTGCAACTTGAAGATCAAATGCCTTAAAGAAGAAGACTAGTTTGAGTAGCTAAAAATAAGTAAAATGTTATGCTTCAAAACTATATTTTTTCATGATAGTTGTTTCTTTTAAATGTTATAAAACATGACTTTTCTGCTTTGTCTCTGACCATTTCTTGGTAAAAATGACGGAAGAGCTATTGCTTCAATCAGTTAGAAGAAATATTTATAGATGATCAATATTGACCTCTGAATGTAAACTACAATATCTACCTGACTATCCAAAGAAATTGATATCTATCTTGTTTATGAAATTTTTCTATCCTGGAAATTTTGTGATTCCTGGCACATATTGTTCTACTGTTTTATCACACTCTTCGTGTTTATCAGGTTTTTTCACATTTGTGTATCCATGGATATACAAATCAATGATTTTCTTCCTCCCGATGAAATATAGTTGTGGAATTTAAGAATTTAGCATCATAATTTTCTATTCACCCTCTCTCCTTAAGATTAAGTAATTCTAGGTCCTACTATTTTTCGCAGATGACTCGTTAGATATTTCAAAATGCTATATAAATTCTTTATCAGTCACTCTCTCTTGTCTGATCAGGGAGCAGAAGAAGAAGGGTAGCCTGAGACGGAAATCTAAGAATCAGAAGTTGGAAATTGTTACACATGTTTAAGGCTTGGCAATCAAGACCAAGAGGCAGAACTAGGGCATGCAGCAGCTGAGAGCTGTAGAATGCATTGGGGCCAAATCAGTGGACACGTACCACCAGCCACAATCTAAGGTGAGAAGATCGATAGAGGAAAGAAGGTAAGGCAAGGTCATGATGGAAAACTTAAACACTTCTGTTCAAAGTAAGCATCTGAAGGGAGACTCATGTGCCTCAGGCACTTAGTGAGAGGACTTGGAAGAAAATTGAGGGATTATAGGAAGCCATAAGTGTGGCCAGCCTGAGAGACTCATATGAGCCAGTAGCTCTTTCTGTCTTTTCCTAATCAATTTCAGCCATCTCTCCAGACTCAGAAACTCAGAAATTTCTCCATGTTCTCCTTCCCTCTTAAATGAAAGAAGTGGACATGGAGATTAACTTCTGTGTGATGAAACATAAGGAACTGCACCAATGTTTTATTTTCCTAGGACAAGAGTCAGCAATTTTTTTTCTGTAATGGGTCAGATAGTACATATTTTTGTGTTTTAGGCGGTCCAGTCTCTGCACAGCTATTCAACTCTGCTTTCGTAGCACAAAAGCAGCCACAGACAACACATAAAAGAATGGACACAGATGTGTTCCAATAAAACTTTATTTACAAAAAAAGGTAATGATTTACTAACTCCTTTTCTAAAATTTGGTTGTGTTAGATGTGGTTACTTACAATTGTTAGATCTGAAGCTAGGTTTGGGAAGTATTTTTATTTAGATACATACATCCTCATTATAACAATATTTTAGAAAGGAATTGAGCTATGATGTTTTAATCATGTTTTAGCTAATATTAAGTGCAAAGGAATTTGATTTGATTTTCGTAATTTACTTTCTCATTTAAAATCAGAGACCTAATGTGTCTTTCCACTTCAAATCTGTGATTTGATATTAATGCTAATATGGACAGCAACAAGAATGGTGAATTGGGAAGCTTTTTTTTTCCTTTGAGACAAAGGCGAGTGAAATATATACTCTTTAAAGTGATGTTGGAAAGTGCCTTTTGCTGGTTCTCTATTTCATTTGCACTGTGGCCAAAATAAGCAACACTGACTCTTTTCTTTTTTTTTCATGGTTTCCAGTAAGAAATCCCTCTCTAATTCCATCACCCAGCTCAGGATGCTTAGTAAACCTGCAGAGACATACTGTCCATGAAGGAGTTCAAGAGGCCAAGTGATCAATTACTTGCCAAAGGAGCAGAATTTTGCTTACTTGCCTGTAGTCTTTTAAAGAAAACAAGAAGAATTAGCAAGGGAAGAACAGCGAAGACATTGAAGAGGTCTCCGAGTGTATCAAGCATCTACAAAACAATTTAATCTTCTCAGTCAAGATGTTGCAAATGGCGATGAATAAATCGTGCCCCTGTTTGTTAATAAGCTCCATCAGGTTATTTTGAGAGAAAACAAAGATTCTGCTGCCAGAGCGTTTCCCTTACTATCACTTTTTCAGCATTTCCACTTACTTATCGTTATACTTTGTTACCTCTTTTCACATTTTGAGAGCTAAAAGGGCACATCTATTCAAGTCAGTTCACGGTTCAGTTCAATGAATATTTATTGAGTACCTACTATGTGCCTGGCAATGGTCTAAGGTGATTGAGATACAACAGTAAACAAAACAAGAATTCTTCTTATCATGGCACTTATCCCTTGTGGAAGGAGACAGTTAATAAACCATAAATGCAATAAATAATAAGCATATTATTTGGTATGTTAGAAGCAAATAAATAGTGGTGAATTCAGAAGGCTGGAGCAGGGGATGAGGAGTTATGAGGAGTTACTATATTTGGTAGGGGTCAAGGTAAGTCCCTGTAAATTAAAATTGTAAATAAAGACTAGAAGGAAGAGTAATAAGTTAGCCAAGAACATACTTGGGGAAACAAGATTCCAGGAGTGGAAATATCTAGAGCAAGCACCCAGAAGTGACAGCATCCTTGGAAAGTGGGAGACTAGCAATGAGCACAGTGTGGCTGTAATGAAGTGAGTTCTTGTGGTGTAGGTAAGGAGTTCATGGAGTACAGGATTACAGAATTGGGGCTAGAAGACACTTTGAGGCCTCTAATGTCTTTTATTCTTAGTGCCATGAGAAGCTGCAGCAGAGCTTTGAACAGAAGAGAGACATAACCCGACCTTTGTTTTAACAGCATCATCCTGGCTTCTATGTTGAGAACAGACTGAAGGAAAGTGTCTTAGTTCATTTGGTGCTGCTATAACAAAATACCTGAGACTGGGTAATTTATGAAGAACAGAAATTTACTTCTTACAGTTCTGGAGGCTGGTAAGTCCAAAATCAAGACAGGTTTGTTTCTCTGCTGAGGGCTGCATTCTTCAGAGGGGAGAAATTCTGTGTCCTCACATGGCAGAAGATGGAAGGGAGAGAACTCACTCTCAAAGGGAGAACCCACTCTCAAAGCCCTTTTTAAAAGGACCCTAATTCATTCCTGAGGGAGGAACCCCTATGATCTAATCACTCCCAGAAGCACAACCTTCCAATACCAGCACCTCGTTGACTGGGTTTTAACATGAATTTTTGAGGGAACATCATATTCAGGTTATAACAAGAAGTAAGAGTAGAAGAAAGAACAACAATTCGGAAGCTATTGGTATAATTCTGTTAAGTGATGGTGGGTTTTTTGGGTGATGAGAAATCATCAGATTCTGAATAGGAACCAAAGGATCACTCTGTTGCTGATTGAAGCATTTGAGGACCTAGTCAACAATTGGAATTGTCCTTTTAAACTACATCACTTACTCAAGCACACCTATAGCTCATAAATATTTTCTATTCTTCTTTCTAATATTTTTAAAGATTTAGAGGCAGACTGGAAAAAATTATGTTATAATTCACATTGACAAGAGAAAAAAGACAGGGATTACTAAGAACATTGAAAAGATGATAGGACTAGAAAAATGTGTTGATCGAGTCAGGCTGAACACATGTGATCCACACATCAAAGCTAGACTATGGTAATAGGATTAGACTAGGGACAAGATAGGAGCACAGAAACTATAATAAAGAGAATTATAGTATGTAGCTTTACCTATAAATGTATAAAAACTATATATAAAATATTACTATTAAAAGGTCATTATATTTCATACCTTTGGGAATGTATTAGGTATCCATCAGTGTCTAACATATTGCCCCCAAAACTCACCAACTTTAAAAAAGAAACACTTATAATTGCATAGCTTCTGTGAACTAGAAATCCAGACACAGCTTAGCTGGGTACCTCTGGGTTGACGTCTCTCATAAGGTTTCAGTAAACATGTTTGCCTGGGGTATAGTGTTCTCAAATCGGAGAGGATCCACTTCCAAGCTCACTTATGTGGCTTTGGCAGGCTTCAGATGCTCAAAGTCATCTCCAGATTTTGCTGCCACGCTATGTGGTTCCTCCATAAGGCTATTCACAACTTGATAGCTTGTTTCTCCCAAGAAAGAGAAGACAGAAATAGAGAGAAGCAAAAAGAGAAAGACAGAGAGAGACAAAGACCGGAAAAAAGGCATCCAAGATGGAAGACACAATCTCTTGTAACTTAATTAGGGAAGTGACATACCATCATTTCTGATATATTCTATTCAATAGAAGCCCCGTAATTAGAGAAGGAAGGCGATTGATTATACAAGGACATAAATTGTAGAAGGTTATCACTGGGGCCATCTTTGAGATTCCCTGCCATGGTACACTCAATAGCACAAGAATTAAGATAATGGGCCGCTAAATAGTAGCTACATGAGACTTACGAAACTCTCAGATAATTGGTGTTCTCTGACAACTAAATGAATTTAAAATTTTTACTCTACCTGTATTGTTGACTAATCAATACCTAGTAATTGTTCTTAGTGCACACATTCATTCATTCTGAAGTTTGATTACAATAAAGTTCCATATTTTCTAGAAAACAAAAAATTGAGGTAACTATGACTATAGCACAGGAAAGATTTTACACGATGCACCCCAAATAACATTCCACATTTATTTTCTAAATATTCTAATGGAATATATCATGATATTTTGCATCATTGATAATGATATATTGCTTTAGTTTTTAAAGAAAATTATACATCAATTAAAAGAGTAATAGAACATTTAGTAAGAAGAAAGCAAATTTTTTCTCCAAAAAAATTTTATGATTTTTTTTGTGATAGAGTAGAGGCAAGGGAATGGTTTAATCCATTGCTTGAGATCTACATGCAATTCTTTAATATCTACAAATTTGCTTGATATTTACATGAAATGTTGGTCTTGAGTAGAAATGCACAGTACAACCATTCTGGAAATATTTTTTCTCCTTTTAAAAAATGTTAATTGTGTTAACTCATATATTATGTAAAAACTCACCATTTTTAACCATTTGTTAGTGTACAGTTCAGTAGTGTTAAGTACATTCACATTGTTGTGCAACCAATCACCAGAACTTGTTTCATTTTCAAAATTGAAACTCTATATCCATTAAACAACTCTCCATTCCTCACTCCTCCCAGACCCAGGCCACCACCTTTCTACTTTCTGTCTCTATAAATTTGAGTACTCTGAGTAACTCATATAAGTGGAATCATACGGTATTTGTCTTTTTGTGACTGGCGTATTTTACTCAGCATAATATCCTCAAAGTTCATCCATGTTGTAGCACGTGTCGGAGCTGAATACTATGCCATTGTACCACACTTTGTTTTTTTATTTATCCATCAACAGAAACTTGGTTGCTTCTACCTTTTGGTTCTTGTGAATAATGCCTCAATGAACACGCATGTACAAATACTTGTTCAAGTTCCTGCTTTCACTTCCTTTGGGTATATATCCCAAAGTGGAATTTCTGGATTATATCATAGTTTTACTTTATTTTATTTTATTTTATTTTATTTTATTTTTTGAGACAGAGTCTTGCTGTGTTGCCCAGGCTGGGGTACAGTGGCGTGATCACTGCAATCTCTGTCTCCCAGGTTCAAGCTATTCTCCTGTCTCAGCCTCCTGAGTAGGTAGGACTACAGGTGCCCACCACCATGCCTGGCTAACTTTTCTATTTTTAAATAGAGTGATGAAATGGAGTTTCACATTGGCCGGGCTGGCCTCGAACTCCTGGACCTCAAGGAATCCACCCACCTTTGCATCCCAAAGTGCTGGGATTACAGGCCTGAGCCACCCTGCCTGGCCTTTTTAAAATTTTTTTGAACAACCACCATGCTCTTTTCCATAGTAGTTGCACCATTTTACATTTCCACCAACAGTGTGTACGTGTTCCAATTTCTCCACAATCTCACCAATACTTGTTATTGTTTTTTTAAAGTAGCCATCCTGATGGGTATGAGGTGTTATGTCACCACAGTTTTGTTTGCCTTTGTCTAATGACATTGAACATATTTTCATATGTTTCCTAGCCATTTGTGTATCTTCTTTGAAGTAATAGCTATTCAAGTCCTTTGCCTATTTGTTTTTCATGTTGCTGCTGTCTTTATCTTTATTTTTTATTTTTATAGATTTATGGGTGATGTGGTTTGGCTCTGTGTCCCCACCCAAATCTCATGTTGAATTGTAATCCCCAATGTTGGAGGAGGGACTTGGTGGGAGGCGATTGGATCTTGGGGGTGGATTTATCCCTTGCTATTCTTGTGATAGTGAGTGAGTTCTCATAAGATCCAGTTGTTTGAAAATGTGTAACACTTCTCCCTTTGCCCTGTCTCTTCCCATTCTCCAGTCCTGTGGAATGTGCAGGTTTCCCCTTCACCTTCTTCCATAATTGAAAGTTTCCTGAGGCCTCCCCAGCCATGCTTCCTGTACAGCCTGCAGAACCATGAGCCAATTAAACCTTTTTTTTTTAATATAAATTACCCAATCTCAGGTAGTTCTTTATAGCAATATGAAAATGAACTAATACAAGGGGGTACAAGTGCAGCTTTGTTACATGAATATTTTGCATAATGGTGAAGTCTGCTTTGCCCACTTTTAAATTAGGTTGTTTTTTGTTGTTGTTTAACTGTAGGAGTTCTTTATATGATCTGGATATTAATCCCTTATGAGATATGTAATTTGCAAATACTTTCTCTGATTCCTTAGGTTGCATTTTCACTCTGTTGATTATGACCTTTGAAGCACAGTTTGTAATTTTGATGTTTCAGAAATACTGTTATTAGTTCTATCAATTGCAAAACAAGAAGTTGCTCTATCTACAACTTAGAACTTAGCAGTGTTATGGGTGTATAAGTTTAAGTCTAAATTAGAATTTAGAAATCCCTTTGCACATGTTGATGACTCGAGTGACAGGATCCTGAGAAGTTAGTTTACGTAAGGAATTTTGATTTGCTTTAGCAGGTATGTGGTATCATAAATAATGGGTGGGGAAGGAATGATTTGGGAAACAACTGTGAGAAGGCTAGTAGATTCATGTAAGTCACAGAGCACTTTGAGAGGAGTGGGTTAAATCATGCAACACCTGTGATTCCTTCTCACTTGTCACTTGGTACAACATATTTGCCTTGTATATATTTGTTAAATAAATTTTGTTTAGTCTTTTCATTTTATTTTTTCTCAACTAGATGTATCTGCTTTGCATTTGACTGAGTATAGGGCTTCGAGCGAGCAGGGATCATGCCTAGGTAACAATCCCAGGCAGATCAGTGAATGCTCAGGTACTGTCAATAATAGTCGAAATGAAATTTTGAATAACTATGGACTTGTACACTGTGAAACGACCCCTTGGGGAAGCATGTAGACAGCACTTATGGGGCCAACCCCGATGAAAAAGACAAGTCCAAGTGCAGAGAAGTATTTGGTGCAGGGATTTTGCCTTTTTGTCCTGATCCTGTTACAACCTGAGAGCCTAAAGAGGTACATCTCCTAACTCTTCCAACCCTAATTTGCTAAGTTTCTGACCTGGGCTTATACATCTAGTTTTCATCTCTTTAGTTTCTTGCCTCTATTAGCTTGACTCTGCCTCCATCATCCTTTTCTTTTCCTCCTGCATTCATGAGTTGGATAATTATTAGAACTTACTATGTGCCAAGAACATTATAGTCAAAACAAGCAAACAATTCTTGCTCTAATGGAGCTGACAGGCTAATGGGGAATAAAAAGGCAAAAATGGAAAAGTATAATAGATTGTGATAAGTATTATGTAAATGAAATATTAATTGCTGTGGAAGCACAAAGGAGGATCCCCAAACCAGTGTTATAGTATCGAGATAGTCTTCCCAGAGGAAATTATGTCTGAGACTTGGATGGTGTGTAGAATTTAGCCAGGGAAAGCATGTAGTGTAGTGTAGTGTTTGTGCACGTGTGTGTAAAATTCAAAACAAAAGGAAGAGGCTATGCAAAGACATGAGGGAGAAAGACAGCTGGGGTAAGAGAAATGAGATGAGATATTTGAAAATCTAGGTGAAGTGCAATCTGGTTTAAACATTAAAAGGTAAAAAGAAGAATAGCAAGGAGTGCCCAGAAGATGAAAGGACCATCAGAGGCCTGCTAAAGAATTTGGACTTTACCCCCAGTGTAATGAAGAGTGATTGAACACTTTTAAGCCTATCAGCAACACGAACATTACACTCATGTTTTAGAAAAGTCACGATCTACAATGTAAGGAATAAGTTGAAGAGAGAACAGGTACTGTCTTTTGAACGTTTGTCCCCTCCAAAATCCATGTGTTGGAAACTGAATCCTCAATGCAACACTGTTAGTAGGTGAGGCCTAATGGGAGATGCTTAGGTCATGAGGGATCCACCATCATAAATGGACTAATGCCATCGTTGTGAGAGTGGTTATCACAAGAGTGTGTTCCTGGTAAAAAGGATGAATTTGGCCCCATTTTTCTCTTGCTCTCTCCCACCCTCCCTTGCTCTCACGTGTGCTGTTTTGCCATGTGATGCCTTCCACCATCTTATGGTGCAGCAAGAAGGTTCTCACCAGATGTGGCCCCTGGATCTTAGACTTTGCAGCCTCCAGAATTGTGAGTCAAATAAGCTTCTGGCTTTTGTAAGTTACACTGTCTGTAGTAGTCTGTTACAGCAGCAGGAAGCCAACTAAGACACCTAGATAGAGAAAATCGGTGTTGAAAATAACATGATGTACTGAATGAGGTGAGTAACAGAGGGAATAAAGAAAAGGGTGATGGATTAGTCCATATCTAGGAATCTTAACACAGAAGAAAGGGAGCAGTCAAGACTGATGCTTGGAGTGCCAGTTTTTGTCAGTGGGCAAGAGGCGAAATGGAGCAGGTTAATGAAAAAGAAGATGCCAGTTATGTGACTGTTGACTTTGATGAATCCATTGAACATGCGAGAGGCATCTTGTGGGAAGAGGGATTTCCAGTTCTAACCTTGAGAAGAGAGGATAAAGTGGGGGGGTCTTCACCGGATAGATAGAGGGTTTTGGAAACCACAACAGGAAAGGAGGGAGACAATTCTTAGAAATTATGCAAATTGAAATAAGACTATTTAATATAGAACCCTGGGAAATACCAAAATTCCAGGATTCTACAAAGCAATCTGTGATTTCAATGCAATTAGATAGGATGGAGAGAGAGTGTGGCATTACGGAACAAAAAGGATACTCAACAATGGAAAGAGGAGCAGGGAGACCAAAAAGGAAAGGCTTCACTGACTTAGCAGCAAGACAATCGTTGAAGACTTTGGCAAGGTCAGTTTCTATGGGTGTTGAGAGCAAAAGCCAAATCGGAAGGGGTTGAAGAGTGAGTAGAACTGAGAACTAGACACAGTGGTCAAGAAGTGGTCAGAAAGTAGAGAAGCTGGCAGAAGGTGTGAAGCTGGGGGACACATTATTAGAATGTGAGGACATTGAGTCTGTTTCTGGGCTGATGAAAAGGAGAAGAAGGAAAATAAAGAGTGAAGACAAAGGAAAGGGTCTCCTGGGAAAGCCGGAGATGGGGCGGTGAGTACAGATGCAGGGTTTAACCTTCAGTCAGGGAAATAATTTCTCTTTCCTGGAGCTTCTGTTTGGGAATTCAGTGGCAGAAAGTTGGAGTTCTATTTTCTCTCTGAACAAACAGGCAAGTGTATCAGGCAATAGTGAGGAAAACAGTAAAGATTTGAAAAGAGAAAGCTGAATAGGGAAATACGAAAAGTGTTAAGGCCTAGTTGAGTTTGTCCACCAGAAATTAATAGTGTTATCAATGTGTACGGTTGTGTAAACCTCTTCAATAACAGAAGCTAAGTTAGACACACAGAAACAGGGTACTTGAATGGAGGATTTGCCAGGAGGATGGATAAAACAGAAACGGAGCTAGTTTATTTAAAAATTGCCAAAAGAATGATTGCAGTGAGGGTCCATGACATCAAAGCAAGACAAGAAAGAAAAAGACAAGATGGAGCCAACAGAGGGATCACAGGACATCAGCTCCATGGAGTCAAGGAGAGGAATGGTGGGAATAACTGGGAGAGAGGACAGGCAGAGGAGGACTGTGGTCAAAGCAGGACATTCAGAGTTAATGCTTCAGAGGTGGGACAGTTTCAAATGATGACACTATCTCGGGGTGCTCGCAGTACTGGGTTACTAAAGACAGGAACATTGCTGGAAATGAAGTAACCAAGCAATAGAGTGGTTAAAGGAGTAGGATGTGAAGTTAAGAGTATTAAAAAATGGTTATGCACATGTACCCTAGAACTTAAAGTATAATAATTTAAAAAAAAAGTATTAAAAAATGAGTTAGTCGCTAAATTACTGAAGTCATGAGAATGAGTGTTCAGATCAGTAGGTGACAGTAAAAATGAAGGCTAGAGAATAGTATAACCTGATGAAATAATCTCAATTAGTGGGGATTTTTACACAAGGCTAATGCAATAATGCCCCGAAGCAGCCTTTAGGAGGATGGCTGATATGTCATGTCCCCATATTGGACATGTGGAAAAAACTAATTCCTACTTGCAAAGTTATGTTCTTATGGAAGAGGCTGGTTCCTGTCATCTCAAGAAGAGGTTCAATAACGTGTGAAAAGAGGGATTTGTTTTGTTTGCCTTGAAAGGGGGATTTGAGGCAATATGTAAGTAGTCAGGGGGAAAATCTGCCAAAAAGAAGAAGAGGGGAAATGTGACTAGAAAGAGAATGACAACAATGTTATATAGTTTCAAATAGAAGATGGTTTTAGAAGAAAAATCGTTTCAGAAGAAAGATACTGAATATTCCCATTGTAAATAAATAATAAATGTTTGAGATGATGGACATGTTAATTACACTGATCTGATCTGTATACATTATATGGATTGAAGTATCACTATGTACTCCATAAATAAGTACAATTATTGTACGTCAATTATAAAAAATTAAATTAAATTAAATAAATTAAATTAAAAAGCTAACAAGGATGGTAGGTAGTATGCGAAGTTTTCAAAAAATGTATTCTAGCAGTTCCTGGTGGTTTGCTGCCCAGTCTCTGGAGACTGAACGTAGCTCAGGCAGAGGACGTGGGCCTTGGCAGTTATCTGTAGATACTGAAGGTGTCTCACATTTGTTGGTAACATGTGTCCATTCTCACACCTCCGTTTTATGACTGTAAACTATTGAAATTGTTCCTTCAGCTCAAGTACTCCTGTGTCCAACTTGACAAAATGGCCTTGGTTCACAATTATTTGCAGTTTTATTTGTTTTTCTTAACATGATCTAATGACTTAGTGCGCAGAAATTTTTCCTGGCACAGTCGATATTTGTCAATGACTTAATTTAAAACCTAGTAGTTTACTAAGAGTAGTACAGACAGACTCTCTTCTTCTACTACTATCTCCATCCACAATCACCTAAAAATGTTTATTGATACAAAAGTGAAATGTTCCTTACAGGCATGATTTCAATTCTAATTTTCAAAGACTGAATTTTTAAAAATCCTTCCAAAATATATAAAGGCATTCCAGATTTAAGATGTATTTACTTTGTAAAATAGCAGAGAAATTATAAAGAAACAGAAATTCATAATATTCAAAGTTGTGCATATTTAGAGGCATTCAAAAGAAGGTCTGTGGCAAGATATTTTATATTTGTAATCAAAAGATAGATAAGTGTTAATCCAGTATTTATGCAAGAGAAAATTCCCTGAAAGAATGAAGAAAGACATTCATAAAATGTCTCAACTCTTTATGATTAAGTTCAATACACAAAAAATTTGCCAAATTACTGTGAAATTTTTTAAATGTTTATTTTCATTTCTGTACTTATCTTATTTCTATCCAGTAACAGTTCAGAGGCAGGCATCAGGCTATGATTAACATTTTGAGTAGCACTGGCTTAGTGGTCTTCATCCAATGCATTTCTAGAGGTTCACTACTAATTCCTATGGAGACCTTTGTTTTCCAGAGCAAAAATTAAATTAAGATGCTGATGAAAGTCAATATCTCCCTCTTAAAAATAGAAATCTTGTTTGTATTCATCATGCCTTAATATTGTATTCTCTTCTTACACCAAATAGCTTCTCTGGGTGTCTAGGAGAAGAAAGCATGAGTAAGAACGGAATGAAAAAGGAGACCTAGGAGATATGCTGTATTGGTGATTTATGGTCATATGTCACATTTACATGCCATTTTTCACCTGTTTCTTCTAAACGAGCACAGCTCTTACTAATGATCAGTGTCTTGATAGTCAAAGTGTTGGCAACGTTTCCTTCGGAGCAGGACTGTTGTTTTTTCTCCTGTATCAAATGACAGACCATTGACTCTCTAAGGGATGTCAAAAAACTTTTACAGATCTTAAGACTAAACCAATAGTGTGAATAACAAGTGTAAGATTATTTTAGTGACTCCTTCCAAAATTCGAGATAATCTGCTTTTCTTCTGACAATGAAAAAAGGGTAAATTGGCTTAATACTGTGTGTCAGGGTGGAGGCCCAGCATGGCCCTGTGATATTCTAACCCGTGCGGGTGTGAGTTCTCATTGAGGACGATGTCGCTGCCTCCCAGTCCCTGCTATTGCAATGTCATGCAGCTTACTTGCTTTCTGCCCTGTGCCACAGGCCTTCTCTCCCTTGGCAGCTGACCCTTCATGTGTTTAGCTCCGATGGTTTGGAATCCTTGCTTTCTTTTCTCACCCTCTGGATCACTTACTATCTTCCTAATTAAAGCACCTCTTTCATGAACACATGATGGAATGCGTGGAGTAATGTGGGACACCTTGTTTTAAAAGGCCCACTAATGACACATAAGCAAGATTCTCCCTCCCAGTACCAATGTCTGCCTCTGTGACTCACGACCTAGCTGTCTAGTCCTCCCTCTTTATCTCTATTTTGTTTATTTATTTGTTTGTTTTTTAGAATCCATAGCTTTTTCCATATTTATCATCACCTAGGAAAACAAAGTATGGAAAACAATTAAACCATTAAATTGTTAATATTTTTCTAAACTAGCCTTGCTGCAACTGGAATATAATGAGCTAATCAAGCCAAAATTTTTTCAATCTTATTTTTTAATCCTATGCTATAGAGGTTTTATTTTGAAATAGCAAAGCATAAAATTGAGGTTGGAAAAAGATGTACGATGGGTGATTGAGAAGATACTCTAACGGAAATATGGGTTATAGTTAATGTCATGTTTGTTCATTTTTAAAATATTGATTGAACCCGTACTATGTTCTAAGTCTTTGGGACACAACAGTGAATGAAACAAATAAACATATTCTAGAGAATTAATGCAGAGAGTATTGTTAAATAATTCAGCATAACATTGAAATTGTGTTCAATAACATAATTTCAGACCCAACATATAAAAACAAACTGATTTTGTAAAATAACATTAAACATTATTTGGGTACTCAATTAAATTGGAGTGCATCTGCTTGAAATATAGGAGACTTATGACATCCTGGAGAATGTTAGCTAGCTTCCTATTGGGGGAAAAGTATAATTTGATAATAGTGTTCTTAATATTTTTAGGAATTTATATTCTCTTTAATTCCATCACCATGCTTCTAAGTACTGAAAATCATATTAGGAAAAAGCTGGTTTTGAGTTGTCAAAGATAGCCCCAGAGCAATGAAACTATTCACACATGCCATAATCATTCTTTTTGTCTAAATGTTTCTGTATTTGAAGGACTTACTCCTTGAGCAAGTGCTTATTAAGGAAGACTTTTTAAAAAGTAAAATACAACCACAAATTAAGACACGGTTGCCCTAATCATGCGTGTGGCTATTTTATTTTGCGTGTTAGATAAACACCTCACCACGTTTCACCAACAGAAATGCAAGAACATTATGAAAGTGTGACTTCTCATCAGATATGTATCTGAAGCAGTTCAGTTTTTCTATTAGGGATTGTATTATGCTGGTCACCTGGGGAAATAAGCGGCCAGGAAACTCTGGCTTGGACTGGAAGAAGACTAATGCACTAATGCTTATTTATGAAAGCATCGTATATTCTGCTCTTCCATGAGTGATTGCGGTAAGAGTTTCACTGCAGTGCACGTAAGGTGAAAATAAAAGCTGGAATGCTTCACACGTGAATGTGCCACAACCTACCCCTGAAGAAACGTTAAGGATTTTTCTTTGATTTTTTAAAAAACTAAAACAAATTTATTTAGCGTCTCACTTATTGCTCAGTTAGGATAAAGACCTTTCAGCAGGGTAATATGTTGTTGCATGAGCAGATTTTTAACAGGAAAAAAGAGTATTCACTGAGGTTTTATGAAGTTTAATCAATACTCCGGATAGACAGTCGATTAACAGTCTTCAGATCCATTAGAAAAAGATGGGCTCAGATAGTTTAATTTAGTATTTTTCATCTTCCAAAGATTATTCATGTGAATATCCTTGATGAGTTCATTGTTGTCTTCAAGAACAAGCCTGCGCTTCCTTTTAGAGCTATATAATCAAATGACCCATCAAATTAATGAATAGAATTTTAATCTAGTGCAGTTAGCATGCTAATTAACTTGTCAAGTATGTACACAAATTCTCCATGCACGTTATTGCTGAAAGTCTTTGCAAGTGTGTTATGTCTGATTGCAACTGCATGGCATTCCTTTGAAGCAATACACAAGAACCTTGGAAGGAACAATGGCTGGTTCCACTGAAGGAAGAGAACTGAGCAGCTGAGGAGCAAGGGAAAAGGAAGACAGATATTTTAAATTATGTGTCTTTTGAATTTTGGGTTGTGTTCCCTTCACATATATTACCTATTTTAAAAATTGTTTTAATTAAATATTTGCACAAGATGCAACAAAAGAAAGAGAAAGAGAAAGGTAAGAGAGGGACAAGAAATGGGGAACAAAGAGGAGATGAGAAGGGAGGAAGAGAGAAGCAGGGAACACTTAACATTCTATTGTAACCCACTATTACCAAAGTACCCTAATCTGAGATCCTCTTTCCTCCCTACTCTTCTCCCCATGAAAGTCTGGATCTAGTTCAAGTCATTATCTCTCGCCTGGTTGAGTATCACAGACTTCTGTCTTCCCTGACTCTGATGTTGTCTGCTCAAACCTATCCTCCATCCTGCTGCCTCACCTTAAATCTCTTCAGTGGCTCCCCACCATCCGCAGAATAAAGATCCCTGCCTGCCCCACCTCCATCACTCTCATTTTCTCCTACCTTACATTTCAAACTCTAGCAACACTCAACTGCTTGTTGCTTTTCAGCAGTGCATGTATTTCCTGTTCATCATACTATTGCTCCTGTGGTTAACACCACTTCAAACATGCTATGGCCTTCCTTTGCATTTATAGCATTGTATTGTAATTCTCTGTTGGTGTGAATATTTTCCTCCCTGGACTGCAGTAGACTTTATTTACATTAGCAGGATCAGGGGCCACTCTTCTGTCCACACATAAGGCTGCTCAGCATATATTGGTCAACATTGGGAAAGACAGCGCCCTCAACCTAATTCTCTGAGATCTTAAGAAAGGCATTTTAGCTGCTTACCTCCCTATTTCATAAATGTAAACAGCACAATATACCAAAATAATTTATCTCTTGTGAGATTATCCACTAGTTAATGTTTCCATTCTATCTAGAACCCAAATGTGCTGGTATCCATATCATCACCTTTGACTTCTTCACATTTTTATTATGGAATTTGTCCAACATACTTAAAAGTAGAGACAGTAAATAATGACTCCCATGTGTTAACATCTTGACAGTTTTATTTCATGTATTCCCCAATCACCGATGTTTAAAGCAAGTCTCAATCACCAGAACGTTTTACCTGTAAACGCTTAATTATATTTCTCTATCACAATAAGGATTTTTTAAACATAATGACAGTGACAGTGATTGATATTCTAACTATGATATAATCTATTTCAACATTTTAAATAATTATATTAGGAAGTCTAAATTCCAAAATCATTTTCAATCTGTTTCAATAATTGGGGCATCACTCTACTTTTTGGACGTTTCTCTTCAGTAACTGGAAAGGGTTGGGCGAAGATTAACAGTCTGCATTGTTGTCAATGGACAAGTACTGTGTGTTCAGGTCAGGCCTGAAGAGTATTAAAAGAACTCTGAGGAGGATGTTTCAAACCTCTTGGCTATGCCACTCAAACTAATGCTATTAGTCTGCTCCTGCCTCTCCCTCAACTCTCATATACAGTAAATTACTATCTAAAACTTTTCAGAAAATATTAGGCTCTTTACTTGAGTTGTCAAAGACAGCCCCAGAGCAATGAAACTATTCAGTTCCAAACCATCACATTTACTACGATAGTCACAACAGTAATTCTTTCCTAAATGTATACATTGTTTTCAATGGCTGAGGACACTCAGAGTCAATATGAGTTTAATTTAGTTACTTTAGAAAACGAAAGTTGAAGTCAATAAATCTCACCATGGGCAACCTGTTTTCTAGCTTGGGCTGCAGACACAACAATTTCTCAGAGTTACCCATAATTCTCTGGAGCTGTATTTGTGACTGTCCTAGGAATATTAGCTAAAGCCCAACAAAGAGGTGAAAGTTCTGTTACAGTCAAAGTGATACTTGTCCTTAGAGAGTTAAAATAATAGATTATAATAATATAAATATGAAAAATACAGTAGGCATGTATATTTATGTATGTGAAAAACTGAATATGTATGACTACAAAATTAATGCCAATAATCCAACTAAATCCATCCATCATTGAAAAAATTGTACAGTTTTCTATTGTTTCAAATCTGCTGATTTTTCTGGTTATGTATGTAGTCTTTAGAGAATGTTAAAAAAAAAAATGTGTTAATGCTGACAATTAACTTTTAGGAAAAATAAAACCAGAAACAAAAAATCCTGTTGTAATATCCTAGTATTGCCTAAAGAGAATATCAACAACTACTTTGTTTTGCTTTGTTTTGTTTTATTTCTCTTTTAAATTGAATAAACCATACGAGCCTATTGCTTGGTTTGTCACCAGTAGATACTGATCAAATTGCATAGTTTGGCAATGGTTTTTAATACAGATACAAACATACATACAATTTGGCCTGAGTAAAGGAGAAGCAGTAATTACATAATTTAAACTGCTTCCACTTAAGTAAGTATAGATGAAACATTAATGAACCATGCCATGGCAATACTTTTGACTGCTTAAACATCGTTTTCAAATTTGCTTTTGAAAAACTAGCTTTGAAATATTTAATCTGTTGATAGCTAAGCCATCAGTTTTTGCGAGTTTGTATACAATAGGAAGGACAAAGTATGACAGAATGATCTCCAGGTTAAGGGAAATCTTACCTATCTATTACGACAACTACTGCTAAGCTTTCTCTTTGAGTAGGAATTTATAGTTTTCCAATGACATTTTAATTTGCTTCATTTGACTTCACAGTGCTTTGGACTTGGGCAAAGCCCATTGTTACCCATTATTCTCTGAAGTTCAGAAAAATTACAAAATGTATAACTTCTGGTACGCTGGAAATTTAAACACCTTCATCAGGGTGTTGGTTACATTAGTGTAAACATATGTAAATTTCTATCAAGCTATACAATCACAATTAATGTAAGTTATACTTTAATAAAAATCTTAAAAAGAAATACACTCAAAGTACTGAACTGAGTAAACTAGAGAGGCTTTCATATATTGTGTAACAATGTTTAAGTCCTATTAAGTAGATGGTCTCTAGAAGTTTCTTCCTAAAATAATGTGACTATTTAGTTAGACAGAAAAACAAATGAACTTTCACTAAAGTGGTAGGAAATTTTACTGACCGCACCTTGGTAAACAAAATGCAAGACAATTTTCTTTTCTAGTAGTCAATGTCCAGAGTCCTCATAGAGTAAGATAATGCAAAAGGTGACTTTATTGACTATTTACTGCAATACATAATTACATAAGTACCTGCTCATTTAGCAAAAAGAACCAAACTAGTCATTCCCTTTTTTTCTGTGGGATTCGGCTATTCTAATTCTTGGCCCAATGGACCACGAAGTTGGTCATGAATCAACAAATTATTTTGTCTGCTTAAATTGCATGAATTTACAAATTGGTTATTCAGAATTAACCTGAAAAAATTTGGAGAGTGTGTTGGGTCAGTGTATAATGAGACATCTGTAGCTTTATGGTAGTGGGGGCAGAGTGGAGTGGGTTCATGGGCCTTTCTGCAGCCTTACGAGGCAGAGGTTATAGAGCATTCATATACACTCTCTAGTGAAAATATATAGTGCCCAAGTTATACTGTTTCCTACCGCTCTATTTTGGTAAACACTGAGTGAGTCACTAGACCATAGAGAAAGATTTCAGAGAGGTTATGTGGGTAGTGGCTATAGCTGACATAGCTTATCATGTCAAAGGATATTTCAGCCACGGCTAACATATAGAAGAGTCATACAAAAACGTGCCTCGATAAATGAATGTTTGCAGATCTGGTAGGGCTTGGGCACTGGAACTAACATATTCTAAACCAGCGTAGCAATACTCTAACAGTAAGATGAAAAAAGTACAAATCTTTATCAAATTGCATTTTTTTTTTGTATAGCTTCACTTAGAGAATATTAGTTGTATACTCAGGCTGTTCCAAGAGAATGAAATGAGAAGGAGCTGTCTTGGGAATTTAAGAATAACCTTAATCCAAGTGACTCCTAGACCCATAAATAGTAGAAAATGCATCTCAACATAATATGCATCTGGAATTACCTATTGACTCTTCATTGATATTTCATTAGAAATTTCTCATAAGCTGAATTATAGTGTCTAAAGTTATTAGGCTTCCTGATTTTTCTTATTAATAATTCTAGACATGAACAAACAGAGGATAGAATAAAATTATGATCTTTTTTGTAGTCTACACATACTGTCAGTTTAAAGTATGTTGGTGTGGTTATAAATTTTAATGAAATAAATTAGACTTACCTTTAGCACTTTTGCTTCTTGGAACAAGAGAAATAAATTGAAGATTTTTTATTAGTTATTCCTTTATAGAACTGATGAGATATTAGAATATATAGAAATTGTTTTGTGCTAGAGACAGGAATCAGGGCGGGATGACAGTCACTTACAGAGTTACAAGCCATTGCTGTATTACAGTGTGTTAGTCTGTTCTCATGTTGCTAATTAAGACATACTTAAGACTGGATAATTTATAAAGGAAAGAGGCTTAATTGACTCACAGTTCAGGATGGCTGGAGAGGCCTCAGGAAACTTACAATCATGGCAGAAGGGGGAGCAAACACATACTTATTCACATGGCAGCAGGAAGGAGAAGTGCCAAGCAAAAGAGGAAAAAGCCCCTTATAAAACCTACGAAACCATCAGCTCTTCTGGGAACTCACTGCCACAAGAACAGCGGCGTGGGGTAACTTCAACCATGATTCAATTACCTTTCACTGGGTCCTTCCCACGACACATTGGGTATTATGGAAACTACAATGCAAGATGAGATTTGGGTGGGGACACAGCCAAACCATATCATACAGTCACCTGAATTCCTTGTTTTAAAGTAGTTGGTAAACGTTTTAGGCCACTGTGGCATCTAACTTACTCTGTGTGTGTGTGTGTGTGTGTGTGTGTGTGTGTGTGTGTGATGTACATTTGTGTGTATGCTATAGCTCTGTTTCATGATCCCATCAAATATTCTCTCTTGAGTCCTACTGAATTTTTGTTGAAATATCTATACATTTCAAGGATGTATCAACTATAAGCAGATTATGTGGCAACTCTGAAGAGAATTAAATATGGGTTATACACAGTGTTGGCATCTGAATTAATTCTCTTGAGCATTTATTTTTCATATAATATTGTGACTATAGCTTCTTTACTTAGTTTCTTTATTTCACATATGCTTACACAAAGTTTAACAAGAATAGACAACAGTTGCTAACTTGGAACATCAGATTATTAAAAACTGGAATGTAGAGCTAGAAATATTATTTTTCTTCAAGGCAGAAAAAGCTTTCTGGCATAAACTCAAAAACTGCATTTCCTTGCCTTTTGCCTTAAAGTAGAACTGACAGCTGGAGTTCAAGACCAGCCTAACCAACATGGTGAAACCCCGTCCCTAATAAAAAATACTAAAATTAGCTGGGTATGGTGGCAGGTGCCTGTAATCCCAGCTACTCGGGAGGCTGAGGCAGGAGAATTGCTTGAACCCGGGAGGTGGAAGTTGCAGTGGGCTGAGATCGTGCCATTGCACTCCAGCCTGGGTGACAGAGTAAGACTCTGTTTAAAAAAAAAAAAAAGAAAAAGAACTGACAGCCATGAGTTAAGGAAATAATTATGGGAAAAGATGCAGGGGAAAATAAACCAAGAGAGAAGAGACATGTAATACCTATGAATTACCACTTTATATGGTCAGCATTTTTATTTGTGGATATAGTCTGACTATGCATTTTCTGTACATAAATAAGTATGGTCATAGTACATGCAAAATGTTTATAAATTACTTGTCAGGTGAAAGTACTTATTTATATTTGATGTTTATTGCTCCTATCACCACACAATCGAGGCACTTTAAAAAGGATATTAAAAACACAAGTTAGGTCTCACCATATGTATAATAAATTTCACTTCATCAAAATAATTAATCCTATATCTGAAGTATAATTTTGGTAGATTGAGTTTCTTTTCTAAGTGATGAATAAAGGGAGCCAGCAAAATATTGTTTACAAGCTTCCATGTTAAGATCGTGAGTTCAAAAATTTAATTTCTCTCCCGTAAAATTTCACAAAACGAACAAAAAAGAACACCAGAGCAATAAAACCAATCAGCAAATGTTCAACAGCAACCACCAAACCCGAACAAGAGAATAACATACTGTAATTTAATAAGCCAGTCCAAAGAAAGCAACAAATGTTTCCAGAAGAAAAGGAAGACACTCCCAACCATGCCCTCATCCTGGAAAAGAGCCAGTCAATCCTCCCTGATGCCATATAAATGTTGGCATGTTTTTATTTTGATTGAATATGAGTGGAAAGTGCTCCAGGGGCGAAGTGGGTGAACTTAGGGAAAATAAACTACAAGACATCTCTGATAGGAATAGAGGCTCCAGGGTTACACGGACAAAGAATCCTTCCCCAGAGTGTCTGCCACAAGGTGGAGTGAACCCTGGAATAGGGCAGAGGAGACAGAAGAGCTCAGAGTTCTAATAAAGATTTCATGCCACTTCATCTCAGCTCTCCTGTGTGCATGGCTTCCTCCCCACCTCCCAAGTAGCTGATATTTCCTTAAGCTACAGAAAATTGTCCACAGCATAAAATATTCAGCTTTCAGACTCTAGTTTGGAGGTGCAAAATATGGGTTTCAGAAAATGCAAGTACGCATCACCACACTGTCACTGGATCTTTGGGGTGTCACATTTCCAGTCAGTAACCTCTGTGGCCAGTGGCACCTTTGCCTGAGTTTTGCTCAGGCCCTCTGGGCTTCTTCTACCCACTTGGCCTGGCAGGCTACACTTGGATCCTCTGCCTGCCAAGGGTGAGTCAGGCATGGAGTGGTGAGGGGTGGGTGAGAGAGTGTGGGGTCTGGTCACTGTGCATAGCCAGACATTCTGGCTGTGGCAGGGCAGGCAGCTCCAGGTACTGGCACGAGTGGCTGCTCACTGCAAGGCTATGGCTGGACCAGGTGTACGGCAAACAGCTTCCACGGCTGGCACCAGGAAACACAGTGGTGCCTGGAAGCTTGGAGACACCAGGAACTACAGAGCCCCAAAGAGGGTGTCACTGCCCTGGCTTGGGGAGCTTCTAAGTCTGGGCTCCCCTAGGAGCCACAGTTCTTCTCTCCTTCTCGCTTCTCTCCTTCTTGTCACCTGCAACAAGGCGAGCAAGGGTCATGTTTCAGCACCGTTTGTTACAGCTCTTTCAGCCCCACCATTTGGCAGGTTTCGACTTCTTGTCCCACATCCAGGAAAAATGATGTATGTGGACAAGTGAGCAAGGCAGAGAGGCACTTTATTGAGCAACAGAACAGTTCAGAAGAGACCTGTAGTTGGTAGCTTCTCTCCTCAGGCAGGTCGTCCTGATGAATCTGCAGCTCTCAGCAGACAGGAGACCCTGGAGTGGGTACCTCCTTTATGTAGGCAGGCCATCCTGTCTTCTGCTGAGCTCTCAGTAGAGAGGAGACCTACAGTGGATAGCTTCTCTCCACAGGCATGTTTGTCCTGTCATCTGCCTGAGTCTGGCTGAGTCTGGGATTTTTATGGGCTTCGGAGGAGAGGAAGTGCGTGCTGATTGGTCCATGGGTGATTATAGGCAAGCCCTGAAAAAGCCCTATTAGTTCTCACTCTGGTCCATGAAACTGACAGCCCGACCCACAGGCCACTCAGGTCACCCCTGGCCTGAAGCTGGTGTTTCACTGGGGACCTGCCCCTTTCCAGCCAGGAGCCTGTCTGCCTCCTGCTGCCATTAAGCTGCCATCCACAGTGCCCATGGCATCCAGGCTGCTTGTGCTGAGGGTCCCCTGCAGGCCTGTGCCAAGCCACCCTTATCCCCACCTCGACCTCCCTTCCATGCTTGTCAGTGCCCAAAGTCCAGAGGGGGCTGAAGGGGCAGGGGGCTGGCATGTCAGCCCCACCCTGAATGCCTGCAGTATAGCCATTTAAATGGTACTGATTCTTCCTATCCATGAGCACAGGACATTTTTCTATTTGTTTGTGTCTTCTCTGGAGTAGTTTTTAAACAACAGAAATTTATTGCTCACAGTTTCAGAAACTAAAAATTCTAAGACAAAGGCACTGGGAGATTCAGAGTCTGGTGATGGCCCTGCTTTCTAGTTCATTGAGGGCACCTTCTACATGAGTCCTCATGTGGCAGAAGTGGCAAACAAACTCCCTTGGGCGTCTTCTTTTAAGGGACCTCATCTCATTTATGAGGGCTCTGAATTCATGATATGATTGCCTCCCGAAGATCCAATATCTGAATGTCATCATATTGGGAGTTAGGATTTCAATATATAAATTTGTGGATATTCAGACCATAACAGACCTTCCAACCTGCATAGTTATAGCTTAATTAATGTTCACAGTCATCAAAAAATATAAGACTACAGACACAACCACAGTCTTATAAGAATGCTTGCTGGAAACTTTAATTTCCTATCTCCCGTCAGCTTTATGAATAACTGAATAATTGAAAAATAAAAACCAAAAATCTTATTTATTATATATTTTATTGAAAACTGTTTAGCAGCAGATAAATTACAATAGAACCTGGAAATAAAAATGAGAGAAGAATGCAAACTTAAAAACTTATAGAGAAAGTCAAAAAGGAGCAAGTTTTTGAAATCAGATTTTGTGACATGGAAAAAAAAGTCCTTATTTGCCAACAGGATTATTTTGAATAATAAATCTGCCAGTGCCAATCAGAAATACCATTTCTACAATATTTGCTTACCCCTAGTTGCCTATTTTATACATATCAACTCCTTGAGTTAGAGGTATTCATGTCTCTACATGGCAAACGAGTGCATTCTATAGATTAATATGTTTTCTGTTTATGGGCGCAATTCATTCTCAACTTCTGTAATGTCTCAGGTATAATCCATAATATTGAGCAGCTGGTGACAAGTAACATACAAAAATTATATCCTATAATTTCCATATGTTCTGAACGCGGTCTTATCAATAGCTGATAGAACATTTAGCAGCTAGTCAGCTATGGGACTTTCCAACCTAGAAGGCCTCCTCCCCCCTACCATTCAGTATTGTATATCTCAGGGCCTTTTAATCATTTCCCTACATCTTGGTACCTGAAGAACACAGTGAACATATATTCATTGAAAATGTGAAACTACTTGAACTTGATGGTGATCTAGAGTTTCCTTCTCTCTTCTTACTGATATGGGAGTGCTGGGAAAGGAAGAGTGTGGTCCCTTTAAAAGATAGTGATGGGGGAAGGGAAGTGCTGGGTAGAGGAAGGCATGGTCCCTGGCTAGGGCTTTATCCCCGTGGACCTAGGTAAGAACAGGTACTCCTGACTTCATGCCCAAATGTTGCATTTCCCAAGACCACCCTGGTCCACCACCTCCCGTCCGAGGACTATAAAAACCCGAGACCCTAGCAAAGCAGAGACAGAAGTGTCTGGACATTGAGAGGACACATCAGTGGAAGAACACACAAGCGGCTGGTTGTGGAGAGCACGCTGGTGGAAGAGCAGCAGAGAGCTACCTCCACTCAATAAAACTTTGCACTCATTCTCCAAGACCACGTGTGATTGATTCTTCTGGTACCCCAAGGCAAGAACCCCGAGATACAGAAGGACCTCTGTCCTTGCGACAAAGTAGAGGGTCCAACTGAGCTGGTTAACACAAGCTGCCTAGAGAGGGCAAACTATGAGAGCACCCTGTAACACACTCCCACCGGGGCTTCAGGAGCTGTCAACATCCACCCCTGGACACTGCCGTGCGGTCGGAGCCCCACAGCCTGCCCGTCTGTATGCTCCCCTGGAAGTCTGAGCAGCGGGGCACTGAAGAAGCAAGCCACACCCCCATCGCACACGCTGCAAGGGGGACAAGGGAACGTTCCCATTTCACTACCTACTAAACTCATTAAGAATTCACCAAAATGGCCATTATGTCATTGTTACAAGTCTGGTCAAACTCTTTTTATTCTCTAATTGGGCAGCAAGATTTTACTCTTCGATCCACTGCAGCTTCCCATTGATGAATTCCGTTCTTTGAACTGAAGAAACTGTAAGCACAGGAGTACCTGTTTTCAATTTCTACCTTGCATGAACATTTGAAGAAGTTTGACTAAAGATAATAATGTTACACTTTTTTTTTTTTTTGGCTTTACAAATTGGAATTAATCAATGATGTCTTTACTTGATTAAATCTTAAAGCCAATTAATGGCAAACAGTTACTGTGAAATTAGTCAGATACTATAATTTGAAAGAAACTTGCACATGTGATCACACAATTTAATATTTATGAATAATTTTCTCATGACTAAAGAGATACCTGTTAATGGGCTTCTAAAAATGAGATTCAGTAATTATCACTTAAACAACTCATTATCTGTTTCAGAATTTTACCAGTCAAGCTTTTTTCATTTCTAATGCAGAATTAGAGGAGGTTGGAGAGAAACCGTAGCCACTATTCTTTCCATCATAGTTGTCCACTACCTTATGTCAGTTTCCCAAAGGTATGATGGGGTAATCATGGAGGTCGCCTTTGCTTCTGGAAAAAGAAGCTTCATTTAAATTACCTTAGCTAGTATCAATTTTTTTTCAATTCTATTTTAGTCCTTTTCCCCCTGCTGCCACCTCATTGTTTTACAAGTAATGATAAATGTGATAATGAGTAATGACATCTATTCATGGAAAATGTGAAAGGTCTGAAGTTACAGTATTTTTCATTAGGAAAATGTGTCTCTAGCGGAGTCAGGCACCTTGACTTAATCAGCCTAGCTTCAATTCTGTAGAAGAAATGAATTTTCCTTAAATTTCAGAGTCCCCTTCTTCCTCCTCTCCCTAACTTCACTCCTAATAGCTACATAAGCTTGTTCATGGTAGTTTAAGTGTAAAGAAATGTTTCAACTTTTATTTTTATCTATTAAAATGCAAATGATGTAGGGTTTTCTGATTGTTTAATCCCTGGGAGCTTTTGGATATGAAACATTGAGTACATATTTTCAAAGTGAATTCTTAGTATCCTTCATCTGCTCCCTTCCAATATGCAGAATACAATCAATGATTAGTGTTAAACCAGGAAAGCAAGATGTATGTAGAGATTTAAAAGACCTTGCTTTCTTGGTCTCCATTTGGGACTAGCCATATGGTGCACAGAGGCTCTTAAAAACGTGAGGTCGCCCATGTTATTTCTATAGCTCTTCCATATCAGGATTTCAAAGCAATTTATCTCTAAATTGTCATTGATAGTATGTTATTTGACCTCCAACTAAAATAATACTACCTATGTAATTAATGTAAGAAAAATGATCCACCATAAAAGTCTGTCAGTTTTATACAAATACAGCCTTTTGTCAGAGGGTTACTTGAGAAAAAATGGAGAGTTGTTAAACATTTGAATACCACGCATTTATGCTTACAAATATATCTATTATAATATAATATATAATATAGTAACAATATCATACCAAATACATAGGCAAATTTATAATATGAATATTACCAGTTAAACATTCGAATACCACACATTTATGCTTACAAATATATCTATATAGTAACAATAAAATACCAAATGTATAGGCAAATTTGTAATATAAATATTACCAAGATAAAGTTTAAATGCAACAAAAAGGAATGAAATTAATTTTGTTATAGTAGAGAAGTAGGTAAGAATTTTTTTAAAAAAGAAATACAGTATGTACATATATATACATATATGTACACACACATAGTTTTCTTGGCTTCTTAACTTTCACTGAGTAGTATCAACATGCCTTTTTAAGGTAACATCATAATCCAAATATCTCTTTCTGCAAATTCAAGGCAAAACAATATGATATCCATCTTCATTATCTTTCCTTTCTCCTTTCTCATCACCAAAGCTACAGTGTGTTATCCAGATTTGTCCTTTCTTGGCTCATTTCAAGTTTCATCAAACATCACCTATTTTGTGTCTCATGTCCACAAGTCCCCAGTCAATACAGTATGTACCCCCTACTTTAATATGTATGTGGATACACATATTACTCCATGCAATGTCTGGGGAAAAGAGGTTTAAAACCACAACTCTTACCATGACAATTCACTGTCGTGGTAAGAATGCCAGGCAGGCTAGTGTATAAGGTCCTAATAACTAGTACCTTTCTGAGCCCTTGTCTTACTTCTCAAATTAACTAATGTAATGAGCTTTCTACTCTTCCAAAAAGTAAGATCTACTTTGAAGTGTGGATGTTCAAGAACCATGTTCCCAACAGACATCGAAAGCCAAAGCAATAAGCATGTTGTCAATTTTGACTCTTTCAGTGAAGACTCTATCAAACATGGATTCTTGAATTTATCAAAATATCTCATTTTCCGTGATCTTGTTTTCACTTCAACTGCTCGCTGCAAAAAAACAAACAAAAAAAGTCTTAGCTAAATTACTTTTAACCATAATAGTTGCTTTTTGATCCTTACGCATAATACTTGGGTATAAATACCATTGACAAACTTCTCTTTTCCAATCTCTGGCCCAGGATACAGAAAGCCTTTATCATTTCAGACTCATGTGAGCATTTTGCAATCACTTTATGTCCCAGGCAATAAATATTAATTCCAGTAAGTGCTTACTTAAATAAGTTTGTGGCCACTTGCAGAACCCATTATGTAACACCCCCTACAACTCTCTGCCTGCCAAAATATCACACTTCAAACAAGGCTTTTGGTTCAATCAGTGTATCAGCCCAATACATTGCTGCTTCTAGCTTCAACATCCTTCCTTTCTTTCCAGAGGAAGAAGGTGGTAAAGTCGTTTCCTTCCATTGCTGTGAATCAAAAGACATTTGACAATTTGACAAGGGCAACAGAATGCTGCCTGCCTGCAGTCTAGCCAAAACCAAGGAGGAATTTTGCAAGAGTGTTGCAAAATAAAATTCTTCATTCGGAAAGACTTTTATTCAGATAAACAAATTGGTTAACGAACGCAGCTTTAATTGCTCCTAGAGTTTGAAAGGGATTGTTTTTATAATATGCTATTACTTTCACCCAATTCATATTATAAACCATTCAAAGACTTTACACAAAAACTAAATGGAGTATACCTGTAAGAGTAACAACTAGCCTTGAATATAAACTTGAAATTAAGTAAAATTATGTTATATGCTACAAATTAATCAAAAATTAAATATTTATGTAAAATTATATCATTATTTAACTTATCCACTTCTTGATTAATTCATCAATTCACATGTTTTAGAACCACAATTTAACTCTATGCTTATGTCACTTCATTATAACAAGTAGGCTACCTAGAAAAAATAATTAGAAAAATTTTCTATTCTTCATACACAAACAAGAGCTTGCATGATACAGTGAATACTCTAGATAAAGTTATGCCTTTCCCATTAGTAGATGTAAAGATGCAGGGATGAAGAAGAAACTGAAAGTTCCTAAAAATTAGTCCTTATATGCCTGGAAATGTAACCTAACATTCTATCAAAAGAGATCTGTAGTGAATTCATAATAGAGACACTGAAAGCCAAGCACTTAAAACAAATTTAATTTGCCAAAATTTCAAAGTGGAAAAATTTCAGAACCCTTCTGACACTTACCAGTGCCACAGCAATCATGCATTTACTGGCATCATGCATTTGTAGTCTGAAGAAATACAGTAATACTACATGGATTTCTGATGTATTAAAATGTCTTCTTTCCTAGGGCTCTAAGGCAAATGCAGTCTAGGTTGGTTGCCTGAGCTTGAAGCCTTATTACTCAAGTTTGTATTTAGTTAGTACTATATTATTTTGAACTAGAAGTGAGGTTGGTTTTGTAATTGTTAACGATTTGCTTTCTTGTGTACATTTGATCTCCCTAAAAAAGATACAAGTGTACTGAGGACTGGGATGGTATCTTCCATTTCTTTTGCACTGCCCAATTGCATTAGAACCAGACAGTGCTCCCGGTGCCACCATCACAGCTATTCATCAGGACTGAATTAGGAATTCAACCCATTAACTGGTTCCGTGACCCTGGACAACTCATTTCACCTTTTGAGACCGCTGGTGCTTCCCATATCAAACGAGGTGACTACATTCTTTCTAAGATACTTTCCAGTTATAAAATTCTATGATGCTTAACTAAGGAAGCAAGTAAAGGAAGGAAGTTGTATGAATGTGTGGGGAGCCGTGATACCCAAATTCAGATAGACTGCCAAAATCCTTGGCAAAACTATTGATGTGCTGGAAAACCAGAGGGGAGCATTATGAAAAAGCAGGCAGAGACCAGAGAGAAATCTGCTCCTTAGAGCTAGAGCAATGTGGATCCAAATTTGTGAGCTACATGCTTTTCTTTCTTTCTTAAACTGAATTTTCCAATTATGTGCAACCTGGGTGGTAAAAAGCCTAAAGTGTCCAAGTTTAAAGACAAACCTAACAGAACAGCTGAAAATTAGGAAAATTCATAGAAACATGAAAACAACAGAGAGAATGATGCTAATCATTGCCTAGCTCCTCATCTCTGCCCAAATTTAGCAAGCATGGAGGAAATCGAAAGGGGGAGAAGCTTTAAAAGCAACAGTAGGAAGACACTAGAATGGGCTAGAATGATAAACAGCTGTCTACCATGGGAAATGAGTATGGGGCAAAGTTTCTAGATTGATTCTAGGCAATATAACACAATCATAGAACGAAAATCCAATCTTCTGAACAATATGATGATTCTAGAATTGCTACAGTGTGTTACCTATAATATCCAGATTTTAATCCAAAATTAAACTATGTACAAAAAAAAAAAGAAAAAATCAGGAAAGTATGAATCTGTCCCCAGGGTAATAAAAAATATTCCGTTGTGAGTTTTCTAACATTTACCTGAAATAATTCAACTTCAACTCTAAGTAATTGGGATATATGTCAGATACATATCATAATGTCTAGAACAGCTTCTTTAAAAAATACAAAGAGGCTGGGCATGGTGGATCATGCCTGTAATCCCAGCACTTTGGGAGTCCAAGGCAGGCAGATCACTTGAGGCTAAGGGTTTGAGACCAGCCTGGCCAACATGGGAAAACCCTATCTCTACTAAAAATACAAAAAAAAGTAGCCAGTAGATGTGGCTCAGGCCTGTAATCCAAGCTGCTCGGGATACTGAGGCAAGAGAAACACTTGAGCCTGGGAGGTGGAGGTTGCAGTGAGCCAAGATTATGCCACCGAGCCCAAGTCTGGGTGACAGAGCAAGATTCTGTTTGAAAAAATCATAATAAATAAATAAAATAAAATAAAGCTATATTGAGGGGGGCTAAGAGAGAAAGTAGAATATTAAAATTGCCTAATTAACATAAAAAACAGAAAAAGAAGAAAACAAAGGTAAACTAATAAAAAAGTGAATAAGGCAAATAAACCAAAATAAAACAAATGTTGAATAGCAGACCTGAATAGAATTCTATCTTTAATTATGTTAAATATAAATGTACTAAACATGCCAATCAGAAGGCAGAAATCATTAGTCTGGGTTTTCAAGAAGGCGAGACAAACTATATACATGCAGGACAAACTATATGTTGTAAATAAGATACATTTTAAGTAAAAAATACAAAAGTATGTGCTCAAATCTTTGTCCCCTGAAATGGTTTAACTCTAGGTCCCCACCCAAATCTCATCTTGAATTGTAATCCCCATGTGTCGAAGGTGAGATGTGTAATCTCCACGTGTGGAGGGAGGAAGGTGATTGGATCATGGGCGCAGTCTCCCCCATGCTGTTCTTGTGATAGTGAGTGAATTCTCATGAGATCTGATGGTTTTATAAGTGTTGGACCGTTCCTCCTTCACACACTCTTCTCCCTCTTGCCAACTTGTGAAGAAGGTACCTGTTTCCCCTTCCACCATGGTTGTAAGTTTCCTGAGGCCTCCCCAGCCATGCGGAACTGTGAGTCAATTAAAACTCTTTCATTTGTTTACAAATTACCCAGTCTCATGTACTATCTTTATAGCAGTATGAGAATAAACTAATACAACTCCCTATGTTATAATGTTATTTGTCTTCTTATTGAGAAGTCTTTATGTATTCTAGATACAAATACTTTATCAGATATATGTTTTCCAATTGCTTTTTATATTTCTACTTTTCCTCATAGTATCTTTTGAAAAGCAAAAGGTTTAATTTTGTTAGAATCCATTTTATCAATTTTTGTTTTTACAGTTTGAGCACATATGTCAGTAAAGATACACTAGTGTCAATAAACAAAGCATCAGCGAAATGCAAATTAAAACTACAGTTAGTTACTAATATATATCTACTTGAATTACTAAAATTAACAAGTCTGACAATACTAAATGTTGGAGAGGATTTGAAGCAACTCCAACGCTCATATATTGCTGGTGAAAATGTAAAATTTCATAGTCACTTTGGAAAGCAGTTTAATTCTTTATAATAAAGCTAATTGAAAACTTACTGTAGGATATGGTCTGGCTCTGTGTCCCCACCCAAATCTCATCTCTAATTGTAATCCCTACATGTTGAGGGAAGAACCTAGTGGGAGGTGACTGGATTATGGGGGCAGTTTCCCTGTGCTGTCCCCATGATAGTGGGGGAGTTCTCATGACATCTTGTTGTTTGATAAGTGTCTGGCAGTTTCCCCTGAATGCTTTCGGTCTCCTGCTGCCATATAAAATGTGCCTTGCTTCCCCCTTTGCCTTTCACCATGATTCTAAATTTCCTGAGGCTTCCCCAGTCATGCAAAACTGATAGTCAATTAAACCTCTTTTCTTCATAAATTACAGTCCCATGTAGTATCTTTATAGCAGTGGGAAAACAGACTAATACACCATATAATAGCATTTCTACTACTAGAAATTTAGCCTCTCTAAAAAACCCACTCATATCCACACAAACACTTGCAAACAAATATTTGCAGCAAACTGTATTCATAATAACCAAATGTATAAATAATCCAAATGCCCATTAACTGGTGAGTAAGTTTTAAAATTGTGGTATGTAGAAAGAAATAATATTTAGCAATTTTAAAAACTGCTTATGTATAAACAACACAGATAATCTCAAAAATATTGTGCTAAGTGAAAAAAGTCAGACCCAAAGGCTATATGCTGTATAGTTCCATTTATGTGGAATTATGGAGACAACAAAGTATAATAACATAAGGGTAGGGTGGGTTAAGGAATTGACTTCAATGGGGCATTAAGAGAATTTTTGGGGGAAGATTGAAATGTTCTATATCATAATTGTTGCATTAATTGTACTACTCTATATATTTTTCAAAACTCAAAGTGCATACTTCAAACTTTTGAATTTTGTTGTAAGTAAACAACACCTCAATGCAAAAAAAAAAAAATTAAATGTTTAAATTGACGAGCTTGATAAACAATGAGTGAAGAAGAAATAGAAAACCTGAATAGAGCTTCAATCATGAAGAGTTTGATTTCATAAAGTTGCATTCCTTCAACAACACTGAGAAAGAAATTCTAAAACTTAAAAATGGAAACAGAGTCCAGACAGCTTTACAAGGGAGTTCATTTGATTTTACAGCAAGATCAGCAAGGGAAAAAAAATGCATCAAAGTCTAGAAAGTCCAGGCAAAAGCTCCCTTCCAGGTAGGTCTTAGAATAGATGGCATAGAACTCATTCTTTGTTCTAGCAACAAAATGCTGCAATATGTGTGCTGTGATTTTGCCCGGGATAGCCCACTTGAGATTGAGAGTTCAAGGTTTTTACTGGCGGACTGGTCACATCGGAACTTTCTCCCGGTGTAGCCAGGAATGATTATCAAAGTTCTAGGCTCCTGGGAGGAAAGCAGGTATTTACCATCAATCACACTGTTTGCACAGTCTAGGCAAGGAGGGCTCAGTGACCGAGGCA
Source organism: Macaca thibetana thibetana (assembly GCF_024542745.1). Lineage (NCBI taxonomy): Eukaryota > Metazoa > Chordata > Mammalia > Primates > Cercopithecidae > Macaca > Macaca thibetana. The sequence continues at coordinate 181,685,582 of NC_065580.1, read as the reverse complement.
TACAAGACAGCCGGATTCTTTAGTAACAAAGGGAAAATTCCAAAGTCAAGTTTTCACACACCAGCCAAGGATTAGCAAGCCCTTGGAAGAGCAACATCAGACCTGCTACATTAATTCTTTCCTACACCACAGCGGAGGCACTTCCTTTCTTTAGCTGCAGTTAAATCTAGTCGGATTTTTTTTCCTAAAACTTGCAGAAATGGCCTAAGTCCTCCTCAGAGAAACTGATCACCAGCCAACCAGCTTCATCTCCTGAAAGGTTGGTTTCACCTCCACAAGTTTCTTCAAAAAACCTTTTTATTTTAGTAATTCTAATCCTTCTCTTTCTTCACTAAGGCTAGGAGGGCGTCACTGCTGCCTGCGATTGCTATTTCCACAACCTAATGGTTTTTTTAATATTTTTTCCTCTTCTGAGTGACATTAACAACCACTTTTTAAATATTTGTATGGAATCACATGTGCTGAAATAACTTCTGTGGTTGTTTCGGATGCTGACTAATAAAAGAGCAGAGGCATCTTCCTTTGGCAAAAGTTACTAACAAATAGGAACCAATAACATATGTTCATTCATTATTCTCTGTTTTTGGTACTAGATTTGTGGTTTGAGGCAGCTGTGACAGTGCCAGCAAATTTATTTATCTGACCTCTGATGACACCTGAGGTAGGTGATCATGAAATGAAATTTCAGCATCACCCCTCATCCCCAAAATGCTCTCCTCCAGCCCTTCCAATGACCTTTCAAGTGCCTGTTACATGCTTCCCTCCTTATAATATCTAGAATGATTTTTGTTTCCTGAACTAAATTCTAATAGATATATAGGCGATTTATCAAAAGAGTGCAGTAAACAACATGCTCAGTAGTGAAACTTTAAAATTATTCCTTATCAAATCAGGTGTGAGGAAAGCATGCTCCCTCCCACCATTTCTACACAACATTGCATTGGAAGCAATGGAGCTGAAGAAGTAAGTGGAAAATGACTGGCAGGGAAGGGAACAAAATTGTAATTATTTGCGACTGATAAGATAATCTACATAAAACCCCCAAACATAGCTTTATGGAAAATTAGTATGTATCACAAAGGTTACTACAGACATAAATAAATTTGATGCTATGCTGTGTCTACTTTTGTAAGATAGGAAGAATGTATCTGAAATGTTTTAGTAACCTTTTTTCAAAAGCAGATGAAATTGCATCCAAAATCATCAATGACTGAAGAAGTCTAATAGGGTTTACTTCTAGAAGGTTCCAGGTGAATGGATACAGCCTTGAACTAATTGCACAAAAGAAATTGTGCCTATAAGCAGGTCAATTAGCTTGTTTCACTAGAACACAGTTAAAAAGTAGTTCTCCAATCACTTTGATTTTCAGAAGAGCTATGAGCTTGATTCTTAATGCTTATTTAACAATAGTTGAGCTTTAATAGTTAATTTGAAATTTTAAAACCATAAAACTTTATAGAAAATGAATACCAAAAGTAAAGAATCTGTTATGACCACAGTCACTGCAGATAGGAATTTTATCTCTCTGCTGTAAATCGCGAAATCCTGCCCTCAACCATAATTTACGAACATGGCCATTTCAAAGATGTACCTCCATGACATTTCCCTGGATTTCTCCACGTAGGAATTTCAACGGTTATTCTCTGTAGGTAATTGCAGCTTCCAGAATAACCCCAGGTCACTGAAACACCTTGGCTCTACAAACAACCCATTATTAGACAGATTACATCAAAAAAATCCATCCTGCTACTGCTGTGGAGATGTGACTTCATGACATTGAAGAAAAAAAAAACATGCAAAGAGGTTTCCGGAGTCTCTGTGGTGAAGGTAGTGCTCCATGGACACATTTTATTGAATCACACTTAATGAATGAGTCTCACTCCTTGGTTTTCTTCATTCTCCCTGTCTCATAGAATTCTTCTAGGGAGATATATATATATACACACACATACAGAGAGAGAGAGAGAGAAAGAGAGAGATGGAGAGAGAGATAGTGGCTGTGAATTAACATTTCTTCTCTAAAAACACAAAACTTGGTTTCTACTATCATATACTTAATACAAAACTCCCACAGTTCTTCTATGACCATTGTCTCCATCGGGGTCTGGTAAGAGGATGGAAAACATATGAGATTTTGAACAGGGAGAATGTAATGTAAATAATTGTCAACCAGGTATGAAGCTGTGAACCAGGAACTGAAAAGATAAAAAGAGGACGCTAATGTATCATGGAGGCAGCAAATGTAGGAAGCAGATACCGTCCTTATGGTTAAAAAATCTAAGGGACATGGTTGGATTTATTACAATTTAGAAACCTGGAGGAGGGGTCTTGCATAACTGAAACCCAGGGCTTTGAGGAGGGCTACTGGTTCAGTTGCCCAACAGACACTGGTGTCTCTGAGCTTGGAAGAGCAGTCCCAAGGGGCTGAGACCCGGACTTTAGAAAACAGGATACTGTTAGCAGATGCTGGTGATTGTTAGCTGTGACACAGTGCGACTTGTTTCACAAGTGTTTAAAAAACTGTCAACTGAATTCAGCTACCGCATACGGAATAACTACTGCTGCCAGGGTGAAGAAGCACTGCCAAGACGATGCTTACAAGAACTGCAAATGGACAGGAAGTCGACACGGAGTAAAGAAGAAAGACCTGGTTCCTTCTTTCTCCTCCAGTCCTAGTCTCCCTCTTGTGCCCCCTTTTGGCAGAGCATAACGGGAAATCAGGGAGCAAAGCAAGAAATAGTGTTTGCAGAGTTCCAGCTTCAGCATCATGAAGCAATTTTAGAAATGTGGTTTGAGCCGAGAGACAATAGCTGAGTAAGTGGCACAGCCATACACAGAAAAGTCTTCTGAAATAACTGAAAATTGGTTCATGATTAGTTACACTATGGTATAGCTAAACTGCTTATGTAGTTTTGTAACTTGCTAAGAAGCTGTATAATTCAGCATAGTCTCATAGTTTTAACAAAGAGAAAGAGATAAGAATTCAGTTTCCACTCCCCGTTCATTATGGAACACAAGGAGATACACTGTGCATCCAAAAGTCCACTTTGATTCTTGTTTGAGAAATACTGAACCAGCTTGTGGCTTCCAAAAATAAAATTAGTAAAATAAATGGACAAACATGTAAAAGACACAAAATTAGAACATTCATACCCTCCAAATCAGACCAAATAAACCTTATCGCAAATGATATTTCTAAACAATATACCCACTCCCAATGCCCCTCTACCTCCTGACACATACTTAATAGCAACTAGAATTTCTAACTTCCACTACACCAAAAAATTTATTACCATAATTTATAATAATAAATAATTAAGGACATCTGCCTATTGACTTTCTTATCTAGAATGTAATCCATTTTTTTAATTTTTATTTTAGGCTCAGGGTTACACGTGTACAGTTTGTTACACAGGTAAACTCATGTCACAAAGATTTGTTGTACAGATTATTTCATCACCCAGGTACTACGCCTCGTATCCAGTGGTTATTTTTTCTGATCCTGTTCACCCTCCCTGCTCAGTTAAATGCTAATATCTGTTGTTTTTCTCTTCACCGAAAGGTTTTTAAAACCTGGTTTTGGCCAGTCTGTGAAACCATGTGCTGCCAATCTTGTTGAAAATTTAATTCACATTTCTATGCAGGACAGAAGTTTGGTTATGTGCACCATTTATGCTCTAAAATATGCTCTATCCTTCCTATAGAAAATTCATTCCTAAAAAGTATCCCTAGGGAGATAGTTATATACATATAAAATAGATTTAGCCTGAGATTATTTTATCAGTGTTTTTTTAAAATAAAGCAGATGAATATAAAGCTAAAAGTTTTGCATAGAATCCTGGTTAAATCAGCTATACATGTCATGAAACACTATGCAGTCAGTAAACATGACTAATTAGACATGCCTTTGATTAACATAGAACAAGCTATAAAACATACATTCATTCAAAAAATATACACTGAGTATCTGCATTGGCCAATGTACCAAATACTGACAGAAAAAAAGTCCCCATTGGTGTAAAACTTGACATATGTTCATATGAACACACATGCATACACACACACAGGCGTCTGGTGAGACCTTCTAAAAAATATTGAGTCATTCGCTAAAAAATATAGCGATTTTCTCCCAGCGGGGCACTATAGCTGATTTTTACTTTGGTCTTTTATGTCATATATTAGCATGAAATTATTTTACAAAAACAATATAGGCCTTTAAAAAATCTTATACCTATTCAAAATCGAGGGCAAAGACGATTACTACCACTAAACCTTACAAGGGTTACTGACTGAATGCAATTTCCTTTCTCTCAGAATTACTCTATCATTTGGTGAGTATCATTTTGGGGAATTCAGAATACATTGGATTCTGAATTATAATTAGTTTTGAATTTGTCTCTCCTTGAGGATAGTGATACTGTCTCGTATAACTTTTTGTCACCTATAACACCTGAAGTAGAGCTTAGACGCTTTTGGCGTGTGCTTAATAAATAATGTGTTACATGTCTAATTTCACTCACCACCGAATTGTACTGGGCATTAGTCAGGGTAACCGCTTTGTAACTGCTTTGCCCATAGAGTTTATAGGTTATCATGTGCTACTTATAGCCCATGTTGAAGAGCAGCCTTAAAGAGCTATGTTTTGTAATATATAACCCCGATCTCCAGACACAGCTGATTGTATTGAGGGTGAATACTTGACTCAAAGGCAGCCAATCCAAAGCATGGCCAGAGCATGACCTGGAATGCAAATGTGATCAATAGGCTACTCATAAGATAAAAAAAAAATCAAACTGGTTAATAAACCTGTAGAACCTTTTCTGCTTTATTAGCAGTGAAAATGCAAGCTAAAAAAAGAGACAGACATGATTTTATTCCCACTGGATTGTTGAAAATTAGGAGTGACAAGTCTCATTATTGAAAATAAGAAGGGTGACAATATCTCATATTGAAAAGAATAAAGGGAAATGGTCACCTCCACACCCCATGGGTGGGAATATAAAAATTATTAAGGCAATTTGACAGCATCTATCTGCATTTACATTATGCTCACCACCTTTTAACCCAGTTAGTCTACTCCAGGAATACAACTTGCAAAATTAGCCACATGTGCACAAAGATGAGGCAAGGATTTTCGTTGTAATGTTCATAGGAGATACATTTGACATATTTCCATCATTAGGAAAGAAGGGTGAAGTAGGATATGCTATTTTCATTCACTTAGCAAACTATCACAAGAACAGAAAACCAAACACCGCATGTTCTCACTCATAGGTGGGAACTGAACAATGAGATCACTCGGACTCAGGAAGGGGAACATCACACACCGGGGCCTATCATGGGGAGGGGGGAGGGGGAAAGGGGGGAGGGGGGAGGTGGGAGGGATTGCATTGGGAGTTATACCTGATGTAAATGATGAGTTGATGGGTGCAGCACAGCAACAAGGCACAAGTATACATATGTAACAAACCTGCACGTTATGCACATGTACCCTACAACTTAAAGTATAATAATAATAAATAAATTAAAAAAAAAAAAAAAAAAAAGAAAAAAAGGCAGGGATTCAACAGAATTAAAATCAAACCCAACATCCTTACTTTGAACTGCAGTCCCATATAATTTGGTCCCTGCATTTCTGAACTCATCTCTTCTCTCCTTCCCCACCACTCACCTGCTTCAGAACTCACTGGCATTTGCCCTTACTTATTCCTCTGCTCGTGTTATATCTCCAGCCATTCTCAAGGCTGATTCATTCTCTCCAGCGTCTCTGGTTAAATGTCACCCCCAGGGAGAACTTTCCTCACCAACCTGACCTCAAACCTCTCTACATTTTATCTCTTTTTATTTTTCTTTGTCTAATTTACCTTCTCTTGACATTATATTAAATATTGAGCCACATTTTTTAATGTCCAGATCTTTCACTAGAATCAAAACTTTTATGGGCAAACAATTTATCTATTATTCATCACTAAATCCCCAATGCCTAGAATGATATCTTGTAAAGAATAAATGTATGTTTGATAAATTCATTTATTCTACAAACGTATACGATAGAACTGTGTATTTTAGCATAGAAAAATATCTAAGATCTATTGGTGTTGCCAAAAAGACACAAATGATATAGTCACATTTATGTTAAGAATATGTGTGTATTTATTTATATATAGGACTGTGTATGTGTTTGACACACACATGCATGTAATTATCTAAAGAACTAAAATTATATATATCAAATTGTTATCTCTGCCAAGGATAGTGCCTATTGGAAGTAAGAAAATGCAATTTTGACATTGTACTGTACATATTTCTGTATTCATTTTATGTTTTTACAAGAATAAATTTATATACTTCTCATGAAACAAAAGAAAGAAAAGTAACTACTAATAATAACAAATGACATTTGAAGCTCTTATAATAGGCAATACTTTGAGCATTACAGATGTATTAACTCATTTAATCATCACAACAGCCCTAGAGAATATATTACTATTATTAATGTTAATATTACTATTTCAATTAGAGAAGAAGCCAAAGCATAGAAGAGCTAAGTAGCTTACTCAAGATTGCACAACTTCCAGGTAGCAAAACGAAAGAAGGAAATAAAGAAGGAAAGAACGAAAAGGAGGTAGGATGGGATGAACAGAAGAAGAAAGTATTCATTAATCAGTTGATTTATCAGACTGAAAATGCCAAATGAAAAGTGGTTAAAGTTGTGAATGCCTACTATGCAAAATTTCAGGTTATTTGAAAGAGAATGAAATGTCAGGAAGATTTTCAGCTCTTGTCTTGGGGTGTACAGCTCTTCCAGAATTCCCAAGATTCAGTTTTTCTTGATTCCTACATATGTGTCCTGAGAAAAACCTGTGGCACACAATGACTTGAGCGAGGCTCTGTTCTTTGCCTCAATACCTTAAAGCAGAATGGATGTTTTTGACCTACAGAAATAATGCCATGTGTGAGAAAAGGTGACTTATTTCCCAAGTCTGTTAAAGAGGAGAAATTACCAAAGGAAACTTAATAGTGGTCAGCAAAACAGAGACAGTTTAGAAATTTTCAAGAGATCATCGAAACAATCTGTGTGTGTGCACGTGTGTGTGACTATGCACTGATGCTTTTTTTGGCTTTCTTTCTTTTGTAAGCTTACCTGATTGGTCATTCGCTTTTTAAAATCCTGCAGTTAAGTATAACCTTATTGGGTGAATATAAGGGCATAAAAAAAAACAAGAACAATGCAGGAGAAGACATGAGAAAAAATGTGCCCGATGTTGAATTAAAATGCTTCTTTCTTCTGAACTTTCTTACTCAAATTCTGTAATTTGGGTAAGACAGATTCCATTTAGCACTGCATTTTATTTCCTTTAGAGCTTCTCCATGTGATGAAAGAGAGATTATGGGTGAACATTTGAGATAAACATGGTACTAGGTCTCCTCCTCTCTCTTTATTTATTAAAAGAATGGATCGTTTATTTATTTAAGACTAATATAGGATTGTATCTGTAATTCGTTTATCAACTTTAACGTTTCATTTGAGATCTAACAGAGATGGATCATTGGGTCATCATAATCTTTTAATTAGAAATACTATGTTAAGTGTACCCTTAAATGAACCCTAAAAATGTTCCTGGATTTCAACGACAGGTGTTACATTACAAAGCAAGTTAGTTTACTGACGATTTCAAGATTGCCTTGTGGTTTTTATGCTTCAGAGCATGAGATTTATTGGTAGTGACACAGGATTAAACCTGAGGATATATGATTACAAACGTCCACGTGGCAAAGCTTGGCTTTCAAAATTCAAATTGTCTACAAAGTAGAAACTGCTATTTTTTGAAAGCCAAAGTAAAAAGTAAAAAATAAAGTATCATATCTCATTTATAGATCTTGTTCCTTCCTCTGAAAGATACTGAAAGCTTAGGTAGCAGAGTTGTTTTAAAGTATATTCTCTTTTACATTTAGGCAAAGATATGATTTAAGAGCGTGCTCGTCACTATAGCCATGCCTTTTATGCTGTGAGCTATTGAAATATGAATACACCACTAATTCTTTGCAACTACCAGACTGTAAATCAAACATGCCACTTAGTAAACGACCCTTATTCTTCATTTCTGTTCCTTATTAAAGAGTACTAGCTATTTGTGGAAACCACAAGAAAACATAGAAAGTTTGGAGAAAAATGTTTTAATCTGTCATTCCCCTAAGGCAATTTGCATCCTTTGAAGCTCTCTCTGTGTAATGAAACAAACAACTAGTAGGAAGGTGAAAATTTTACTCAAACAGTTTTTTAGAGTTTACATTTTTGTTTTTTTCATGGAGCGCTAAGTAATTGATGTTATTTTTCCTCATTGAATTCTCCAGTTGTTTTAATGATAGGTAATTAGAAAGAAAAATTCACTAAGAAATAAAATGGTTTCACAAAGTGATGAATTATAAAGATAATTTCTCTTGAGATACAGTAAATTTAGCAGTGACACTAAAAAATTAATTCAGCCCAATCATAATAATAACAACTCCCATTTACTGAATATTTACTATGCACTGGCCACTCATCTGGCCCACTCAGAGCTGAGAATCCATTGGCTTCAGCAACAAGCAAGTCATTGCTGTTTGCCAAGATCACTTTCAGGAGAGTGGGGCTAGAAGCCAGGTTTCAATGGATTAAGAAGGAATGGGAAAGGAGAAAGTAGAAACAGCTATTATGGACACAAAATTACCCATGAAGAGAAAAAAGAAATTCCGCAGAAGCTGACGGGAAATATGGAATTTAATAAGAAAAGTATTTTGTTTTTGTTGTTGTTGTTGTTGTTGTTGTTGTTTTAAGATAGGAGAGAACTGAGCACATACGAATGAAACCTGGAATAGCACTCTGAAAGTACAGAAAGGAAATAAGATAATCTACTGGGCAAGGCAACTAAGGGATTAGGAAGAGGAGGAGGGTTTCAGGAAATGATATCCCCTCTGTATTTCAGATTTCACTGAACCCTACTGGACGTATTTATCCTTGGGGATCTTATAAGCACCTCAACTCATCAACTCCACCTCCACCCCCAAACCCTCGGATTTTGCTTTCTTTCTTGAAAAATTGCACCATTATCCACCTACATTCCTAAACCAAAAATCTAGACCTGATGCTGGATCATCCCTTTTTCTATCCCTGCATCTTATTACCAACTTATGTTCATTTTATCTTTTAAAAATAGGTATTTTGGGGCCGGGCGCCGTGGCTCAAGCCTGTAATCCCAGCACTTTGGGAGGCTGAGACGGGCGGATCATGAGGTCAGGAGATCGAGACCATCCTGGCTAACACGGTGAAACCCCGTCTCTACTAAAAAAAAATACAAAAAAATAGCCGGGCGAGGTGGCGGGCGCCTGTAGTCCCAGCTACTGGGGAGGCTGAGGCAGGAGAATGGCGGGAACCCACGAGGCGGAGTTTGCAGTGAGCTGAGATCCCGCCACTGCACTCCAGCCTGGGCAACAGAGCGAGACTCCATCTCAAAAAAAAAAAAATAGGTATTTTAATAACAGATGCTGGTAAGGCTGTGGAGAAATAGGAATGCTTTTACATTGTTGGTGGGAATGTAAATTAGTTCAAGCACTGTGGGAGACAGTGTGGCAATTCCTCAAGGATCTAGAACTAGAAATACCATTTGATCCAGCAATCCCATTACTGGGTATATAACCAAGGAAATAGAAATCATATTATTATAAATATACATGCACACGTATGTTCACTCTAGCACTAGTCTTAATAGCAAAGACATGGAATCAACCCACATGCTCATCAATGATAGACTGAATAAAGAAAATATGGTACATATACACCATGGAATACTATGCAGCCCTGAAAAGAAATGAGACCATGTTCTTTGCAGGGACATGGATGGAGCTGGAAGCCATTATCCTCAGCAAACTAACACAAGAACAGAAAACCAAACACCACATGCTCTCACTTATAAGTGGGAACTGAACAATGACAACATATAAACACAGGGAAGGGGACAATACACACTAGGGCCTGTTGGGGGGGGTAGGGGGAGGGAGAGCATTAGGATACGTAGCTAATGCATGAGAGGCTTAATACCTAGGTGATGGGTTGATAGGTGCTGCAAACCACCATGGCACATGTTTACATATGTAACAAACCTGCATGTCCCATACATGTATCCTAGAACTTACAAGGAAAGAAAATAAAATTTTTAAAAGTAGATATTTTATTTCTTCTGAAGATTTTTTCCTGTATATCCAAGATTTAAATATTCAAGTCCAGGTTAGGTGTCCTATAATATCCATTGGAATCTCATCAGAAAAACTACTCTAGGTATTCCAGCCTAAGGGATTTAATACAAGGAAATAACTGTACAGAGGAAGAAAGAATTGAGAAGTTGAGGCAACTGAGTGAATAACACAAGAGAGCAAACTACCACCTCTAGAGTTTGAGGAACCAGTAGAAGTATCATTACTAGAAACAATGGTAAAGTGGTTCATGCTTAACACCCAGCTGTCTGGGGATAAACAAAACTTTACTGCCAATTTCTGTGGTGTTAATATCATACCATGGCTGATTTCAAGATACCAACATTTCACTAAACGCAGAGCTGGGAAGAGATGAAGAGATTCAGCTCTTATGAGTTCACACACCAGAAACCAGAAGCTGAGCCTGTCAAGCAGAATTTGGAGCCGTGCAAAAGAGGCTGCTGTTTCCAAAATGCTGCCTGAGTAGAGCAAGAGGACAAGTACATTGGCTTCTACAGTCCTCCCATCTTTCATTCTCCTTTTGATTCCTTCCTTCTGTCAAACTCAGCCAAAATCGTGCCAAGCCTGGGAAATGTAGCCTGAAAGTTTATGTCTCTGAGATACAGAGCAGAGCTGCAGTAGGGCAAGGAATGGATTCAAGAACCAATGGTTAAAAGACTGACACCCACACCTAAGGGCTCTTGGAGAACTTCTACCTCCATTATAACTCATCTATATGTTCTGTGAAGACGGGGACCACTGCATAGCCCAGAGGCTAACATTCATCAAGCATCAATAAATATTTTACAGAATAAATGAATGATTTATTAGCAAATATAATGTCAGCATTTAATAATCAGAAAATCTGTGCTTCTTTGTGTATATATGACTTCCTATGAAATTGCCACATTTCTTGGTATAGTGGAGCTATAACTTGTCAAAATAGCACACACAAGTATTATGGTGTTTGACCTTCTCTAATAATTCTCATTTGTGCCTTATCCCTTTCATCCCATCCCATACAGTTTGTTGGAAAACTGAAAGCTGTTGTTTGATCTGAGGGCTCTTGTAATTTAAACATTCCCAAATTATTTACAAATTGACGTCTTAAGAATTATCACTAACCTGGTATATTCTACAAGTTCTCTATCCATCTGGGACATCCATCCATTACCTCTCCATCTGGCAACTCCAAAGCCCTTAGTTAGAATCTTCATCTCTATTGCTAGTTCCTGCCGACGGACAAACTGTTTCAATTTCCACCAGTCCTATGTCTGGTCCGACTTCTGTTTCTAGCTACAGTCAACAGAGTCAAATGTGTTCCATTTGAAGGACCATATTTGTAGTAGAATTTTCCTGTGGATCTAATCCCAATGGTGCCTTTGATTCATGTGCCTGCCTTTGTTCAAATATATATTTAGATTGATTTATAAATCTTGCCAAATATGAGCAAAGTTGGAAATCTGTTAAAGTAGTATGGATAGATTTAATCACTAGTATATTATTGCAATAAAAAGTCCAGCCTGACTTGAACTCAGATTTGATTTGTATAGAAGCAACAGAGTGTTTTAAAGGGGGAATTAAGAAACAGGGAGGTGGAAAGGCAGAGCAAGATAACGAATAGAAGCCTCCACCAATTGTTCTTCCTGTAAGAACACCAACTTTGACAATTCTCTACACACAGAAAAAGCACCTACATAAGAACCGACAATCAAGAAAGCGATCACAGTACCTGGTTTTAACTTCATATTGCTGAAAGAAGAACTGAAGAAGGTGGAAAACACGGTCTTGAATGGCTGAGCCACCTCTCTCCCATCCCCCAGCAATGGATGTGTGGTGTGGAGAGAGAATCTGTGCACTTGTGGGAGGGAGAGCACAGTGATTGTTCAACTTTGCATTGAAACTCAGTGCGGCCAATACCAGGCAGAGCTCAGTGGATGCCCACAAAGGGAGCATTCAGACCAGCTCTATCAGGAGAAGAATTGTCCATTTCAGCAGTTGGAGCTTGAGTTTCAGCAATCCTCATCATCATGGGCTAAGGGGCTCTGGGGTTCTGAAATAACTTTTTTGTTTTTTGAGATGGAGTTTTTTGCTCTTGTTGCCCAGGCTGGAGTGCAATGTTGCGATCTTGGCTCACTGCAACCTCCACCTCCTGGGTTCAAGAGATTTTCCTGCCTCAGCCTCCTGAATAGCTGGGATTACAAGCACCCACTACCACAGTCAGCTAATTTTTTATGTTTTTAGTAGAGACAGGGTTTCACCATGTTGTCCAGGCTGATTTTGAACTCCTGACCTCAGATGATCCACCCACCTCAGTCTCTCAAAGTGCTGGGATTACAGGCATGAGCCACCACGCACAGCCCTAAATTAACTCTAAAGCCTGTCTAGATCACAAGGACTGCAACTCCTAGGCAGGTCCTACTGCCGTGCTGGCCTCGGAGCCAGTGGACTTGGAGGGGCACATGACCTACTGAGGCACCAGTTAGGATGGCTAAGGCAGTGCTCGCATCACCCCTCCCCCAGCCTCAGGCAGCACAGTGTGCAGCTCCAAAAGAGACCCTTTCTTTTAATTGAGGAGAAGAGAGGGAAGAGTAATGAGGACTTTGTCTTGCAGCTTGTATTCCAGCCCAGCCACTTTAGAATAAGGCATCAGGCAGAGCCCTGAGTCTCCTCTTCCAGGCCCTAGCTCCTGGATAGCATTTCCAGACATACCGTGGGCCAGAAGGGACTCTACTGCCCTGCAGGGAAGGACCCAGACCTGGTAGAATTCATCACCTGCTCACTAAAGAGACCTTGGGCTCTGAATAATCAGCAGCAGTAACTAGATAGTACACACCATAGGCCTTGGGGCGAGGCTCCTCTGCTTGTGGAAAGGGGAGAAAAGAGTGGGAAGAACTGCATCTCATGGTTTGAGTGCCAGCTCAGCTGCAGTATAAAAGAACACCAGGTAGATTTCTAAGTCTTCCAACTCCAGGCCCTGGCTCCCAAACAGCATCTCTGGACCTGCCAGGGGCCCAGAGTAACTAACTGCCCTGAAGAGAAGGACACAAAACTGGCTGACTTTGCCACCTGCTGATTGTATGACCCTAGGGCCTTGAGCGAACATAGGTGGTACAGGCAGTGGTTACAGCAGGCCTCAGGCAAGACCCATTGCTGTGCTGGCTGCAGCACAATCCCAGTGGTGGTGAAAAAAGGAGAGAAGATCAAAATAAATAAAATAAAAGATGAGAAAGGAGACATCATAACTGATAAAACAGAAATCCAAAGGAACATTAGAGCCTACTATGAGCAACTATATGCCAATAAATGGGAAAATCTAGAAGAAATGGACAAATGCCTAGACAAACAACCTACCAAGACTGAACCAAGAAGACATAAAAAACCTGAACAGACCAATAACAAATAATGAGATCAAAGCCTAAAGAAAATCTCCCAACAAAGAAAAGCCTGGGGCCCAAAGCCTTCACGGCAAAATTTTACCAAACATTTAAAAAAGAACTAATACCAATCCTACTCAAACTATTGTTTAAAAAAAAAAAATAGAGGTGAAGGGAATTCGTCCAAACTCATTCTTTGTTGCCAGTATTACCCTGATACCAAAACCAGACAAAGACACATCAAAAAAAGAAAACAACAGGCTGATATCTCTGATGAACACTGACGCAAAAATCTTCAACAAAATACTAGCAAACAAAATTCAACACAACATTAGAAAGATCATTCATCATGACTAACTGGAATGTATCCGTGAGATGCAAGGATGTTTCAACATATACAAATCAATCAATGAGATATATCAAACCAACAGAATGAATGAACAGCAGAAACCATAAGATCATTTAAATTGATGCTGAAAAAGCATTTGATAAAATTCAACATCCCTTTCTGATAAAAACTCTCAAAAAACTTGGTGTAGAAAGAACATACCTCAACATAATAAAAGCTGTACATGATAGACCCACGGTTAATATCATGCTAAATTAGGAAAAACTGAAAGCTTTGAAGGTCTGAAACACAACAAGGATGCCCACTTCCACCACTATTATTCAACATAGTACTGAAATCTCTAGCTAGAGCAATCAGACAAGAGAAAGAAATAAAGGTCATCTAAATAGGAAAGAAAAAAGTCGAATTATCCTTGTTCATTGATGATATGATCTTATATTTGGAAAAACCTAAAGACTCCACCAAGAAACTATTTGAATTGAAAAACAAATTTAGTAAAGTTACAGGATACAAAATCAACATATGAAAATCAGCCGTATTTCCACATGCCAACAGTGAACAATCTGAAAAAGAAATCAAGAAAGTAATTCCATTTACAATAGCTGCAAATGAAATTAAATGCCTAGGAATTAACCAAAGAAGTGGAAGGGCTCTACAATAAAAACTATAAAACATTGTGAAAGAAATTAAAGATGACACAGAAAAAATGGAAAGATACTTCACGTTCATGGATTGGAAGAATCAATATTTAAAATGTCCGTGCTACCCAAAGCAATCTGCAGATTCAATGGAATCTCTATCAAAATACCAATAACATGCTTCATATAAACATAAAAAAATCCTAAAATTTATATGGAACCACAAAAGACCCAGAATAGCCAAAACTATCCTGAGCAAAAAGAACAAAGCTGGAGGAATCATATTACCTGATTTCAACTCATACTGCAGAGCTATAGTAACCAAAACGGGATGCTACTAGCATAAAAACAGACACATAGACCAATGGAACAGAATAGAGAACCCAGAAACAAATTCATACATCTGCAGTGACATCATTTTTGACAAAGGTGCTGAAAACACACACTGGGAAAAGGATGGTGTCTTTAATAAATGGTTCTTGGAAAACTGGATATCCATATGCAGAAGCATGAAACTAGACTCTTCTTTCCATATACAAAATTCAAATCAAAATGGATGAAAGACTTAAATCTAAGGCATAAAACCATGAAACTACCACAAGAAAATATTGGAGAAAATCCCCAAGACGTTGGTTTGGGCAATTATTTTTTAGTAAAACTCCACAAGCACAGGCAGCCAAAGCAAAAATGGACAAACACGATCGCATCAAGTTAAAAAGCTTATGCACGGCAAAGAACACAATCAACAAAGTGAAAAGACAACCTACAGAAAGGGAGAAAATATTTGCAAACTACCCATCTGACAAAGGATTCATAACTCTATAAGAAAAAAATCTAATAATCCATTTAAAAATAGGCAAAATATCTGAATAGATATTTTTCAAAAGAAGACATACAAATGGCAAATTAAAAATTGCTTGTCATCATTGATCATCAGAGAAATGCAAATCAACTACAATGAGATATCATCTCAATTCAGGTAAAATGGCTTATATCCAAAAGAGAGGCAATAACAAATACTGGTGAGGATGTGGAGAAAAGGGAACCCTTGCACATGTTGGTGAGAATGTAAATTAGCACAACCACTATGAAGAACAGTATGAAGCTTCCTCAAAATGTAAAAATAGAGCTTGTATACAGCCCAGCAATCCCACTACTAGGTATACACCCAAAATAAAGAAAATCAGTATATTGCAGAGATATTTGCACTCCCATGTTTATTGCAGCACTATTCACAATGGCCAGGATTTGGAGGCATCCTAAATGTCCATCAACAGATGAATGGATAAAGAAAAGATAGTGTATATACACAACGGATTACTATTCAACCATAAAAAGGAGATCCTGTCGTTTACGACAACATAGAACTGGAGGTCATTACATTAAGTGAAATAAGCCACAGAAAGACAAACTTCCCATGCTTTCACTTATTTGTGGAGCTAAAAATTAAAAGAGTTGAATTCATGGAGATAGAGAGTAGAATGATGGTGGGGGAAGGGGTGATGATCAATGGGTACAAAGAAATAGAAAGAATGAATAAGATCTAATAATTGACAGCACCATAAGGTGACTGTAGTCAATAATAATTTAATTGTACATTTTAAAATAACTAGAAGAGTATAATTGTATTGTTCATAATACAAAGCATAAAACACTTGAGGTGATGAATACCCCCATTTACCCTGATGTGAGGATTATACATTATATGTCTGTATCAAGATATCCCATATATCCCATAAATAGATATACCTACTATGTACTCACACAAATTTTTTTTTTTTAATTTCAGTAAATAAAAATAAAAAAGAAACAGGGAGTAGGTGATCAGGGCCTCAGTATAGTCAAGAAGGTGAAAAGTTACAAAAACGGGGAAGCAGTATAGGTCCATGTGAAACCCACCTGGGTTTGTTAATTGGCACTTACTGAATTTAGGTTCTCATGAAGGCTGGGCAAAAGGGACCCTATCTTTAAGTGTTGGCTGAAACAAAGAGTAAATTAACTTGCCAGCCTTGAGTTTTCTCAGTCAAGTACTTTAAGGGGGGTTAGGATCGTCCTAGGGATGAGAGCATAAGCTGTTAGAAACTATGTTAATGTTATAAGACTTTGTAGGCCAAGGTTAAGGCCTAGTCCACAGTAAGGATCAAAGAAGCCTGGTTAGAACTTGGTCAAAGAGAGAATCTTTGTCAGTCTCCAGCCAAAGTCCACTCTCAGCTCACTCTCCCTAGCTATCCCCTCTATCAGAAAGTATAAGAAGGCCATTAAAATCAGAGTTAAATGTCTTCTCCACCTATAGCACAAGCTCTCTTAGAGCAGAAACTAGGCTTATTATACTTCTGAACTACTTCCCCTGTAAATTTATCAATTTTTCTCCACATTCACTGCCATCCAGTAGTAGATCAAATGGTGGGTGAGCTCTTCCTCTGGTGCAAGCAGTTAAAAGAGGTATATTATTTATAGAGCATTTTAAAGCATCTGTTTTTATGATTACCATATGCTGGTGATTCTAAACAATTTTATCATTTTATCAGTGATAAAAATACTTCTCCTCTTCCAAATCTTTTGTGGATCTAATTTCTAGATAATATTCCTGGTTACTATTAAGTTTTAATAATGTATACATAAGTTTTAAATTAGCACATTTTTATCCCTTATCCTTTAACAACTGTTGTATCCTTTAACAACTATTATATTTTTACAGGAAAATTAATTCAGAGAATTAATTGTTTAATTAATTAATTAGTTGTACAGTCAGCATTTAATACCTATTGGTTCAGCACATGCTTTCATTTTAATATAAATGTTAATGGTTCAGAAATCATTTGAGCTTATTTTGGATATTGTATATAATTTTCATTGTTTCTTTTAAACAGTAGATTCAGAATATATGATGACAGCACAGTGATTGTGAAGACAAGGAAGCAGAATTTGAGTTACTTCAATTCTGTCATTCTATGTTGACCACTTAAAGCCTGTCTTAGTCCATTTGTGTTGTATAAAGAAATTCATGAGGCTAAGTGATTTATAAAGAAAAGAGGTTAATTTGGCTTATGGTTCTGCAGGCTGTACAAGATGCTGCAGGCACCAGCATCTGCTTCTGGTGGGGGCTTCAGGATGCTTCCCCTCTTGGCCGAAGGCAAAGGAGAGCTGGCCTGCAGGGATCACACAGCCAGAGAAGTGAGAGAGAGAAGAGGAGCTGCCAGGCTCTTTTCAACAATCAGTTCTTGCGGGAACTAAGAGTAAGAACTCACATACAAGAAAATGTCTCCAAGTCATGCATGCAGGATCTGCCCCCATGACCCAAACACCGTGCACCAGGCCCTACCTCCAACATTAAGGATTAAATTTCAATATGAGACTTGCTGGGGGACAAACAGGCCATATCCAAGTCATGGCAGGACAAAAAAGTGAAAGTGTGAATTATGAGATGTAATATTTTTGTTTCTTAACTACAAATTTTAGTTTACCCCAATGAAGAGTACCTTTAAAATTAAAAAAAATAAATTAGTAAACATCTTAAAGCCAAACAATCAAGAAAACAAAATATTTAATCAGTGTTATCAACTCGTTGTTCCCAAATTGTATTTTTTTGCAGACATTTTGGTTTTATTAAAACGCACTTATTATCAAAACACTATTTACATAAGATATTATAATAGCTCTATAACCTGACATTAAAGTTCAAAATGTTAAATAGAAACAAAAATAATTGAATGAATACTATTTTTTCCTATTTTGTGCTTGCTTATTTATTTTTTAATTTTTTAAAAATTGGCATGATTATACACACAAAGTTCAATGAAAAAATCCTTCCTTGTATTTCTTTTTTAGCCATTATTGTTATAAGCTGTTTATTTCACATGATGATTGCTGAAAATAATTTGTCACATGGGGAGGTATTAAAAAATTAGGTACTCCACTGTGAAATGCACCAGGTATACTCATGCTATCACCCAGCCTAATCACATTCACTGTCTTCTCTCAAATCATAGACCCTACCTCGTGTCTGGATTTCTTCCCACTCAGGCACTCTTACAATCTGTTTTCCATACAAAAGTCAGATTGACCTTTCCAAAAAACAGTTCTGATCATATCCACCACCTTTTCTATAAATCCTTTCATGAAGTCAAAATGGTCTAATACGAACTAATTCACTCAATATTTATTTAGCGTAATCTCTCATGCAAATCTCTTCTCCAGTGATTATTTTGTAAGGCCCTCATTGTAAAGACATGCTCAAAAACATTCAAGAAAACATCAAAAAAAAGGTAAAAGTTAAATGACAAAAACTGGATAAATGTATTTTCAAATTATATCACAAATAAAGTGTTAATATCTCTTATGTTGAAGACCTTCTGGAAAACAAGAAGAGAAAGGCTAATAGCCCTATAGAAAAATGGACAAAAGATACCAGGAAAGAACCCACAAATAAACACAACAATATGCTCAATCTCTAATATAATAAAAGAATGCAATTAAAAGTACACTGATGAGATTGGCAGAAATCCAAAAGTTTGACAACGTACTCTATTAAGGTGACTAAAGGGAAAAAGGCTCTCTTAGACTTCATTGGTAAGAAGAATCTACAATGATATAATCTTTATCATGCAGAATTTAGTTATAACCAACAAAATTATATATGTATTTATTTTTCTATCTCCCCTCTATAATAACCATGTCTAGGAAT
Organism: Macaca thibetana thibetana; assembly: GCF_024542745.1. Classification (NCBI taxonomy): domain Eukaryota; kingdom Metazoa; phylum Chordata; class Mammalia; order Primates; family Cercopithecidae; genus Macaca; species Macaca thibetana. Next base: position 181,666,304 of record NC_065580.1, on the reverse strand, counting down.
GTCTTTCAAAGATAACACTGGGGAAAGGGTAGATGGGGTGAAAGGTTCCTGAGGGTTGCTTTTACTCTTCTCTATACTTTTGTGCTTATTTATAAATATCTACAATGAAAGGTTTTAAAAATTAATCTTTGCTGGTGTTTTCTCTTGACCGTGGTATCCTATCACCTTAGCCTGGGTTTCCCAAAAAGTGAAGACTAAGAGAAAAGATGCTGCCTGACTGGACTACTCAGAAGTGTGATGGAGGGAGGGTGGTAAACAGGAAATAAGAGAGGGTCTTCACAAAGATGCATTGTTGAGTTGGCCACCACGTGAGGCTGCTCACATCATGATGAAATGAACCTCAGCAACAGACACAGCCTCAGAGAGACCCCAGGGCAGGAAGTGAGTGGCACAGCTGGTATACCCGTGTCCTTGTTCTGCTAGGGTACCCATGGGATTAGAAGTCAAGCCTATGCAGAATTACCTTTCATATCTGTGGCTGCACAAAGAGGGGAGGCAGGGAGAATTTGATATGTGGCAAGAGAGCTGTATGCTACCCCTGAAAAGGGATTATTAACACTTGATGTGAGTTGTAGAACTTGCCTTTGACTTGGCACAATAAAATGAATCATCGGATTCATTTCGGGAATATTGATATTAAACAGCCAAACTCTTAATAGGTAATTTTATGATTACTGTCTTTACCAAGATACACAGCTTCCTCAGGAGAGTACAGTATATATTAAACCTAGAAAATTATACTATAGATGCTAAGAGTTCAAATAATATATGCCAACCTATAAGAAAGCCAGTCGTAAATAGTTTTCACTGATGCATGGCAGAATATTTAAATATTTAGCATATTTAATACATTAAATACGGTAATGAAGTGGGAGAACCATCTCAAATCTATATACACACACATATGACATAATGCATTGTAAAATAGTGTAGTATAATCTATATATGTACATTACTACTGACTTTGAAATGCTGATAATAAAAACAGAGGAGAAGTAAGCTGGCATCACATGTGCTCTGTAAGCAGTTATTGAGGCAACGATACAACAGCCAAGGGCTCATTTTGAAGTGCTGATTACTTCTTTGTGCCAGACAGAAGTGAGAGTCAAAGTGATTTACTCTGAGAACTTTGACTGCATTACTGTGAAATCATTTACACAATGCTAAATGATTTGAATACCCACGAAGTCCGTAGGTCCCCAGAGCATGTTCTTTTGCATTTCCCTGCATTTCTTCCACCAAAGTCAGATATTATGTGAAGTAATGAGTCTGGAATTCATAAGCAGACAAAATTTCTATTGACTTCAATCATATGGGCCAATGAAAAGGTTGTTATCTTCCAAAATGGTCTTCCAACCTATGTTAGTTTCCTATTGCTGCCGTAACAAATAAACACAAATTGCCACAAATTATGGGAAATAATCATAGCCACCTTGGTGGTTTAAAACAACAGAAATTTATTTACTCACAGTTCTAGAAGCCAGAAGTCCAAAATCAAAGTAACAGTGACCGTGCTTCCTCCTGAGGCTCTTGGAGATAATCCATCCCTTGCCTCTTCTGGCTTCTGGCAGCTGCTAGCATTCCTTGCATTCCTTGACTTGCCAGCCCTATCATTCCAATCTCTGCCTCTATCTTCACATTGCCTTCCCTATGTGTATAGCAGATCTCCCTCCACCACTTAGGTCTTCTTATGAGGACATTCATGATGACATTTAGGGCCCACCAGCTAATCCAGGTATATCTTCTCATCTCAAGATCCTTAACTTAATCACACCTGTAAAGACCCTTTATGCAAGTAAGGTAACATTTACAACATTTGCATGTTCTAGACATTACCACTTGATATCTTTGGGGCCACAATGTAGCTTACCTCAACAACTATGCATTATTCTATTGTGATATTGTCTGTCATGCTTATTGCCACAATTCAAAAAAAAAAAAAAGTCTGTGCCCCCCTACCTATTCACATACTCATCCTAAGATTAGCGATAAAAGCCGGGCGCGGTGGCTCAAGCCTGTAATCCCAGCACTTTGGGAGGCCGAGAAGGGTGGATCACGAGGCCAGGAGATCGAGACCATCCTGACTAACACGATGAAACCCCGTCTCTACTAAAAATACAAAAAACTAGCCGGGCGAGGTGGCGGCGCCTGTAGTCCCAGCAACTCGGGAGGCTGAGGCAGGAGAATGGCGTGAACCCGGGAGGCAGAGCTTGCAGTGAGCCGAGATCGCACCACTGCACTCCAGCCTGGGCGACAGAGGGAGACTCCCCCTCAAAACAAAAAAAGAAAGAAAGAAAAAAAGATTAGTGATAATTTTGTTTCCAAGACAGAAGACAGCACACTTTTTCTGAAGAGGGCCAGATAATAAACTTTTAAGAACTTGTCAACCATGTGATCTCTGTTATAACTGTTCCAATCCTTTCTTATACGTTCTGTAACAAATTGACACAAATTTTGTGACTCAAAACAACACAAAGTTATTACCTTCCAGTTCTATAGGTTAGAAATGCAACAATGTTCTCCCTGGGCTGAAATCAAGATGACAGCAAGATTATGTTTCTTCTGGAGGCTTGAGGAGAAAGTCTCTTTCCTTGAATTCACCAGCTTCACATTTCCTGGTTTATGGTCTTCTCTCTCCATCTCCAAAGCCAGCAGCAGGTCCAGTGCTTCTGAGATGACATCACTGCAACTTTTTTCTCTGCCTCCCTCTTCCACTTTCAAGAACTCTTATGATTACATTGAGCCCACCCAAATAATTCCGGATAATCTCCTTGTTTTAAATCAATTGATTAGCAATCTTAATTGATCTGCAATCTTAATTCCCCTTTTTATTATCATATAGCATTCACAAGTTCTGGGAATCAGGATGTAACATCTTTGAGAAACCATTATTCTACCTACCATAAGGAACATGCAAATATCTGTATTTTACTCCCAACCAGAACTTAGAAGGTGGCAGAACCTCTGATGAGGGACAAATGTAGAGACCCAAAGAGGCTAAAACGTAAACACCCTGACCTTGAGAGCAGCTACAAATTTCTTTTTTTCATCAACTTTTTTTTTTAAGTAAGTTCCGGGGTACGTGTGCAGGATGTGCAGGTTTATTACATAGGTAAACATGTGTAAATTTCTTGTATCAAAGAGGACCATATGACAAGGCATCTCTGGAACCGAACCAGAACAGTTTTGCAGTTGTCAACCAAGGCACCCAGAAATAAAAGGAACAAGAAAGCAATGTTGGCCATCTTAAACTAAGTACCAGGGACCTCCCCTATATTCATGGAATAATGTGAATTAAACTGATTAATTCACATTAAGTTAATATGGAATAAAGTTTCACGTAGTTTCTTACATGAAGGTAAGAAATGAGTTCAAGTAATGACTGATATTGGATGTCCTGCCGGTCAGATAATTGGGAACTCAGACACAGAGTACATTTGATTTGGAAAAGTAGAAGAATATGACATTCTTATTATTGCCACCATAACACAGAACATATTTATACGTATCTTCAAAATATATAATATGTTTTATTCCTTTCCTTCTCTGACTTCCTAATATTGCAACCTTCCTGCTCAAAAGCCTTAAATAGTTCAGCAATTCTGAGTCTGGTGTTAAAGATCCCTCCCTCTACTCTTACACTAAGATCTGATTCAATTTTACCTTTGGTAATTTATTATTAAATACTAACTTTTACATATTATGATTTCCAGCTAAATTACAATATTTTCTGTTTCCTGTTATTAAATATTTTTATAATGTTTTCCTGCTTTGAAAGTCTTTTTCCACCCCATCTTTACACCTCTAAATCCTACCTATATTCATGATCTTTTGCAAATCCTATTTTTTTTCATAAATTCTTCCCAGATCTTTCCAACTGAATTATTGGGGAACCCCCACTCTATTTATATAGATCTTTAATTGCTATAGTCTTCTCACAGTTTATCAGTCAGGTGCAGTCAGAAAAAAACAGAAACCACACTAGGTACTCCAACAAGGAGGATTTAATATAGGGGCTGGTTATACAGATGTTTGAGGGATGAAAGAGCAACAGAAAACACTAAAGGTTAGCAAGAGATAACAAGCAGCTATTTCTCATAGAGCTGGAAGAATAAAAAATAAGAGGTTAGACTGTTAAAGCTTAGGATCTCACAAAAGGAGAATTATATAACTGTGACTTGGATTTTTTTTTTTTTCAAACAGGGTCTTGCTCTGTCACCCAGGCTGGGTGGCACTGGCATGAGCATAGCTCATTGCAGCCTTGAACTCCTGGGCTCAGATGACCCTCCTGTCTCAGCCTCCTGAGTAGCTAAGACTACAGGCAGGCACCACCACACCTGGCTAATTATTATTATCATTATTTTATAGACAGTGTCTCACTACATTGCCAGGTTGGTCTCCAACTCCCAGCCTCATGCTATCTTCCTGCTTCTGCCTCACTGGGATTTCAGGCATGAGCCACCACAACTGGCAGGACTCAGACTTCTAAAAAATAGGCAATGCTTGATGGTGGTTAGTTCTTATGAAGGAGAGCAACCAACTGGTTTGGGAATTTGAAGGCAGTTGGACATCGAAACCAACTGGCACTGTCAAGACAACTGTTTCTACAGGGATGAAATGTTATTGCTGGAGAAAACTGTCACCATGCAGGTGAGAGCAAGAATAACAAATAGGAAAAAGGAGGTCCCTTCCTCCTTTCTTCCTGTGTTCCAGTCACTCTAGTGCTTCTTGGCAGAACCCAACAGGAGGCCAGATGGCAAATAAATCAGGGAAATGTTTGCTATGTCTTTAGCCACAGAATGGTAAGGCATTCTGGAAGACCAGTGAGGAAAGTTTTCTGAGGTGGCAATTCCTTCTGTAGCTTTAAATTTTTATCATATAGAAGTCGAAGGCCAGGTGCGGTGGCTCATGCCTGTCATCCCAGCACTTTGGGAGGCCGAGGCAGGCAGATCACTTGAGGTCTGGAGTTCAAGACCAGCCTGGCCTATATGGTGAAACCCCATCTCTACTAAAAATAAAAGAATTAGCCAGGTGTGGTGGTGGGCATCTGTAATCCCAGCTACCACTGAAGGCCACTAGAGTCGTCCAAAGTGTGTTGGTGAAACACAATCCGTATTTGCCAGATAGATCTCTCTCAAGACCTTGGCAAGGCTAGGCTGCACAGGGGAAGAGTCCCCTCCACAGACCCTGAAATGTCTTTGAAAATTGCAACAATTCATTTTCTGTCCTGCTTGGTGATTTCCTGTGTCATTCCAACTTTATAGCTTATTATGCAACTTACTTTTTTTTCTCTCTCTCTTTTCAAAGAAGAGAGATCCCTCTAGTGGTTTGAGTGAGTCTCTGTTTTTCAGTAACCAAATGAGAACATGGAGAGAGAGCTCTTTTAATTTCCAAAGAGCTATGAGAGTTGACGAGCTGGGAGGAGAAAGAGATGAGTTGCAATAATAGGAGACACAAAGAAGCATGACTTGACGACACTCATACAGTACCTTTCTTTGCTATGTTGGCAGCAATCAAGGAATTTTATGAACCTTTAGAGACTTGTAAGATCCTTGCCACTGGTTTATCAGGATCTTTCTGATTATCATTTATGATTTATTCCCATTTTTTCATTTCTGTTCTTTCAGTTCATTTTTCTGCTATCTGCATTGCTTTTTGAGGAAGCAAATTTCCCTCACACTGCCAAGTCCACGTACAGCTTCCACGCATGATTCTATATGGAAGTAGTTGATGAAAAAGAGTTGGTTATCATGCTAATCACTGTATTAGAAGGAAAGACTCAAGAAAATCCATTTGCATTTCTGGTTTTGTGAATTTTACTTCATTACAGTGAGAGAAGAGGGTGACAGGGTGGGCCACTTTCTCTCTCTTCAATTCTAATGAAGCAGCTGGAAAGATTTAAAAATTAATTCTGCATAGTCAAAATCATTACAATGAGAGAGGAGGGTGACGGGATGGGCCACTCTCTCTCTCTCCAATTCTAATGAAGCAGCTGGAAAGATTTAAAAAATCATTCCGCATAGTCAAAATCAATTAAAAGAAGAACACTAGCAACCGGCAATTATTTACATTTTTTAAAAAGATGCCTGAGATTTAATTGGCTAAACAAAGTCTGCCTATATGTCAGTAACATTTTAACTAAGAATCCTACTGCAGACATTTAGCCAAAGTAGCTAACATGCTTGATATTCCACCTCTGCAGGGTTGGTTGGTTAAGCCCAAGGATGCATTTTCTGTCCCCTCCAACAATGACCAAGTGGAAGATCTTAAGAATGGGGCAAGTTTCTCAAACAACCCTGGAAAATAGGAAAGAAAAATCTCCCATGTTCAGTGTGCTTCTCTATAACAGCTGAGCTGCTTCAAGTATCCCAGAGAAAACGTGACTGAACATTGTTCATGCTAATTACCGTTTATCTAAAAACTACAGTTATTGGTTACAGACTGTTGTTTAGATACTATGGCAACAAATCATTTTTGTGAGCTGATGTGTTGAAACATATATTGTCCTTCAATATAAGCAATCAACAGCAATGGTGTTTCTTGTTCTACTTCAAATTGTTGGTCTCTGGAAAATCTATAGAACAAAATCTCTTAATATCACAGTACATTATGTGTTTCAGAAATTCTACATGAATTCATTCATGTACATTCATTCTACATGAATGAATAAAACGGCAATCAGTAAATGGAGGAGGTAAATAGACAATGAAGAAATGAAATTGGCTAATTCACAAGCCAGGGAATCTGTGAGGGGTACCAGAGTATGCCACCTCAAAATATGCCTCTTTGGATTATGGATTATTTTGAGCTAAAAGCCATTAAAAACCAGCAACAGGAAAAGCTCTAAAAATAAAGCACGGATTTTCCTTTTATTAGGGAAATCTCCATTTATAGAGGTGTTTCCCTCTCTCATACCAGGAAGAGGAGGACTCTTAACAACTCTTAACTCTTACCAATGGAGAAAGCACCAATTTAAATCTGCAAACAAATCTTAATAAATAACCCTTGTTTGCCATTCTTTTATCTTGTCACCTTCCCATAACTTGCCTCCTTCCACTCCCAACATGAAACCCTTTTTCTTTAGTCTAAGATGGTATATAATCCTAAATTCTAACCACGCCCATAGGTACATCTCTGGGTACTCGCGTGTGTAAGCACAACACATGTGTTAATGATATAGCAGTTAAAAAGAAATTATTTAGACAGATAGTGAGGCTAAAGAAGGTTTTCCTTTAAAAAAAAGAAATGCAGCCCTCAAATCATTTTCTTTTCTAAGAAAGAGCAGCCTGTAAAATCAAGCTGCAGACATAGACAAACAAGCTGGAAGCTTACATGGGTGAATGCTAGCAGTTGTGCCAATAGGAAAAGGCTACCTATGGCTAGGCATAATCAAAATGGCGGCTCTCGAACATGCACAGTAAGAAGCAGGCAAGATGGCACTGGCCAAGTGGAAAGCCATTTGCATAATAAGATTCAGGTGGTGCGACCAGCCTTCCCTGCCCCCACCCCTTGCTAAGTAAACGTCACACCTGGTGGAACCAATCGTGGGCCCTATGTAAATCAGACACTGCCTCTTCACGCCTGCCAGTAATATCTGCTGCGGCCGCTGCAGGCTGGCTTTTCCCTTTCAGAAACCTCTCTGTCGCAAGAGAGAGAGCGCTGCTGTCCTCTTTTCTTTCTTCTGCCAGTTAAACTTTCTGCTCCTTAACCTATCCACGTGTGTCCATGTTCTTACTCTTCTTGGTGCAAGATGATGAACCCTGGGTATTTACCCCAGACAAGGATGCCACTTCACTGATAAACTTCTGTTTTTCTTTTGTTAATCTGTTTTTGGACAGTCTAATTTATAGAGCCCCAGCTGAAGAATCTAAGATGGGTAGAAAAAACTATTTTTTCCTCACCTACATCTGTAATTACATTAGTTTGAGGGTAAATATGAAGCAATAAAGACCACTACTTGGTAATCTCCTTTACCTCTGTCATTTGGTTAATTTTAAAACAAAGTTATAGCTGGTTCTCATGATTCAGGTTTCATAAGCATTATGTCTAATACATCTGATTCATGTCTATTGTTTTAGCAATAACATGCCAACCTCATGGAAACCAAAAAGTATCTCGGACAGGTCTCAATCAATTTAGAAAGTTCATTTTGCCAAGGTTAAGGATGCACGCCTGAGAGGCAGGTCTGTGCCTTTCTCCAAAGATAGTTTTGAGGGCTTCAATATTTAAAGGTGAAAGGATGAGTATTTGGGAAAGAGGAAGAAATTTTCAAAAGGTGTCAGTAGACAAACGGTTGCATTCTTTTGAATCTTTGATCAGCCTTTCACTGAATACACAGTTTACATGTGGGTGGTGTGGAGGAATAGATCTTTATGTTGTCATCTAGCTCACTGAATCAGCATTTTTACATCAGAGGAAGCAATCGGATATGTGTTTGTCTCAAGTGATCAGAGGGATGACTTAGAGTTCTGTCCTTTGTCCTGCACCTGTAAAGATAAGCTGTCTATTTCACTGTCAGAGTAAAACTCAACAGAACCATTGTAGGGTAAAGATCTTGAAGCCCACAGGGAATTTCCTAGTGGGCAAATTGTGAGGGAGGTATATACTTTATATTTTTGTAGCTATCTTATTTAGGAATAAAATGGGAGGTAAGTTTGCCTGATGCAGTTCCCAGCTTGACCTTTCCCTTTGGCTTAGTGATTTGGGGGTCCCATATTTTCCTTTCACACTCATAATAAAATTGTAATAGTCTCAAAATGTGCAGGACCAAACTGACACATAAAGCTCCTTGAGAAGATACTAGAGTTTAAATGGGTCGGAAGGGCTCTTCCCATTCTAGGAGAAGGATCATGATACTATGATAAAGTCAATAATTTCAGCATCTTTTATTTATTTAACAAATAATATTGAGAAGCTGTGGTGGATTTATATCATATCAACTTAGCTAAGGTGTAACCATGGTTTTCAGACTTCCCTTCACTGCATAAACTCCAAGTTAAGTATGGGCCACAAATGACATTTGCAAAAACTGAGAAGTGGAAGTGAAACAGCAGCCTTAAAAAAATAAAATAAAATAAAATAAAATAAAATAAAATACAAATACTTGGAAGATCTGCACAGGTCCACTGGGCACCATTGCAACTCATGTACATTGTGCCCATCTGCTGGCTTGCCTTGAAGATGTAGGAGCCAAAGGAAAATGACCTCTTTGCACTTTGAAGTTTCACTGAAAATCAACTGACAAAAGGCAAATCAATAGCAGAAAAGGCTTGCACAATTTTATTTTAACATGCATAGCACAGGTGATTCTCAGGAGAATGATTACCCAATAACCCAATGAGGTACAGAAGCTTATATCATTTTTCATAGGGGAGAGGGGAGATGGGGAATGTGGACAATGCTTTTCAGAGGCAGCAAATGATTCTTAAGGAGAAGAAATTGACAGAAATTAACTTGTAAATGATTCTACTTGGAATTTGAATGAGCCAGAAAGGCAGGCATTCTCTTGTGAAAAATCCATCCTAGGTGCATTCCTCAGTCTTCTTTTCTGAGAGAGACAGGGGGACTTCAGGGAGAGGAAGAAGGTAGTCTTTTTCATTTGGAAATAAGATTTCATGGTGAAATAAGAAAATTCCAGAGAATCCCTTCTTGTGCTTGGGAGGAAGCAGCGTTGGGGGAAGAAGACAATATTAGAGGGACCTTGATTCTGAGGCAGCTTCTAAGGCCTGTCAGCATGTCAAAGTGCCAATCTTTGCAGTTTTATTTTCCAAGCCCCAAGAATAGCATAGGGCATATCTCAGTCCCAGTTTTTCTGCTCAATCAGACACCCCCTCAACTCTCTGACAAGCTTCTTCAACTCCCTGATCAGGTGATATTTAGTTCTATGACAAAGGGCTCAAACTTCGATTGAAGGTCGCCCCTTCAGCATTGAAACTGGAGGTTTGGAAAGACTGACATAGTTCTAATTCACCCGTTGGAGTTCCAGCTCATTCTCGTGGGTTCTAATTTCTTCTTGCTCTTCACCACTTTGCCTTCATCTTTTCTTCCCAGGTGGGTGTCTCCTGATTCAGACTTCAGAATCAGGCGCGAACACAATAGACTCTGTTAGACCATTTAAGCAACTTCCAAAATTACATAAGGCCAACTCCCTATTATACATTTTTTCTTATAAAAGGCAAACCAAAACCAAAACCACATTTTTCTCTCTACTCTCACACTGAACACAGAATGCCTCTGTGATCGAATTCGTGGGGTTTTTTTCCCCTCAACACACCAAGCAATTCTTTAGCAGAAACCAGTTGGATGTCCTATAACTCAAATCAATCCCACAGGTTAAGAGTCAGATCCCATAGGTTAAAAGCTCAATCCCACAAAACTGCCCCCCTACCTTAAGATGCCAATTACAAATCCCAGGTTGTGACCTGACCAATGTAATCCTGACCAATGGTTGTATCAACTGGAATTCCCAAGGTCTGCCTCCCTGTGTTCTATAATTTGCTAAGACAACTCACAGAACGGAGTGAAAGACTTTACTTACATTTACTGGTCTACTTTAAAGGATATTATACAGGATATAAATGAACAGCTAGATTTAAGAGATGGATACAAGTCTGGGGTGGGGGGGGTGTCACAATTTTCATCTTTCTCTGGGTTTGCCACCCTCTCAGCACCTCCACATGTTCAATAACCAGGAAGCTCATTAAATCTCATTGTTCAAGAGTTTTTATAGACTATCATCTCCAGCACCTTCCATCAGGTCAATGGATGGGGTTGAAAGTTCCAACCCTTTAATTCTCTAGTCACTTGGTCTTTCTGATAACTGGCAGCATCTTGAGGCTATCCAAGGGCCCTATCCTAAATCCCAGTATTAGGATAAATACAGGTATGATCAAAGGAGGTCCATGAATAACAAAAGACACTCTAATTACCTAGGAAATTCCTGTGGTTTTAGAAGCTAGGTGACAGTAACTGGGTACACAGATCAAATACATTTCACTCTTAAGGGCTCTGTTTTGTCAGACTGAACCTTGACTTATACAATGCCCACCATGTACCTAGCACTGATCATATGGATATAAAATAAAAATTAATTTTATATTCTGATGGTACAGATACAAAAATTAAGCCAATCTAGTGAAGAAGGCTGTGGTAGTTTATTAGGACTGCCATAATAAAATACCACAAACTGGGTGACTTAAACAACAGAAATTTATTTTCTCACAGCTCTGGAGGCTGGAAGTCCAAGCTCGAGGTATCAACATATTTAGCTTCTCCTGAGACCTCTTTCCTTGGCTTGCAGATGCTTATATTCTTGCTGTGTCCCCACATGGCCTTTCCTCTGTGTCTGTGCATTCCTGGTGTCTTTTCCTCTTTTAATAAGGACACTAGTCCTATTGGATTAGGGACTCACATTTTCTACAGCAGATACACCTGTTGGCAATAACTTAAGCATACCCTGAGAATGACCCTGTGGTCTGAGAAGAAGTGTGTTCAGACTTCTGAATCCCTGGCCCTTCCCTTTGAACACAGGCTGTCCAGTGGATCGAGGTCCTTTGTTTTGGGTTAAATAGTGATTGCTAGATGGATGGTACTTTGTGAAAATACTGTGTAAACTGCCTGCCTTTTACAAATGGTAGCACTTCTCCTGTCCAGCTCACTGCCACTGGACTGTCCCTGTAAGCAAGTTCCCCCAAAGAGCCCTATGTCTTATTCATTGCCTCCAGGTCTCTTCTTCAGCCTCTCAGACACAGCACCATCCTTATTGGAGTAAATAGGGGTTCAGGATGACACTTTTATGACCTCATTTAATCTTTATTACCTCTTTAAGGAACCTATCTCCATTATAGTCACATTTGAGGGTTAGGGCATCAACATATGAATTTGAGCTGGACACGATTATTTCCATGACAAAGGCAAGTAAATAGGAAAGTATAATTGCACCTGAAACATGCTAGATGCAATTATGAAATATCATGGAAATCCATACAAAAGAAATATAACACAGTTCTGGAAATGTAAATTCAGAGATAGAGTGATTATATAATGTATTATTCAAATAGGGACCCTTGTAAGAATGAAAAGGTATATTAAAAATAATTTAAAGGCACTAATTATTTTTCAGCAGGCATAATCTAGAACTTTCCCAGGAAAAGTCGGAGACATATGCACCCTGTTCAAAGAAGACCTAATGGAAGAAATACCATCTAAACCAAGACATAAAGGAGGAAGGGAAGTTGAGAAAAAGGTGAGAAAGAAGGGAATGTACTCCAGGTGACAAGGCAGAAAGAACATAGTCAGCAGAAAACAATAAGCTGGAGAAACAGTGTGCCATGTTTGGAGAACTGAAAGAGATTTCACATGGCTGAAATTTTGGGAGCAGAAGGTGTCAGGCAAGAAGCAAAGTTAAGCAGGATTTAGAGGATAACAGAATTCCTTAAAGAATTTGGACGTGGTCTGTAGCAGGTGTGGGCTATCAGAGTTTCAGTCATGGAAGCAGCATTGTTTGATTCACATTTTTGAAAGATCTCTCAGATTCCATCAAGACAGCAGACTCCATCAATTCCTGACTCTTACCAAATACCTCTTTTCCCCCAGGGATGAAGACCATCATCTGAAAGACCAAATAAATAACAGCCTTGGGAAACAATAAGGAATTCAGAAATGGAAGATTTGCATAAAAATAGAAATTAAACAGAATCAGATGGACAAAGAAGTCACAGGCCAACGTATGAACAAGAGAGAAAAAGATGTAAGAGAGAACCAAGGGTATCCCAACCTTATGCAGAAGAGATACAGGGCAAACATCAGTGCAGAACACTGAGGAAATCTATTTAGAGCAGCTGAGCAGGTCGGCCTCTACTCCTAACCTCCTCACTCCCAGATCTGAGGGGACTAACAAGTCAACTTCCATGGGCTGTCATTAAAGCTGGGCAATTTGAGTGTCAATAATGATAACTACAATAGATTGAAGTGCATCACATAAGCTTCAGTCTATAATGATACTCTGATAACACAGATTAGCTGCCACCAAAGAATACCAATAAATTGTTTTAAAACTGTTAAATAAAGGGAAAGATTGAAGCATTTATCTTGCTTTTTCTATATGAACTGCACCAAAGGGTAAACAGTACTAGATGGGATGCTTCTCTTTATAGAAATACTTCAGCTAATAAATGAGGAAGGAATAATTTAATTAGTACATAACCATTTTGCAATTCTAAATGAGGTAATGGAGTAGGTATTGATCAGCAATAGCTGCTAAAGCCATGAAAGAAAACCCAATAGACATTATGTGCCTCTGAACAGGAGAACATAATGTTACTTATGAATTAATTTTGCTAAAAGAAAAAGTTAAACCTGAATCTAATTAAACATCTAATCAAACCTTCAGATCAATTACAGGAAATTTAGAATGATACAGGTTACAATCAGAAAATCAACAGGACAAATCACCTACTTTTCTTAACAAACAAATTACAAAAATAAAATGAAAAAAAGAAATAGAGAAAGACTACAGATTAGAAGAGTAATCAGAGACATGCCTATCAATCACAATGTGTGGACCTTATTTATACCTTGATTTAAAGAAATCAACTGTACACCAAAATTGTGATATTTACGTCACAATTGCACACCTAAATACTGACTCAATATATGATGACTGAATAGTTTGAGTTAGGAATAAATGAGGAGAGGAGGCAGTTGCATACATCAATCCAAAGTTCTTGACAGACATCTGGACTGGGGAAATATATGTGGAAGTCAGAATCAACTATGAATTCTTGCTGAACACACACGAGCTGATGAGCTACAAAGCTGTGTTTAAAGCTGGGGTTATCAACCTCTGCACTACTGAGGTTTGGGGCCAGCCAATTCTGCGCTGTGTATTGTAAAATGTTTAGGTATATCCATAGCTTCTACACAACTAGATGTCAGTAGCATTCCCACATGCAGTTGTCACTACCAAAAATGTCTACAGATATTACCCAATGTCCTCTGGGGGACAGTGGGGGCAAAAGTGACCCCAGTTGAGAACCAGTGGTATGGAGTAAAAAGAGAAGAGGGCGGAGAATGAAGCCTCAAGGAATCATACAGACCCATCATTCAGTTACAATTCCATGGCTAACTGTGACCATGTCTCCAGACCCCAGTAGTCTCATCTGAGAAATGGACATGACATAATCTAATTCACGAAATGGGTGTGGCAATTATTTAATACTGAAAACACTTCTTAAAGTGAGAGCATATTCAAAGTGCCTGCCTTTGTAAGTGTCCATTACTATGGGCCTCTTATCTCTTCCCTTCTCCCTCAAAGCTCTTAGTCCAGTTTAGCTCCACCAAACTCCAGAGCAACATTTCTCCTCTTATCTCTCTCTTAGGAAACCTGGATCTTTGACTTTGCAGCTACAACGCGGAAGCAGTCCTGCTTCCTTGAAGCTGTTTAACGATTCCCAAGTTTCACCCACTTCCCAACCCTCCAGATGAAGGTACTTTGCATAAGTAAACTAGCAAGCAATCTCAAAAGCAAAGACAAGATGTTGTTCTTCCTGAAATTCAGTATCAGAGCCCACTCTTACACCTTCCCGAGAGCTTTCTCAGTATGATTAAGAAACACGTCCTCACTGGAACTTCTTGGATGAAAAGGTAGACAAAAATGTATATTCTCAGTGAATTGGAAAGATTTTGCCAGGGGAAAGTTACTCTGTTGTAAAAGAGGTTCCCTTTCTTACTTAGGCTTTGAGAAAGGGGCCTGAAGTTTGTGCTTTACCTCTGTTTACCCAACATGATTTCCTTTCAGCAGTTATAACTTCCTTATTAAGAGTTTTACTGAGATATAGTTCTTACACCATACAATTCTATCATTTAAAGTGTGCAATGCAAGGATTCACAGTATATTCACAATGGTGTACACCATTACTGTAGCTAATTTTAGAACATTTTCATCACCGTCAAAGAAACCCTGTTTAGCCATCATTTTCCTACCACTTTATCCCCCCAATCCAGAGTACCAACAGATCCACTTTCTGTGCCTGTAGATTTGCCTATTCTGGATATTTCTTTTTTTTTTTTTTTTTGAGATGGAGTCTGGCTCTGTCGCTCAGGCTGGAGTGCGGTGGCCGGATCTCAGCTCACTGCAAGCCCCGCCTCCCGGGTTCACGCCATTCTCCTGCCTCAGCCTCCCGAGTAGCTGGGTGGATATTTCTTATAAATGGAATCATAATATGTGGTCTTTGGTGTCTGGCTTCTTTCACTTATGAAAATATGAAAAGCATAAAGTCTTCAAGGAGCTTCTCTGTTGTAGTATGTATCAGAATTCCCTTCTATGGCCAAATAACATTCCATTATATGGATATATCATATTTTGTTTACCCTCAGCCAACAACTAGTAAGAAAATGAGGACCTTAGTCATACAAGTTCAAGAAAATGAATCCTGCCAATAACCTGAGAGAGCCGGGAAACAGATTTCCCTAACTGAGCCTCCAGATGAAGATGCAACCAGCAGACACCTTGATTGCAACCATGAGACACTGATCAGAGAACCCAACTAAAGCATGCCAGATTTCTGATAATAAATTAATATTGTTGCAAGCCACTAAGTTAGTGGCTATTTTCTATCCAACATAGAAAACTACAACTAATACAGTGGCAAATGCCATTGTGTGTGTGTGTGTGTGTGTGTGTGTGTGTGTGCATGCATAGCTTTGTGTGCCCTAAGAGAACTTGGTGGCTTTGAAACACGGGCAGAACCTAACATGTATTCTTGCTGTTATTCTATATGCCTTTTGCATACCTATCATTGACTTATGTTTTATATCTAAATAGCTCTTTTACTACCCATCTTTCATACACATCTTCTATAATTAAATAAATTGTTAAGATTCTCATCTTGATGATAATGTAATAACCTACACAAGAGATTTGCTTGTTAATTTGTTTTGTCCTGAGAGGTAGAGTTCTAAACCCTTAAACCTTGCAAATGCTTTTCTGTTTTGAGTCCCAAGTTGCACTTATAAACAGAATGAGAGATAGAAGAAGACAGAGATTAGATACAAAGAGATTTAAAGTTCCTAGGTGAGTGGTAAACCTAAAAGAAAACCTGCAGTTTGTCTGTGTAACCTGCAGACCATTTAAATGTGGCTGTTATTGTTTAGTTAGCACAGTATTATATAAGGGCCTAAAACAATTTTATTCTGGTGATTTCAGAGTATAGTGTGGTATATATCTGTCATCAGAAGATTGCAGTCTGAATAAAATACAGTGCAAGATAAACTCCAATCACTTTTTTTCATTGTGGTATTAGCTCCAAAGCTCCCCCATTTTACCCAAAGACAGATGGACAACAAATAGTGTTCTGTTACTGGTACAGAGCTCAAACTGAATGGGATTTATCAGGATTTTATATCTAATCTCTCTTCTTAAGGGCTCTGGCTGTTAGCTTTGACGAAGAGAATGGAAACCAGATGTTTAGATACCGGAGGCAGAGTTCCTAGGTTAAAAACAAAGTTTAAAAATGCCTTTTATTTTTATGTATTTGCATATGTCATTCTAAGTATGAATATTTCTCACTGATATTGGTGGATTTGATTATGGATTAATCTAAATAGCCAACCACTCCCCAAATAAAACCAAACTGTGTTAACTACATCTTTAGCAATAAGCATGTCTGTCCTTGTTATTACAGAAAATAAAGCCAGCACTGAAATTTCTAAATAATACTGATTTTAAAAAACGTATTCAAGAAGTAGAACATTTTTATTTAAAAATTCCAGTAAAATGCATTCCCTCCTGGCATGGAACATCCTGCTCATGAAAGCACTTGCAAAGCCTCCAGCTGTTCCTGCTTATTTTCCCCCCATCAGCTCCACACTGTCATCTTAAAAAGGCACAATAGGACTTTCTCAAATAATCACAATGCATGATGAAATTACTTCTCCAGATCTAAGAACTCCAGCAAAGAATTTGTAGGGGATTACTATCTCATTTTCAAAATGTGCCTCATTCGGATGTAGCTACAACCACCCTACAGTTAGAGCGATAATGTTTTTCTTGCCACACTTCAGGGGGTCTCCAGTTATGTTAACAAACATCATAAAACATTAAAAGAAAAAAAATTAATGTATACTTGTTCTCATAAGCAAAAGACTAAAATGTATGCTATTATCCTCAGGAGTAGGAAGGAGAAAGAGTTCCTAAAATCAAAAATTGAATAATAAGATCATAATTGCAAAGAGTTGGCTATTCTAGATTAGGGAAGTGACTCGATGTTCTAGTTCATTTCCTGCTGCTATAACAGAATATCACAGATTGGATAATTTATAAAGAACCAAAGTGTATTTGGCTTGTGGTTCTGGAGGCTAGGAAGTCCAAGAGCACGGCACCAGAATCTGGTGAGGGGCGTCCCATGGCAGAAGGCATCACCTGCGGTGTGAATCTGCAAGACAGAGGGAAATAGAGCAAAATTGATTCTATTATCATGAGCTCACTCCCGAGGCAGCAACATTAATCTATTCATGAGGGCAGAGTACCCTCTGACCTAATCACCTCTTAAAGACCCCACCTCTTAATACTGTTACAACGGCAGTTACGTTTTGAACGCATGAACTTTTGAAGGACACATTTACATCATAGCACTCCCAAACCTAGCTGATCATAAAAATTGCTTGGAAAGAGGTTTAAAACTCATATGTTAAGGACCCTCAACATACCTTCTAAATTGGAACTCTTGAGAGTCACCTCACCATTCACAAAACAGTTTCCAGGTATTTCAGATGCAACTCATCTGTCACCAGAGTTTGGGAACCACAAAACTGAGGGATGTTTAAATATTTCCAGTGGTTTGTTAATGTGTTAATTGTCATAACACATAATAATAATCTACTCACACATTTAAAACACAGACTTTGTTCTGAATACTTGCATTTAACTTCTGACTCTCCAAAATCCCTAATGAAATGACCAAAGGAATTCAAAAACTGTGGGAAAATTGCATCAGCTCTGAAAATCATAGAAGGAAACAAAAAACTGTTATGAAAAACTAAAGCAATTCCTGCAGAATATGTTGTAAGCAAGAAAACTGAGAAAATTGCTGACCAAGTCACAATTCCCACACTGACTCGAAGTTGATAGCAGCAGGGCATTCGGACGAAGTAGCAGGTACTGGAGGGAAGTTGCAAATCTGGAGCTGACAGGGATGGAATTACTCTGCATAATTTTTCCCCAGTTTACTATTGAATCACACAGCAAGCCAAACAGAATAGGGGCAATGCTACATCTGGTCTCAAAAGACAGTCAGAGAACAGGCACATTATTCCAGCAGTAAGAGAGTGAATTGAATCTCTTTGGCATAGGAATGAGACTTCTTGATGTTGCTGTCCAGACCCCCACCCAGCCTTAATTTACATCCTATTCTTCAGAGGTCACCACCTTATAATTTTTCAATGTAAAACTACAATAACGTTAAGTCTTCCTTCCTTTTCCTTTTTAATTTCCTTCATTCTTTTTTCTTCCTTCCTTCCTTCCTTCCTTTTGTATTTACTTTCTACCTGTTTCTTTATTCCTTCTCTTCCCTCCTCTTTATTCCTGCTTTATTTTTTATTTTGTCCCAAACTACATCTGTTTAAAAGAAGTCACGTAAATCTCCAAATATGGGCAAACCTAGAATGTCCTCCATCATTCTACTTACCCAATCACTCCTTCATTCCCCATCCCATCCATGTGTTATTTGCAAGAAGCAAAGAGAAAATTCTAAAGGGAGTCGATAGTTAGAAGGCAGTCAAGCTGAGAAGGCAGACAAAATATTTCCTAAGAATGGTTTTATTAATAAAAGCTAGGAAAAATCATAGAAAATATCCAATGTGTACTTTCAAGAAGATTCAAGAGAACATTGTGTGTACGAACTAAACCCAATAAGTCATTAAAAAGGTAGAACCTGAGAGCAGAAAAAGTTGCTTTGAGATGAAAAATATGACCATGAAATTTCTAATGTAATGGAACTTGTGAATACAAGAGGAGATTCTGTAGAATTTGAATCAACGGATTAGAAAAACAAGCTTAAAAACTTCTTCCAGAACTCCAAAAAACTGTAAAAAATGCTGCCAGAGAAGTAAAAATTTAGAAGAAAGATCCAGGAGATCTCAAATAAGTTTTATAGGAAGTCTAGAAGGACACGGGAACAGAAAACTGAATACCACATATTTTCACATATAAGTGGAAGCTGATTGAGGGGAACACATGGACACATGGCAGGGAGCAACACACACTGGGCACCTGTGGGGTTGTGGGGCAGAGAGCATCAGGAAGAATAGCTAATGGATGCTGGGCTTAATACCTGGGTGATGGGATGATCTGTGCAGTAAACCACCAGGGCACACGTTTTCCTATGTAACAAACCTGCACATCCTGCACATATACCCCTGGACTTAAAATAAAAGTTGAAAAAGATAGAGGTCTAGAAGGAAAGAACTTGGCAGATAGGGCAGCAAAAAAAAAAAAAAAAAAAAAAAAGAGGAAGAAGCAATAGAAAATTTAGCAGAGCTGAAGAAAGTCATTTGACTACAAGTGTAGAGGACATGTTTAATGTCAGGTAAACTTAATTAAAGCAGACTTAAGCCTGATATATCTTGATGAAATATTTCATTTCAGCACTAAAAACAGAATCCTACAAGCTTTAGCACGGGGGTGCCGGCAGGGAAGGGCGAGGGCAAGTGACTTACAAAAGCAATCCTCAAGTTGGCATCAAGTTTTTCACAATACTGAATGCCAAAGAATCATGGAGAGTTGCCTTCAGAGTCTAAGAAAATCAATTTAAAAACCAGAATTCCATATCTAATTGGGCTGACATATATACAAAAGGAAAGAAAAGACAAACTATAATAACTATGTCCCCTTCCAAAAAATTACAAAAAGAAGGGAACAGCTGACAGAGACAAAAGCAATATCAGAAATCTAAGAAGAGAGAAGACAGTAGTATAATAACAGGCAGTGTTTACCCAGTGGTTACTACGGGCGAAGCACTGTTCCAAATACTTTAATTTAGTAACCCGCTCAAACCTCACAATAACCCTATGAAATAGAGTCTGTTGCTATACCCATTGCAGAGGAAAATACGATTCTAGAGAAATCAAGGAACTTGTTCACAGTTATAGAGCTAGCAAAATGGTGTAGCCAGGAGTTAAGCCCAGAGAGTCTGAGTACCACATCTGAGTGCTTAACCACTAGGCTACCTAGCTCCTCGAAAGGAAAATGAAAGGAGATCAAAAACAGAAAATGTGAAGGAGGAAGCTCCAAAATAATTATTAAAAATGAATCAATAGCAAAAGTATTGAAATACATACCTTTTATGAAAACAAATGACTCTCCAAGCCTTAAAAAAGAAGAAAATCCTGCCATTTGCAACAACCTGGATGAGCCTGGAGGACATTACGCTAAGTGAAATAAGCCAGGCACAGAAAAACAAATGCTGCATGATCTCACATATGTGGACTCCAAGAAAGTCAAACCTAGAGAAAGAGAGAGTGGAAGAGTGGTTACCAGGGCCTGGGAGATGGGGAGAAAGGAAAGATACTTGTTAAAGAGTATAATCTTTCAATTATAACATTAATAACTTCGGAAGATCTAATGTAGATTGTGGTGACTATAGTTCATAATCATGTATTATAAACTTAAAATTTGCCAAGAGAGTAGATTTTAAGTGTTCCCACCCCCAAGAAAGGTACTTATGTGAATTGATATGTTAATTAACTTGATTTTGAGAATCCTTTCACAATGCATGTGTATATCAAATCTTCACATTATACACCTTAAGTATATGCAATTTTTATTTGTAAATCATACCTCAATAAAGCTGGAAAATTCTTTGAAAAAAGAATTATATGACTCTTCAGCAGTGTAAAGAACTTAAATCACAGAAAGGCTGGAAATAAAGAGACAAGTAAATATACGCCAGGGAAATGCAAATTTCAAAACACACGTGTCAATCTCAGAAAAGGTAAACTTCAAATTAAACATAAACAGGACAGACAGAACTATTTTCTGTTCATAAAAAGGAAAATCCAGAACGAATTTGTAAAACATAAAAACTTTGTATGTGCTATGTACCATGGCACTTCAAAAAAACAGCAAAATCCAATGAAACAATAAAAACTTACATTGTAGTCATGGCAAAAAGCATTTAATGTTTTCTCAGTCTTTGGCCAATCAACACAAAAGTTCAGTATATAAAATAATTGACTATTACAAATCGTACCGTGGTATCCAAATGGGATGAGTTTCAGGACCATCTTGGATACTAAAATTCATGTATGCTCAACTTCCTTATATAAAATGGTGTAGTATTTGAATGTAACTTATGCATATCCTCCTACTTTCTTTTTTTTTAAATTATACTTTAAGTTCTAGGGTACATGTGCACAACGTGCAGGTTTGTTACATATGTATACATGTGCCATGTTGGTTGCTGCACCCATTAACTCGTCATTTACATTAGGTATATCTCCTAATGCTATCCCTGCCCCCTCCCCCCTCCCTCCACCCCACAACAGGCCCCGCTGTGTGATGTTCCCCTTCCTGTGTCCAAGTGTTCTCATCGTTCACTTCCCACCTATGAGTGAGAACATGTGGTGTTTGGTTTTCTGTTCTTGCGATAGTTTGCTGAGAATGATGGTTTCCAACTGCATCCATGTCCCTACAAGGAAATGAACTCATCCTTTTTTATGACTGCATAGTATTCCATGGTGTATATGTGTCACATTTTCTTAATCCAGTCTGTCATTGATGGACATTTGGGTTGGTTCCAAGTCTTTGCTATTGTGAATACTGCCGCAACAAACGTACGTGTGCATGTGTCTTTATAGCATCATGATTTATAATCCTTTGGGTTTATACCCAGTAATGGAATGGCTGCATCAAACGATATTTCTAGTTCTAGATCCTTGAGGAATCGCCACACTGTTTTCCACAATGGTGAACTAGTTTACAGTCCCACCAAAAGTATAAAAGTGTTCCTATTTCTCCACATCCTCTCCAGCACCTGTTGTTTCCTGACTTTTTAATGATTGCCATTCTAACTGGTGTGAGATGGTATTTCATTGCTCCCACATTCTTTAAATCATCTCTATATTACTTACAATACCTAATACAATGTAAATGCTATGTAAATTATTATTGTGCTATATTTTCTATATGAATTTTTTTTTAATTTTCATCTGCAGTTGATTGAATCCAAGGATGCAAAATCCATGAACACAGAGGTCTAACTGCATATTTAGTATGTTAATTTTATGGATATGAAAATAATAATATAACAATGTAGAGATACATGTAAAACAGAGTTGTGATCAAGAACGTTGGCTACAGAGCTGTATAACTTGAATTTCAAACTTATTTCCTCCTCTTAACTAGTTCAGTCCTTAGATAATACACCTACCATCTTGCTGCCTCAGTTTCCTTCTATCCTCCCTTATAAAATGGATGACATCATTGAAATGATGATTAAATAAGTTTATACATATAGTACTAAAATTAGTGTCCAGCCCATAATAAATAGTTAATATGAGCTGCTATAATAACTAATGATGCGCTTATATATATACATATATGGAATTCTGAGTTTTACCACTAGAGAATATTCTTTCTTTCCAAATATCTTAGGGATATTTTACCAAAATCAGTAATGTAATATGCCACAGGAAAGCACAATAAATTATTTTATGTGGAAATTATATGGACCACATATCTAAATACACTAAAACTCTAATAATAATAGTAAACAAAAAATCATACAACAAAGAAATTTTAAAACACCCTCCTAAGAAACTTTTGGGTAACAAGAGAAATCAAAACTGTGCTTTAAATTATATAGCTAATCCTATATTGTATTCTAGATTCTGGAATGTAACCAATTAAGTGTCTATCTATCAAACCTAGGTGATTATTATATTAATACAATTGAAGGTTTACCATACAACAAAGGAGATAACATCTTTGCAACTTTAGAACAAGAATTTTTAAACAAGAAATAAAACACACCTCTTCAAAGAAAAACAGTGATCCACCGGACAATTTTTAAATTATAAAACTATGTTAATCAAGGACTCCATTGAGAGAGTGAAAAAACAGCTCCCATAGAGAAAGAAGATACTCATAATGTACATGTGTAACAAAGACTTCAGATCCAGAAAAAAAGAACACTTAAAAATCAATAGGAAAATACAAAATAAAAATAGACAAAAAACTTGAACAGTTACTTCACAAAAGAAGTATCTAAATGGCCAATAAAATATGAAAAAATAACTTCGCATATCATCAGAAAAATGCAAATTAAAACCACAAAGTGAGACCATTGCATACCCACCAAAATGGCCAAAATTAAAAAGAACAATCAATACTAAATTTTGTCACGGATATGGAGTAACCAAGTATCCCATATCTTGCTAGTAGAAATGAAATTAGTACAACCAACTTGGAAAACTGGTCAAAACTATTAATGTTGAAAATACATATTCCAAGTATATCCCCACCAGACATGCATCCATATGTTCACCAAAAGACATCTATTAGAAAGTTCATAGCAGCAATATTTATAATACTCTATAATTAGAAACGACCCATCAAGAGTAGAATGGATAAACAAATGGTGATGTATTCACAGAATAAAATAATATATAGCAATAAGAATGAATACATTATAATTATACATAACAATATGGCGGAAGCTCACAAATAATACTGAGCCAAAGAAGCCAGATGCAAAAACTGCAAACTATGATTTCACTTACGCAAAGAACAGAAAAGGCAAAATTAATCTATGCTACTGAAAGTTAAGGTATTAGTTACCTTTGGGAGGATTGTGACTAGAAAGAAGGGCTCTGGGAAGCTAGTACATTCTATTTCTTGATCTAGGTACAGATTACACAGGTTTATTCCATTGGTGATGGTTGTATAAGTGTGTTCAGTTGGTAAAAATTCATTGAGCTTTATGACTATGGTGTTTGCACTTTTCTCTTTTATATTAATTATCTTTCAATAAAATGTTTTAAAAATCTATGGGAACAGATTTAAAAGTATACTAATAGGAAAATACGGAGCACTTTGTGCTTAACAAAAGAATGTCACTCAAGAAGGTGTAAAAAGTAATACATATATATATTCTAAATGTAGAAGCAGAAAAGGGAAGTTCATAGAGATTAAGAGCTACTTTAAAATTAATGATAAAATATTAAATTTTATCATTAATATTTAATATTAAAAATATTAAAATGCAAAACTGATAAATAAATTCAAGCACCAGTTCTTTGAAAAGACCATAGGCAAACCTCAGAAAATGTTAAATGCAAAAAAACAAACAAAAAAAAGAGGTAAAACCTAAGCTTGAAAAATGATGAAGGGGATGGGATATTATCAGAGATCAAAAATTCTCAACTTTAGCAACACTGACATTTGGGGCCAGATAATTCTTTGTTATAAGGGGCTGTCCTGTGCATTGTAACAGTAGCCCTAGATTCTACCAACTAGATGGCAATAGCACATTCCCACTTCCATCTGTAAAATCTGAACGTATCTCCATACATTTACAAATGTCGGGGAAGGCAAAATCACCTCCAGTTGAGAAGTAGTGCAGTGTTAAAGGAAGTATGACTCTGTACTATTAACTTCTTACATCTGAATAAAAAAGCAATGTTTAAGGAAATATACATTATAAAAAATGGTGGAAATGTGGTAGAGAAGCTCAATAAAACAATAACCAAAAAATTAAAATTGTTATTAAAGATTCATTACCCCAGAAAGGCAAATTCTGAATTTCCTATGTTGTTACATTGATTTGTGTGTATATTCATGCCCTGCTACCACACCCATTTAATCACTGTGACAGAGAATACCTTTCCAACTTCTAAGAACTAGTTCATTCATCTCCTACTTAGAATGTTATTGAGAGAAGCTATACAACAGAAATATAAATGAATACTCCATATAAGTAATAGAAATTTTAAAAATTTGATTTAATAGATAATTATAATTATATATTAATTGTAATAATAAAATTTTATAAAAGTTCATGTATCTAAAATAGTATTCCAATGTACATTCAATACAAAAGTACAATACTTGAGCACCTTTTTCATGCTAAGTATTTGAAATTTGGTGTGTATGATATACTTACAGAACATCTCCATTCAGACTAGTTATATTCCAGGTCTCAATAGCTATGTGAGTATTGGACAGCACACTTATAGAGTATATTTAAAGATGGAAATTTCCTGGATTCATTTTCTCATTTCCTGAAGACAGTAGAAACGTGATCTTTAAAAAGAATTTTTAAAAAATCAAAGATAATTGGCATTTCAGAACTCAGAAACAAAATCTTTAAACAAAATGTTAGCAAAACAATTATCATTGCCTTAAAATGATAATATGTCATTCATGATCAAGTATGGTTACTCTAAGAATGCAAGGTATAATTTATATTGAACCTATTAATATTATTTATCCTTTACTATATAAGGGAGAAAATGTATGAGCAGTTTAACACCAGAAATGTATTTAGCTAATTAAATTTCATTTATATTCCTGATTTTATCTTTTTTTTTTTTTTTTTTTTCTGAGACAGAGTCTTGCTCTGTCACCCAGGCTGGAGTGCAGTGGTGTGATCTCAGCTCACAACAACCTCCACCTCCTGGATTAGGAGATTGTCATGCCTCAGTCTCCCAAGTAACTGGGACTACTGGTGCATGCCACCATACCTGGCTAATTTTTATACTTTTAGTAGAGATCATGTAGGCCAGGCTGGTCTCTAACTCCTGACTTCAAGTGATCCCCCCGACTCAGCCTCCCAAAGTGCGATTACAGGCATGAACCACCATGCCAGGTCATCCCACCATGCCCTGCTGTCTATATTCCCGATTTTAAAAGGAAAAAAAAAAAATTAGCTTCTTGTATGTTGTAGACCATATATTAAAGTTCAAAAGCTGATATCAAAGGTAAAAGTAAAAAGTCTTATTTTTAATAAAATTGAGAATTATCTAAGAATAGGAATACCCTAATTCTTAAAGATGCACTGCTTAAAATCAGCTCTCTCCAAATTAATTTATAAATATCTTATAAGTCCAATTAGTGTCAAAGTTATTAAAAACATTACCTGTAAGAAATAAATTTTTTAAATGGCCAAGAGATTTTTGGAAATAAAGTGTGCTTTGTGACTTACTAGGTGTTAAAATAAGTAAGAAAAAAGTAATTAAAATAGAGAGGAACAAGTGCAGTTCAATGACACAATGTAAAGTCCAGAAGGAACTCAGATATTTATAGAAATGTAATATACAGAGACAGTTACTTTTCAATTCCAGTAAAGATAGATTCTTCAATACATGTTTGAAAGTTTGGCTACAGTGAATGTTTGTTGGAATACTATTCATTGGTGAAAAATAGGAAATCAACTAAAATTTTTGTGATGGTTAATACTGAGTGTCAACTTGATTGGATTGAAGGATGCACAACACTGATCCTGGGTGTGTCTGTGAGGGTGCTGCCAAAGGAGATTAACATTTGAGTCAGTGGGCTGGGAAAGGCAGACCCACCCTTAATCTGGGTGGGCACCATCTAATCAGCTACCAGCACAGCCATAATATAAAGCAGGCAGAAAAGCGTGAAAAGGCTAGACTGGCCTAACCTCCCAGCCTACATCTTTCTCCCATGCTGGATGCTTCCTGCCCTCAAATGTCAGACTCCAAGTTCTTCAGCTTTGGGACTCTGACCGGCTCTCCTTGCTCTTCAACTTGCAGACGGCCTATTGTGGGACCTTGTGATTTTGTGGGTTAATACTCCTTAATAAACTCCTTTTTGTATGTATGTATATCTATCCTATTAGTTCTGTTCTTCTAGAGAACCCTGACTAATACAGATTTTGGAACCAGGAGTGGTTCTAGAGGAACAGAATATTAAGGAAGGAGTTCTTTCATTGGTTTTGGGGTTTCTGGAATTGTCTGCTTAATATGATTAGACCCCAAAATGCTAAAATCTCTACTTCTAATAGTATGGAGAAAACTGATAGTTCTTGGCATGAACTGTTTAGAGAGTTATGCAAGATAAGTGCATCTGACACTCTTGATTCACCGCTCGTGAGACGCAAGGAGTTTAGTGACTCTATACCTACCTTTGACCATATGTAGAGAATCAAGGAACATAATGAAGTTGGTTGGTTGCTCCTAAGTTCACTGGACAAAGTGATGAAAGAAGATGATGAATTCAAGGATTCTAACGCTAGGCCACAGAAGCAGATATTTAGCCTCAAATCTACTAAGATTGCCCTGAGTGAGAAAGAGCTGTAGAGAAAGAGCTGAAATTGTGGAAAAACAGACATAAACTCATCATGGGAGGGGCTGACCTGCAATGAAAGATGCATGCACAGCCTCCCCAGCTATCTACTGTTAAAGTGAGGGCATTGAATGGAAAAGAATGGGACCCTGCAGTCGGGTGTGATGGCTCACCCTTGTAATCCCAACACTTTGGGAGGCTGAGGCAGGCAGATCACAAGGTCAGGAGATCGAGACCATCCTGGCTAACACGCTGAATCCCCGTCTCTACCAAAAATACAAAAAATTAGCCAGGCACGGTGGCGGTGTCTGTGGTCCCAGCTACTCAGGAGGCTGAGGCAGGAGAATGGCGTGAACCCGGGAGGCAGAACTTGCAGGGAGCCGAGATCGTGCCACTGCACTCCAGCCTGGTCGACAGAGCGATACTCTGTCTCAGAAAAAAAAAAAAAAAAAGAATGGGACCCTGCAACTTGGAATGGGGACGTGTGAGAGGAGCCTGATGAAGCTGGGGACACTGAATTTGTAAACTCTGATGAACCTTTTTTGCCAGAAGGAATAGCTTCCCCATCCCCAGTAGTGGCAACATCCCCTCCCTAACCCATGCTGACATCAGCCTTTCCACCTTTGTCTGAGGGGATAAAGCTTGCACTGCCTGAGGCAACAGTGATAGACTGCCTGAGCCAGTTGCCAGGCAGGATAATGTTGATTCTCCTCAGGAACCATCCCCCAAACCCCTGTTTGCTTCTAGATCTATAACTAGACTAAAGTCTGGGCAGGCCCCTAGAGGGGGATGGTATATTTATATAATGCAATATTATCCACCCATTTAAAATTATGTTGTGGAAGAATAATCTATATAAAGAGGTTTATTATACAGCATTAATTGAAAATGAAACAGTTTACCAAGTAATAAGTAATGTGAAGCTCAATTTTTGTGTTCTCTTTGGTGTTCACACCAAAAAGATCTCTCTGTACTCCTCTTAGTAACTTTTTGCTGCATTATCAAATCCCTAAGATACAAAAAATCAAACTCTTGAGTTTTACCTAACCTAAACTAGGTTTAACCTTAATTATTTTTACACAAATTTCAGTCAAATTTTGATGTTTTTGTTTCCCTATCTCTTCTTTCCCTTCTTCTCTTCTGTACCCTTGTTCTCTTTCAGCAAGGTTTTTATTAGCCTTTTTAAATTTTTTTTCCATATTTCCATTTATCTAATTGGGAGCAATTATGAAAAGCATTTTAGAAGTTATTGCTTATTAAAAGAAATTACTACTACATCACCTTGCCTCCACCTCCATCTTTATCAATGAGGATACCAAGAGACTGAATGCTTCTTTTTTTTTTAATTATTATTATTATTATACTTTAACTGAAAGCTTCTTTAACTTGCTCCTCTGCCTCAAAAGCCATGTCCAAACCTGACGTCATAATTCTGAAATGTGTTCAGAACCCACTGCTCTTCTTTAATAGCACTGTAACTGTATTGTGAGCAGCGAAAGATGAGACATAACCAAGTCTGTGTATGTTTGTATCTTTCCACAAGGTCAGATTTTTATTGGTGTTATTTCAATCATAAAAGTCACGAGCTACATGGAGTTCCCAAGGAAGCAATCCTTCCTAGCACAACCTGTTCACTCAGTAGTTAGCGCCATGGGCACAAGGGTTCAAGCCACAAGTCAGTCAATATTGCAAATCACACATGGTAGCATAATTAATATATAAAAGTTATAGATTAAACATTCCATATCAGACAAACAATTAACATCAAGATAAAAAGGGTTAGGAAAATGGGGTCAAATGAACCAGTGCAAGGAGAGTGACATGGACAAGGAGAGTCCTGGCCTGATCTGATGGACGTCAATGACTTGCACGGAAGAGTCTTTTATTTGGGCAGAGCCTTCAACCTCAAGTGCCAGGTGCTAATTACAAGTGACGGCATAACTCGGTCTATCAAGATGGCCATCTTGAGCTGGTGAAGTCTTGCTATTCTTATGGCCCCAGAATATTCTGGTGAGGACTGAATTGATAGTAAAGAGTGTGCCTGGTTATGTCTTTATCTGATTGATTGCAGTCTCTATTGATTAGGCGAACATCTGATCCCTGTTGGTATGATGCATTCTGAAATGTAAGATGAGTCTTTTTCTAAGATGGAGTTACAGATGTCAAGGGTGCTCTATAAACAGCACCACTCAGTCCTTCAATACTTTTCATAGGTGCATCTATAACCGACCAATAGATCTCATTGCTAACAATCTCCTCCCCTGTCCAATCCATACCTCAGCCTGAAAGATTTTTCTAGAATACTGATTAATCATGCCATTTGTCTGCTTTTTGGAGAAAATTAGAACTCCTAAGAATGGATTTCAAAGCTTTTGAGCCCAACCTGATTTTCCAACCTCACCTCAGTTTATCACTCCCTGCCTACCATACCAAACTCCACCCATCTCAGAAAGTATAGGAATTTTGAAGAAGTGTTTCTGATGGAATAGTCTAAACATTGTGCACATTTTGTCAGGTTGTATATGTGGTACCACTGTAAATTTTATAATGACAATATATTTTCCAATCATTTGTTTTTCATCCATATATTTCTGATCATTTTAGTAATAGAAATTTTTTTTACAGTAATTTGTTTTATAAGTATCAGGTAATATCAAATCTCCCTCATGCAAACACATTATCATCTCTTTAACTTGTGTCGCCCTCACTCCATCCTCCACCCTTTTTCCTTTCAGGAGAAACTTACTTAGTGGTTTCACTCTTATTTTTTTTTTGTTTAAAATGCCCCATCCTTTAAGTAAAGGATTATTCCTCCAAATGACCTGTATCTTTTCATACTTTTCTCTCTTTTTTTTTTTTGTTCATGATGTTATCTCTACTTGAAAATTCCTTGATATTTGTCTCCACTGAGTTAAATCTTACAGACATTCAAGGCTTACCCCAGACAATATTCCCTCTTCAAAGGTTTCCCTCTTGATATTCCTAACACATCACCTCACATGTGAGTAGAAAGTTGAATTTATTATACTTAATCTCCTCATACTACCACTAACAGCCTCAAAAAGGAAGATATATCTATATCAAAAGTGTAGAAGTTAAAAGTTTTGGGGTTAAATAATCTGCTTTTGTTCCCAATTTACAAATTACTCAAATTTCAATCTACTCTCTCTTTTGCATGCCCATTGCCCTTTGTAAATGCTCTCTTGAAACATTTAACACACTCTTTGTCTCGCACCATACACAAAATCAGGTGGTATATGTTCATTCATTTATGACTTTTTCAGGCCCTAATAGTCATTAAAGGACAATAAAAGAAGATAGGAAGGAAGGAAGGAAGGGAATTCTATTCAGATTTCTAATAGCCTGTCTATCTAAACTTTGAGTTGAGGTAATGTATGACCCAAGAATAAAAAGAAAGAACTTGGATAGCTTAAGCTAAAATTAAATTCCTGCAAAAGGTGAAAGTTCACACTTTTTTTTTTTCTTTTTGGTGGAAGCTTGATTACACCACTAGAAAAAAAAAAAAGGTTAAATTACTTCTTTCTCTTCCAATAATCTTGTGTATTACATTGCAGCAAACATTTGTATATGGAATTGCTTTTTAAAAGCAGAAAACCTGCTTCGCTGTGAACACTGGTTTGTAGTTCCTTTTTCATTTTCTTGACTAAAAACTCAGTTCTGTAAATTGTTTCAGTAGTTCAATAAACAAGTTGTAAATTCTGAGCTCCCTAAGGATAATGACTGTGTCTTATTCAGTAATGTTTCCCAGGAGCCTCACTAATACCAGGAAGGCAAGTTTGCCTACATTTACTCGAGAATATATTGTTGTTAATTCTCTAAAGACCAATGGAGTACGTGTTCTCTCAATGTCCATCCACATGGCAAAACTGTGTGAAGAATAACAATCAGACAGACCTCAAATTTGTTCATTTGATGATTTATCTTGTTTGATGAAAGGCACAATAGCCTAAGAAAACTCTCTCTTCTCAGACACTATTTGCCTCAAATCAATAGTATGCAGAAAATACCACCCACCACAGGACAAATGAAAATTGAAAATTGTCTTGACTCCAACTACAGCACAAAGGGGAAAAAGACGTAACAATCTAATTTTCAAGAAAGCAGTCTCAGTTAAAAGCATTGGTCTCAGAAGTCTTTTTTTGGTGACTCTGCAGATGATCCTATTAGATTCTAGCAACTGCTAAGATTGAAATACTCCAAAGTGAGACAGAATGTTTAGGAAACACAGACTAGATGGCCTATGATTCGTTAACTTTATTAAACAGCACTGTATTTCCTGAACAAACAGAACAGTACACTGGTATGTTCCTGAACTTTTTAAAGTTTTGCAGTTGATAGGGTTCAGGACACACTAACCCAGAATGTGGCATCTTGACATTTGAAAAATTATAGAAACATGAAGGTCACCCTCACCTTCCCCTTGCCCCTTCTCCTCTGAAGCAGGCCATAAAACGTAGAAATAATTCTCTGACCTTCTCTCCTGTAGCAGAGAATAAAATCAGTGAGTTTCCCGGGAAGCAGGTCATAAAATCCTGTTCCCTGAGGTGCCCTCCTTGTACCTGGAGGGAAAGAATGTTCTTATCTCTGAAGTCAGAGAGACACAGAGAAGAATCTGAACAAACAGGCCTTGCTAAGATGGGGTTTGTGACCATTAGATCATACCTCGTTTGTCCAATCACACTTCTGCACAACTCTCCACTCTTCCTCTTACCTAAGCATAAAAACATATAGGTTTCCCTGTTTCTTTGGGTCATTTTTTTTTTTTTTTCTTTTTTTTTTCTTTTCCTTTTTCTTGGAGTCAGATTCTTGCTCTGTCACCTAGGCTGGAATGCAATGACACGATCTTGGCTCACTGCAACCTCTGCCTCCTGGATTCAAGAGATTTGACTGTCTCAACTTCCCAAGTAGCTAGGATTACAGTCATGCACACCACTCCCAGCTAATTTTTGTATTTTTATTAGAGAAGGGGTTGCACCATGTTGGCCAGGATGGTCTCGAAATTCTGACTTCAAGTGATCAACCCGCCTCGGCCTCCCAAAGTGCTGGGATTACAGACGTGAGCCCCTGCGCCCAGTGGGTTTTCATTTCTGAAGGCTCCCATGTCGGGCAAAACTTATATTAAATAGATTTGTTTTTCTCTTGTTAATCTATCTTTTGTTACAGGTGCCTTACCTGGGAACATTGAAACAGGTGAGGAAAAGATTAACACTTTTTCTCCTTTGCACATTTCACTTAATTAGAGTACAACAGACTCCAAGTCTCTCTTACTTCTTGCTTTCTTACCCTATGCCCAGCTTTAATTTCAAATTTAGTTTCAGTGGTTAATTGCCTTAGAAGCCTGGGAAATTAGTTTTTATGTTAACTAAACACCAAATGTGAATAAATCACTCTGCTAGATGCTTTACATAGTCTACCCAATTTTCCCTTAAACAACTTCCCAAGGCTTATGGTTTTTTTCCTATTTATTCTTAGGAAAACTAAGAGTCAAGTGATCAAGTAACCATCAAGGAGAGATTCATAATCTTTCCACTGGACCAAGTCTGTCTCCATGTTTATTCAACACACAGTGGCTTCAAATGCTATCCTCTTTATAAAACTTGCTCAGATTAGGTATTCTTCCCCCTCCTTCCCCATCTCCACCCAGAACTCCAAGATATGAGAGCAATCTGGCTTATCCCTTCAATCTCCCAGGTGAACCAGAATCAAAATAATTCCTAACAAGAACAACACGTTCTAGTGAAAAACAACGTGCCAGTTGAGGAATTAGATGTTCTGGGCTCCATTGACTTGACCGGCTGTGTTACCTGTGCCCGATGATTTAACTGCTCTTAGCCTTATGTTCCTTGTCTTTAACTGAGGTTAACCATCTAGTAATATAGAACTTTTTAGTTTGAGTTATAATGGAATCTCTAAGAGAATAGGTATATTTTGTAAGGTATTCTTTAAATTAACATTTAATCCATAAACTGCACATTACGGACATTGCCCACACTTTTTAATTTAATCTTTTTTTTTTTTTTTTTTTTTTTTTTTTTGAGATAGGGTCTCACACTGTCACCCAGGCTGAGTTGCCATGGCACAATCGTGGCTCGCTGCCGCTGTGACCTCTTGGGCTCAAGCGATCCTCCCACCTTTCAGGCTCCTCAATAGCTGGGACTACAAGTGCACGCCACCATGCCTGGCTAATTTCTGTATTTTTAGTAGAGATTTGGTTTCACAATGTGGCCTAGGCTGGTCTCGAACTCCTGGGCTCAGGCTATCTGCCTGCCTCAGCCTCCCAAGGTGCTGGGATAACAGGCATGAGTCACCGTTCCCAGCTGCTCACAACTTTAAAAAAGAAAGTTTAATGTCTCAACTACATTCTAATGTCATTTGGATTATGTTCCAAGAAACTCTTTTTTGTCAAGGAAAACAATTATTTTTACAATCACGAACATGTTAGTTTATTATTTGACATTTAAAATGTGCCGTTCTTAGATTGAAATATCTCTATCCAAGGTGCACCAAAAGAGAATGGATTCCCTGAGATGATCGAGCACAGCAGCATTTGAGCTATCAGACAATCATAAATTGGGAATGACAGGTATGCTGACCATGGCGCATTCCATGGTGAGAATGGTAAGGACTTAGCAGCCTCCCATTAAATTAATGAGAAACCTCAGCCTTTTTGGCCAGCAGGATTAAGCAACAAAATGGAGACATCTCAATACCTTTCTACCACCCTGGGAATGAAAGGCAAGATTGACAGGACAGCCAATTCAGCTAAGTGTTTGGCTTTTCACCCAGGTTACCCCTAGACAGGGTTATTATTCCACTATTCTCTCATTTTGGCTTTCAAGATTAGCAGCAGTTAAAATAGTGTTTTTGAAGTATTTATGTTGTTTACACCCTTGTTTCCTGAATAAATAAGAAATTAAAAGACTAGGAATCCCTCCAGGTCCCTAAAACTGTCCAATAAAGGTATGCTCTTAATTTGGATTTATAAGCAGGGTTTTCATTTTATGGTCTGCTTGCTTTTTATAATCAGCAACTCTTCAGTCTGCAATCTAAAAGGAGGCATAGCAATTAGTTAAAACTTAAAATGAAAAAGACTAGAATCTAACTGCATTTTTTCTATTCTGTGAGGCAGGATGTTAAAAATCAAAGTATTGGCTGGGTTCGGTGGTTCACGCCTGTAATCCCAGCACTTTGGGAGGCCGAGGCGGGTGGATCACGAGATCAAGAGATCGAGACCATCCTGGCTAACACGGTGAAACTCTGCCTCTACTAAAAATACAAAAAAAAAAAAAAAAAAAAAATGAGCCGGGCGTGGTGGCGGCACCTGTAGTCCCGGCTACTCGGGAGGCTGAGGCAGGAGAATGGCGGGAACCCGGGAGGCTGAGCTTGCAGTGAGCTGAGATCGCGCCACTGCACTGCAGCCTGGGCGACAGAGCGAGACTCCGTCTCAAAAAAAAAAAAAAAAAAAAGTACCGGATTGGGAATTAGGCAAGTAGTGCCACTAACAACCTGTGCAGCCTGGAAAAATCTGGTCTCTCAAAGCCTCAGTCTCGCCATTGGTAATCAGTCAGACTGTAGGATGGCTACATTTTTCAACATTTTTAACTATGCTGCTCTCTTTAAAAACAAAGAATGAGTAGGTAACAGAGCACAGATATTCCCAAGAAGATATATGCCCAAGAAAATGTATCCTTTCTTGGGCATATATCTTCTTCTATAAATGGGGATCTATTTACAGATTTCATTTATTTATTTTTCTTGAGACGGAGTCTCACTCTGTCTCTCAGGCTGGAGTGTAGTGATGCGATCTCGGCTCACTGCAACCTCCGCCTCCTGGGTTCAAGCAATTCTTGTGCCTCAGCTTCTTGAGTACCTGGGATTACAGGTGTGTGCCACCCTGCCTGGATACTTCTTGTATTTTTAGTAGAGATGAAATTTCACCATGTCGGCCAGGCTGGTCTCACACTCCTGACCTCATGTGATCCACCCCCCTCGGCCTCCAGAGTGCTGGGATTACAGGCTTGAGCCACCACACCCGGCCTGTTTACAAATTGATAGCATCTGTTTTTCTACTATTGAACACACAAATTCTAATCCATGGAAATGCCATTTACATATTGAAGAGTAAGGACACAGAACATTGTTCACATTGCTACTGTTAGTATTCTTTACTGGGACTGATAGCATCACCTGTTAGGTCAACATTGATCCACCAGTCAACACAATTTGCTTGTATTTTTGCTTTCTTTAATCCATAATTTAATTCTCTTAACCCCACCCCTGCCCTGGAGAAAAACCATAGACATCATTTCGAAGGAGTTTATTTCTCATAATCTTTTAAAACATAGATCATGAAGTGACTGTGTTTCCATTTAGGGGATTAATTCTCTGTGTGTTTTCTAATTCCTTAGGCTGACTTGTCTTATCATCTCAACACCCATTAACATCTCACCCAGAGAACGGAAGCTTAAAGAAAGCTGTTGAAGATTTAAGATAATCTGTAGGTTTGGATGGAAGTTTTTTTAAAATGTATTGTATTTATTTCTTTATTTGAGACAAGAGTCTCGCTCTGTCACCCAGGTGGGAGTGCAGTGATGCAATCTCGGCTCACTGCAACTTCTGTTTTCCGAGTTCAAGCGATTCTCATGCCTCAGCCTCTGGAGTAGCTGGGATTACAAGTGTGTCCACCACACCTGGCTAATTTTTGTATTTTTTTAGAGACGAGGTTTCACTGTGTTGGCCTGACCTCAGGCGATCCACCCACCTCGGACTCCCAAAGCGCTGGGATTACAGGCATGAGCCACCGTGCTTGGCCAAAGGTTTTTAAATTGTAAAGACCTGTAACATTAACCTTTGCATAGAGAAACACAGAGTGGGGTTACTAGATCTGTATGTTCCACAGACTTCTGAGAGAGCTTAAGCCCGAGGAAAATAATGAAATCCAACTTTAGTGTCCAAAATTTATTAGTAGTTTTTTATTAAAATCTGCAAGGAAAAGAAAGAGCAACATTGAGCACTTACTATTTGACAAGTACTTTATGTATATTAGCTTGCTTTATCTTATCTTAGCCCTAAAAGTGTCATGAGTCCTGGTTCACATATAAAGAAACTGAGGCTTAGCAATGTAAGGATTATTCCTTTGACTCTTTCTTTCTGTGACAGGTAGTCAACAGCAAAATCAGTATTCCACCACTAGTCTATGAAGCTCTAAAATTGATGTTTTCACTCTGTCACTGCTTCTCTTGCAAAACCTATTAGATGTTTCCTTTATTTCTGTTCTTCATACTTCTTTCTCTCTATTGATTGATTGATTGATTGAGACAGAGTTTCACTTCCATCACCCAGGCTAGAGTGCAGTGGCATGATCTCGGCTCATATGACCTCCACCTCTCTGGCTCGAGCAATCCTGTCTCAGCCTCCAGAGTAACTGGGACTACAGGCACGGATCACTGTGCCTTGCTGATTTTTATATTTTTAGTAGAGATGGGGTTTCACCATGTTGGCCAGGCTTGTCTTGAACTCCTGACCTCAAGTGATCTGCCCACCTTGGCCCCCCAAAGTACTAAGATTACAGGTGTGAACCACAGTGTCCGATCACTCTCTCCATCTTTAAACTTAAGGTGAAGGCTTTTTAGTTTAATTTTCTTCCACCTACCAAGCTTCTGGTAATAAAATAATTTTTATTTTATTAGAGTTTGCATTTATTGAGAATTATGTGGCCTAAACTGCACTGTAGGGTTTGGCACTATAAGAATAGCGTTTATGGATTTGAAAACAAAGGTTGAAAAGATTTAGTAATTGCCTACAATGAACTTGTTGGTGAGTTTTGAAGGAAAAAATTCAATCCCTTGTCCATGTAACTACAGAGTGTGCTGTTAGCCACTATTTAAAAATCTAAGCCTCAGGAAGAAAATATATATTAAAATTTCTTTTATTTCAAGTAGGGGGGATTTAATTAAATTTGTATTTTTCAAGGAGATTTAGCTGCTTATCTCTATTTTGAAAATTCTCTTCAGCCTTTTGCTTTTTGAAAAACGATTTGCACTATGCCTAAGAAAACAAGAACCAAACAAAATGCCACGGATATTATGGTTTACCACTGCCATCTAATGGCCGCTAAGACTAACAAATTGCAAATGTTTTATGACCGAAAATGACCAATGTACAATTATTAAAATATGGAGCTGCAAGGTTGAGTTTGAAGGGGAATGCTGGAGTAGTGTAATTTGATTTCATTACTTACTCTGGATCTGAGCCATCCCAAGAGTAAATACACAGTTGTAGCTCTTCCTGCGTGTGTCATGAAGTAAATGCTAGTGTTAGAGGCCTGTAAACCATGAACTGTAAAAAGTGAACACGCCATGTGCAGGTGGGAATTTTGCTTTAAATTCTGTAAACTTTTGGGGTAAGCACAATTTTAAGTCGCATCTGTATATTTCAAAAACATTTTGGAATTAGCTGTGTGAATGCCGTGCTGTGCTTGGTGACTGATACATACACTGAGCAAAACCAGCTGGTGTTTTGGTCCACAGGAGCATGGATGGTGCTACTAGATACAGCATTCTGAATTTTTATTGCATGTAGATTAATGTAACACTTCATTTTTCGTTTGTTTTGTTTGCGAATTTGTTCAAACACTTCTTTGTTTGTTAGCTTATTTAAACCACTTGTGCCAGAGATGGCTGTCCATTTTGGAGTGCAGACACCAGAGATTTTGGATTCAGATATGTTTAGAATCATGAGTTTGAAGAACATGCAGCTATTCTAAATTTAGCAAATATTTATTGAGTTTTGGTTAGGTGTTGCATACAGAGTAAACATGGCATACTCTTCTTGCCTTCAAAGTAATTGTAGACATATCAAGTAACTATAGAAAGCTGAAACACAGATAGGCAAACACAAGACAAAATGTGGTTAGTGGGATTGAGGACATGTTACCCCAACATGTGACACCTTGACTTTTGAGAAAACAGCAGAAGCAGAAAGGTCACTCTCACTTTCCCATCACACTTCTCTCCTAAAGCAGGCTACAAATCCCAGCAAGCTTACTCTTTGACCTTCTCTACACCCTCATTTCAGAGGTATCCTCCCTATACCAGGAGGAGAGAAACAGGGACACAGAAAAGAAGCAGAACTTACTAAATTCCTGCCTCCCCCCAGCCCAGTTTATTACCACTAGATTATGCCCTCTTTGTCCAATCATAATTCTTGACAACTGTTTACTCTTAATCAAACTGAAGCATTAAAATACGCAAGCTTACCTGTTTGGGGGATCTTCATTTCTGAAGGCTCCTATGTTACATAAAATTTATATTAAATAAATTTAAATCCTACTCAAACTATTCCTAAAAATAGTTGAAGAGGGAGTATTTCCAAACTCATTCTATAAGACCAGTATTACCCTGATAGCAAAACCGGACAAAGACAACAAAAAAAAGAAAACTACAGGTTAATATCTCTGATGTATATTGATGCAAAAATCCTCAAATAATTCCAGCAAACTGAATTCAACAATATATTAGAATGATTATTTATCATGACCAAGTGGGATTTATCCCTGGGATCCAAGGATTGTTCAACACACACAAAATCAATTAGCATGCTACATCATATCAACAGAATGAAGGATAAAACCATATGATCATTTCAATTGATGTGGAAAAAGCATTTGATAAAATTCAACATCTCTTCATATAAAAGTCCTCAAAAAACTGGGTATAGAAGAAACTTACCTCAACACAATAAAAGCCGTATATGACAGGCCCACAGCTAGTATCATATTGAATGGGGAAACACTGAAAGCTTTTCCTCTAAGATCTGGAACATGGCATGGATGCCCACTGTCACTATTGTTATTCATTATAATACTGGAAGTCCTAGCCAGAGCATTCAGACAAGAGAAAGATGTAAAGGGCTCCAAATTAGAAAGGAAGAAATCAAATTATCCTTGTTTGCAGATGATGTGATCTTATATTTGGAAATACTTAAAGATTTCACAAGAAAACCATAAGAACTGTTAAATTTACTGATAAATTCAGTAAAGTTGCAGGATATAAAATCAACATACGAAAATCAGTAGCATTTCTATATTCCAACAGTGAACAATGTGAGAAAGAAATAAAAAAGCAATCCCACTTA
Source organism: Macaca thibetana thibetana (assembly GCF_024542745.1). Lineage (NCBI taxonomy): Eukaryota > Metazoa > Chordata > Mammalia > Primates > Cercopithecidae > Macaca > Macaca thibetana. The sequence continues at coordinate 181,626,844 of NC_065580.1, read as the reverse complement.
CGATAGCAATACATAAAATTAGATATCCAGGAATTAACTTAACCAAATATTTCATGATCTGTATAATGAAAACTATAAAACACTAATGAAGGAAATTGAAGAGGACACCAAAAAATGGAAAAATATTCATGTTCATGGATTGGAAGAATCAATATTGTTAAAATATCGCTACTACCCAAAGCAATCTACAGATTCAATGCAATCTCTGTCAAAGTACCATTGACATTCATCACAGAAAAAGAAAAAAAAACCTAACAATTATATGGAACCAGAAAAGATCCAGACTAGCCAAAGAAATCCTGAGTAAAAAGAACAAAACTGGAGGAATCACATTACTTGACTTCACATTATACTACAGAGCTGTAGTAACCAAAATGGCAGGATACTGACATAAAGACAGACACATAGACCAATGAGAATAGAGAACCCAGAAGTAAGACGTGCCTACAGTATTTTTGACAAAGGTACCAAGAACATGCACTGGGAAAAAGATAGTCTCTTCAATAAATGGTGCTGGGAAAACTTGTTTTACAGATGCAGAAAAATGAAACTAGGTCCCTATCTCCAACCATATACAAAAGTCAAATCAAAATGGATTAAAGATTTAAGTCTAATACCCCAAACTATAAAACTACTACAAGAAAACATTGGGGAAATTCTCCAGAACGTTGATCTAAGCAAAGATTTCTTGAGCAATACCCCACAAACACAGACAACCAAAGCAAAAATGGATGAATAGGATAACATCAAGTTAAAAAGCTCCTACATAGCAAAAGATACAATCAACAAAGTGAAGAGACAACCCACAGAAGGGCAGAAAATATTTGCAAACTACAACTACTCACTTGACAAGCGATTAATAATCAAAATACATAAGGAGCTCAAACGACTCTGTAGGGAAAAAAAAAAATCTAATATTCCAATCAAAAGATGGGCAAAAGGTCTGAATAGACATTACCCAAAATAAGACATACAAATAGAAAACAGGAATATGAAAAGGTGCGCAACATCACTGATCATCAGATATACGCCAAAAAAAAAAAAAAAAAAAAAAACCTTACAATGAGAAATCATCTCACCCTCGTCCAAATGGCTTATACCCAAAATACAGGCAATAACAAATGCTTGCAAGGATGTGGAGAAAAGGGAACCCTTGTACACTGTTGGTGGAAGTGTAAATTGGTAAAACCACTATAGAGAAGCATTTAGTGGTTCCTCAAAAAACTAAAAATTGAGCTACCATATGATCCAGCAATCCCACTACTGGGTATATACCCAAAAGAGAGGAAATCTCTATATTAAAGAGATATCTGCGCACCTATGTTTGTTGTGGCACTGTTTACAATAGCTAAGATTAGGAAGCAACTTAAATGCCCATCGACAGATAAATGGATAAAGAAAATGTGAAACATATACACAATGGAGTACTATTCAGCCATAAAAAAGAATGAGATCTAGTCATTTGCAACAACATGATGGAACTGAAGAAGACCATTATGTTAAGTGAAATAAGCTGGGCACAGAAAGAAAAACATAGCATGTTCTCACTTATGTGTGGGATCTAAAAAACAGCTGAACTCATGGACATAACGATTTGAAGGGTGGTTACCAGAGGCTAGGAACAGTGTGGGGGATTTGCAGGGAGGTGGTGATGGTTAATAAGTACAAAAAAAAAATAGAAAGAATAATAAGGCCTACTATTTGATAGTATAATAGGGTGACTATAGTCAATAATAATTCTATATTTTTAAATAACTTTTAAATAACTTTAAAGAATATACTTGGATTGTTCGTAACTCAAACAACTGAGGGGAGTCTCCATGATGTACTTATTTCACGTATCAAAACGTCTCATGTACCCCAAAAATATGTACACCTACTATATACCCACAAAAATTTTTAAGTAAAATTAAAAAAAATTAATTGTATGCTTTTTTTTTTTTTTGGTTAATATGTCTTTTGTTATCATGGTCCTGGCCATGAACCTAAGATGAGAAGGAAAGATATTTCTTTTCACCTACATGGCACTGCAAGGAATGAGTGAAGAACAATGTCTCCTTGTTCATATGTGTGTCTCTAGAAGTCAGCAAGCACCTCACACATGGTAAACACCCAAATGTTACTGGATGAATGAATAAAGTACCATAATTGAGTTAAATGTGAGTGTTATAAGACACCTAACCACAATTCGAGAGATTGCGATCTGGAGTAGGAGACTGGGCTAAGGCATGATTAGGCATAAGCAACCACGAGAGGCAGTGGAGCAGTGTGTTTCAGACAGACCTCAGGGGTCTTTTTTTTCTCTTTTTTTTTCTTTCAGAAATCTGTCTTTTGTTCTTTGTTTTCATAGGTTATTGGGGAACAGGTGGTGTTTGATTATATGATTAAGTTCTTTAGTGGTGATTTGTGAGATTTTGGTGCACCCATCACCCAAGCAGTATACACAGCACATAATTTGTAATCTTTTATCCCTTACCCCCTTCTCATTCTTTCCCCCTGAGTCCCCTGTGTCACTCTTATGCCTTTGCATCCTCATAGCTTAGCTCCCACTTATGAGTGAGAACATGTGATGTTTGGTTTTCCATTCCTGAGTTACTTCACTTAGAATAATAGTCTCCAATCTCATTCAGGCCACTGCAAATGCTGTTAATTCATTCCTTTTTATCACTGAGTAGTATTCTATTGTGTGTGAGTGTGTATGTGTGTATGCCACAGTTTCTTTATTCCACTCATTGATTGTTGGGCATTTGGGTTGGTTCCACGTTTTGCAATTGCGAATTGTGCTGCTATAAACATGCATGTGCAAGTATCTTTTTCTTATAATGACTTCTTTTCCTCTGGGTAGATACCCAGTAGTGAGATTGCTGGGTCAAATGGTAGTTCTACTTTTAGTTCTTTAAGAAATCTCCACACTGTTTTCCATAGTGGTTGTACTAGTTTACATTCCCACCAGCTGTGTAGCAGTGTTCCCTGTTCACCACATCCATGCCAACATCTATTATTTTTTGATTTTTTTGTTTATGACCATTCTTGCAGGAGTAAGCTGGTATTGCATTGTGGTTTTGATTTGCATTTTCCTGATCGTCTTAGGCGAAAAGACTAAGAACTTAAAACCTGTTCTAGGGGAGTTTGCAATGCAGAGTGGCCAACAGAATCATCTTGCCCACTATCATACTAGCCAATCCATAAGGAATGTAAACCCTATCTCTATCATACAAAGAATAAGTAAAGTGGTGTTTGGAAAAGGAGGTGATCAAATGGAAAGGAGGGATAGAAGAAGGAATCATGGACTGAATTGGCTTCAAGCTAGACCGTCAAATGTGGGTAGGAGAAGAATAGATAACCTTAAGGTAGGGAGGCTTTTTAAATTGGAAAGAAGCCCCGGCTAGAGGCTCAAAGACAATAAATAAAAAACCACAGTTAGAAGTCAGTAAAATTAGATACATAATGTTAAAACCAACGTTATTCACATTACGGTATGTAAATGACATTATATAATACTTAGTTTGGGTCATCAATATGGTGGTCATTGTGCACATCCGAAATTAAGAGAGACAGGAAACATATAAAGAGTTGAGAAATGGGGATGAATTCTACTTCTGGTAAGGTAGGGCTGCATACTTTGAACGAATATTCCTACTAAAGACAAGGTGAAAAACGGACATTTCATCAAAGCCATTAGCCTAATGACACCAAAAAGCTCAGAAAAATGGTGAAAAATTATCAGGTGAATATCCAAAAGAAGATTAAAGTCCAGAAAAGTGAATCCAGCTGAGAGGGCAATTTTTCCCTTGGGGACATTAGCTGCTGAGGACCTGGCCAGGGCTTTTGACGGCTTCCCAGGGTAAAGACGGTGGCATCTAGGCCCACATTTTAAGCTTGGGGCCCTGAAGACTACGTTCTGAATCAACCTCAAGCAGCACTGCCCTCACATAGACTGCAGCCCAGCTTCAAAGCAGCTCAATCTCTGAAATTGAGTTAAGATGTTCTAAGGCTACTAGCAATTTAGAAATTTTGTATTTCAGCCTATTTCATGTTCCTTTCAGCTAAGTTTTCCTTCTACTGGACACAGGTGGAATCTCAATGAGAAAAGATATTCGTGAGACTATTAAGGAAATATAAAATGATGTACCATGCATGTTGCAAAAGGGAATTTTGTTTATGATGCTAAGGAATTTAGAGGAAAACATTGCAGCTTTGTTTATTTTAAAAAATAATAAAAGTTAAAGTTAAACTTTTTTATTGGTGGCCAAATAAGGACCATTCATATATTTGGCTGTCTTTTGACACCTCCTTTACTTGAAAATCCATTTAGAAGGCTTTTCTAATGTGCTATGTGTGGAAATTGGTTGCAAGATTTAGAACAAAAATAATTCTGAGTGACATGTGAATTATCAAGTCATAGCTGAGAGAACTAAATCCAGTTTCTGAAGAAATAATACAGTTAGCCTTGTACCACTGGCTCTGATGGAGTTTGATTTTTGTGGGATATGGATGTTTTCAGTTTTTGATACATAGTCTCAAGATATAATTAAAAGCAGGCTTTGGTGCTATTTTTGGAGGAATATAATCTGCTACTCAACTTTAAGTGTTTTGGTACATCTTCCTGTTTAATTCATTTCTCTGAGTCCCAATATGTCAGAACAAGATGTCCTCCTTCTTTCATTTTGGGGGACACAATTTTTATTTCTGTAATTTTAATTATCACTTGTCTACTCTGTTCTTTACAGTATTTTTACATGTGGGCCACTTTGTTAAGTGACTAAGCAAAGCCTGAGCCACCAGATGCTGACTTGCAGGAAAAAAAAAATGAACTTAATATACTCCAGTAAATCCAGTGGTAAAATTTGCCACAGCCAAGTCTTATAGTACAAAATATTAAACAGGAATCTGTGTCTAAGATATTCAAAATTATTTTAAATTTTTAATAAAATCAGCAGAGAATAACCATGAAATTTAAAAAAAATGAAAGCAATTATAACCACATCATAAGCAAAATGTTCTCTTCCTCCAAACCTTCCATGGTAATTAATTTTATGTATCATCTTAGCTAGATTATGGTGCCCAGTTGTTTGGTAAATCCCTAGTCTGCATGTTGCTGAAAAGTATTTTTTAGATGTGATTAACATCTACAACTGGCTGACTTCAAGTAAAGCAGATTACACTCCATAATGTGAGTGGGCCTCATCCAACCAGTTGAAGGCCTTGAGAGTAGAGACCGAGGTTTTCCTAAGTAGAAGAATTCTGTCTCCAGACTGCCACATGGAAATTCTGCCTGAATTTCCACCCTTCAGACTCAAGAATGCAATATCAACTCTTATCTGAAATCTGAGTCCAGTTTTTCCACCTGTCCCATGAATTTCAGGCTTGCCAGTCCCAATAATTGAGTCAATTCTTTAAAATAGGTCTCTCTCTCTCTTTCTCTCTCTCTCTCTCTGTCTCTCTCTCTCTCTCTCTCGTGTGTGTTTCCCTGGAGAACCCTGACTAATTCTTACACCTTCCAAGGAAGGAATAAGTTTCCAATGGTTATTTGTAACATTCCATGTAAATATTTCAATGCATCTAACATACATTTTAGAGTGGCATTTTAATATTGCCTTTGCATTTTGTTTAAAACCAAATGGATAGTAGCCACTTATAACCCATTTATTATGGATGGCTGTTTTAATACTTTCCAGGAGGTTATGTTCTTTTGACCCTCCGAGGTTTCTTCCCATAGTTTCACCCTACTTTTGCTTTCATTCTAATCCTTAAAGAGCATAAAAGCTTATTCTTTTCCTCCCTGAGTAAATAAAAGCAATATAGTTATGTCATCTTGTGGCCCTTTGTGGATTTTAGGCCAATTTCTTCTTTCCTTTCATGAAAACAACTATTGGCACGAAACTATTTAAACAACTGTTATTTAAATCTACGGGAAAAAATACTGCTGATTTTTATAAAACAGTTGCCAGAGAATTACAATTAAGCGCAATTTATGAAAGGCATGAGTGTTAGGGCCATTGCTCAGGGCAACAACTAGTTGGGAGGAAACAAAACTAATTTGTTACAGAAGAAGAGTTAGTAATGGAGAAGTCTAGAAGACAAGTGTTCAATGAGTATATGAAGACTAGTGAGTTAGTCATGGAGAAGTCTAGAAGACAAGTGTTCAATGAGTATATGAAGACTAGTGAGTTAGTCATGGAGAAGTCCAGAAGACAAGTGTTCAATGAGTATATGAAAACTAGTGAGTTGGTAATGGAGAAGTCTAGAAGACAAGTGTTCAATGAGTATATGAAGACTAATTTTGACATTTTCATTCTCAGCTCTCTCTTCTTGCAAGTAGGAGAAAAGACTTCAGTTTCAGACAATCAAATGGAAGAATTCTAAAAGGTACATTTAAGAATTTCTTAATATTTTCTCATAATCTAATCAGACTGATTATATCACAAATAGTTGTCATGGAAAAGAAAAAAAAAGTGTAGGCAGCTAAGGGAAGGAGATAAAAGAAACAAAAAAAGAACAGTTGATAAAATATCCAAAATTGCATCGTACATTAAACTTATAATTTTTCAAATGTCTTTCTTTATATAGTCACTTGGAGATGATGATTAACTGTATTAGTTTCTTCAAAACACACTTGGGAACATTTTAACGAAGTTATATAAGTACCAGTGTTCACAGTATGGCAGGAGAATTTTATCTTAGCAACTGGTATTAGTGATCTAAAAATGTTTCACCCTTGTATGAGCACCCTAAAATCTGTTCTTACACACGCCCTCCAGATTTTTCCCAATATAAATTGGCAAGTCTTTGATTCTTTTTATGTATATGACATCAACCAAACTTGCAAGTTTTTAATTTGTAGTTTATCCCCTTTGCTATACTGACACCTAACTCTAGTGACAGGTGTGGACTAAGGAGGGATAAGGAGAGACATGTGGGTAATGGACTGTTTCTTTAAGGAAATCACTATGGTGAGGTGATAACAAAATAATCCTCAAGCAATGGAGAAAGAACTCTCAGACAAGAGAAAGAAATCTGCTTTTGAGGGTAGGAGATGCTTCGTGGAAGGTGGGCGAAAACTATCTATAGATCTGATTTCTGGTTCTTGAATTTAGATATTTGGGTTTATAATTCCCTTTCTTTACACCATCTAATTCTACTAGAAAGAGCCATGCCACCATACAGGTCTTCCATTTTTGCTACCATACTTTGGTGGTGACAATGCTGATTCTTTGTCATGGATTGCTGAATTCCAAAACCAAAATATTAGGGAACTTCAACTGGATGCATTCAGACCAGATAACCAATCCCATTTTCTCTGTATTTTCCCAGGAATATTTTGTTTGTGTCTATCTGCTTTGCTTTCTGTATCAATTAAGGCGTTGTTTTGCAATAAGTAACAGAAACATATTGTGGATAGCTTCAATACATATACTTTAAGGATATCAAAGCTCACTATATTAATAGAAGGCTTGTCTGAAGCGGCATCTCTTAGCATCTCATCTGGCCCAGATGTGGGCACTGCTGTTGAGAATGAATTGCTATCATTCTTGTATGCATCACGAAGTAAAGATTCCAAACCGTGTATGGAAAATCCAGTTGAGAGAACTAAATCATCGTAACTGCTTGGCCGTCAGGCTATTCCTTATTCTCTTTGCCCTTTGCAGTGGGAAGTAAGATACTGCCTTCCAAAAGGAATTATCCATGGTGGGAAATTACCTGCAAATAGGACACCATGCCAGCTCAAAATACAAGTGGGTACTGAAGTTCCTTATCCTTAGACGTTGTTATCCTTATACGCAGCATAATCTTCACCATTGACTAAAATACCCTCTAATGTAGATAACTTGTATTTGCCTCTTAGAGAACTCTGAACTGCTTCTACCCTGGACATGTCTTGGCTTCTTTTTTCCCCCTAGAAAGGATCAAAAGCAAGCTTTATTTTTTTCATTGTAATCGTTCAGTCATCGTCAGTCTATTAACTTGTGTTGATTTGCAAGGCGGCAGCCAAATGACTGTCACAATAACAAAAGCCAGTCTCCTTTGATTGTAGAATCATCAATAATATTTATTCATTTGTCTCTGGCATGAGACAATTACTTTTCTACTACAGAAAGGCCATTTTAACTGAACTTGTATTTCCTGCTTCCCAGGCATTTTGAGTAGGAGGAGGGCAGACCGCCCTAATGCAATTGTTTTGCATCATCTTAATTTGAGTGGAGCCTGACATTCCTCAATTCCTGATTGCATGCCAAGCTGTGGGGTGTGGCAAACAGCTCAGTTGTTTTAATTCCAGAAACTGAGTGATGACATTTTGCTAAGCTTCTTTCATATACGCCCTCATGAAGGGTGGGAAAATTTTGAACTCTGGGCTTCAGTTTATGTGTTATGTTTAGTAAACGTGTAAGTAACTAAAGCACCTTTGTTTACTTGGTTTTGACATTTTGAGAATGAAGTTTTCTCACCACAAGATAGAATACCAAGTGAATCTTGTTCTTCACACGTCCCTGATAAAGATGAAGAAACATATGATTGAGAAGTTAAGTGATAATAAAAAAAAATGATAAAAACCAAATGAATAGTATAGGCAGAAAAGGGAGTAAGAAAGAACTTTGGTGGCGGTCATGGCAGTGGGAATGGTGAGCTATCCTTTTCCCCCAAGTTCTGCATCACAGAGAACAGGTTTAATTTGTTCTATGTTCAGATATAAATCAACCAAAAAAATTATTTTAATTTGTACTACTACTAGGTAAATATTTTTGCCTCCACTCCCCTAGGAGAAGATACTAATGCATAAACTTATTCCACTACTACCCCAAATAACTGTTCAAACCCAAAGTAAAGACTTAGACCCCAAGCCTGAATCTGGTACATGGGATCCCTGGGTTGGCAGCCTTAAACATGTATAATTTTGCACTGAACCCAAGGTTAGATCTTGGGGGGGAAATCTTTGAGTTGCTATGTCCAAGGGAAAATGTTTAGGAATGTGACATGGGGCATCACGTCTTTTTGCCCAGGCCCTGAGAGGACCTGCATGTGTTTTCAGAACAACTTCCATCTGGAACTTAATATCCCTATAAAATGGATGATTGTAGAGGACTGCCTGTGGCTTAGGCAGAACTGTAGCATTAAACAGAGAAAGAAATAATCTTTTTAATAAAATGGTGCTATAGGATTTCCCAGTTTAAACTCCAGTTACCCTTCCTATATCCCTCCTGAATTGGTTTTACAAGTTTAAAAGAACAGACAATGAAGTCCTGTTGGACTGGTTCACACAAATCCACAGCACCTGACAGGTTTAAAACACACTAACATTGGAGTATTCCCCAGTGTCGCACACTATCTACACATATTCTGGGTATATGAGTATGGAAAGGAAGGGACTTTTCCAAAATATTTTACAAACCCTGAATTCCTCTCATGGGGTTAGAAACTCCTTCCTTAAATAACAACTTCATAAAAAAAAACTTCCGGAATCCTACAATATAGTATCATCTCTAAATTTTTTCTGTCAAATCCACAGTACAATAAAGATTCTCCTTTATTTCTATGTATTTATTTATAAATAAAATTTATAAATGAAATTTATAAATAAAATACATAAATAAAATTTATAAATAAAATACAATTTATTTATTCATAAATAAAATAAAATTTATAAATAAAATTTATAAATAAAATAAACTTTATGAATAAAATTTATAAATAAAATAAACTTTATAAATAAAAATATATTTATTCATAAATAATATAAAATTTATAAATAAAAGGTATTCATAAACAAAATTAAATTTATAAATAAAATTTGTTTATTCATAAATAAAATAAAAGAGTAGATGGGACTACAGGTGCATGCCACCAGGTCCAGATAATTTTTTTTTTTTTTTTTGTATATTTTGGTAGAGATGAGGTTTCACCATGTTGGTCAGGCTGGTGTTGAACTTTTGACCTCAAGTGATCTGCCTGCCTCTGCCTCCCAAAGTACTGGGATTACAAGTGTGAGCCACGACTCTTGGCAAGACTTGCCTTTAAACATAAAATGCCATGGAGTAACAAAGTGAAGGAAACAGAATTCCCAGAATTTTTGGCACTGTTCTTTGATAGCAATAGCATTAGTAAGAGGAGAAACCTACACTGCATTTTCTTTGTCCCTGATTGCCATGGAGTGGGTCATCCAGGGGAGGAAGTAGTGTGGTCTTTTGGAAGAATATGAAAAGGGGAGTTAGAAAAAAGAACGAAGGGGGTATGGTTTGTGACATGATCTTGCCCTTCTCAAGTAATTAGAAATTTGAAGGTGCTTGGGGGTATCAAATGACACTAAATTGTACACGTATTTCTAATTCCTTACTCCTAAGATATTGCTTAATAAAATTCACTTTAAAAAAAAAAACAAAACAAAACAAAAAAAAAACCTCTCAGCTGAGGTGTCTAGGTTTTGATTCAATACCAGGTAAGGAGTTTAGAGGTTGCCACTCCATTCTAACAAGTAAAAAGTTAAACAGACTGAAAATATCAACAACTCTTGTCAGGTCTGTAAGCAAAGTGAGGTCACAGAGCAAATCGCTGCTCCTAAAATTGGAGAGATGGACAAGTGACTATAGAGAAGCACAGCTTACCAGAGCAAAAATCTCCCTGGAAACCAGTAGGAAAACCTGAACTGACATTTATGGATTGCTGAAGGCTCAGTATGGACAAATATGATAGATAAAATCTCTAGGGCAACCGAATCATTGTAGGGTCCCCACAATTTTGTGAGTTTTGCCTCCTGGAGTCCTAACAGGTTCTCTCAGTGAATAGTGAGGAAAAATCTCATTCTTCCAGCATGGGGAGGGGAAAAGGTACCACCTTGAAATACACCAGAGCATTCTAGAGCATTCTGTTCTACTTAACAAGGTTGCCCTTGGGAGAAGCTGTTTAACCAGAGACTAACTTAATGTGGTTTTCTCAGAGCCTGTGTGACCAGGTAGAAGAGAAATACCCAATCCCAGTCCCTCTAGGTTCCACATGGGGAAAGAGAAACCCAACTCCAGCCCAGTCCAGCCATTGTGCCTCATGAGAAAGGGAAGGGGACTGAAAAGCCCTTGTGAAGTTCACAGTCCAGGTAAAAGCTCAATAAACACTGACACCTATTCATGAGACTACAGGACACTTCTCCTCCCTTCACATCTTTCCACCATATTACTAAAGTCCTCTTCACAGTAGTTTCTTTAACTCTATCCATCATGTCTAGCTATCAAGAAAAAATTACAAGCTGTCCTAAAAGGCAAAAAGCAGAATTTGAAGAGACAGAGACAGTATTAGAACCAGACTCAGATATGGCCAAGATGTTAGAATTATCAGACCGGTAAGTTTAAACAACAATAAATAATATGCTAAGGGATCTAATGGATAAAGTAAATAGTACGCAGGGACACACAGATGATGTAATCAGAGAGATGGAAATCCTAAAATAGGGCCAAAAAGAAATATTAACGATCAATCATACTATAACAGGATTGAAGAATGCGTTTCATGGGCTTATTAGTAGACTAAAAATGGCCATAGAGAAATCTTTGAGCTTGTGGATATCTCAATAGAAACCTCCAAAACTGAAAATCAAAGAAAAGAAAAACTGACAGGAACAGAACAGAATATCCAAGGGCTACGAAAACTACAAAAGGTGTAACATGTGCGTAATGCAAATACCAGAAGAAGAAGAAAGAGAGAAAGGGACAGAATAAGTATTTGAAACAATAATGACTGAAAATTTCCCCAAATTAATATCAGACACTAAACCACCAATCCAGCAAACTCTGAGAACACTAAGGAAGATAAATACACCTCCCCCCCCAAAAAAATACACTTAGGTATATCATTTTAAAACTATAGAAAAGTCAAAGATAAAGAAAAAATCCCAGAAGAAGCCAAAAGAAAAGAAAACCTTACCCACAGAGAAGGAAAGATAAGAATTACATCCACCTTCTCCTCAGAAACCATGCAGGAAAAAAGAGACTGGAATGAAATATTTAACATGTTCAAGGGAAGAAAAAGCAACCGAACTAGAACTTTGTGAAATTATCTTCAAAAGTGAAGGAGAAATAAAAACTTTCTCAGATAAACAAAAATTGAAGGAGTGTGTTTCCAATAGGCATATGTTGCAAGAAATGTTAAGGAGTTTTTTAGCAAGAAGAAAAAAATACATAGGTCAGAAACTCAGATCTACATAAAGGAAAAGCATAGGAAAATGAATAAATGAAAGTAAAATTAAAATTTTTAATTTTCTCATTCTTAATTGATCTAAAGAATAACAGTCTTTAAGATAATAGTAACAACAATATGTATGTGTGTATATATGTACTTATTATGCTTATGTATAAATTAAATGAAATACAGCAATCAGGCAAATGATGGGAGGAAAGAATTAAGATTATTTTGTTATTATAAGGTATATACATACTACCCAAAATAAATGATATAGTCTTATTTAAAGTAGATTTGAATTAGTTATAAATGCATATGGCAAACTTCAGGAAAACTACCTTTAAAAAAGTGTAACTGATGATCTAGGAAAAGAGAAAAATTAAAATCATATAAAATGCACAATTAAAATGACAAAAGACAGAAAAACAGTGTGCTGTAGATGGAATGTTTGTCCCCCTCCAAAACTTATTTAGAGATTTAATTGCCAATGTGATGGTATCAGGACGTGAGAGCTTTTAGAGGTGGTTATGCCATGTGGGTGCCACTCTAATGGGTGGGTTTAATGTCTTAATCAAAGGGTTTTCAGAAGTGGGCTCTCTCTCAACTCTTCTGCTTTTCTGCTGTGTGAAGAACAATGTTCTTCCCCTCTGGGGAATTCAGCATTCAAGGTGTCATTTTGGGAGCAGAAGCCAGGTCTTCAGCAGATACTAACGTTGCTGATGCCTTGATATTAGGCAATATCAGCCTCTGCAATTGCAAGCCAATAGATTCCTATTCATTATTAATTACCCAGGCTGTGCTATCCTGCTATAGCAGTACCAACAGATCAAGAAACACTGGAAGACAAAAATAGGAACAAGCAATAAAAGCAATAAATTAAAAACAATAACAAATACAATAGATACTAATCCAATTACATTAATAATCACTTTAAACATCAACGGTCTAAATGCACCAATTAGAGAACAAAGATGGCAAGAGTAAATCAGAAAGGGGGACCCAGCTAGACGTTGTCTATAAGAAACACACTTTAGTTGTAAAGACACATGCAGATTAAAAGTAAATGGATGGAGACAGATAAACCATGCTAACACTGATGAAAAGAAGGTGGTGTCACTATTAATTTCAGACAGAGCAGACTTCAGAGCAAGGAAAGTTATCAGAGATTAAGAAGGGCATTACACAATGATAGCGGGGTCATTTATCCAGGAAGATATAATAATCCTGAACATGTGTTTGCCTATAACACGGTGTCAAAATATGACACAGTGGGAGATTTTGGTATGTATTTCAAAACTCCTTGATCAGAAAAGGGACAGACCCAGCAGTCGAAAATCAATAAGAACATAGTTAAATTCAACAATGCCATCAAGTAACTGGATATAATTGACATTTATAGACTACTTTATTTAACAACAGTAGATTACATATTCTTAAGCTCACATGAAACCACAAGAGACCACAATTTGGGCCATAAAACACACCTCAACAAATTAACAAAAAATAGAAATTATATTATTTCTGTTCTCACACCACAGTGAAATTAAACTACAAATCAATAGCAAAAAGGTAGCTGAAAAATCTGAAAATATGTGGAGATTAAACAGCATACTTTTAAATTACTCGTAAGTCAAAAAAGAAATATCCACAAAAAATTTAAATATTTTGAACTAAACAAAAATGAAAACACAACTTAAAATTTGTGTGATACAGTGAAAGCAGTGTTAGAGGTAAACTTACAGCATTGAATGCACATGTTACAAAAGAAGAAAGATTTAAAACCAATTATCTAAACTTTAACCTAGGAAACTGGGAAAAGAGCAAATTAATTTCAAGGTTAGCATGAGAAAAGAAATAATAAAAGTTAAAGCAGAAATCAATGAAACTGAAAATAGAAATTCAATTTTTTAAAATCAACAAAACCAAAAGCTGGTTCTTTGTAAAGATCAATAAAATTGATAAGCCTCTAGCTAGGCCAAGTTACTAAAAATGAGAGAGGACACAAGTTATAAATACCAGAAATGAAAGAGAGGGCATTACTATGAATCCCATGGACATTAAAATGATAATAAAGAAATACTATGAATGACTTTATGCCCATACATTTGATATTCTAGAGGAAATAAACAAATTCATTGAAAGACACAATCTGTCAGAACTCACAAAGAAGAAATAAAAATGCTAAATTAGCCTATATCTATTTAAAAAAATTAAATCACCAAACAGAAAGCACCAGACTATGGTTTCACTGGTAAATTCTATCAAACATTTAAAGGAAGAAATTATACCAATTTCCTACAATCTCTTTCTGAAGATAAAAACAAAGGGAATAATTCCTAACTCATCTGTGAAGCCAGCATTTCCCTAATAGTAAAACGAGACAAAGACAATACAAGAAAACTACAGACTGATATCTCTTATGAATGTAAATGCAGAAATCCTCAACAAAATATTAGCAAATTGAAGCCAACAATATATAGAACGATTATACACTATGACCAGTGAGATTTAGCCTAGGTATGCGAGGCTGTAGACTCAACATTCAAAAATTAATTAATGTTATCATCATACTAACAGGCTAAAGATAACAAATCACATAAGCATATAAATAGATGCAGATAAAGCTTTTAACAAAATCCAACAGTTATTCATGTTAAAAACTCTCAGTAAACTAGAAATAGAGGGAAACTTCCTCACTTGATAAATAGTATCTATGAAAATTATTATTCTGAATGGTAAGAAGAGAAAAACCTTCCTACTGAGTTGAGGAACAAGGCAAGAGTGTCCCTCCTCACCACTCCTTTTCAACATTGTACTAGAAGTCTTAGTGCAATAAGACAAGAAAAGGAAATAAAAGGAATATTGATTGTAAAAGAATAAATAAAGATATCTTTATTTGTGGATGACATGATTGTCTATGTAGAAAAAGTCTAAGAGAGTTTGACCAAAAACTCTTGAAACTAATAAGCTATTAATATCATAGCTAGGTTGCAAGATAAAAGGTTAATATACAAAAAGTCAATTGCTTTCCTGTATTTCCTGCTTTCCTTTCCTGTATTTCCTGTAAGCAAATGAATTTGACATTAAAAATGCAATACCATTTATATTAGCATCTAAAAAACAAAATGCTTAAGAATAAACCTAACAAAATATACGCAAGATCTGTATTAGGAAAACTACAAAACTCTGATGAAAGAAATCAAAGAACTAAATAAATACAAATTGCATGTTAATGAATAGGAAGACAATATTGTGAAGATGTCAGTTGTTCCCAACTTGGTGTATAGATTCAATGCAATCTCTATCAAATTCCATCAGTTATTTTGTAGATAGCACTAAACTGATTCTAAAATTTATATGGAGAGGCAAAAGATCAAAATAGTTAACTTAATATTGACGGAGAAGAACAAAGTCAGAGGACAGACATTACTTGATTTAAGATGCATTACAAAGCTATGGTAATCAAGACAGTATGGCAATAATAAACAAAAAGATCAATGGAACAGAATAGAATACCCTGAAACTCACATAAATATATTAGTCAATTAATCCTTGACAAAAGAGCAAAAGCAGTTCAATAGAGAATTGATAATGTTTTTAACAAATAGTGCAGAAATAATTGCACAGCCACATGTAAAAAAATTAATCTACAACAAATCTTACACCCTTCACAAAAAATGACCAAAATGGATCACAGACCTAAATGTAAACACAAAACTATAAAACTCTTGGAAGATAACAACAGAAAATCTAGAATAAGCTTATCCAACCACAGACCGCATGTGGCCCAGGATTACTTTGAATGCGGGCCAATCCAAATTTGTAAACTTTCTTAAAACATTATGAGATTTCTATTTGGGATTCTTTTTAGCTCATCAGCTATTGTTAGTGTTAATATATTTTTTGTGGTCCAAGACAATTATTCTTCTTCCAATGTGGCCAGGGAAGCCAAAAGATTAGACATACCAATCTAGAAAACCTTGGATTATTCTAGATTTTTTCAATATGTGACTTTTTCAATATGACATCAAAAGCTGGACTTCACTAAAATTGAAAATTTCAAGCCTGTAAAAAACAGTGTCAAAAGAATGAAAAAGCAAGCCACAGACTGGGAGAAGATATTTGCAAAAGACATACCTGATAAAGTACTGTTATCCAAAATACACAAAAAACTCACAAATAAGAAAACGAACAACATGATTTTAAAATAGTCCAGAAACCTTAACTGACACCTCACCAAAGAAGATATACAGATGGCAAATAAGTATACAAAAAGATACTTCATGTCATATGTCATCAGAGAAATGCAAATTAAAACAACGAGATACCACTACACACAAATTAGAATGGCCAAAATCCAGACAACTGACAATACTAAATGCTGCCAAGGATGAGGAGCAACAGGAACTCTCATTCCTTGCTGATGGGCATGCAAAACTGTATAGCCACTTTGGAAGACAGTTTGGCAGTTCTTACTAAACTAAATATACGCTTACCATATGATCTAGCAGCTGTGTCCCTTGGTATTTATCCAAAAGAGTTCATGATGGTAAATTTTAGGTGTCAAGTTGACTGGATTAAAGGATGTCCAAATAGCTGGTAAGGCATTATTTCTGGGTTTGTTGGCAAGAGTGTCTCTGGAAGAAACTGACATTCGAATCAGTAGCCTGAGTAAGGAAGATCCGCCCTCACCTATTGTGGGCAGACACCATCCAATCAACTAAGGGCCTAGACAGAAGAAAAAGCAAAGGAAAGGTGACTTCTGTCTCTTTCCTGAAATGGAGGCACACTTCTTCTCCTGCCCTGGGACATCAAAACTCCAGCTTCTCCAGCCTTTGCCATCTGAGACTTGCACCAGTGGCCCACCAGTTTCTAAAGCCTTCAGCTTCAGACTGAGAGTTATATTGTTGGCTCTAGTCCTTTAAATTTGGACTGGCTTTCCTGGTTCCCCAGCTTCCAGAGGGCCTATTGTAGAGCTCAGGCTCCATAATCCCATGAGCCAATTGCCCTAATAAATTCCTCTCATCTATCAATCTGTCTACTATCTCTCTATCATTATGAATCTATGTATATATCTATCTACTCCTATTGGTTCTATCTCTTAAAAGAACTCTGACTAATGAGGAATTGAAAACTTATGTCCACACAGAAACCTCTACACAATGTCTATAGCAGTTTCATTCATAATTGCCAAATCTTGGAAGCAACCAAGATGTCCTTCAGCAGGTGAATGGACAAACTATAGTATATGCATATGATGGAATATTGTTCAGTGCTAAAAAGACGTAAACTGTGACACCATAAAAAAGACATTGAAGAAATTTAAATGCATATCACTAAGTGAAAAAGCCAATCTGAAAAGACAACATACTGTATGGTTTCAATTCTGGAAAAGGCAAAATTATGGAAATAGTAAAAAGACCGATGATATGCTCCCTTCAGAAGCACGTACACTGAAACGGGAATGACACAGAGAAAACTAGCAGGGCCTTTGCACAAGGATGGCATGCAAATTCACATAGCATTCTACATTTTATAAAAAGAGGAAACCCTCATGAAAACTATAAACTTTGGCTGTTGAGCTGCTGATGCATCAAGGTAAGTCCATCAGTTTTAACAAATGTACCACTCTCATGGGGGATGTTGATAATGGGGAAGGCTGTGCGTGTGTCAGGGCAGGAAGTATTTGGACAATCTTGGTACCTCAACTCAGTTTTGCTGTGAATCTAAAACTGTTCTAACAAAAAGTCCAGTAGAAATAGTAATTCTAAAAATTACCTTCCACTGTGAAACATGGTTCCAGACCTGGGGGGCATGGATAAAGATTTCTTTAAGCAAATTCTACATACATTACACTAGCATTATAGTAAAGCTCAATTACTTGAAGTACTCTGCCTAGGTGCTTATTTCTACCTTTCTTCTTAAATTGGTGTTTCTAAACTTACATTCAACAGCTGGAATGTGAAGAGGACAAAAAGAAAGAGGGGAAAAGATATGTTAAAATGTTGGTAGCGTAAGATGCTTGGCAAAATAGGGAAGAGTCCTCCTCGTTTCTTAATGAGTTTGTACATAAAAGGCCCAGGAACCAAGCCAAACCTACAGTGTTCCTTCGTAACATAAGCAACTAGGAAAAGATTTCGCTATGTGAAGCAGGAGAGCTCTGAAGCCCTGGGCTATAGGCAGAAGCCAGGGGGGTTTATACTGCTAAACTGTCTCAACAGTTCCTTTCTTAAACTTGACTTCCACTGGAGACAGTGTCTTAGGCATAGTAGTGAAATACAGTGGTGACTGGAGCAAGCCAAGTGGTACTATCTATGTTCAAGACAAACTTGTTTGATCCTTAGATTTCTTCCGGAGACCTGCAGGTAGGGGGATGAGAGGGGAAGGCTACTAAAATGATACTTGCTATTATTTTACCACCTGACAATAGTTTACCCAAAGGTGAAACAGACTTAGTCTCTACCTCAATTCTGTGTCATCATTTTTGCCTGAAGGTTTTGAAATAGCTTCCAGTCTTTCCTATATCTGGTCTGTCTTTTACATTGCTGTCAGATCTTTCCAAGTTATGAATGAGATTAGTGCCTGGTAATAATAGACACTCAAATATTTGCTGAGTAAATGAAGTTTCTTCCTATGATCAAATCCCTCCTATGGCTTCTACTTTCTTATACTGCAGAGTTTCAATTCCTTAACATGGTGTCTGAGACTTCAAGTCTTCATGAATCCTCCTCTTTTCTAGGTTCTTATCACACTCTCCTCTTTGTGATTCCCTAACTTTGAGCCATTCCTGTATGTTTCAAAGCATTTACATGTGCTATTTCCTCTTGTTCTCATGCCTTCATTCCTACTCTGTCTTGAAAGTTTGTTCCTCCTCAGTCCTGCTCCTCAATGAAATCTTCCTCGGTGGTATCCAGACAGATTGAGTTGGTTCCATTACAGAATTTCAATGAAACTAGTAAAGTGTATTCTGCTTACAAGTACATTATAAATGGTTGTTTACATGTTTGTCTTTCTTGTTAAATGATGTCTTTTGAGGGAAGAGTTCTCAGCTTGATTGTCTATGTCAAAGTATGGATCATGCAGAACAAATAAAAGCAATGGGGGTAGGCAAACCTAGATGAGACTTCGGGCTTCCCTTTAAAATAGTAGTATTTCTGAAATGTTTTCCTTCAATCATTTAGCTTAAGCCATTTACCTAACTTGGGTTTTAAAATCAGTCTCTCTTATTCAAAGAAGTCACAATTATACAGTAGCATCAAAATAAGTGAATACACTAAGATAGTAACATAGGTATGAAATTAACCATTCAAAGACAAAATATAGAACTATATTTAGTTCAGAAGTTAGAATTTCAGATCTGCAGGTTTGTGCCTGGTCTACAAGGAAAAAACTAATTAAAAAGTCACCTAGTTCCCAGGTATTCTTATTTATTCCATGCCATCCTGCTGTATTTGTGTTTGCTTCTTTAATTCTTAAGTGTAAAAGTGAGGATAATTGGAGAGAAACTAAGATGAGTGATATATTATTACCAAAGATTTAAAATTTAGAATTGCACAAAAACCCATGGAATTCCAAAACCATTCCCAAAGAGGAACGTGTTGCCAGGCTCATGAAAAAGGATTTTTCAATTTGAATTCAGTATCTAATATCTCTTTGTTGTAAAGATTGTAAATCAATGTACTCTGAATATTAAGCTTTAAAGGCATAACTAAATCTAATATAAAATTTAGCCTCATTAAATTCTTTACTTTTAAAGAGTAGAATTTTCTTTTACTCTTATGAACACAGGGAAAAAAGAATAAAACAAAAGTTACCATTTTAAAAAACACCTCCACAATTTGGAATTTGGTTGTTCTCAAAGGATAAAACTTCTGCCAAATGGATGACAAGCTGTTATCAAGGCATAATAGGAGGCTTCTGTGGGAGTAGGCGATGGATTAATGCACAGAAGTTGCATCACATTTTGAGCTCAGATACTCTTTGAAACAGAAAGAATCTAAATTTCAAAGCTTGCACTAATCTTTCTTAATAACTCTAGTGCTTATTCATAGATGTCTAATATAAATGTGTATTAACTCTAGAAATAAAAACATTAACTTTCTAAAGAAATATTATTTTCAATATCTTCTTACCTCATCACTTTCTTGAAAATCTAAAATGACTCAATATGTCAGAGAATGCTAGTGAAAAATAAAGCCATCCTTTTTTTTTTTTTTTTTTTGAGACAGGGTATCACTATGTCACCCTGGCTGGAATGCAATGGTGCGATCATAGCTCACTGTAACCTCAAACTCCTGGGCTCAAGCAATCCTGTTGCCTCAGCCCTCTGAGTAGCTAGGACTACAGGCATGCACCACCACATTCGGCTAATTTTTTAATTTTTGTGTAGAAACAGGGTCCTGCTGTGTCGTCCAGGTCGGTCTTGAACTCCTGGCCTCAACCAATCTTCCTGCCTCGGTTTCCCAAAGTGTTGGGATAACAGGCATGAGCCACTTTGTTCGGCCAAATCCATACTTATAGGTTAATAAACTATGGATTCACAAATATTAAGATAGAAGGAAAACTAGTAATCAAGCTGTATTGAGTATACTGTGCCCAAAGATTATAGGTTCTTTAGCATACTTTTATTATTGACTACTTACAGCATCTACTAAGTATGTTTTATTATTCTCATTTTTAAATTAGATACTGAAAGGTCAAGAGATTATGATTTATTGAGGATTATATAGCTGGTTTATTATGCAGACGGAACTCAAAACCGGGATTTTGTGGATTTTCTTAAGGCCCTGCTTATCCAAAAGTGCCATTTTTAATTTTTTCCTAGTGTTACAAAATTTTTCCCACATATAAACAACATAGGAGCAGTTAACTCGAACAGACAGTTCTCACAATATAGGAGACATAAATCACTTCCTGGGATAAGATATTATAAACTTATCTTAACATCAACATTTTTTGGAAAGACGCCAACATCATTGTACAAGGGAGTTCCCTGAAATGAGCCAAACAAAGCCCTTGAAAATAGAATCCTATGAACCATTCATTTCATATCCTCTGGGGAAGTAAAGAATCCTCATCCCACATGGTCATGCACCCTGCTGGCCATCCCATCTTTGGGAAGGGTCAGACTGCATTCCTGGGATGTTTGAGGTCATCATGAGAAGTTGGTTTTTGTTCCCATCCACACCCATTATGAAGGAAAATAGTGCTCAAATTCAGTTCAAACAGTGTTCAAAAACTAACCCTTTACAACACAAAGCCCCATCTATTCCTGAACTTCAAAGTAATCTTCCAGGTAATTTTATAGCAATAGCTTGATTCCTAAAGAGTGTAAGAAACTCACTTTATTTTTAATATTGAGGAATTATCATCTGCTGCCCTCAATAACAAGGTAAAATAAGCTAAGAAATTAGGAGTAAGGCATTTTCCCTCTAATCTGAGAGAGAAGATATGCCATGGATACAAAAGATTATCACTGCAAGAAGCACATACTTACGTAACTCAAGTTGACTCACAATATGTCATTTTGCTTTGTTGGGATTAGTGTATAGAAAGTTAAGAGACACTATTCCATGTACTTTGTTAATCAGGGATAGTAAGTGAAATATCACATTCTACCTGTTTATCTCATTAAACATATCATTCCTACTTCATATTCAAAGGGACATGGTAAGAGAACTAAACCATGGTCAACATTTGCAGTAGGAGGAATAGGTACTTTTAGCTTTTGGACTCTCGAAACATTTAAATGAATCTTAAGATTTCATTTAACTGATGCTCACCATCAAGTAACATAGAAGTTACTAGAAGAAAAGCTTCCAGAAATGCCTGGAAGAGACATTAACCTCTAATTCAGCAGTAGTTTTTGCTCCAATAAAACAATAATCTTCATTTTTTCTTTTTGTTTTTTGTTTGTTTGAGACAGAGTCTTGCTCTGTCACCCAGGCTGGAGTTCAGTGGTGTGATCTCAGCTCACTGCAACGTCTGCCTCTAGGGTTCAAGCAATTCTCCTGCCTCAGCCTCCTGAGTAGCTGGAACTACAGGAGTGTGTCACCACGCCCGGCTAATTTTTGTGTTTTTAGTAGAGACAGGGTTTCACCATGTTGGCCGGGTTAGCCTTGAACTCCTGACCTTAGGTGATCCACCTGCCTCAGCCTTTCAAAGTGCTGGGATTATAGGTTTGAGCCACCGCACCCAGCCTCATCTTCATCTTAGGGTCCAAGAGTTCAAACAAGTCTGCAATGCAAACAACTGACAAAGGTGAACTTTCCAGAGAAGCGGCATTTCTTTCTTTCTTTCTTTCTTTCTTTCTTTCTTTCTTTCTTTCTTTTCTTTCTTTCTTTCTCTTTTCTTTCTTTCTTTCTTTCTTTCTTTCTTTCTTTCTTTCTTTCTTTTCTTTCTTTCTTTCTCTTTTCTTTCTTTCTTTCTCTTTTCTTTCTTTCTTTCTTTCCTTCCTTCCTTACTCCCTTCCTTCCTTCCCTCCTTCCTTCCTTCCTTTCTTTCTCTTTTTCTTTCTTCCTTTCTCTTTCTCTCTCCTTCTTTCTTTCTTTCTTTCTCTCTCTCCTTCCTTCCTTCCTTCCTCCCTTCCTTCCTTACCTCCTTCCCTCCTTCCTTCCTTCCTTCCTCTCTCTCTCTTTCTTTCTTTCTTTCTTTCTTTCTTTCTTTCTTTCTTTCTTTCTTTCTTTCTTTCTTTCTTTTTTTTTGATGGAGTCTCGCTCTGTTGCCCAGGCTGGAGTGCAGTGGCATAATCTCGGCTCACTGCAACCTCAACCTCCCGGGTTCAAGCTATTCTCCTGCCTCAGCTTCCCAAGTAACTGGGACCATAGGCACACACCACCACACTTGGCTAATTTTTGTATTTTTAGTAGAGATGGGGTTTCACCATGTTGGCCAGGATGGTCTCGATCTCTTGACCTCATGATCCGCCCACCTCAGCCTCCCAAAGTGCTGGGATTACAGGCTTTCACAACATGCTTCCCGACATGCATGATCTGCTCAGGGGAGGTCAGAGAATCCTTTCTATACTTGTCCTTTCTCAAATTCCTTAAATTAAAAAAAATCAAGATGCCAAAGTATCGTGTTTTAGGGTGTATTGTGTTCTAAATCCCATCATCTGTTTGATCACCTTTTAAGGGAACACTTCACCAACAGCAATTCTCTGAATTAAAACATGTCAGAAAATTCTTTTTATATCACAGTGAATTTAGGAAAACAGGTATTCCTCGTCCCTTGTGTCTCAATTTTATTCATATTAATAGATATCCTTCAAATAAAAATTATGAATAAACATTTAATATGCTAGTTTTCTAAGCCTCTAAGACTTCAGTTTGACCTACTTAGGGTCAGTGCAAGTCCAGGTGGCCATGTGGAGGCACTGTCAGGCCACAGCCCACTGGCCGTCCATCAGAAGTGTACTGGGAGGGAGGTTGTCTTTCAGTGATCAAGCATGTCTGGTTACTGAGAGCAGAAATTAGTCATCTTCTGAATCAAAGTAACTTAAGTTGGATATAGGAAGTAATTTTCACATTAATATATAATAGGTTATCTAGAGGAGGCTATTTTTAATAGAAATTTCAGCTCCCTGATCATACAGCACTCATTATAGACTCTGCAGGGTGATTGTCATTAAAGCAGATATGTCCTTGACTTTGTCATAGGGTCTTGAAGTTCATTTCTGTCTTTTGCTATAGGTCCTGGAGCCTCTGTGCTTTGTACAAGAGAGAGGGCTTTATATAAATTGAACAAATCCAGAGATGTCTGGTGCATATTCTAGATGGTTATATAGTCAACTTGACCTTAACAAGGGCTATATCCCAGTGCTTCAGAAAAAGAATGTGATCACACAATGGAAATTCAGACAGCCCCATATCTGGTGAGTAATCCTAGCTCATTACGTAGCACTCCCGTCTCTACTTTTTCCCTTTTTAGTTTTTACTTCTTATGGTAATGTCCAGGAGTGGTAAAAAATTGTTGATGTTTGTGAGATATGGCCCTCAATAGAAAGTTCAAACTTGAATACAATGTAGAATAAATGATGACTACGTAAGAGTCAAAATCATCTTAACCGCTAAGACTCTACGTGACAGTCATTCACAGTATAAAATAGATACAATCTTTGTCTTAGATCATTCAGGCTGCTGGCTATAACAAAATGCCATAGACAAAGTAGCTTATAAACAATAGAAATTCATTTCTCATGGTTCTGGAGTCCAGGAAGTCCAAGGTTGAGGCTCTGGCAGGTTTGGTGTCTGGTGAGGGTCCCCTTTCTTATTTGTAGATGGCGTCTTCTTACTGTGTCTCACGTGGTGGCAAGGGTTAAAAGAACTCCCTGGGTCCTATTGTATAAGGTCATTAATCCCATTCACAAGGGCTCCATAACCATGACCTAATCACCTCCCAAAAGGCCCACCCCCTAATACCATCACCTGGGGGTCAGGACTTCAACATATGAATTATGGAGAGACAGATATTCAGACCATAGCAATCTTTTTATCTCATTGCATGCCTGTCTGAGACCAAAATGAAGTGTTTTCAAAGATTATCTTCTCTGTTGTTTATATTCTGCTTCTTCCAGGTGACCTTTCCCTCATTCTAACACCTTGTTTCTACGTCCTGATCTGATGTTCTCAAAATTATTACCTTCCTTCTGGCTACCTATACCAATTTAGGTCATAAAGCATTTGTTGCTACTAAGTTTTTTCTTGCGCATCTTATCTGCCAGTCTCCCAATATGAATGCCTACCTTTCTGCCTTCCTTGCCACAGTTGTCTGTGGCCTTCCAAGATGACATTGAATTGATTTAATGAGTTCACGAGAATATAGACTAGGATTTTTGAGACCTCCATTTCCATTCTACTCACCAATAGTGTGCCACTGGACAGGTTACTTAAAAACCCTTGAACTCATTTAGTTCGGTCATGGAATAGAGAAAAGCATCTTCACAGATGGTTAGGAGGGGCAGGTGTAAAAAGGTTCTGTCTGCTCACAAACGAGAAGTTTTGATTGAAGACAACAGCAGAACTCTATTACTCTAACAGTAACAGTGAAAATGACACCCTTCCTATTTACTCTGGAGAAAAGTTATGGGCAGGATGGGGCGGTACCAATTGTTCACTAAAATCCGAGAGAAAGCGTTCTTCAGGAAAAGGGGACTTGATTATCTTTTCAAATTAAACAGAGGATTCATCCATCAATGTTTTGTACCTTCCCATGTATCCCAGCTAGCAAACTTCTTTTTTGGTATAAATGTATTGGGAAAGAGAATTGCCAATTTGCAAAAGGAAACGGTAGTTCTTAAAGAGATATTGCCTATGCTTGGGCATAAATAATGAACCATTCTCCTGAATCAGTCACATGCACACAGTACTAATCAAACCCCAGCCAAATTACTATGATTTTACTTTCTCCAAATTCCATTTTGGGTAGGTAGTTAATTTATATCTATCTCATGAACCTCAAATATAGTCTTCCTATATATTTTAAGCAAATAAAGACTTTATTCACCTCCCCTCTCTTCTTTCCACAACCTCCCTTTTTATTCCTCCCATTTTCATTAATATGTCTTTCCTTCCAAAAGGGTTTGATGTTTTCATATGTTCATTAGTATCTTGTCCAGAAAAAAGAACAGGGCATGGAGGAAGAGTCTTTATTTGTGAGCTTGCTGTTCTCTCTTGAATAAGCAAAGCTCTTTCTACTGATATCTTTGGGAAGAAAAATATTCTAAGTGTAAAGGAGAATCTGAGCACAGTTATGTTCTTTGGTTGGTAGATCTCATTTGCAAGAGGTTTTTACTGGACTCAGATTAGAGCCTTCAGATGGAATAATTCAAGGGTAGAATTTCAGAGCAGATACTGCCCCCAATTTTATGCAACTGCAGGTGTCATTTTGGAGATTCCTATCTTTTGTGGCCCAGAAACCCAAAGTTTATTGACTCAGTCAATGATAGGTGCATTGGAAGTTTTCAGATGTCCTTCAGGGGAACTGTGCCCCAAAATAGAGAGGTTTATAGATTTAAAACAATATCAGATAAACTAGGTTCCAAATGTTATTTAAAAAATGCCAGTAGTCCTGTGATAATCTATTCCGGTATGTTTCTCATGTCAATTGCTTTTTATTTCAGACAAAACCCAAGTTTTTTTATTTGTTTTTATATGCCAATATGTAAGAAAATATGATAACAATAGCTTACAGTTTTTGAATGCCCACTGTGTGTCAGATGCTAAATGCTTGCCTCTTTTTACTTTTATATCAACTTGACAATTTTATAGATGGGAAATCTAAAGATCAAAGAGGTTAAATAACTTGTCTAAGATCTCATACGTCATAAAAAATGGAAGTAAAATTTGAACCCATGTCTGAATCCAAATTCCTTGTTTCTTCCTCTATACTAGACTGTTTCCATATTGTGTTTCTTATTATGTGATGAAAGCCAATGTGTAAAACACCAGTGTCAACAGTTTTCCAAATCCATCACCTATTTTAGCAAACAATTATTTGTCAGAGTCAGCTAGTGTATTAGTCCGTTCTCATGCTCCTAATAAAAACATACCTGAGACTGGGTAATTTATAAAGAAAAGAGGTTTAATTGATCCACAATTTCACATGGCAGGGGAGGCCTCAGGAAACTTACAATCATGACAGAAGGAGAAGCAAACACATCCTTCTTCACATGGTGGCAGGAGAGAGAATGAGAGCCAAATGAAGGGGGAAGTCCCTTAGAACCATCAGGTCTCGTGAGAACTCACTCACTATCACGAGAGCAGTATGAGGGAAACGGCCCCAATGATTCAGTTATCTCCCCCTGGTCTCTGCCTTGACACATGGGGATTATTACAATTCAAGATGAGATTCTAGGTGAGGACACAGCCTAACCATATCAGCTAGCTTCACATACCCTTTGTGTGTGTGTATATATATATATATGGTCAAATGGAAGGTGTTTCACCCACTCACATGTTATCCCATTCCCCACTCTCACTGTCCACTGATGGGTGAAGCAAATCCTGATGTTGGTTAAAAAGGCCAAAAACTTAGGCACAACTTTCTATAATTAACTCTCATTTATTCATTCTGTGACATTTCCTTGAGCCACAAGACAGTTCTCCCCTTTCTGAAGGAGTAAACCTTTTCAGTTTACTATTAATTTAATATTTTTAAAAATATTTGCATGCCACATGCTTGATATCTATCCATGCATAAACCATTAGATATTTTTTTAAAGATGTTGGCATCTTCTTCTTTCTATTCAATTAGTGGCATTGATAAATAATGTTTGCTATTGACAGAGTCAAAGGAAATATTTCAGGAAAGAGCAACACTTACAAACACAATCGTCTACCTAGAATGGTCATGATAACTACAGGAAGTGTAATATTGCATTTTTCCAAACTAAAATATCCAGAGAGTTTTTCTACCTTTCTTACTTCATTTCCCACCTCATCATAAATTTTCAACTAATATTGGGGAAATTAGTCCCAAATCCCAAATTGGTATTCGAGATTATCATCAAAATAGTAAGATAATAGGGAAATCACATCAGTTTCCAGACAGCCAGAAGATTTTTTTTAACCACTCATTTACTGAATATTTAACATGCCAAGCTCAGTGACAGAATTGGAGCTGCAGATATATATGATTAAAGAAGAACAAAAAATTAACATATTTTGAAAGATTTGGGAAGTGATAAATAATTGATGATACATAACTGAACAGTATGCAGACATTAAAACTGATGGTTTCAAAGACATGAAATAACGAAAGGAAGCAGAAGGCACTTATACGTATAGTAGGATTACTGAATTATCAAACAAAAGGAGAAAAACAACTATATCCTAGAAAAATTTGCAATGAGTAAAGCCAAAATTATACTAATTTTTAAATAAGTAATAGAATTATAGGTGATTTTGTTTCTCTTCCTTACGTGTATCAGCTTTCTAAAAACATTCCAAAGAGGATGGCTGATCTTCTGGAGGAATGGACAGAATGCTAGACAAGAGGATGAGATAAATACCCTAACCTTGCCCAAGGAAGTTAGCAAGACATCACAACACAGTTGAGCTAAAATTTAAGAATAGGTTTGTCAGGCAATTTGTGGCAAGGAGGACATCCCAGACATAGAAAAATAAAAGTACCTGGTAATTTCCATAGTGATGGCAGTGTGTTCTGTACTTGGCCTAAGCGTATCCTGACTGAAATATCGGAAGCATTATTAGCTCATAATCACAGCAAGTTTCTTCACAAGAGGACCTTAAATAAGCAAATAGGAATTTATGTGAGAGCAAAAAGAACTGCTTGAGATAGTACAACAATACGTGAAATTGATTTCAAGTAATTTTGACAATACCATTATTCTTCAATGCTGTAATCGCCTATTGCCCACCCAGTGGAACATTCTTGGGTTATTTGTCCATCCTATGCAACTTGCAGTGACTGTAATGAAAGATGGCTACAGGGTGAGGATGAAGAGAGATGTCAGGCTCGTGGTATTCTGCCCTTCAGCCAATTAATGCCAGCAGAGGCTCTTTAATGAGAAGGGGAGACAGACTCAGGTTTATTTCTATAAGAAATAATGTAGCTGGGTGTGGTGGCTCACCCCTGTAATTCCAACACTTTGGGAGGCTGAGGTGGGTAAATCACTTCAGTCCAGGAGTTCAACACCAGCCTGACCAATATGGCAAGACCCCGTCTCTACAAAAAATACAACAGATTAGCTGGACATGGTGATGTGTGTCTGTTGCCCTAGCTACTCAGTAAGTTGAGGTGGGAAGATCACCTGAGCCCAGGAGGTCGAGGCTTCAGTGAGCCAAGATTGCACCACTGCATTCCAGCCTGGGCAATAGAGTGAGAGTCTGACACACACATGCACACGCGCGCGCACACACACACACACATATGCACATATGGACAGAAGGAAGGAAGGAAGGAAGGAAGGAAGGAAGGAAGGAAGGAAGGAAGGAAGGAAGGAAGGAAGGAAGGAAGGAAGGAAGGAAGGAAGGAAGGAAAGAAGGAAAGAAGGAAGGAAAGAAGGGATTCTTGTAGCTTCATGAAGGATCATCTGGAAGCGGAGAGAAGCTGGGGGTAGGAAGGACAGAAGGATGGCTGTTAGAAAGGCTTGGGGCAATAAGAGAAAAAGAAGAGGCAATAATTAATTGTTAGAAGTTGCCAAGATAAAGTCTCCTTTGCTAAATTACTAACTCTATGACCTTGGGTAAGCCTCTTTGCCTCAATTTCTTTACCCGTAAATTGAGTCATAGATCTTCTTCAAAATACCATTGTGAGAATTAACGTAGGAGAAAGCATTTTATAAGGTTTTCAACCCTACAAAATCCCAAAGCTTTATCAGCTCTACTTCATTAGCATTAGTAGCAGTAATAATATTAGTATTCCTATTGCAACATCCTCACAAGGCACACATTTTGAAAACATAGCTAAAGGCAGACAAGAAAAGTAAGAATTTCTGCTTATAGTAAGAACATTTCTAAGAATATGGTGTAGCAGTTATATGGATGTATTTCATAATGCAAGATTTCAGTACTTCTTAAAATAAGATATGAAGATTACAGCTTTCATTTGAAAATAAGCAGTAAAAATGAATCATTGGCTTCTATCACCTACTCTTATGGTATTGGGAAATCACCAAATAAAATGTTTATTTTCAAAAGTGTATGTTTTATCTGGCTAACAGTAGTGTTACTACAGCTTGAATGGGTGGAATATTTCTCAAGGATTTTTTTTAGTTGGAATTTCTTCTTCATGATCCTTTGAATAAAGGAGAGGAATCTTTTGTTGTTGTTTTCATGAGGATTTTTTGCAAAACTTTCATTTATCAATAATATTTAGATCCAATTTAAAGAAAAAATGCTTAGACTAAAATCCCTTAAGTATAATATTAAGTACAAATAAAACCAAGAATATTTTAAATGTGTAACATAACTGCATCCATTAAACCAAGTAAAATCCCAAGAATCATCAAGCAAAAAAAAATGAAATATTCAAATTAATAATTCAATGTGATCAATGATACTGAGTTGATGACAGACAGATATAGTCTTAGATCTGGTTTTATGTTTGATCTGTTTATGTATATTTACACGAATCCTACTAATGTAAGAAGTGCGTCTTAAATTCATATACTATATAAAGCAGAATTGTTAAGACAGTTAGCTCAGAATAATCACAATTTACCCAACGAGCAGTCTTCAAGTGCCAATGTAAGACATGAAAAACGAAAAAGACTATTTGTTTGCTTAACGTTTCAGTTAGCATTGTGGCTTTGTTGAAATCAACATTAAATAATTTTTATTTTATTGATTGCTAAAACTGAAAGCATCAAATTTCTTTATTGCATATTTAGAGCTCACTTACCTCGGCTGAATTATTATTGCAGGCCAGTGTTAGAAACCTCTCCATAAAGCAGCATTTGCCACATGAATGTGGTCCAGATGCACTGATTGACTCAAGACTTAGCTATTTCAACTACTCAGAAACGTTTATTGTGCAGTCACTTGGCATCCGCTTTGCACAAACACTGTCAGCGCCCAGCATAGACTCGGGCGTTGATGTGACTGAGTGATCCATTATAAGACTGGCATCTAAATGATGCAGAATTCGTAGAAAGCTATTTTGGACACTCAAGATGCTATCTACAGACCTCAATCTGAGATCTTGTCATCATCTGAAGTAAATTCTAATTTGTGTTTATTTATGAGAAAAGCATTCCAAATTACAGTTCCTTTTAAAGGAACTATAAGATCTATAAGACATTATAAGATTTTTGTAAGATCTTTATAAGATCTTATAGAAATTTTTAACTATAAGATCAAAATTACAGCTGAGACAACAGAAAAACAAGATGATTGAGATTTATTGCCTTAGAAAAAGGAACACAGTTAATTAACCTAGACTTAACCAGAGTAAAAGGTCTGATGAACAGACAATATGCCATTTAGAGAATATACAGAAAAGTGGCTTGTTGGTCAGCCTCTAACACAACAACCCTTGTGAACTAAGCAGGAAAGAAGCTGACGTGAGGTTAATGTACAGGTTTAGAAAGTATGCACACATATATTTTGTTAACCGTACTCATTTGTTCAGAGCCAAACAGGCTTTTGGGGGAAAGCTACAAAAGAAGGGAAACACAAAAGCATTCATCTTCACCAGAAAATAAGTCAGTCCCTGAGAATCATTTCGCAATTTACACAGAACAATGCAGGCATATAGATACATGTTCCCTTCAACGTAGGGTCTTCACAAAAGCTATGTGTTTATTATGACGGTAGCCATGCCACATTAATCACGCTTTGTTTACTAGCTAAATCCTGATGGCCTTTGAGAAGTGGCTCAGGAAGAGAAGGCCCTTCTTAGGGCATCTCTAGTCAAGTGATTATACTGATTATACTGATTGGGAAAACGGCATGAGCCATCAAATAAACCTTTGGTATCGTATGTTTGTTTTTTAATTGCTCGTTGCCAATACAAGATTATTATTTTGAAACTGTACATTTTTCCCTATGATTATGATTATGTCTCTCTGTTAAGGACTAAGATACTAGTCTTCTGTAAATTTGTTATTTCTAAGACATCGTGTCTTAGGCTTGCTTAATTCAATATAAAAAACATCAACTCTTATGTCTGAGGTGATTGTTTTCCCAGTCTGTCTTTTAACTTTACTTGTAGTTTTTTGAGTGATTTTTGGTAGTAATAACTTTTTGTTTTGTGTTAGAAAGTTATCTGAATCCAGATACCTAAACATACACACACACACACACACACACAAAAACACACACAGAGAGAGAGAGAGAGAGAGAGAGAGAGAGAGAGAGAGAGAGAAGGTTTTTATAACTATCCTAAAGCATTTTTTTAAACTTTGTATTCTAAAGCGTTTTTTGTTTTTTTTTAACTTTAACTTTCCAATTCATCTGAATTTTCAGTTGAGAGAGGTGCAGATCCACACTCTTTTAACATCTCTCTCTTCTACTTTGGAACACCTTGACCTCCAAGTCCACTATCAAATGCATTATTTCCACAAGAGCTCGCAGTTTCCTGGCTTATTTCAGCTGATAATGATGTCAACTTTTTGAGCTTTCATTTTTTTAACAGGATATTAGAAGACCAAAATCCTTTCAGACCTACAAGACCGGACATCTAACAAGGAACGTATTTAGATTACAAAAGATAATTAAATATCTCCATATTTTTGGAATGGAGCGTCTACCTAGAAATCCTAAAATCTTACTGGCTAGATCTCAGGCAACTTGTAAACAAACTATATTTTTTCTCACTTGGACTTTCTGAAAATACGTATTTCAAAATCTCCTACATGTAAAATGTTAGTATATTTGGAGCATACTCACAATCTTAACTGATTTAGATTATGTCACACATTAGATAATTGTAAATGTCAAAGGCCCTATAGGTGACCCACCCAAGTAGAAAGTGGGACAACTTGTTTTGCTTGTTTTAACGCATTCTTGAAATCCACCACTTTAGGTAAGATCTGTAGATAACCTATTGGCTGGAAGTACTGGGTTATTTCTAGTTTCCTCACTCTGTGTGTGTGTGTGTGTGTGTGTGTGTGTGTGTGTGTGATGAGGAAGCTATCCAACTTTATGTATTGGATCAGGTATGTGGTTCTGGTCTCTTTACTTATAACCAAAGCACTATGCAATAAACTCAAACTATCATGGGATCTTCAAATGTGACTCTTCCTAAAAATCTGGAATTTTTACAGCGGAGTAGAGTTTCAGAATATTTCCATTCCTCTCTTATATGTAAATAGCACAGGAATAGAAACTGAAGTGGCTATAGAACAAATGAATTTGAATACTGTCCAGCCTCGGAGGAAAATTTCTAGATATTTGTATGTAGTAAGTCCAAGAAGTATGAATAATGGCAGTGAGAAAAACCTTTCAGGCTGAGCACAGTGGCTCACACCTGTAATCCCAGCAGTTTGGGAGGGTGAGGCAGGCAGATCACTTGAGCTTAGGAATTCAAAACCAGTCTGACCAACATGGAGAAACCCCATCTTTACTAAAAATACAAAAACTAGCCAGGCGTGGTGGCACATGACTATAGTCCCAGCTACTCGGGAGTCTGAAGCAGGAGAATCACTTGAACCTGGTAGGTGGAGGTTGCAGCGAGCTGAGATGGCACCACTGTACTCCAGGCTGAGTGACAGAGTGAGATTCTGTCTCGAAAAAAAAAAAAAAAAAAAAACAAAAAAAAAAACCTTTCCGAATATTAGTTCCTTTACCTAAGTTGATACTTAAGACTTCAGATAAAACAGTAATTTTATTTGAAAATGCAGGTAGAAATCAAATGGAAAAAAAAAATTACCAAAATAAGAAAACCTGCTTGTACTTAGATGAAACTGCCCCAATTCTGCAGTATGCCTGGGTAACAGAGTACACAACTATGATGTACTTAAATTAATCTAGTCTGTATGGAAAATTGCCCTGAGTATAACTGACTATAACTATAACCTTGACCAATTCAACTGAATGCCATTTTGTTAAATAAAATATTATGGCAACAAGATTAAAAAAATAGATACATTGGATTACTTCAAAATTTTAAAATGTTCATGCATGAAAGGATATTGTCAACAGAGTGAAAGGCAACCCATGAACAGGAGAAAATATCTGCAAATCATCCATCTGATAAGGGGTAAATATCCAGAATATATAAAGAAAACTCAACAATAGCAAAAAAACAAGCAACCTGATTTAAAAGTAGTCAAAGATCTTGAATTAACATTTCTCGAAAGAAGGTATACAGCTGGACAACAGCACGTGGAAAGACGCTCAACCTGTCTAATTATTAGGGAAATGCAAATCAATACCACAGTGGGATACCATGTACACCTATTAGGATAGTTAATATTTAAAAACAGAAAGTAACAAATGTTCTTAAGGAAATTCGAACCCTTGTACATAGCTGGTGGGCATGTGAAATGATGCAGATGCTGTGGAAAATAGTACGATGGTTCCTCAAAAATTAAACATGGAATTACCATGTGATCCATTCCATTTCTGAGTATGTACCCAAAAGAACTGATAATGTGAACGGATATTTCTACGTTCATGTTCATAGCAGCATTATTCACAACAGCCAATACGTGAAAGTAACCTAAGTACCCACTAATGGACTACTGGATAGACAAAGCCTGGTATATACATACAATGAAATAGTATCCAGCCTTAAAAAGGAAGTTCTGGCATATGCTACTACATGGATGAACCTTGCAGATATTATGCTGAGTGAACAAATCATCATAAAATGATAAATATTGTATGATTCCACTTACATGAGGGACCTAGAGTAGTCAAATTCATAGACAAATCATAGAATGGATACAGAGTTTCAGTTTTGTAAGATGAAAAAAAAAATCTGAAGATGGGTGGTGGTGATAGTTGCACAAAATTTTAAATGTATCCCTGCTATTCAGGAGGCTGAAGTGGGAGGATCCTTTGAGCCCAGGAATTGAAGGCTGTAGTGAGCTATGATGGCACCACTGCACTTCAGCCTGGGCAACAGAGTGAGATCCTGTTTCCAAAACAGAAATATATATATATATAATATATATATATAATATATATAATACATATAAATATATATAATATATAAATATAATATATAAATATAATACATATAAATATATATAATATATAAATATAATATATAAATATATATAATATATAAATATATACATGTTAAATGTACTAATGCCACTATGCACTTAAAACTGGTTAAAATAGTAAATTTTGTATTGTGCATCTTTTACTGCAATTTAAAAAATAAATAATAAAATAATATAAAGTAAAAGATATATTAGAAACAAGGTTTGGGATTTTATAAATGTCTGCGTTTCCATGGAGACCTGCTTGTTGATCTTGATGACTCATGTAGAAAACTGTTTGGCATACAGTATTCCTGTTTTATAGAGTGAAATGGTAACATTTGTGCTATTTCTGCTCCTTTCAAAATATAAATGGATTTTACAGTTACTCACGAATTACAAATTACTGAAATCATCTGAGAAGGCATCTGTGAGCAGGTTTGAGTTTCAGAGTCTGAAAATGCCTATCACAATCAACTATCTCATGACTAGTAATTATAGTTTTAGTCTTCAAAATGTTTACTTTTACTTCAAAAACTTTTCCACGCAATGTGGGAATTTCACATGGTCATGAAATGTCTTTATTACATGTTTCCAAGAGCCTTGTTCCATGCTCAATATGATGATTCTCTTAAAATCATTATAAACAGATTTTTCTCATTAAAATTACATATTCTTTGTTACAAAGACTGAAATCAAGCAGATATCGAAGGTGATCCTCAGATATTTGGGTGTTGTTGAAAGCAAAATTAGAACATGGTTATCTTTGTCCATTTTCTACGAACAGCAACGATAGCCACTATTGTCTACTTTCTTATGTGAGTACATGCAAATTTATACTGTTTAATATTTTTGTTCCTATATACAATAATTTATCAGGTCAGATTATGAGTATTTCAACTTACAGGATTCATTCTGTGATGATGTTCACGTGTTCACAGCCTCTGGAGTAAATGTCCTCTGTATTTAAAACCTTCCAGGCAGTCAAATAGATCAAATCTGTGTCTGACTCTGGAGAGAA
Source organism: Macaca thibetana thibetana (assembly GCF_024542745.1). Taxonomy (NCBI): domain Eukaryota; kingdom Metazoa; phylum Chordata; class Mammalia; order Primates; family Cercopithecidae; genus Macaca; species Macaca thibetana. The sequence goes on along the minus strand of NC_065580.1, from coordinate 181,591,046 downwards.
AATTATCCACGAATATGGTGTTCCTGGTAAAAGAGAGTTTTCTGATACTTTGCTCTAAAAAAAAAAAAAGAAAGAAAGAAAAAAATAACTGAAAAAAGTCTCTCAACTTCTTGGTTTGAGAGTTGCTATTGCAGTGTACATGTATAACAAAGTAAGGTAAATGTTATACTCTAAGGAAGGCCAAAAAGAGCTGGTATTATATGTATTTATGTATTAATATAATGTGTATTATATGTATTAATATAGGTATTATATGTATACATATAGGTATTATATGTATTAATATAATGTGTATTATATGTTCAAGTTAAGAAGTCAAGGAAGAGGGTGAAAAATCCAAGCTCACACGTACCAATTTGATCCGGATACTTCTCCTTTCTTGTTGCTCTGGGGGGTGAGACTCTGGGGAGTGAGACTTTGGGTAATTGTTGCTGCTGTCTAACATTCCTCGTTGCCCTTTGACTTCAGAATGCTGTAGAGTTGCTTTCTGCGTGACAAAGTCTAGTTTAACATGGAAATATGTGTTCTTCATTTTGGTTTTGTACAATCTCTGTGATCTTATCACTGATGCATATTTTTACAAGAATGTAAATGGCTCTGAGCAACATTCTATGTCTTGACACACATAGAAGTTTTTAAGTACAGATCATTGGTGATATGCACTTGGCATATCAAAAACTCAGGAAATCACCAAATGGGATTCTCAAAGACAATTACCAATACTGACTCCTTCACCTCCCCTGAAAACACCCTAACGACTTATGGGGTGTGGGTTACTTAAATGATGGGAAGAGAAACAATCTAGAAGGAAGTCATTAAAGAAGTTGAATGGTGAGGAGGACCTTGGCCTAGTTGATATTTACAAAAACTTACTTGTTTGAGATGAGCTTAAAGTACAGACTCCCATGTTGCCACATGCTGGCGTCTCATGGGATCATAGTCTCAGCCAAGATTGGCCTTTGTTTTCACAGAAAAGTTATGACTACCCTAGGGCGAGGACAATAATGCTAGTAATACAATTGATTAAATTATATGAACAAAAGAAACCGGCTTTAGAAATATACTTATTTTAATATGTTTTAAATGGTATGCTTCTTGCAAAAGATTCTAGCATTATTAAGGGTTTTTTTGTTTTGTTTTTTTTTTTTTGGTTGTTTTTTTTGTGTACATCCATAGATACTACAACAAAAGTTATTGCAGTAGAGCTGATTTTCAATGTTTTGGAGTTTGCATTATTCCATTCTCACACTGCTACACATAACCACCTGAGACTGGGTAATTTATGAAGAAAAGAGGATTAATTGACTCACAGTTCCATAGGCTGCACATGAAGCATGGCTGGGAAGCCTCAGGAAACTTACAATTTGGGCAGAAGGGTGAAGGGGAAGCAAGCATGTCTTAACATGGTGGCGGGAGAGAGAGCTAAGGGGGATGTGCCACACATTTTTAAGGCATCAACTCTCATAAGAACTCAGCCACTATCACGTGAACAGCAAGGGGGAAATCCAAACCCATGATCCAATCACCAAGTCTCTCTGCCAACACTGGGAATTACAATTCAACATGAGATGTGGGTGGAGACACAGAGCTAAACCATGTCACAGTTCTCATTCAATTCAGAATCATACGGACCTTTAAAATCCTTAAGCCCAATTTCACACTCAGTGTGGAAATGTCTTCTAAAGCATACTCTACAAATGTGATGGAAATTTGGCTTGAATATTCACAAAGATAGAGCATGAAACACATGGTAAATAAGCAAAATGTATAGTCATTGTCAGCCAACATGTTTTTACTTGTTATACTTATCTATGTGAGGTAGATGGTCCCTGAATTTTAGTCAGATTTATTTCCCATCCTCTGGTATGCAAATGTCTCACCAACAAGTCCAGTGTGTTTGCTACTTCTTGCTCACTGGATCCAATCAGCATAATGCCATCAATGTAATGGACCAGTGTGATATCTTGTGAAAGCAAAAAGCGATCAAGGTCTCTCTAAATAAGATTATGACACATAGTTGGAGAGTTGATATACCCCTGAGGTAGGACAGTAATGATATATTGCTAACCTTGTCTGCTGAAGGCAAATTGCTTCTGGTGGGTCTTATGGACAGGAATAGAGAAAAAGGTTTTTTCCGAGTCAATGGCTGCATCCCAGGTTCCAGGAGATGAGTTAATTTGCTCAAGCAATGAAACCACATCTGGTACAGCAGCTGCAATTGGAGTCACCACCACTTGGTTAAGCTTATGATAATCCACTGTCATTCTCCAAAGCTCATCTGTCTTCTGCACAGGCTAAATGGGAAAGTTGAATGGGGATGTGGTGGGAATCACCAACCCCGCCTCTTTCAAGTCCTTGATGGTGGCACTAAACTCCACGATCCCTCCAGGGATGCGATATTGTATTTAATTTACTATTTTTCTAGGTAGAGGCGGCTTTAATGGCTTCCATTTGGCCTTTCCCACCATAATAGCCCTCACACTACCAGACAGGGAGCCAATGTGGGGGTTCTGCCTGCTGCTAAGTCTGTCTATGCCAATGACACATTCTGGCACTGGGAAAATGACCACAGGATGAGTCCAGGGACCCAATGTAAGTCGGAACTGAGCTAAAACTCCATTAATTACCTGACCTCCATGAGCCCCTACTTTAACTGGAGGACCACAATGATGCTTGAGGTCCCCTGGAATCAACTTCAGCTCAGAGCCAGTGTTTCCAGTAGTCCCCCAAATGTCTGATCATTTCCCTTTCCCCAGTGCACAGTTACCCTGGTAAAAGGCCAAATGTCTCCTTGGGGAGGGATGGGAGAAAGCTTCACTGCATAAATTGTCAGTAGTGTGATGAAGTCCTTCCTCAAGGGGACCCAGTCTCCCTTTCATTCAGCGGGTTCTGGGTCTATAAACTGGCTCAACTCTGGAAATTGATTAAGGGGCCATGATTCTCTGTTTTTACAATTCAAATTAGTCTTTTGTCCATTCAACCTAGAAGTTTTCTGTTTGGTTAATTTAAGTAGGAATGCAGTAGGCTTCCTGTGAATTTCACCTCTAGGAACACCATTATTAATTAGCCAATGCCAGAGCTCTAAATGAGTCAGACTATTCTGATTGCCACTTTGCCTCTGCTGTCCATTATGGTAGCTACGCCCACCTTGGCTTTGATGGCTGAGTGCTGCCACTTGGCCCCTGCTACCTCAGGATCTAATTATTCCCTGTGTATTTACATTTTTTGGTTCAGTGACTGCAGTTCCCACTGTTAGATCTGACACACAGAGAAGAGCAATTACAGGGCTCTTCGAAGATGCAGGTGCTGCTTTTGCAAATCTATTTCACAAGGCATTGGTCAAGGGTATATTTTCTGGACCCTCCCAGCCGGGATGAGTAGGTCTAAAGTTACTAATCCCCTCCACCATCCCAATTTCCTTATGCCTTTGGATCCCTTCCTTGACATTAAACCAAGGGAGATCAGGCAGTTCCAGCTCACCCACAGTGGACCATCTTTTAATCCACATTTCAGCTAACCAAGAAAATAAACTATTAGAAACTTTTTTAACTCCCCAAGCTGCAACATTAAATTCGGTCTTTACTTAGTGGGCCCAAATCATTAATTTCAGCCTGATCCAACTCTATGTTCCTTCCACCATTATCCCATACCCTTAATATCCATTCCCACGACTGTTTTCCAGATTGCTGTTTATGTAAATTAGAGAACTCGAACAGTTCTTTTGGAGTGTAGTGTACCTCCTCACGGGTCACACTCTGAACCTCCCCTCTAGGTGTCCCATTGGGACTTGAGTGGAGTTACAGGTCTAGAAGCAAACAGAGGTGTGGAGGGTGACTGCTGAGGAGAGTCAACATTATCTTGCCTGGCATCTGCCTCCAGGGAGGCCATCACTGTTGCCTCAGACAGGGCAGGATTTATCTCCTCAGGCACAGGTGGAAAGGCGGATGGCAGCATAGGTAGTGGAAGGGATGCTGCCACTACTGGGGATGGGGAAGCTGTTCCTTCCGGCAAAAAAGATTCATCAGAGTTTACAAACTCAGTGTTCCTGGCTTCATCGGGGGCCTCCCACACGATCCCATTTCAAGTGGCAGAGTTCCATTCTTTTCCAATCAATGCCCTCACTTTAACAGTAGACACATGGCGAGGCTGTGCATGCATCTTTCATTGCAGGTCAGCCACTCGCGGGATAAGAGCTTGTGTCTGTTTTTCCACAACTTCAATTCTTTCTCTACAGGAGATAAGACTCTCACTCAGGGCAATCTCAGCATATCTGTGGCTCGGTATCTGCTTCTGAAGTCGGGAGACAGAATCCCTGAGTTCATCATTTTGTTTCATCACTTTGTCCACTGAACGTAGGAGCAATCAACCAGCTTCATCATGTTCTTTGGTTCTCCACATATGGCCAAAGGTATTATGTGTAGAATCACTAAACCCCTTGCCTCTCATGAGCAGTGAATCAGGAGTCTCAAATGCATTTATTTTACATAGCTCTTCAAACAGTTTTCAACAAGGACTATCAGGGTTCTCCACACTATTAGAAGTAGAGTCCTTGGCATTTTTGGGTCTAATCATACGAAGCAACCAACTTCAGAATCCCCAAAACCAGTGAAAGAACTCCATCATTAATAATCTGTTCCTCTAGAACCACTCCTGGTCCTGAAATCTGTATTAGTCAGGGTTCTCTAAAAGGGACAGAACTAATAGGATATATATATATATATATGAGTTTATTAAGTGTATATATATATATAAACTTATATATATATATGTAAGTTTATTAAGTATGAGTTTATTAAGGATATTATATATATATATAATAGGACATATATATATATATGAGTTTATTAAGTATTAACTTACACGATTACAAGGTCCCACAACAGGCTGTCTACAAGCTGTTGAGCAAGAAGAGCCAGTCTGAATCCCAAAACTGAAGAACTTGGAGTCTGCTGTTCAAGGGCAGGAAGCGTCCAGCATGGGAGGAAGATGTAGGCTGGGAAGCTAGGCCGTCTCTTGTTTCCACGTTTTTCTGCCTGCTTTATATTCCCTGCCAGCTGATTAGGTTGTGCCCACCAGATTAAGGGTGGATCTGCCTTCCACAGCCCACTGATTCAAATGTTAATCTCCTTTGGCAACACCCTCACAGACACACTCAGAATTAATGCTTTGTATCCTTCAATCCAATCAAGTTGACACTCAGTATTAACCATCACAAGCATTTGACTTAAACCTAATAAATTATTTCTAACAGCTTTATTGAGATATAATTTACATACCTTAAAATTCACCCTTTTAAAGTATACGGTTCAGTGGTTTTAATAATTCACAAAGTGGTACAACCATCACCACAATTTAATTTTAGAACATTTTCATCACTCCAACATAAATAAATTTTTTAGTTCTTTTTGCTTTCACTTTAGGAATTCTGTATTTCTGGATAATTATAAAAGATATTTTATTAATTTGGCAAGGACTGGGTCAAATCTAAAATGAAGGAAAAAATACTGTAAAATTAGACGGTTACCATAAATGAGATAATAAGTAATCGTTTTATTTGTTGTCTTTAAACATGTAAAGGCTTCTGGGAAGAATCCTTAATTTTAGTAATGGAAATTCTGGAAGTCAAAATATATCAAACATCCAATGTTATTAAAAATTTAAAATCAACAAAAGGCTGTATTCGTAAATCAAATTTCTACCTAAGATTACAGAGGATTTGGTTATAGATCCCCTTAAAAGGATTTGGATGGTTCTAAGAAGAAAATAAAATTACTTAGATTTAATCCTAGCTTTTGGCTGTCAATGCAGAAAACATTTCATCATATGATTACACAGTAACGGGGTGTTTTTATAGTACCTATTCTTATAGAAAATGTTCTTTGAGGTTCTGTGCACACTGTTAAAGACAGGATAGTTGCCATATTTCAGCATCTAACCAGAACAAAAGCTTTGCATTCATTTTACATTCACAAGTCTTATTAATTTTTACTAATTTGCGTGACTTATTTTAAATTGTACTGCGTGAGTTGGAGAAATTCTCAATGATCAAGTTATTTGAGAGCATTAGTCATTCTTTTTTTTTTTTTTTTTTTTTTTTTTGAGACGGAGTCTCACGCTGTTGCCCAGGCTGGAGTGCAGTGGCGCGATCTCGGCTCACTGCAAGCTCCGCCTCCCGGGTTCCCGCCATTCTCCTGCCTCAGCCTCCCGAGTAGCTGGGACTACAGGCGCCCGCCACCGCGCCCGGCTAATTTTTTGTATTTTTAGTAGAGACGGGGTTTCACTGTGGTCTCGATCTCCTGACCTTGTGATCCGCCTGCCTCGGCCTCCCAAAGTGCTGGGATTACAGGCTTGAGCCACCGCGCCCGGCCGCATTAGTCATTCTTTAACATGATTGCTGCTGCACTGGGTTAAGTTGTATTCGATAATTTTCTTACAAATGTGACTTAATGGGCTTACCAAATCAACATTAAAAATGCTTCTCCACTACGTAGTCACTTACATTTTCTGCTATTACAAGATGTTTCTGATTTTTTAGTGTTTGCCTCCCAAAAAAAAAACTTTAGAAGTTTTTTCAGAAATAAAACTTGCTGGGTTAATCCTGCTACCAAAACAGACTCTCTCGGGATTCACAGGCTGAGAATTCAAACTTCTACCAAACATGATTTCTTATAAAGATGTCTTATACCTTACTGAGAGAAACCATTTGGGGAACACTGAAAAAATACAGTGTAGTAGAATCTGAGAAGCAACTTGTTCAGAATTTTGGGCTATGGTATTTCAGGAATTTAAAAAAAAAAAAAAAAAAAACCCAAAACATTAGAATAAAAGTCTGAATGGACTCCCTCTTTGGCCAGGGCACTCTAAAATGTAACCTGAAAGACTGGCTCAGGCCATGATGAGAAGTGCGGTTCAGATATGCCTCATGATACCCTTTCAACAGTAACATCAATGCCAACCTTAAGTCTGATAAGAAACATTTACAGTTCTCTCTAAAGCCTGCTACTTGGAGGCTTCATCTTTATGATAAAACCCCTAATCATAGCAAAGACATCCGTTTCTACTGATAATAACTTTCAACCAATTGCCAATCAGAATGTATTTAAATGTATCCGTGACCTGGAAGCACCCCGCTTCAAGTTGTCCTGTCCTTTTAGATCAAACCAATGTCCATCTTACCTGTATTGATGGATGTGTTATGTCTCCCTGCATTGTATAAAAGCAAGCAGTATCCCGACCACCTTGGGCACGTGTCCACATGTTGTCAGGACCTCCTGAGACTGTCACGGGCACCTCCTTAACCTTGGCAAAATGAACTTTCTGAAGTGCCTGAGATCTGTCTCAGATTCTTTGGGTTCACAACAGGGACTAAAGAGTATGACAGGAGCCCAGCCACTACCCTAAAATACTTACTTGAAACATTGGTTTTTTTCCACAATGTGTAACAGAAGGATAGGAGCCTAGCCTTATTCCTGGTGCTTGTTTGTTGTTTTGGAGGGAATGTTGTGCAACGCGTTACTCACCCAGGAATTGTACCTGATGACTCCCTTCGATGTTTGAGGCACAGCCAGCACTCTGTCTAGAGGAGCTAAACAGCACAGCTGGTTCCTCTGGCAGCATGACTGGAATTCTTTCTCGGCTTTTATGTTCACACAGAAATGTTATCTTAATCTCAACAGACAAGGGTGTTCTTAAAACAAAACTCAAAGGTGGAAGGCTAGAGGAATGCTTCAGGGAGATCCAAAGTGAACAAAATGAATAGCTCTGCACAGCAATTACATTTAGAAACCAAAACTTTTAATCCGCAATTTAGACAGTAGCTGCAAAAGACAATTTGTTCCTTTCTATTTTGGAGTGAAGATTATAGTAGATCATAATAGTGGTTTTTCATATTAAGTAATGTTTTTACATTTCTGTGGAAAGTGCCTTAATGCCAAAACAAAGGGAAAATTAGTCATTCGTGGAAAAAAATAAATCCATAGTAGTGGTAATAATTCATTTATTCCTCCATCCAGCAGTTACTGAACACCTATTGTATGCCAGATTTTTATCTAGGTAAAGAAAGAGTGAAAGATAATTCTCATAAGGGCCCTAAAAACAGGGAATCTTGGGGTATTCTGAAAACCTTGAACTAGAATGCACTTCCACACAAAGAAGCGGGGTGAGGGAGGACTTCTCAGAGGAGGCGAATACTTGTAAATAGATAATATGGAGATTTTAGAAATTGAAATTTGAAACATTCTAAAGCAGTGTCAAAAAATGTTCTATGTAAATTTAGCTATTATTGTATTATCAAAATCTTTGCGTGTCCTAAGCTTACATAATGTAAGCGTACACATAGATTTAAATCTGCTTCAGATAATCCATTGTCCATTAAGTATAATTACTGATCTTCACATGGTTCAGACACTATGCTGAAAATTGGAATTAGGAGAGAAGGAGAATTTTTCCAGGAGTCCCTGAGGCAAGCAGTCTTGTATCCTAAAGCTTAGCTTGCTTTTATTTATTTATTTATTTATTTAGAGACAGGGCCTCACTTTGTCACCCGGGCTGGAGTGCAGTGGTGTGAACATGGCTGACTGCAGCCTCAACTTCTCAGGCTCAAGCAATTCTCCCACCTCAGCCCCCCAAGTAGCTGGGACTACAGGCATGTACCACCATGCCCAGCTAATTTTGGTATGTTTTGTAGAGACTGGGTTTCACCATGTTGCCCAGGCTAGTTGCAAACTCTTGGGCAAGTGATGCACCCACCTTGGCCTCCCAAAGTGCTGGGATTACAGGCATGAGCCACAGCGCCTGGCCTGTGTTTAATTTTTAATCATCAAAATTATAGGAAGAATTTGTTTTACTCTCTGAAGTCTCTAGAACATTTTTGTTCTCTTCCTCCCTCCTTCCCTCTTTCCTTCCCTCCCTCCTTTCCTTCCTTCCTTCCTTCCTTCCTTTTCCTTCCTTCCTTCCTTTTCCTTCTTTCCTTCCTTCCTTCCTTTTCCTTCCTTCCTTCCTCCCTCCCTCCCTCCCTCTTTCCTTCCTTCCTTCCCTCCTTCCTTCCTTCCCTCTCTTTCACTCTTTGCTTTTCAACCTCAGACCTCCAAGAAAAACAAAATGACGCAATTATTAGGAGTCACTCTTTTATGGTTATTATAAGTTTCATGACATTTCAGAGGAAATACAGTCAGGCATTTCCGTGGTGATTGAGGAGGTTTGAAGATTATGGACTAATATGCAGGAAGTTGTCTATAGATAGCACTGGAAGGAACCTGAGAAATGAGAGCTCAGATTGGGAAGGAGGTAGGTTATGTTTTCAGTACTTTTTTGTGGCCTTTTATCCTTTCTTATACGAAGGCTGCAGATAATAACTAACATATGACCAATAGTACTACCTATGACTGTTTTATTCCCATATTCTATAATTCTGTCATTGTGAGACTGCCAAAGTGAGGACAAATTTTAGGCCACAGACTGAGAGGAAAAAATAATCAAGAAGAATTCCAGGTGTGGCGAGAAGGGAACATGCCATGGTCTTCAAAGCAACGATCAGGACATATTGTCTTTCCAGTTTGGGGGTGGGGAGAGAAAAAGGAGTAACACTGTAGCAGAACTGCTTAAACAGAGCTCAATATTCTGCAGATTCAACAAGCACCCCTCTCATCCACTCCATACAGATATGAAGGACACTGATTAAAAGTGGGAGAGCTACTGCTTAAGTACAATATGCTGAATGTTGAGCTCTGTTTAAGTGTTTCTGACAGTATGCCTCTTTTTGACAAATACCAGTTAAAATATGAAATAAGAGTTTCTTGGAACAGAATGCAAAATCTCTTGGAACTGAGAGAAGCCAAGTTGACCATTTAATAATCATCAGGTTCTTTTGGCAAATATTGAGAGCTCCCAGCAATTAGAGGTAGGCAAGTAGGCACTGGATGACAATCCTCTCCCGTGTAACCATGCTACCCCATGGTATGTCAATAATGAAAACAAGTTATATAATAGATTAAGACTTGTCTAATATGTATTAACAAGAAGCAAAAATAGTCACTCAACTGCTCCTGTAAGCTTAGAATGCTAAGGCTGTTAAGACATTCTGGAAGCAGGGTAAGCCAACCTTCTAGTTTGGGTTAAGCAACATTGTCATCTCTGAAATGAAAGTGTGTGACCAAATGGAGATGTGAACCTATCATGCTGCTCCAGCAATATTAGTTGCTGCTGGATTTGCAATATCCTTATATCAAGTTCATACATGGGTGTTGATGCCTGTACACTCATTCTATCCAGTCATATAACTCAAGCACAGCTCATTTTACTAATGTTTGTATGCTAATTAAAAACTCTTAGGTATAGATTCCTATAATATTTAAAGTTTTTACGTAGCTACCTCTGAAGTGTGAATACCTGATTAGGGTACTTCAGATGTTCAATACTCCCTTAGAACAGTGAATATAGTAAGCATTCAAATTTTAGCTGTTACTACTTTTCTTGTACTTACCATGGTTGTTATCTTCATTAGTATATGGCATGCTCTGCTATTTCTCTACATATATAACTTACTCACTAAGATAGTGCTTTTCAAGCCAATTAGTGGGTTATGAAATCAATTCAACAGTTTCTACATAGCATTTTTAAGTGAAATAGGCCAGAAAAGAATAGAAAATATTAAAGTGTATCAAGTTTTTGGTTCAGGCTTATAAAGGTATATATACTGAGTTACAATGTAAAATATATTTCCTACTGTGGCTCATGGTCAAAAAGAACAAAAAGAAAAACGCTATACTAGGTTGTATACTTCAAAGAGTCTTATTTATGTTGCTAACCCCAGTGTTTAGAACATGTTTAGATGGTCGGTAAATGTTTGAATACGAATAACGTGTTTTCTTCTGCTAAGACAAATTTCACTGTAAGATGAAACTGGCGTTTAAACCTTTTGCAGAATCTGAAACAGAACATGTGTAATCGATATTTGTAGAACCAATGCATAGAAATGTTCTCTGCTGCTCTGTTTTGAAGAAAACTGTAATTAGAGACAATCCCTCTTGTAAATCTTTGTAGTTCTGTGTCTCAGTGTTGTGCATGTTAAAAACCAGCAATTATTTATTCTGGAGAAATGTATTCCAGTGCCTTTTGTATCAGTTGCCTGTTGTTGCTGTACAAATTGCCACAAGTGTAGTTGCTTAAAACAACATGTTTACTATCTTATAGTTTTATGAACTAGACATCTGAAATGAGTCTCACGGGGCTAAAATCAACAGAGCCAGAAGAACTTTCTTCTGAGGTTCTGGAGGAGATTTTCCAGCTTCCGGATGCCTCTGGAATTCCCTGGTTCATGACTGTTTTCTCCATCTTCAAAGCCAGCAGCGCAGCCCTCTGACCTCTGCCTCCATGGCCACATCTCCCCTTCTGGCTCTGACGCTCCTGTATTCCTCTTCGATTTATAAAGACCCTCCTGATTACAATGGACTCACAAAGATAATCCCAGATAACATCTCCATTTGAAGTTCTTATTTAGCCATATCTGCAAATTCCCTTTTGCCACTTGATAGTCACAGGTTCCAGGAATAAAACTTGGACCTCTTTGGAAGCCATTATTCTGCCTACCATGCCCATCAACTGTATTGCCTAAGAATTGACCCAGAGAACATTTGCAAAGCATTTTGGATAATGTTCATGCTACCAGACTTATAGATGTGGTTATGCAGATCATTTCCTAAAAACCTGTTTTCTGATTTCATATGATTTTGGGAACATGGGCCAAGAAAGTAACACCTAACCATTAGTGATTTTAACATCCTTGCTTTTGAGAGTTTGTTGAAATTTAGGTAACAACCCACATTTTCATAATGAAATTTAAAATTGTTCTAACTTTTAACATTACTTAGTTAATAAACCTTAGAGTAATGAGTTAGAGAAACAGAAGTAGAACGTACCGAATTCTAAACCAGTGAAGAACAGATTGATAATTTATAAGGATGCGTAACTTGCAGAAAGTGTCATTTGGGGAAATAATATGGCTGTTTAGCACAAAGTCACTGCAATGTTTCCTGAGTAATTAGGAAATGTAATTTGTAAGAACTGCTAACCTGTTGGCAAAAACTTTGAACGCTATCTACACTGGTTTCTTTTAGAAGTCAATGCCTTCTAACACTCTTATTTCAGTGACTGTCATTTTAATTTTTTTCTCCTGTTCCCTATTTTCTATGAGAAGTTGGTCTGGCTAATAAGATTTTCTCCAATTATGGAATTTATCAACAACATAGACTCTTGAAAAGGAATTATAATCCTTTACTTAAAATTTGGATTGTTTCCTTTAAAATAAAATGTCTTCTGCAAGGTAAAATTCAAAATCAAATATCTGTCAAAGAGGTGAGTGTGTCTTATTACCTCAAAGATGTTAAATTGCATTTGCAAATTGCTTTCTCATTCTCTTTTCTAGTCTTATCATAATTCTCTGTGGTTTTAATAGCGGGATGCTCTTGCTGGTTTCATTTGGTTTATTGCTTTGCCTAAAACTAGTTTTCATCGCTTAAATAGGCTTGTAAAATTGATTCTTTCTAATAGTTTCATTTATAAGCAGTCACATTTTCTCTCTGAAGCATGATTTAATATTTATATTGCCAGTTGGGCTAGGTTTGGTTTTTAAATTGGGTATTCGTTTCCATTTGAAACTACCATTGTTAATAATCAATATTGGTTGAGGCAAGATGTAGTAGAAGCCACCATTACCAATATATGTTCCTTGGACTGTTAACATTAGTGGTTCATTGAAAGTATGTTTGAATCAAAAGGATTAGGTTGTAAAGCGACTGGAGCCTGTGGCTTCTGAAAACAATTGGCTATGGACTTTGAAATCAAACCTAGGATTGAATTTGACTCTGCTACTGATTAGCTAAGACTTGAAATGTGCACCTCAGTTTTGTCATGTGTACAATTGGAAAATACAGGCCTTGTGAGAATGATGTGAAAACTGTATGAGAGAATGTAGCTAAATTTCTAGCATAGGATTCACAATAAGCATCTAATAAATAGTACCTCTTATTACCTAGACATTTCTAGTTTTGCTTTTAAAAAAAAAAAATCTGTCGCTCACGCTTGTAATACCAGCACTTTGGGAGGCCAAGGTGGGCAGATCACTTGAGGTCAGGAGTTCAAGACCAGCCTGGCCAACTTGATGAAACCCCATCTCTACTAAAACTACAAAAGTTAGCCTGGTGTGGTGTCACGCACCTGTAAACACAGCAACTTGGGAAGCTGAGGCTGGAGAATCGCTTGAGCCCGGAAGGCGGAGGTTGCAGTGCCAAGATCATACCACTGGCACCGCTGCACTCCAGCCTGGGTGACAGAGCCGGACTCCATTTCAAAACAAACAAAAAATTGTGTATCTTGACAGATTGTTTAATTGATCTGTGCTATAAACAGTTCTTAACACCCAAAAGGAATACACAAAACATCTAATAGATTACAAAAAGGTTAAACTTTAAAAATTCTTGATATGCAGATTAAATCAATAAAAATGTTTGTTAGATTACACATATTATATATTATATATATTATTTTTATATATTATATATGTGTATATATATTATTTATATATATTATATATGTGTGTGTGTATATATATATATACATTTTTTTTTTTGAGACAGAGTCTCGCTCTGTCACCCAGGCTGGAGGGCAGTGGCATGATCTCAGTTCACTGCAAGCTCTGCCTCCCGGATTCAAGCAATTCTCCTACCTCAGCCTCCCAAGTATCTGGGACTACAGCTGTGTGCCACCACGCCTGGCTATTTTTTTGTATTTTCGTAGAGACGGGGTTTCACCATGTTAGCAACGAAGGTCTCGATCTCCTGACCTCGTGATCCACCTGCCTCGGCCTCCCAAAGTTATGGGATTACAGGTGTGAGCCAACGCGCCCGGCCGAGATTAGCAATAATTTTTAACAGAATATTTTTAGCAGCAGACTGTCATCACAGTGGGAGTAAGGGGCTAGATTAAAGGCATTATGACAATTAACCATCTGTATATAAAAGAATAAAACTAGTACCCTACATCACACCATTTTCAAAAATCAATTACAGACACACAAAATACTTAAATGTGAAAAAAAGCTACAAGACTAACTTAAAATATTATACATATATATATACACACACATGAATATGTACTGAAAAAAGTAAATAGTTAAATAAATAAATTGGAAAGGGAAAACAAATATTCCTTGCAAGGGAATTCCATTTAAAATATGCAGATACTCCTCCCTCGAAGGCATGGTGCTCAATCACCACCATTTTTCTCCTTGTTGGTGGGCTAGACATAGTAACTTGCTTCCAAGGACTAGAGTAAGGAGAGAGAAAATGAGTAATTTTAGAGTGCAAAGATCTGGCAAGGTGTGATTAATCAGGTAATTAAAGTTAACATCTTCAGTGATGTCGTGTAGGTATGATATCCCCCCCAACATTCTGGGATGAGAAGGGCACTTTACCCATGTCATATTCTTTCCAAAAACCCATAAGCTCTCTGTAATCACAAGAAAAACATCAGATAAATTTAGATCCAAGGCAATTCTACAGCTTCCTTGGCCAGTACTCCTCAAAACTGCCAAGATGATGAAAAACAAAGAAAAGAAAGAAAAGCTGTCATAGACCAGAGGAGACGTGGGAGAAATGACAAAGAAACACAATCTGGACCCAAGATTGAATCCTGGAAACAAAGAAAAGAAACCTGGTGAAATCCAAATAAAATCTGGAGTTCAATTAGCAGTAATGTATTAATGTTGGTTTCTTATCTTGGACAAATGTACTATGGTAATGTAAGATGTTAACAAAGGGTGAAACTGAGAAAGAGATACACAGGGACTCTCTGTACTATTGCTGCAACCTTTCTATAAATATAAGATTATTCAAAAGTAAAAAATGTATTTAAAAAGACTATAAGATTTAAAATAAACGTATCAATATATCTGTATATTCTTTAGATAAAGATGTCTTAACCAAGAAAAAAAGTGTAGAAAAATACTGATGAAAAGAAAATATTGATAAATTTAACTACATTAAATTCCAGAATGTTCATCAAACCCAGCTGCAAAGAAAGTAAAAATATAAATCACAAGTGGGGAGAAGGTATATGCAATAAATACATTGAAATGACAGAGATCTCTTGCAATGCAAATTGAAAAAAGATAAGCAGCTCCATGGGCAAGTGTGGAAAATACTGAAATAGAATTTCAGAAAAAAAGGCAATCTCAAAGATCAATGAGTATATTAGAGGATGTTCAACCATATTACTGTTGAGGAAAAAACCACAGTGGGATATCATTTCATGTTTGCTCACTTGGAAATTTTAAAGACTGAGAATATCAAGTATAATCAAGAGTGTGGAAAGCCAAAACATTTATACACTGCAGGTGGAAGCGTAAGACTCTATTGCCACTTTGGAAACAATTTGGCAGTATCTAGAGTTAAAGATGTGTCTATTCTATGTACAACAAAGCAACTGCCGTCATAGGTATATAGCCCAGAGAAACTCTTGTATATATGAACCAGGAAACATGCACCAAAGTACTCTCAGAAGCTCTGTTTATAATAACAAAAACTAAAAGAAAAACAAAACAGATGCAACCCAAATATCTATCACAACATAATACCATCCAGCAATGAAAATAAAACAATAGTAATGAGCGAAACAAGGATGAATTACAACAATATAATTTGGAGGGAAAGAGGAAGGTGCAGAATGCATACAGCATTTCTTTACATCAAATTTTAAAATGTGGAACTAAACAATTTAGTGTTTAGGATTACAAACACGTGGGAAAGTGCTATGGTCTTAATGTTTGCATTCCTCCAAAATGCATATGTTGAAATGTAATCCCCAAAATGTTATAAACAGGTGGCGCCTTTGGGAGGTGATTAGGTCATGAGGGTGAAGCGCTCAAGAATGCAATTAGTGTCCTTATAAAAGAGACCTGCCAGAGCTTATTAGCCCCTTTTTGCCCTTCTGCCATGTGAGGATATAGCAAGAAGGCACCGTCTTTGAAGAAGAGAGTAAGCCCTCACCAGACATGGAAGCTGCTGGCACCTTGATCTTGGACTTCCCAGGCTCCAGAACTCTAAGCAATATCTGAGCAGTAAGTTTCTGCTGTTTACAAATTACCCAATTTAACATATTTTGTTATAGCAGCTTGAACAGACTCAACCAGAAACCTATAAAGAAAAGCAAAAGAATGGTAAGGATAATTCTTACAGCTACTACTTCTATGGAGGGCTTAGAGGAGCAGCGCCTAGGGAACAAAAATAAAGCAATGTTCTCCATTTTTAACTGGATGGTGGGTTTGTGGGTGTTTGTATATATAACTAAATATGGTATAAATATTGTTTTATGTCTACTTAATAAAAATAAAGAAAGAAAAGAAAGAGAGGAAGAAAGAAAGACAAAAGGTGAGAGAGAGAGACAGGGAAGGAGTGTGAGTTATCAGTTTCACTCGCAGTGATACCCATACAGTATGGAGACCCCAGTGTGCAAAGGGATTCACGAGTGTACAGCTAAGTTTACTAGTTTGGTAGATTTCACTGACTCCTTTTATTCCTGTCTCATATCAAAGTTTCATCTAAGTTAGCTGGGCCCAAATTACCGCAGTAAAACATCATGATCTCCTCCCTCTAGTTCAACCTCTTGTGATGCACAGTGTCCCATGCCTGTTTTCTCAGAGCCACAGTCCCCTCTTCCTCCTCCTCTCAGTGTCACAACAGAGATTCTAATGTCTCAGTCTACATACCTGACCCTTAAATGCTGTCGTAAGCCGTCCCTCTGAGAATTCATCCCCAGATCCTAGGCTGTCTTTTTCTCCTTCCGTAGGACTTCCTCCTCCTCACTTTGCCCAAGACCATGAATTGATGCTGGGGTAGTGGAAGAATGTCTAAGGCAGATCGGACCGATCGTTGCCAGAAACGCATATTCTCACTTTTCTGGTTCAAGGCAGTTGTCAGGCCAAAAAAGTGGCCTGAGAGAAATACAGCCCTCTTTTTTTAAGATGATGGATTCTGTATTAGATTTGAGAATTTCTTCTTCACTTTATATGCCAAAGGAAAAATGTTGAGCAAGTATAAAAGTAGGAAGACTGATGGACTAGTCCAGATGAAGGAAGGTAGTCTGAACCAAGGCAGTGGATATAACAGAAGTGGAAATAGAAATGAGGGAACAGATTTGAAAAAGATTTGCTTGGAACCCTGTTTATTTACTAGACAAAAAACTGTCTGGAGGGAATTATGTGAAAGTAGTCATCATCTTCATAAAACAACAGTGGGTAGACATACTAAAAACTTTAAAATTATTGTCTACAATGAGACAAGAGGAAAACTGAATACGTACGAAAGTTACAGATTATTGAGGCAAAATTATTAATTGAGCACCGAGTTGCTCAATTGCCTCCAGGCAATTGCCATTGCCTCCAGGAAGCTACAGAGAACATTATTACTTGTAACCTGATGAACCTTCAGAAATCAATAACTAATCACGTTCATGACTTGCTATCGTTATTAGCATTAAACATGGATTGGACTAATTTTTAGTATTATACATAGGTGGGATTTGTCTTTCTGAAAATTTTCAACTATCCACATTTATCCTTTTTGTTCCATAGCCAAAAAAGATAAACAACATTTTGGAAAACATGGATATGGTTCATAATATTTTTTGATTGAGCAATTAATTCTTATAATGATGTTTAAAGGCTTTCTGAGAAAATATGAGAAAACTTTTAAGAAAAATGTTTTAAGTGTAATATATAAAGGATGGTAAAAGATCTGGAGAAAGGAAAGTATCCCGCTTAAGTCCACAACTCATACTGTAGACAGAGTTTTTAATAAAAGAAAAACAAGAATTCTAAAAATAAAAGATAGTTTAACCACGTAGTTTTTATCTTGGAGACCGAGGCAACATTTAAACCACAGGAGAAAGAAACCAGGTAAATTTATTTTATGACTTTGAACTCATGATAAAAAAGAGCAGCACCTCAATTTCAGGCATATATTTTGTTTTCCCCCAGGATAAACATATTTTTACAACATAATTTGGCACATTTTACAGCCAAGGTAAAATATGCAGGAAAATACTCTAATATTAATGATAACTCTACAAACTGCATGGGGAAAACATTACTCAAATATCGATTAAGTAGAATTCAACTTAAGTGTGGGGTTTTAAATCCCTCCTACACGTAAATGTTTATGTGTTCTATGTGTTTAAGGTTTATTAGCTCAAAATGTATTATACATTCCCTAATGAAAAGTTATTTCTTATAGGTCTGTATCTCTCTTTGGTTTGTATTGCAATTTGTACAATGCCCTGATGCACATTTTTTATTAATGTTCTAATTACATTGTAAAATTTGTTTGTTTGCTTGTTTTCTCTCTTAGAATGTTAGTGCATTGAAGACAGAAACTACCATTTCTGTAAGATCTCTTTAGTTGTTTGCACAGTGCACAGTACGTGGTAGTTAATAAATGTGTAATGAAATGCTTTACATGTGTATAATGACCATGTTCAGGTTATTTAATATCCTAAAAATTGGTAGCTCTAGCTGTGAAGCTTGTTAAGTAATACAAACTTTCTCATCCCTATAAATGTCTTCTTGGGATCTATAATTTTGTATAAGCTTTCCAGTGAAAACTTTAATTCATCCCTCTAAAATACTATATAAA
The DNA here is from genome assembly GCF_024542745.1 of Macaca thibetana thibetana. Lineage (NCBI taxonomy): Eukaryota > Metazoa > Chordata > Mammalia > Primates > Cercopithecidae > Macaca > Macaca thibetana. The sequence goes on along the minus strand of NC_065580.1, from coordinate 181,572,363 downwards.
TTCTGTAAACTAAAGAAAATTTCCAAGTACCTTTCCCTCATGAAATATAATACGATTACATGGCTCTGTTATATTTTGGAGAGGAACTATCTTATCCAAAAGTAATAGAAAATCATGAGTTTTAACATTTCCGTAAAACAGAGCATAAAGAAGTGTGAATCTTCTCTTGTTATCAGGCATGCATATTCTGCTCTGTTGGTTGCTAAGATACACTAAACTTAAAAGTACAGAAATGCAATTTGGCTCCTTAAAAATAGGCTATGCAGCTTTCTTATTTTTGACAAAATTAGTCTCTATGGAACACACACAATCTCTGCACAATCATTTATTTTAGTCACTTTCTGGCCTTAGTTAATTAAATAGTGTTTTGTAAAGATTTTAATTTTAAGTTTTCATTTTGAGAGCACCAAAATTATTTGCAAGCACTAACCAAATATCTCTGGATTTTGGTTTCCCACCCTTCATTTAAGTGATCTGTACAAAACAACCCAGACATGGGTTTTTTCCGATGAAAAGCCACTGATCTCAATTTCTAAAAGCAAGTAATTCTTGTTTTCTTCCATTTCTTCTTTATTTTCCTGAAAAAGTAAAGTTACCTCACAGGCCAAATCTATTTATCTTGAAGTGAGGTGGGTGGTGAAATTGGGTCAAAGATACCATATTGCATTCTCAGATCATGACAAATCTGGCAGACACATCTTTTCTAATTGAGCCAGATAAGAATTACCGGCATCTTTATAAGGTTCATATCATTCCTGTTGTGAAGCCCGACCTCAGAACCTATTACTTGTTCAGTAGTTGTCAGTATGTTCAGACTGAATTACACATCTGGGCATATCCCTGGGCACCAGTCTTAAAATCTGCTTATTTTCTATAGGATCCTGCCTTTCAGGGGAAGGCACAAAAAGGTATAATTAGGAAAGAAAACTCGTGTCTATATAAATGTTAAAGATACATATATATGCGGATATATATGTGAGTATATATGCATATACACATACATACAACAGGTAGCAAGATCCCTGGATCTGAAGATAGTAGATAAGAATCAAAAATCTCTGCCATGTGCTGCCTACTAATTCATAACCCCTAAATTTGATTCTATTTTTTTAGTTCTCACACTATTTCACATTCCCTTTCTTTCTTTTTACATTAACGGCTTTCTTAATTCTTGGCAGGATTTTTTTTTCCTTCTCATTTTTCTCTTGTAGCGCCTCTTACCCACAGAATTCCATCTTTTTCTCTCTTCTTTCCTCACTACACAGTCTTACATGAACTTCTTCACAGTCACATCTCAATTAATGTCCATACATAGTACTTGATAAATATCTGTCTCCAACCCATCCCTTTCTCTTCAACACTCCAAATTCACATCTCTGAAGCTATGTCTTCGAATGTAATAGTCACAAACCAAATTCATACTCTACTACTCCATTTCTTCTCTTCCTCCTTTGTTTCTTACCTGTGATTCTTATGGCAACAGCAGTGCAAAGGCTGGGAGAGGCAAAATAGAAATGTATTAATGTAAAGTTGTCATACTCCACTTGAAGTTACATAATACCACTTTCTGTTAGACGCCAATATGTTAAAGGTTTATGGTATAAACACTGAGGCAACCAAAAGATGCTGCAAACTATTATAGCATCTCTTCAAACAGACTTCCCAGAAACTTGCAAGCAGCCTGTGTCTATGACATCAGTTGGGTGAGCAACAGGCTTTTGATTTTGGAGAACTGTGTTTACCTGACACTGCAACAAAATAAAAGCAGCTGTACAGAATAGGAATGAATACAAATATTAATAACAGACAGCATTCAATTTTTGGAGGGTGAGGAGCCCCTCAAGACGAATGGAGGCTTTCAGTTTTAAGAAAGCAGATATTGTGTTTCTTATTTCTTAAACCAACTAATCATTTCATAAGCCATTATCTATTTCTTGCTGTCTTTTGCCCTGCTCAGCCTTTCACCACCCCCAGTTGTTCTTCTTCATGCAAGTACACTAAATTTCAGGGCTGAATGGTTTCATTGTTCTGGTGAAGTTGACATTTCCTTTACTACTTCTAATTTGTATTAAATTATTGGTTGGGTTAAGAAAGGAGAAACAAGGAAGAAACAATATCTATCATTTTAAAACTTCAAGGGCCTATTTCTTCAGGAATTTCACCACACAAAAAATGAAAGGGTCTCCATCAGAAATGCTTTTATTTACTCACAGCTATTATGCCTAATGTTTTAGTTTTTCTGATTTCAGGATACTATGTTTGAAAATCATCACCCTTAAAGAAATCTGACAGTGTAACTTTGCAGGGACAAGGAAAAGAAAAAAAGCAATTGGTTCTGCAGTTTGTTAAAACTAAAACCCATTCTCCCTTTTCCTCTTATCGCCAATCAATCTTTCCCCTATTCTACTGAGCAAAATGACTGTTGCCAAAATCAGTTTCCAAAATCCAAACATGAAGCTTCTAGAATGTTATAATATAAAAATAAAATATGCTACATTCTGGAGTAAAAATTTCAGGACACACAGACAAGGACACACCTGGGTCGGCTCAATCCTGCTTGTCCTGAGGTTTCAGGAATCTAAATTGATTATTTGGATGTGTTTTTCGTGCATTTTAACACTGTGTTGTGCCCACCGAATTAGGTTGCTCAAATGTCTGATCCAGTGCTTCCATAATCGGAAGCATTCTTGAGTAATTTCATTGTCTGTGTTCCTCTGGGCTTTCTCTCTTGAAGTCATTTTGTTAGCCATCCCCAAATGGCTTCTTCTGATGTTTCTGATAACTTGACGCTGCCCTGGGAATGCCTGTCACGCAGCTGTCACCACCATCTGGAGAACCTCATTATCTCTAGGAAATAGTTTTCTCTTACCCATGTGATATGACCTTTGTTAATTACTCTAGTGGAGTAAAAAATTATTTCCCCATCATCATTTTATCCTGCTACCAGGTCATGTGGCAGCCACATGACTCCATCCCATCGTTTCCTGTAAAAAGACTGATAATTCAACTTTTATTTGATTTACTCTTTATCACAGCTTTTACCTCCTAAGAACTTGGGTAATAGTCCAAAGGGGAATGGATCACAAGTCAGACTGAGTATCAGCACATTATCATGTACTGGTTACAGAAATAAAGATTTGAATTATTTGTTTTTCCCCCTATCTGGTGCCCTTGGTTAAAGTTAACCCTCCCGTATACTATAGAGAAATAATCTACATTGTAAGATCATCTGCATTAACAAGTATATCTTTACATCTCAGATAAAATTGCATCTTCTTTCTCTATGGTAGCACTTACTACTGATGTATCATTATTTCTTCGTGCTCATCTGCGACAAATGTTTTCAGCAGGGTAGAGGATCTACTGATAATTGTTAAGTGCTTCCTCTGTGTTGGCACTGTGCTAAATACTGCACACGTTTAACCCACTCTGCACTCATTCAACCCTCACAAAAATCCAATGAAGTAGGTACTATTACTATCCCACTTTGCAGATACACAAATGGAAACAACGAGGCTAACTAGAACCCACTTGGCAATAAGCTGTGGAAGCAGGATGAGAACCCAACCAGTGCAGCAACAGAAACTTCACTCTTAACTGCTTCTCATCATAAAATATATGCTGCTAACCACTTCTTAGCCTACACCATGTTGATGAACTTTAGATTGAGTCTAATCTTTTGCTTTTATGAACAGTATTATAGTGAATGTCTTTGTATGCATATCATTTTGCACATAAGCATTTATCTATAGAATAAGAATCCTGAAGTAGAATTTTTGAGTAAAAAAAAAAGTACACATGTACATTTTACATATTTTGATGAGTATTGCTATAATGTTCTCCATAAACCATAGTCAGAATTTATATTCCAAAAGCCATATATTAGAGTAAAACCATGTATTTTACAAGTTTCAAGTTATTTTTGGAGCATATGTACATGTTCTTTCCTTCTATTCATTCTCAGGTTCCCTCCTACACCAAATTGATACAATTATCCCAGGACTTGGTGCGAAAAGTGTTTTGTCCAAATATTCACAATCTAGGTGCAGGTATTTCTTAGTACTTCATAAGATGGGGAAGGATGAAGCTATCTGCGTAATTAGATATTTTCCCCATTACAGTTGGAATATTTGAATTCACAGATGTTAAATAGGGTACCACTTTATCACTAGATTTTCTGGAAATCAAATATTAACTACAGATGGGAAAACCCTCAGACTTTTTTTTTTTTTTTTTTTTTTTTTTTTTTTTGAGACAGAGTCTTTCCCTGTCACCCAGGCTGGAGTGCAGTGGTGCGATCTCAGTTCACCGCAACCTCAGCCTCCCAAGTTCATGCCATTCTCCTGCTTCAGCCTACGGAGTAGCTGGAGCCACAGGCATGCACCACCAAGCCCAGCTAATTTTTGTATTTTTAGTAGAGAGGGGGTTTCACCATGTTGGCCAGGCTGGTATCAAACTCCTGACCTCAAGTGATCCACCTGCGTTGGACTCCCAAAATTCTGGGATTACAGGCATGAGCCACCGCACCCAGCCAACCCACAGTTTTTCTATAGATAAATTGTTAAATGTCTGAAATATGCTCAATGTAAACTCACCACAAAGAAAGTGGAGATTTAAGAAACAAACTTTAATAAAACCGGGGAAAATTACAATAGAGAATTCGTCTCAAAGTAAATAATTGGCAGTTAGTACACTGAAGATTTTTTAATACAAAGTTTTTTATCTCACAAAATAAAATCTAAATAGAAAGTTTACCATAGTATGATTTTTTCAAGTGTTAAGGTAAAAATTAAATTGAATCTAGTGCCAAAACGGAAAAACTAGATAAGTTATAGTAAATAACTAGAAAAGTCACAGTAAACGTTTAAAGAGATGTTGTTGTGTTCGTTAAAATAAATTAATTATATACATAGAGATTTTAAATCAATTTTGAGTTTCAAAATGAGTCAGATGCATTTTAGAAATAATGTAGCTTGCATTACAACGACATATTTACAATGTTTTCAGTTGAGTGACTAATATGAATCACGCACCTTCTCCTGTGTTTCCTCATTTGAGACTCATCCCATTGAGACAGGAATTCTTCATCTCCCTTTACAGACAAAACTGGAGTTCAGGTGAGCAAAGTGACGTATCCATAGTCACGGACAGACATAGATAGCTATGCCAGATCTCAAGTCCCACAAATCTGAGACAGAAGATCCTGCTGTAATTAACAAGAAGATATTTTGAGCTTTTTCTGAACATCAGTTGAACTAAGAGCTCCAAGGCTACTTTGGATATTCCAAAGTATCTTTGGAAACACTTTAGCCTCAAGTTTTAAATATTTATTAAGTTTCTATAATACCATTGGGGTTTTTTTGGTGGTGGTGTTTTTGACAGAGTCTCGCCCTGTCGCCCAGGCTGGAGTGCAGTGGCGCGATCTCAGCTCACTGCAAGCTCCGCCTCCCGGGTTCCCGCCATTCTCCTGCCTCAGCCTCCCGAGTAGCTGGGACTACAGGCGCCGCCACCACGCCCAGCTAATTTTTTTTGTATTTTTAGTAGAGATGGGGTTTCACCGTGTTAGCCAGGATGGTGTCGATCTCCTAACCTCGTGATCTGCCGGCCTCGGCCTCCCCAAGTGCTGGGATTACAGGCTTGAGCCACCGAGCCCGGCCCCATTTGGTTTTTAATTGTCCAAAATAAATTGGAAGAAATACATTGTTCTTTGTGAGTTAATTACGTAACACTTTGCACTGCCAAGAACTTTCAGAAGTTCAAATGACTTCAAGGGCCTCACAATTCTAGGGCTGGGCTGGAATAAGGATATCAAAAGCCATACTTAGCTCCAGAGACATAGGAAAGAGGCATGCTGTTGGAGAGGTATCCAACTTCAGAAATACTTACAATCTTATGAACAAGAGAAACCAAATGTCCAGTCTGGGCTTACGGTTTTGGTGTTGGTGTTTCGGCTACTTCACCAAAATTAAACCTGAATATTTACAGTATCCAGAAAAACGATAGTCATGAAAATATGATTGTAAATTGAATTCTAAAAACCAAACTGGTTGTGAATCATAACACTCTACAGAATAATGAATATTATAAAAATATATATATTTAGTTTTGGCCTTGGTTAGAAAGAAAATACTAATTTTTTAGAAAACAATATACATGTTTAGATAGAATGGGCTAAAAGTGTATCCTACACAAATTTCAAATTTAAATACACTGCTACTCGGATCTAACAATGCGAGCCTCGTTCTAAATCTCAAAAGGGATGTGAGCTATAAATAAAAGAAGAATATTATGTTGCCCACACAGTCCCAATTGCACTTGGCAGAGTTTGCCACCATCTCTTTTCATTGGGAGACTTAACAGAAGTATAAAGATTGTGCAGTGTCCATAGTTCTGCAGGTGGTTTCTCTCCTCTAAATCTCTGATATCATCTACATAGTAGCTTTCCAAAGGGAGAATGAAGTTCTGTTGATTTTAGCACAGAGGATAATCAAATAGCTAAGCCCACTTAAAAACTTTTTTTCCATAGGTTGTTGGGGTACAGGTGGTATTTGGTTACATGAGTAAGTTCTTCAGTGTGATTTGTGAGATTTTGGTGCACCCAGCCCCCAATTATACACTGCACCCTATTTGTAGTCTTTTATCTCTCGCTCCCCTCCATCCCTTCCCCCCAAGTCCCCAAAGTCCATTGTATCATTCTTATGCCTTTGCGTCCTCATAGCTTAGCTCCCACTTATCAGTGATAACACTTGATGTTTGGTTTTCCATTCCTGAGTTACTTCACTTAGAATAATAGTCTCCAGTCTCATCCAGGTCGCTGCAAATGCCCTTTATTCATTCCTTTTTATGGCTGAGTAGTATTCCACTGTATATATATATATGCCACAGTTTATTTATCCACTCGTTGATTGATGAGCATTTGCGTTGATTCCATAATTTTGCTATTGCAAATTGTGCTGCAATAAGCATATGTGTGCAAGTATCTTAAAAAAACAACTTCATGCCATATTGTTGTTCATTTGACGTCAAGCTCTATAACAGTCTGTGCTTTCTAAATGAAGCAATGCTGAATAAATTATTCATTATTGTTGGTCCAAAAAAATGTTTTCAGATTCTAACTAAAATTGAATTCACTAGCACTTCAAAAACCTGACAGAGGAAACCCAGACTTCTATTTATGATTAAGACTGAGGAGTCACCTGCTACTCAACATGCCCACACACAAACTCCTTTGCCCCATTAAGCATTTTCCTTCATCATAAATTCTTTAGAAGTTACTAAAGGTACAGTTTAAATAGTCATCCATGACTTACGTTTACCCAATTACAAGATCTCCCCTTTCTCTCTCTTCTGAAATTTTCTAACATTTGTCTGCAATATTCAGATACTTCATTTTATGATAATCATTTGTCATATTTACCATCTCTGATGTCATTGTAAATTTCAAAAAGATGGGCGGGATTGTATTTCTTCACTATTTTCCTAAGGAAATGGATATAAGGATACTTATGACTCGTTCCCAGCTATCAAGGAACCGAGAAGTCCAGCTTCTTAGTGTTCCACAGAGCACCTTACACATCTGTAAAATCTGAGTTGCTTTTGTTTTAAACAGGATTCTTAGCCCATAACAATAGCCATTAAAAATGCAGACAGTGAAATTTTTTTAATTTATTGTGCTTCACTAGAAGACATCATTTTTAAAAAAATACCAAAATGACAGCATAAAAAGGAGCAAAGGCAATTAATGAAAACTTTTAATTGTATTAATATATTTTTAGAAACACAGGAGAACTGTAGTAAATAATAACATTGCAGTTTCTGTTTTCTTGATTTGTTTTTTGTTTTTAAAATAATTAAGCAATTAAAAGGAACACATTTTAATATTAATAACATTATTTGTGGTTAAGGGATACAAAAATGATTAGAAAGAATAAATCAGATCTAGCATTTCACAGCACAACAGGATGACTACAGTCAATAATAAGTTAATTGTACATGTAATAATAGCTAAAAGTATAATCGGATTGTTTGTAACACAAAGGATAAATACTTGAGGTGGCGGATGCCCCATTTACCCTGTTGTGTTTATTGCATATTGTATGTCTATATCAAATATCTCACATACCCCAGGAATATATACAACTACTATGTACCCATAAAAATGAAAAATTTTAAAAATGGCTTAAATTTCAGGAATAGCAGTGCTCTATTCTCTCCCCTTGAATGGGAGAGTCTAGTTTAACATTTTAAAATTACCATTTGTTTACTGAAAATAAAAATAAAAGTTCAAACTAAAAAAAATAGCATTAGTTAGATTTAGTAAAATATTTCATATAAACTAAAATAGGCACTTACCAAATAATGTAACTGTATATGACAATGTTCAGTTCATACTTTTTCACTGTTTTAATATTTAAATACAAGTAAAACTATAGGTTGTCACAGAATGATAGAATTGAAGGCAGTCAAGTTCTGTTTCTTCACGTTTACAATGTGCTGTCATTATTTATTTTGATCCTCTGTTTAGAAGAACATGTGTTACCATGGCAGTTAGAGAGAGAACTGCACCCACCAGTGTGTGTGTGTGTATGTGTTTAGGGAGAGGCAAATCTATCCAAAGTAACTTTCATATAGAATATAGCATTCATCAAAAGTTAAGTAATAAAAAAAAGTGCCAACAGGAAGCTCGCATCCGTGTTATTAAAACACAGCAGTTACTACAACAAACTTTTAGAATTTAGAGATCTTTTTCTGGCAGGAGTATTTTACCATGGTATTGCTTAGAGTTTGTTGATGCCTGGTGATAATAAAAAGCAGACCGACTTTAGTGAATTTTATTGCTGTTTTCAAATCTTTCCGTACAGGGAATTTCTTGATCCCGGCTCCACCCATGCTATTCCTCGGCCTGAAACCTGCTATTGTTAACTGAGATCAGGAATGTTAAAAGACCTAGCGCCAGGCCTCATCACGTTATTTTATGGTAGTGATCGCAGTGACGACTGTTAATCATTGGCAGAATTTAGCCTTTGCAAAGTACGCAGAGGCTTTTTAAACCACTTTCCAGTTTAGCATATTCAATGAAGATTTTTGTTTGGAATGTTACCGCAAACAGATTTAAAAGGTGTTCCTATGACCCTGTGAGTTTTCTTTTAATGCTCAAATGCATACAAGTTCTTAGCTGTCAAATTGACAAGATAATTCCTTCTCTTTTCCCTTGCCGTAGTAACAGCAGTATAATTAGGAGTGCAGCTCCAGAGGAGACTGTTTAACTCCTCGGTCAAAGCTTATTTCTTTTCCCCAGTTTCACAAGCTATGAGCAGTGGGAACTTGGACAAATTTCCCAACATTTAAAATGCACAGTAAAATGATGACAGTAGTACTTGCTTTCATAGAGTGGTTGTACGGATCAAATGAGATAATTTGTGTAAAGTAGGTCTCACGCTATCTGAGATACTGAATGACAAAACATGCACAATTGTTCTCTCCTGCTATTATTAAAATAGAATAATCTGAGAAAAGAAAAATAGCCCAGAGCAGTCAGATATGTGAAGTATGCAAAATTTACCAGGTTTGGAGAGATATGAGTTCATACAAGCCATCCATGCCCAGGGGACAAACGTTTAACGGCATCGTATTCCCAACTAGCTGCTTATCTTCATGTTCCTGGACTTTGTGATACAAAGAATAATGTACAGCCAATCAATAGCTTATATTATTTTAATGTAAATTATTGGTAAACAACATAGAAATTGCCTCCTTTCCCCCCTTAAAAACCCACTTGCACCTGCTGCTAATCAAAGTGTATATTCAGGGCACTTACTTCTGTGCCCCTAGTGGCCATCCTCAAGCTTTGGCTCAGAGAAACTCTGTACTTGATGATAATTTCTGAATCTGATTATTTGAGGTTGACATGATAAATCAAACCGAAGTATCTTACCTCCCCTACCTCTCACCTCTCCCTAAATGCTACATTGCTGCTACCACAAACAGGGGTAAACTATGTAATTTTTACCCCCATTCTTTGCTCTCTTAGTTTTAAAAAATCTTTTAAATTTAATCTCTCATACGTTCATTTGTCATTCCAAAATGGCAATAATTTTGTGTGGTGTTACGGCATAAAGCATCAACCATTTTGCCAGTGAAATATTACTATTTCTAGATTTTTTTAAATCTGACATCTCAATCATTTAAGTTTTGGGGACCCATTTCAAGTTAAGGACTCTATTTATTTAAAAAAAAATTTTTTAATGCCAAGGCAGGTTAGTACAAGTTAAATCTCAATAACTAAGCGTATCCTGGTATTATAAGGAGTTACCTGGAAGAAAAATATTTTTCTAATCCAAAAACTTTCAGAATAAGTGGAATATGAATGTGAACGTGGCAGTATACCAACATTTCCATCAATGGATAATGAAACCAAACGAGATATCAAACCCAAAATTCTTTACTTGGGGAAAAAAACAAACCCTCAACTTGACACCAATAAAAGGTTACAGGCTTTTCGAAAACAAAGAGTTTTTCCAAAAGCCCTTCACAAAGTTATCAGATGGGATACTGGATTATTTGACGATGGTGACAGAGGGGAGCATTTTGATGAGCTGATCAACTGAAAACAAGCTCATTATACTCCCACCTCATCAACCAGTTTAAAGTCAGGAAAAAAAAGTTTATTAGCAACTGGAAACTTTTTCACAAAGATATATGCCTATTGTCCTGGTGTGGTGGCTCATGCCTGCAATCCCAGCACTTTGGGAGGCTGAGGCAGGAGGATTGCTGGAGCCGAGGAGTTCAAGACTGTCTGGAGCTGCACGCCCCGGCCATAGCGAATAATAATTAAAGATTAAACGCCTGAGCTATATTCATTTCCACTCCACACCTTCTCCCTAGATCTACCTTCTTCCCTGTATTAATACCGCCATTAAAAGATGGCGCTCTTCCTGCTTCTTCTTCATTCATTTTTCCCGCGCCGGCGAAAAGACTACCTGACAGCGCAGGCGCAACATGACCGGAGAAACCGAAACCTATCTGGCCACGCCTTCCGCAATGAGGTCATTTCCGCCTTAGCCCAACCCCTTCCCCTCCAAATGTATATAAGGCATTGCATTATCGCCATTAAAGGAGACTTGATCAGAGCACCGTCGTGTCTCCGTTTCTCGTGTCTCTTGTTCCCCAAATTCCCACCCTCTCCTCCAGGGCCTACACTGACTATCCCGCGGGCCGGGATACAAGACCAGTCTGGGCAACATAGTGAGACCCGGTCCCTACAAAAAATTGAAAAATTTGCCAGGTGTGCTGGTGTGTGCCAGTAGTCCCAGCTACTCGGGAGGCTGAGCCTGCAAGGAGGCTGAACCTGCAAGGTGGAGGTTGCAGTGAACCATAATTGTGCCAGTGTACTCCAGCCTGGGTGACAGAGCTGTCATATACATATATATAATAAAATATTATATAATTTTATAATATATTAATATAGATATTTAATAATATAGATCTATATTAAAACATCTATATTAATAATGTATATTGACTCAGTTATCAAATTCAACTTACATAGTACCTTATAAATGTTTTATGAAAGTAAATACCAGTCTATACATATTTTTTCCCAAATTTGTAAGTAAGTTGTATTAAATCTTTAGTAGCTAGATTTTATTGGTTAATTCTAATAACTCTTCATTAAAAACTGGTATTAAAGCAGTATTTCAGTATTTTTCAAGTCAAACACTCAAGATACATGTATTTCAGTCACTCTATTCATGTTCTCTTAGCTTGCTCTAGAGAAAAGAAAATTTTTTTTTTTTTTTTTTTTGGAGATGGAGTCTCGCTCTGTCACCCAGGCTGGAGTGCAGTGGCGCAGTCTGGGCTCACTGCAAGGTCCGCCTCCCGGGTTCACGCCATTCTCCCGCCTCAGCCTCCCGAATAGCTGGGACTACAGGTGCCCGCCACCACACCCGGCTAATTTTTTGTATTTTTAGTAGAGACAGGGTTTCACCGTGTTAGCCAGAATGGTCTCGATCTCCTGACCTTGTGATCCGCCCGCCTCGGCCTCCCAAAGTGCTGGGATTACAGGCGTGAGCCACCGCGCCCGGCCGAGAAAAGAAAATATTTAAAATACGTCTTCAGCTCATCTTCACATTCAACTTCATCCAACCTCTGGCTATGTAGGAAATGTGCCAGATTAAAGTTTGAAGACAAGCAATTTTTTTTCTATGCTAACATTTTTTTCTGCTTTCAGAACACTCTTCTATGACTTTCAGTACATTTCACACAGGATCACATAGGCAAATTTAGACATCCTTAACGTTCACTTATCTCTGCATACAAGAGTCAGTCAGATACCTAGTTATCTTATGTTCCAAGTAGAAATATGTTCCAATATATCGATGTTGAAAGAAACAAGAAAGGATTACATGGAGTGTTTTTGATGTCACCTTGAAGAAATTGTCATACACCATCTGCTGGTTTATTGAGCATACATAATGGCGATGTTGATGAATTCTCCTTTAATAAATGATACATATTGACATAACCACCAAATACATCCTAATGACCAGAAACGTATCAAGGTGACTAGAAATGGATCCAGCTTAAGTTATCCATGTGTATTTTGTATCTGTGAACTGACTAATACTCTAAATAATCTATGTTGTGCTATGCTTCATTTATATACACTTGTAAGTGTGCCTTTCAATCTAGCTCACAAATGAGGTTCACGGTCTTCTTTGTCTTCATTGTCTCTGTGGGCTGTCTTCTGAGAATTCGTACCCCATTAAGAATATGCAGGCTGAAGAGGTCAGTCTACTAGCACATCAAAAATAATTTAGAAACCATTCTCTCTGTTTTATGCCTTGATTGACTAACATGAATGTGTTGGGAAAATTACAACTATAGCCTATAAATGAAAATTATTCCATAAATCATTGAGATCAAAGTCTTCAATAACTTCCAAACAAAAAAGAAATGAAACACAACCTCTTAAGCAGAAAAGTTGGGAGTTCAAATTTGGGTAAAGAGGAGGGAGGGAGTTTGCTATATAATTAATAAACAAGTAATTAAAAACTAAAGGAGACTTTTATGAATCATGTGAGAGAAAATCATGGAATACTTCAGAATCTCAATTCTAGAACTTAGCTTATGAATGGATCCATAAACTGAAGGACTCAAATGAAAATGGAAATACTCAATCATTGGATCATTGGTACTGTGCAATGCTTTCTAGTTGACAGTATTAGAGTTTGGTTCAGGAACTGGAAATCACTTAGGTATTTTAAGCAGGAAAGAAATCAAATCAATAATTTTAAATTGTATAAAATCCTTGGAAGAACTGGAGACCTGAAGGCAGGGCTGGGCCTCCAAGTCTGACCTCTGCCAGAATCAGGAAGGTGGAGAATCAGCGATAGCTGATGAAACTCTAGAGTTTAAAAAAAAGGGAAAATACCTCTACTGTTGTGCCGCAAGGATTAAAAAGCCACTGCCAGAGTAACTCCCTCAAGAATGAAGCACTTACCCCGTGAGACCAGCTGCCTCCTCAGGGCAATTTCTTCCTGACACCTTTGAAACTTAGGAATGAATTTTTCTGCTGTGCGCAAACTCTATTTTTCAACTCCGCCTGCTAGCAGACCACAACATTGAGCAACCAAGAGATGGTCTCTGGCCCCTTCCTGGATTCCTAAGCTCTGGCATCTACATTTTAAATACATAAAATAGCTTATTTTAAATACATAATGATGGATGAATGAGATCCTGGGTGTTGTCGTTTGGTCTTCGAGACTTTGCAATACAGAAAGGCCCCACTTTCAGAAAAGCGGCAAGTTGGATATTTCGCACCAGTCTTTTCATGGTCACAGTGCTACATACTCTTCATAAAAACAAATTTGAATAGGTGGTGTTGTTCCCATTTTACAGAGGAGGACATTTACAGGTTGAAGTTGTACCCTGTCTAAAATCACATATGAGGCTAGGCCTGGTGGCTCATGCCTATAATCCTAAGCCCTTTGGGATGCCAAGGTAGGAGGATCATTTGAGGCCAGGAGTGTGAAACCAGCCCAGGCAACATAGTGAGGCCCCGTCTCTACAAAAAAATTTTTAAAAATAAATTAGCTGGGAGTGGTGGTGTGTGCAAGCAGCCCTAGCTACTTAGAAGGCTGAGATGGAAAGATTACTTGAGTCCAAGAGTTTGAGGTTACAAATCTCTTCATAGACTGCTGTGATTACACAGTTATCTGCACTATTACATAGTTATCTGCACCACTGCACTCCAGCCTGGTTAACAGAGTGAGATCCTATCTCTGAAATAAAAGCAAAATAAAATAACGTGAAATAAGGTACTAGAATCAGTAACCTAATAACACAAATTTGCTTTGAAATCCTCCTATTACTACTACACTGCCTCTGCACGTATTTGCTAAGTAAAGCCGTATGTTTCTTGGCTACCAAACATCTATAAAATAAAACTTCAGGCCAAGTGCAGTGACTCACACCTGTAATCTCAACACTTTGGGAGGCTGAGGCAGGAGGATTGCTTGAGCTCAGGAGTTTGAGACCAACCTGGGCAGTATAGTGAGACCTCATCTCTCCAAAAAAAAAAAAAAAAAAAAAAAAAAAAAAACAAGCAAAAAAGCTTAGCCAAGCATGGTAGCATGAGCCTGTAGTCCCAGCTACTTGGGAAGCTGAGGTGGAAGGATCACTTGAGCCCAGGAGGCAGAGGTTGCAGTGAGCTGAGGTTGCACTACTTCACTCCAGCCTGAGCCACAGAGCAAGACCCTTTCTCAAAAAAGAAAAAGAAAAAGAAAAAAAAAGATCCATGTAGTTAAAATGTAGCAAAGGAAGACGAATACCATGGTTGAATGTTGGTGTACCCTCATAATTTATATGTTAATCCTAACCCCCCGTGTAATGGTATTTGAAGGTAGGGCCTTTGGGTGGGGGTTAGGTCATGAGAGTGAAGCCCTTATGATAGTGGTCGGTGACCTTATAAAAGAGACTCCAAAGAGCTAGTTGGTTCCTTCTGCCATGTGAGGACACATCTAGAAGTACCAGAAAGTGGACCCTCACCAGACACTAAATTTGCTGGAACCTTAATCTTAGACTTCCCAGCCTCCAGAACCATGAGGAATAAATTTCTGTCGTTTATAAGCTACCCAGTTTACGATATTTTGTTATTGTAGTCCAAATGGACTGAGACAACCATCCAGTAAAAAACAGCATCTATCTCTATAGTAAATATAAAAAGTTATCTTCTCAAATTGATTAACAATGGATTTATTGAATCAAAGACATTGATTGCCTAAATTGATTACCCAAAGAGGTGGTTGGGTATTAAAATTCCTGATATATGGGAAGTATTCACTGTATAATAGCTTTAAATGACAGAAATTATGAAATGCTATGCAGTGTTCTTATTTTTTTAATTTTAAAAAGATTCAACTTTAATTTTTTTCTTGGAGACAGGGTCTCCCTCTGTTGTCCAGGCTGCAGTGCAGTGGCATGGTCATGGCTCACAGAAACCTTGAAATCCTGGGCTCAATCAATTCTCCCACTTCAGCCTCCCGAGTAGCTGGGACCACAGGGGTGCACCACTATGCCTAGCTAATTTATTTTTGTAAAGGCAGGATCTCCCTATATTGCCAGGCTGGTCTTGAACTCCTGGGCCACTGTACAGTATTATCTTAGCTTAGAAAAAATGTATGAAGACTACATCAAAATTAAATAGGTACTCTGGATGATGGTATTTTGAGTGCCTTTATTTTTTCTTTAAAGTTTTTCTCCCTTTTCCAAACTGTCATATTTGAATTTTTTAAAGCAAAAACTTTTTTAAGAGAATTAAAGCATTTAGAAATAATAGCCATAGGGCAAGCATAGATAGAGGTATGGTAGGTAGGTAAAGTTATCAAAATAAAAATAGTTGAAGATAAGTTTTTTAAAGTGTGATTCATATTAAGAAGGAAAGGAGAAAATGCCTCAACCGTCTCCCCATGATTTTTAAGCAAATCCTAGGACTATTAAAGATTCTGGACACATACAGGAGAGTCAGATTGCATTTCAAAAAGATTTATTTTCTTTTTAAATCATGAAATATCACTTATATTTATTAGTTTAAAAATCTACTTTATAAACACAAATTCTCTGATAATCAATAAAGCTAAAGCTGTACATGAGCTATAGAGAGTGTGTGTCCTCAGTATCGTCGCTGAATATCTTAATTGACTCATTTTGTTGTTGGTATTTTAGCAACAGGGTCTTCCTCTGTCACCTTGGCTGGAGTGCAGTGGGGTGATCATAGCTTACCGCAGCCTCAAACTCCTGGGTTCCAGCACTCCTCCCACTCCAGCCCCTGGAGTAACTGGGACTATAGGCGAGCACCACCAGGCCCAGCAGTTTTTAAATTTCCTGTAGACCTGAGGTCTCGCTCTGTTGGCCAGGCTGATTCGGAACTCCTGGCATCAAGCAATCCTGTCTCCTCGGCCTTCCAAAATGCTGGGATTACAGGCGGGAGTCACCATGCCATCTGGCTTGTTTATTCTTAATCTTAAATTTATTGAGTATATAATCATTCAAACAATTTTAAAATCGTATTCACTCTTTAATTTTTTAAATATCTGCCACAGGTGGGAGAAATGTATATATTCAAACAATTTTAAAATCGTATTCACTCTTTAATTTTTTAAATATCTGCCACAGGTGGGAGAAACGTAATCCAGCTTCTCATTTTCCAAACCCATTGTAATTTAGCCTCTAAAATAAAACCCTTAAAATCTGAACAAGTAATCAGCATTGCTTAACTGAAAAATGATTGATCATGATTAGTTATGGAACAAGTTTTATTTGTATTTGTTTGATATTGGTTTCACTCAATGGATGAGATTATTTAGTAAGCAAATATAACTTTGAAATTCTTACAACTGTTGGTGAAATCTCTTTACAGATTGTGAAACATCTGTTTAATTCTCATTTGGTGGTATAAGGTACTCGATGATGAATCACTAACAAGGACTCATGTTTTAATTTACTCATGTTTTAATTTCTAACAAAACAAAATCATGTAACCATCCAAGAGGAATCTAGGAATACGTGTTGAATTAATATGTGATTTCTGTATAGTTTGGTTATGAGGCTACCATAGGTTTTCATCATCTGGATTTTTTCCTTCTAACTTCAAATATTATTTTTGAAATAAAACCTCAGATGCTAAAGTGAATAAAATAAAAGTGAAACCCTATACATTTGAAGCACAGAACTTTATCGTAAATACATAGAAATGATATCTTTGTTTTTTATGCCTATCTAGAACTAGAATAACACATTTTTTTTCCTTTTGGATTTTGAAACACTGCACACACACACACACATGCACACACACAAATACATACACACACATGCATATAAATAGCTCTAGTTCAGATAATGTGATTTTTAAAAGCATGCCAATTTGGTTGTGAATTATTATACCAATAAGATATAATTAGAGAATAATTTATTTCCTTCATGAGTATACTGAAAATTAATAATGCTATTCCTCAAATGACCTTTCAGACTTCACCTCTGGACCACAGCCCATCATGCTTTGCATTGTGTTATTGATACACTGGTACTAAATTAAACTCAGATTTTAGGAGTTATCTTGAAGAAATCAGCAAATACTGTACATGAATACAAACTTGAACATCCTTGGATAATTTATAGCTTCTTACGTCAAATGTTGATGGAAAGCATTTGAGAATAGATTGTGGATTAAGCAGGGATGACATTTGAAGTGGACTGAATGGGGATTAGCTGCTACTGTTCTGGAATCTCGGGCCTATGGAATGCTAGCCTGCTAGACTGTTCCACTCACATATTCCAGCTCGACAACAGATCTCACAGTTATCGGTGCCACTCACCCCAATAGCCAATGCCCTTCTATGGCATCTCCATCTCTGTTTCCCAATTGCTCACTTTTTCTCCCCAAAATATATTCTGATCCTTTTCAAAAATAATTCTGTATTCTCCCACGCGGTCTCCTCTCTGATTTCTCTATTCAGACATTATTCTATTTTACATGTCTATTCAGACATATATTCTCTATTTAGACATTAGCCCAGACATTCTTAGTAGATGATTTGTAGTCTCTATGACTACTGTTAGTGACAGCATTGAAAACCTAGATGGCCACAGAAGGCACTCATACCATAGTCAGCATTGCATCAGTACTCATGTGGCTCATTTATTTTACTTAACTACCCAGGCTCATTTTTTGCCATCACTCTCACCCGCCCACCTCCCCCAAGTTATGAACAGCCTGTGTTCTTTACGTATTTAGGGAAAGCAAGCAGATTTGACTATTGCCCAAACAAAGTACTGCAATGCTAATCTACTATGAAATCACGTCAGGACCAACACAGAGAATATAGGGATTCCTTTATTCATTGTTTTGGGGAAAACCTATATTTGCTTAGAACCATGAAATTTTCATGTAAAAAAGTTGTTCCTTTTGTGGCCATAACTAGGAGATGCCAGTATTAAAGGGACCTGGACACAGGGATGTTCATATGAATTTGAAACAGGTAATGGGCGTAGGCAGAAGTATACTAAATAAAGAATTTAATTTTGGTTAACAGTCGCTAAGTACATCTTCCTCAACTTTTCCCTCATTTGTTTCTCATTTATTTAAATTGTGCTATCTTAAAAACACAAAGTGGCAGCCAGGTGCGGTGGCTCACGCCTGTAATCCCAGCACTTTGAGAGACCAAGGTGGGTGGATCACCTGAGGTCAGGATTTCGAGACCAGCCTGACCAACACAGAGGAACCTCATCTCTACTAAAAATACAAAATTAGCTGGGCGTGGTGGCGCATGCCTGTAATCCCAGCTCCTCAGGAGGCTGAGGCAGGAGAATCGCTTGAACCCGGGAGGCAGAGGTTGTGGTGAGCCAAGATCATGCTATTGCCATTGCACTTCAGCGTGGGCAACAAGAGCGAAACTCCATCTCAAAAAAACAAACAAAAACAAAACAAAAAAACAACCAAAGTGGCTAGTGGGATATAATTAGGGAATGGTGAGATGGGAGAAGAGAGTGGATTTGGACAGGTTTTATGGATTATGAGAAGTGGTAGAAGAATCGAAGCTTCTGCTGTCCCTGGTGAAGTCAGACCAAAGCAGCATGAGGAGTTCCTGCTGTGAACTGAGAAGCTGGTGATTTTATTTCAAAGGCAGCCAGGCTCTTTCCAAAGTAAGAATCGGTAACTGTTTATATAAAGGGCAGGATTACCCAACTGCAGTCTGTTTGTGAGATGGGTATCAAAATGCTCTGGGGCATCTCCCACTGCTCCTGATTGTGCAGAATTAGGTTAGCATTGTTGAGGGTAAGGGTTTGAGGACGGTGCTTGACACCTACCTCCCCACACCTTTCAGAGGTTTCTATCAGTAATATAGAGGAACTGTCAAAAATACAAGAAATCAACTAAATCAATTATGATCCTGAAATTGCATTATTATGTGCTTACTAACAGTGTGAACATTTTGTTGAAAAAACTAGTATAAAGTGTACTAACCTAAAAATGCTATTAGCACTTTGATCCAGAGATGACAAAAATATTTTGCAACTGGTATGGCCTAAGCAATGACCTATTAAAATGGGCACAGACCAGACTGCTGGAAAAAGGGCCCTAGAGGTCGGCTGATACAGGGAAGGGGCTGGGATGAACAAGGCATTAACATGTATGTCACTCTTTAGCAACTGGCGCAGACAAAACCTTGTGTATACTACCCGAATATTAGCCCTGCCTTTTTATAATTTGTGTATGCTACCTGAATACTAGCCCTGCTGATGCCATTACCACTCCCACCACTCTTGGTCTCTAGCAGCCTGATGTTCTGCTAACAGTGGAAAAGAACTTGCTTATTCACAATGGCACATTGTGCCATTGCTGTATCTCTTGCTGTATACGTTTTGTTTTTGTTTTTGTTTTGAGACAGAGTCTCGCTCTGTCACCCAGGCTGGACTGCAGTGGCGCAATATTGGCTCACTGCAACCTCCGCCTCCCAGGTTCAAGTGGTTCTTGTGCCTCAGCTACGAAGTAGCCGGGATTACAGGTGCGTGCCATCACGCCCGGCTAATTTTTGTACTTTTAGTAGAGAGGGGGTTTCGCCATGTGCCCAGGCTGGTCTCAAACTCCTGACCTCAGGTGATCTGCCCACCTCGGCCTCCCAAAGTTCTGGGATTGCAGGCATGAGCCACCATGCCCGGCCTTGCATATATATTTTACTGCGCATCAATCATTTAGCATTTTAACATTGACTTGTTATGGTTTCTTTACCAGAAATTTTGATTCATATGAAAATAATGTCAAAACAAATTCTGTTGTTTTTCACAAAAATTCTGAGTTTGGCTGCCATATTAATCCGGGGTAATAATGTGTGAAGTCATGGAATATTTCATTGAATGTTCAGTCAGCATACAGCTAATACCACTATAAATTTAGATGATAATAAAAATCTCATGTCGACTGCATATCAAAATTTACCAATAAGGGGCAAAAGGTTAAAACAGCCATGAACTTTTAAAGAGTATTGGTATTAAAATTTGCAATTCTTAGGATGCTTTATATATGTCTTATTCTACATATGTCAAACGGTTACATACGCTTACGTTCAGCTGGGTATGGTTTTTATGTGATTACTTCAGCTAATCTACTGTTCAACATCGTGATCATGGTAAAAACCATACCTACGAGTTTATCACCAAATAGTGGCAAGTAACAAGTAGGTAAATAGCTATAGGAATGATGTTTAGAGGCCAATGCTTAGTAAATCTTTTCGAACTTAAGCTTAGAATTTTACACATTGCTGTATTAAACAACTCCGACTATTTTGACTTAAAAAAGCGCAAAAAATTGTTTGTAAGAAACTAATGCCTTCCTACATATTTTTATATGATTGAAATTGTAAAGGGTAAAAGTATAAGTAATGCGGAATTATTTCTGGGAACTCTAAGAAGAAATCTGAATACAATAGTAACGAGAAATCATATGGACTAAGAGCCAAGAGAAAACTCTGTCTCATCTGAAATGGAAATAGTACTCTGAAATAAGAAAGAGCAACTAGAAATGGAAAGCTCCAGTTGCCACACGACTACCCAATATGAAGAAATGTAACATGGGAAGGATGTTTCTAGTATGGGTACTTAGGTCAGCTATAATGTCTGGCTTGCAAATCACAGAAAGTCCAACTCAAAGTGGCTTAAAAATGAGAGTACTGCATTGGTTTACATAACCGCAAAACCCAAAGTTAGGCCTTGTTCGAGCGGTGCTTGAGCTACCTGTGCAAGCATATCACCAAGGATCTGTTTCTCAGTCTTTCTAGCCTGCTTTCTGCAGAGCTGGTTTCATTCTAAAGATGACTTGTTGTAATACCATGATGACTACAAACGTCTTTGGAACGCACACCTCCCGGAATACATTTGCACCATAGAGGAGAGTGTATGTGTCTTAGCATTCTCTGCAAATGTCTCAAGATTAATTATCTTTACATGGGCTAATGCTACACGCCCACCTGCTGAACCACACTTCGTATCCACAGAGGTAGAATTAACTGATTAAAGTAGCCTTGATCACATACTCCATACCTAGAACTTTTTTTTTTTTAGTTTCCCTGGGGCCACATGGATCCACCACCATCTCCACCAGAAAAATATCTGCTATTAATACCATTGGGAATAGGGAATAAGGGCTGGGAAGTCATCCAACACATGCCTTAATGGTAGAGAAATGCAAGAATATTGGGGCAAATTAAACACACTACACAAATACAATAATTGATGTCATGATGAATTTTCCTCCAATAATGTCTTTCATATTCCTGGGTTACTGCAACAGCTTTCTATAAGAGATACATAGAAAACAAAAATCCTACAGAACATGTAAATATAAAATTCAGCAATAGCATTCATATCATTTGATGCTAAGATAAAATATATCACTGCCTGTTTTTTAGTCAGAGACAATTCATAGGAACTTAATCATTAGATATTAAATCTGTATATGATGAGGATGTTCATTGACCTTATAATGAAATCTGTGAATAAATACAAAATCAAAGTAATATTTAATTAACAACTACTTTACCAGAACAGCATATTTTACATTAGTTATACGTATTGATATAAATAGGTAGCATTTCCTTGTATTCTTTGTTCTGCTGACAAAAATTCTATTATGGGAGAAAAATGGTAATAGGAAACTTATATTTGGATAAAAGTTCTAGGAAATCTTGAAGACTTTTAAGTGGAATACATCTGAAATTAGAATTCTGAAAGAAATATGAATTTGTGGTAAAATTGTCAATGAAAATTAACACAATTTAAACAGATGAAAGAACACAGAATGTGTCTGGACTCCATATGTGAAAATAACATGTCATAGAAAATTCAGGTTTTTACTTGAAAGAGGGCTTGATGAGATTAATCTGAGAACAAGAGTAAAATTTTTAGAGGTATAAGTTAGTGTAAACGAGGAGGACAAAACATTTTCACCCATCTTTTTGGTTTTTTTTTTTTTTTTGAGACGGAGTCTCGCTCTGTCTCCCAGGCTGGAGTGCAGTGGTGCAATCTCAGCTCACTGCAAGCTCAGCCTCCCGGGTTCCCACCATTCTCCTGCCTCAGCCTCCAGAGTAGCCGGGACGCGCCTGGCTACTTTCTTGTATTTTTAATAGAGACTGGGTTTCACCGTGTTGGCCAGGATGGTCTTGCTCTCCTGACCTCGTGATCCGCCAGCCTCGGCCTCCCAAAGTGCTGGGTTTACAGGCGTGAGCCACCGCGCCCGGCCTGTGTTGCTTTTTTGAGACGGAGTTTCACTCTGTCCCCGCGCTGGAGTAGAGCGGTGCGATCTCGGCTGACCGCAACCTCCATCTCCTGGGCTCAAGTGATTCTCCTGCCTCAGCCTCCTGAGTCCCTTGGATTACAGGCGTGCACCACCACTCCCGGCTAATTTTTGTATTTTTTGTAGAAACAGCGTTTCGCCAAGTTGGCCAGGCTGGCCTCTAAATCCCGGGCTCAAGTGATCCGCCTGCCTCAGCCTCCCCAAGTGCTGGGATTACAGGCATAGGCCGCTGTGCCTGGCCTCACCCATCTTTTATATACAAATTAAAACTGAAATAATAGGAATAAAGAAAACCATCTTGTGAAACATAACCATGCCCTCTCAGCTTGTTTAACAGGCAAGGAGACAACTTAAGAGACCAAAAAACAACTGTGAATTTGTTTAAAATATGACGGTAGTAGAAAACAAAAAATATTTCAATGAAAGAGTCTCTTTGTTTTTAGCTATGTGAAAAAATCACTGAGAATGTTTTTAGAAGATTAATTAATAACCTTACTCGCAGAAAATATGAATCATTGCTAGATTTGTGATGGACCGTCTAACCTGAGTGACAAATTCAAAGGTAAACACTACATTTTAGGAAGATCCAAGAGTTCCATAGACTAGACCATACTTTTAAGATTTAGCTCTCATGATGCTTCATGAAAATAAAACAACACCATAAAATATTCTCAGTGGTATCAGTTCTTTACCTGGTTGAATATTAGCATCTGCAAGAAGACTAATAATTTTCCAAAACATTTTAAGTGAAACCAAATCAAAAACTGCAGCCATCTCTATCGTTGAAAATATATCATCCTATATGTCATTAGGCATTACAAGTGAACACTCTAACAAATTAAATTAAATTCAGACTTTGTTTATTTGTTATATATCCTTCTAGCCGATGGTATCTCACCAGTGACATTTTATTTCTTCTATATTAAATGAAAGACATTTCAACATATTTTTGAAAAAATAATTAAGTTTTATTTATGTCTGAAAAAATATTTTTTCTCATTTGAAACATCCATTGATGCCTTCTCCTGACATCTAGCCCATTTCCCTATCACTAAAGCATGTACACACTTACAGAGGCGTGATTATATATTATCCATGTTCTAGATCCCTCTGGAGGTATAGGCATAAAACAAAAATTGAGTTAATTTCTACTTAGAGTAAATTAATCTATGTCATATTTCACTCATGTTCATTTTTATTTTCTGTTCAAAGGTGATAATTTAGTCCATTAATTAAAGGAGCTTTTTTCTAGCACACACATCAATATGCTTTATCAAATATTGGAAGCATCTTTTTTCTGTTTACAACTGTAGTTAGATTTAACCAGTGATATTAGACTCTCTTTCACTAAACTGAATAGAATCCTCTCAGGAATCAAAGAGTCTTTTAGAACTTATTTGTTCTTTAGTTTAACTGCGAAAAGAAAAATAATTCAGCAGTATTCATCAAACAATGCCAAATTATGAATTAAGATAGGAACCAGGAAGTGGGCCCTCAACAGACACTGAATCTGTACCGTGATCTTGGGCTTTCCAGCTCCAGAATTGTGAAAAATGTATTTCTGTTGTTTATAAGCCATCCAGTCTATAGTGTTCTATTATGGAGACCGAACTGACTAAGGCAGGTGGTGTTTTAGTGTCCTAGGGCTCCTATAACAAAGTACCAGAAATTAGCTCATTTAAGACAACCGAAATCTGTTCTCTCACAGGTCTTGAGACTGGCAACCTGAAACCAAGGAGTTGGCAAGGCCATGCTGCCTCTGAAGCTCCCGGAGAGGACACTTCCTTCCCTTTTACAAATCCTGGCAAGCTCAGGTGGCCCTCGGCCAAAAGATGGCCTACCAGGAGGGTCATTTGACTAGAAATGCATGTTCACGAGGGGTCTTCAGCATTGACTTATCTATCTCCAAAAGGAATAGCATAAAATCACAGGATTGAAAGAAGCTGTGTGTCTCATAACTTTAAATTTGTAACCTACTTACCAGATCATACCATCTGCAGTAACTGTCAATTAACAGTTTCTATAAATTCTGAAGTTAACTTGTAAATAGTAAATTATATTTTCGTCTTGAAAGGATTAATCTGTTTAATGTCAACAGGTAAGATAGACTAGAATTTTATTAACTCTTTTTAAAAAAAACTTAATTTTTTAATAGGTTTTAAGTGTCAAAAATAAAAAGGAATGGCCTGTGCCTCTTCAAAATTCTAAAAAATACAAGAACTTAGAAGGTTCTTGCTCCTGAGTCTGGTTTATTGGAGGGTGTGTGATAGGTAGCCTCTAGGATGCTATCACCTATGAACCTATGAACCTTGCCTCCTGGAATTCACCCATTGTGTGTAATCCCTTCCCCTGGAGTGTGAGCTGGACTTCTTGACTTGCTTCCAAGGAGAGATTAAGATGAATGTGATGGGATGTTACTTCTAAGAATAAGTTTTAAGGGACTATGGCTTCCATACTCTTTGTTCTCTTGTGCTGTCTCATAGATCATTTGCTCTGGATATGCTCCCGGAGAGACTCGTGTGATTAGGAAACTTCGAAACTGATTCCCCCTCTAGTTGAGCCTTCAAATGAGACTGCAGCCCTGGTCAAGAGCCTGTCTGCAGTCTAATGAAAATCTTGAGGCATGCCCAGGATCGCTGATCCACAAAAACTGATAATAAATGTTTCTTATTTTAAGCCTTTGAACCACTAAATTGTGGAGGAATTTGTTATGCAGCCACAGATGACTAATAAGGGGGAAGGGGAAAGGCCGAGGATTCTATTATAATATGGTGTTAAGATCATGTGCTTAGGAATCAGTTTTTCCAATAACTTAAAAACATTTTATTCAAGTAATACATTACTTTAGCTGGATCAAAAATTTCAAATATCAAAGAGATAAAAAGAGTAAAATTCAATCTCCAGTCTCCTTTAATTCTACATCCCTCTCCTGAGTTAATCAAACAGTTATTTTCCCAAACATTTTCCCTGCATTTACATTTTCATATATGATTTTTTATTTCACAAGAATGACATGGAATAGTCATCTACAACCATTTTTTAAATTAACTAGTCCTGAAGACCTTCCCAGAGATTTACACAAATATCTAATTTTATTATTTTAACTTCTGTCAAAATCAATAACATATCTACAACACAATTTTATTTAATCTACCCTGTACTATTACACATTTGGGTTATTTCTAATATTTTACTCTGCCCAAAACTGTTGCAATTAATAGACTTCTACTTACCTTTTGTGCTCATTAACTAGGTATTTCTAAGACAGACTTGTAGATGTAGAATTTCAAAGGACATGACAGTTTCTGATAGACAGACTCAAATCATCCTTTTTAGCACAATAACAACTTACATTGTCACAGCAGTGTATTAAAATTCTGGGGTTTCCCACATCTATGTCAATACTAGATTTTAAAAAATTTTTAGAACGTATTCCACCTGCTTCCTCCACCCCACAGATGAATGATATATTTTACATTTCTTCTGATTTTCATAATTTACTTCTGGAATGGTTTAGATCTTTAAATCACCTGGGATTTTTTCAGTAATGTTTAATTGACCTATAGATTGAGTTTGGAGAAGATTATAACAATAACAAGAAAACTCTTTAAAATCTGAAAATAGGTAATATTTTCAATGGACTCTAAATTAACCCATTGAATGTAAACCTGTTGAATTCCTCATTTCCTTTTCATCAGAATATCCTGCAGTTCTCCTATTATATAGTTGGTAATTATAAATACTCATCAAATTGAACTGATTAAATTACCTGTGGGGTTTTGGTCCTCTGCCATTGAAAGACACAGTGACTTCTTAGAACCCAGACCTTGATTTCTAAATGCTATTATCCACTAAAAAACAAATGAAAAGCCAAATGACAACAACAACAGAAACTGAGGTTCCTTTGAGAAATGACTAAGTCAGCAGCAGGGATGGAGAAAGTATGAGATAAGCCTGGAACATCTTGTGACAGAAAGTGTGGAAGTGGTTACAGGATGATGGAGACATGGCAAAACAACATGGGAGTTGGCTTGAGGGATCTCCAACTGGCCCAATTAGAACAATTTAGCAATTGACCTGAATAATGATGGTAACTTATTGAATAAAATAAGAATCCACAAGTCCATGATAGAAATAAATATGTGGAGAAAATAGCGAAAGAAAAGACAGTTGTTTCTTAGAATGACAACTAATAAATGCAGGCATGATGATAGGAAATTATCATTCAGCAACCACCAAAGCAATACCCGATCTAGGCAGGAGTCATCAATGAGTGCTAAACCTAGTGAGTGCAAGTAACATGAAAAATAGATTGTATCGGTCGGAGTTCTCCTGAGACACAGATTCAACATAATCTGTTAAATTTATATTTATATAAAATATAAAATTCTACATATATTCTATTTCACACACACACACACAGAGATGTAATTTAAGGAATTGGCTCATATGATTGTGGCAGCTGGCAAGTCAGGCCAGCAGGCTGAAAACTCAGGCAGGATTTCTGTGTTACAATCTCAAGGCAGAATTCTTCCTCTCTAGAAAACTTCAGGTTTTGTTCCTAGAGCCTTCAATTAATTGGATGATGGCCAACCACATTATTTAGAGTAACCTTCTTTACTTAAAGTGAACTGATTGGAAACAATACTCATGCCTACAAAGTATATTCACAGCAGCATCTAGATTCATATTTGACCAAACAACTAAGCACCATAGCCTAGCCAAGTTGACACGTAAATTAACCATCACAGAGCTATTTATATAACCTCAAAATAACTCACTATAAATGTATTAATCATAAAGGGAGAAATATTAGCTTTATGGACAATCAAGCTATTCATTTAATCAAAGTTAACATCAAAGTTACTGGGACAAATCCTCACGTGATTCTGAGGTTTTCCTGTCAAAAATGCCCAATATTATCTAAGTGCAAGGGAACCTATGACAGACCTAAACTGAAGAATATTCTGTAAAATAATTGTACTATACTCTTATAAAACGTCAAGGTTATGAAAGACAAACAAGACTGAGAAAGTGTTCAATACTAAATGGGGGAATTGGCAAGGGGTCTCATGCCTGTAATCTCAGCACTCTGGAAAGCTGAAGGGGTTGGATCATGAGGTCAGGAGTTCAAGACCAGCCTGGCCAAAATGGCGAATCCCTGTCTCTACTAAAAATACAAAAATTAGCCAGGTGTGGTGGTGGGTGCCTTTAATTCCAGCTACTCAGGAGACTGAGGCAGGAGAATCGCTTAAACCCGGGAGGCAGAGGTTGCAGTGAGCTGATATCACACCACTGCATTCCAGCCTGGGTGACAGAGCAAGGCTCTGTCTCAAAAAAAAAAAAAAAAAAAAAAAAAGCAACGCATGGTCCTGGATTGGATATTGGACAGTGAGGGGGGCACCAGAAGATGGAGGAGAAGGCTTTAAAATACACAATTCATTGTTAGGACAATTGATGAAATTTTTTTTAAAAGAATAAGTGTTAAATAATAGTATATCTACATTGATTTTTCTTACCTTAATAATTATACTCTGGTTGTTTAAGAGCATATCCTTGTTCTTAGGAAATACACACTGGTATTTACAGGTCAAGCAGCAAGATTTCTGCAACCCTCTCTGATGGTTCAAAACAGTTCATAAATAGATTGATAAACAGACAGGATAATAAAGTAAGTGAGACAAAATGTAGACATTGGTCAATCGAGGTCAAAAATATACAAGGTTATTCACATGATTCCTGTAACTTTTCACTGAACTCAAAATTGTCACCCAAAAGAGCAATGTTTACGATTTATTTCTCATCATATTGGTAATTTACATTTTTTTGGAAGTGGAAATTTTTTTCAAATAGTTTGGCTATAGGTCTGTGTCTCAGATACTTAGTTCAACACCAACCCCACCATTTAATTCTCTAAGGAATTTAGGAGCTCTCTTTCCCACAATTAAATTTCCAATAGATGGAAATTAGAAATAACCCATATGATTACTATGAAACTTATGATTTATAGATTTCAAAGTGCTGTACATCACAAAGCAGCATGGGATTAATTTAGAAGTGATTCAGAAGGGATTAATTTAGAAGGGATTAATTTATTAGACTAGGCTAATAGTCTAGAGCCATGAGTAGTTATATTTAAGTATTAATATAAATAAGTACATTACTCATATGAATACTAAGACTCTTACTGTTCACGAACTTTTTTTTTGTAATAGTATTAACCATTTTTAATTAAAATTATCATTGCCTATGTTGAGTTTTAATATAGAAAGAGAATAAGACTCCTTCAGGAGGTAGTTTTTTTGTCTTGTTTTGTTATTGGAGGCAGGGTCTCACTCTGTTGCCCAGGCTAGAGTGCAGCAGCGTGATCACAGTTCATATCGGCCTCGACAGCCCCGGGCTCAGGTGATCCTTCTGCCTCAGCCTCCCAACAGCTGGGACTACAGATGTGTACCACCACGCCCAGCTAACCTTTTAATTTTTGTAGAGATGATGTTTCGCCATGTTGCCCAGGCTTGTCTTGAATCCAGGAGATAATTATTATATGGATACACTTAGGCATATTTTTAGTGGTGTAAGTAACCACAAAAAGAGGAGCCCTTATTATTCTACCTACTGACTAGCCTTCGCTGAAAACTCTGCTTGTTTATATGCATAACAAAACTCAGAAAATAACTGGAGAGAAATAATAATTCATTCTTCATAGTAATTCATGCAATTTAGTCATTAAAAATATTAGTTTCCATTTTTATTCCTGGTTCAAATGTGGAAAATGCAAACCAGAAAAATTATGAGCCCAATATTGTTAATTAAAACATTCTATGTCTGTGAGTTACAGTTTCTGTGAGTTACACTTTTAGAAATCAAAAATAGCAATGGATAAAGAAAGTATACTTTCAGGAATGTAGATTGGTTATTTAAAAATAAAAAGCAGAAATTTTGACAAAAGATATTTTTGAAGATGAATTGGCCACACTGTTTAAAACTGTGTGGTTATGGTTTTGAATATAAATGCAATTTCTTATGTATAAAAGTAGTTATTTTACGAAGAATTGTACTTCAGTGGAAAATATAATTGAGAGATTACAATTTTTAAAAAATCATTTACTGCTATTGAAGGTACTTGTAAGTTTCTTTAATAGTTTTACAAATTCCATCCCATTTAGTACCATGGTAATATAAAATTTTATCTAGTACATAAATTCTAATTTAATAAATCAAAAAAGTATTCTTATGTTTTACTGTGGTTATTAGCAACCTTAAGGTCTGTAGCTGTCAAAGTAAAATAGTCTCCAATCAAAGCCTGGAATGAAGGAGTTAACCATATTATCTATGTGATTTTTGTACACTAAAGAATTAGATTCTCTAATGTAAATATACATATGTGGTTGTTGACAAATATTTTGGACAACTGATTAGATAATAGAGTGATATGATAACTAGAAAGCTATTCTGCAATCTAAGTACTGTTTAATAGTACTTATTGTTAGAGAATACATTCCAAACTTAGAATATTTAAGATATTAAATAGTTTCCAGTTGCCTTTTCAATATCTGATTAGATCACAGTTTTATCAGTGTATGAAGCTGCCACTTCTTTCACTAAAATGAGTGTCGGATGAGGCAGCATTATAGTTCTTCATTAACAGTAGGGTTTGTGTTTTAGCCGTGTTTTCAGAAAGTTATGATAGAACCATTCTGATTCGTTTTTAATGCCTTGTCCTATTTATGAGTAAAGGCAAATATAGGAAAGATGGCTGAACCCAAACTTCTGTCCATTAACTGAACCTATATTTGGAATAAAAGTATTACTTTAGCTACAACCATAACATTTTTTCATAAAATGGCCTAAAGACAATGGCAGTTGCCTGATGGAGCAGCTTCCTGCGTAAGATGACTGCTTAACTAGAATTTATGTGCAGTATTTAATGTGTGGAGTTGCGTTTTGAAACAAAGAACTTCGCTCCCCTTCCATGACTCCTGCTCTGATTCAAGCTACTACCACATCCTCCCTGGACTTATGCAATATCCTGAATGATCTCCCTACGTCTTCTCTTGCTCAATTAGAATTCATTTTTACATAGTACCAGAGTAACATTACATTCCTGTTCAAAACCTTCCTGTGACTTACAATTGCACTTAAAATTGAAATGTACATGATCTGACCACACCCTCCCTCTGCCGCTTTGGCCCATCTGGCCCTCTTTCTGTTTTTCTGATAGATACACCAATACAGATTCTGCCTTGGGTCCTCTGCATTCCTGGTCTCCTCTGCTCTTCTACCACCTCTTTCCCAGGCGTGCTCCTTCCCATCATTCAGGTCTCAACCCAAAGGTTTCCGTTCCAGATCTGCCTTCTCTGTAACTTTCTCAACACACCTTTGCATTGTCTTCGTAATATTTACCACTATCTGTCATTATCTTGTTAGTTTATGTGTCTTTTTTCTTCCTAATGAAAATAAAAACTCTGTGAGTATAAGGATATTTATTCTTAGGAGGATGTCTAGTATAAAGGGGAAACTCAATAAATATTTGCTTTATAAAATGAATCTTCAAAATTGGTATCATTTTTCTGCTGTAATTGAAATGTTATTGTTCTAGTGTTATAAAATGTGTAGATAGTATTTTCCTTTAAGTATTTACATAACACAGATTTCTGATCATTGTTGGATTTGCAAACAACACTTAATTGAAAGAAGGAAGTGGCAAAAGGCTATGTCTTGCTTCATTGCAATGAAATCATATTTATTATTCTATTGTTTAAAACATTGAGCACGCAGAGTCTGCTTCCTGGAAATAACATGAGTCAAGTTCTAACCATGCGCTGATTGCACATTCTCCATTGTACTCATAGGATCAGATACAAATGAAAACTGCGCACAAATCCCTCTCTGGTCACTTGATCGTTGGACAGTCAACAGGAGCTCTTCACTAGGTTCAGCTTCCCACCTAGCTCTAAATCTGTACCCTCAGCACCTGGCATAGTACATGGTGATGGATATAAGATGAACAAATTATATAGGTGAAAATTGATCAACCTATTATTATCAGTCACCAATGAATGAGAAAGTTTGGCTCTAAAACTTTATTTCCAAGCCAGGCATTTTTCTATGAGAAAATACGTCTCTGATTCTAACGTTAGCTGTCTAAGTTAGCCCATTTAAAAGCAACATTTACGTTCATTTTTCATCAATATTTATTAAATTTTTTCTGTGCTAGGCAATACGGATACAATGGTAGAAAAACAGACACAGATCCTGTTTTCAGGGAACACATGGTCATCTAGAGTCACAAATATGATCAGACCATCAGCCAACCCTATATTAATAATTATGAATTGTGAGAAGTACATTCAAAGAAGCCATGGGGGTATATGGCAATAATATATGATTTAGTCTGAGGGGTTAAAAAAGGCTTTGATGAGAAGGTGACTTTTGAGTTTGGATCGGAAAGATGATTAAGAATTAAATAAAGTGAGAAGTTTGAAGAGAGTTTATTTATGGGGAGGAAAGAGCATAAACACAGACCTGAGCTGGGAGGAACCATGGATGTTGAAAGAACTGACAGACCAGCAGTGTGGCTGGATGGAGATGAAGAAAAGTAGGACAGAGACTGACACAGATGAGACTGGAGAAGTGGGCAGGAGATAGATCATGGGGACGGTAAGTATTGTAGAAAGTTAAAGGGCCATTGATATATTTTAAGTCTAGGTAATAGGATCAAATTTGCTGTACTGTTGCTCCTGCAACATGCTGAATGTGAAACCTAGACAAATGCAAAGCTTTTATTAGAGACTTGGAACCTCCCTCAGGTATGTCAGTGATGGGAAAGGGAGCGAGCTAATGGCATCTGACCTCTTGATCCTACCTCATCCTAGTACACAGATGAACAAGCTGGTGGAAACCTATTTTGAAATATATGCTTGATATACACACTTAGGGCAACACAGAGTTTGCCATGATTACAGAGTTATTGGAATAGAATTATCTAATTATGCCATCACCAATTGCAAGTGAAATTTATAATCTTAGGATCTTACCACAAAAGCTTTTCAATTTCAAATAATAATTTTAAATAATTTTCTCTTTGCTATGAAAACTGAGAATCTGTGAGCATGTACTTTTAATACACTTATTTTATTAATGTATAGAATCCAAGCGTTAGATTCTGCTACGACCCTCAAGGTCTCCTATGATTTTGCTACTTGAAATATGGTCCAGGTACCAGTAGCATCAGTAGGAAATAGGAGCTTATTCGAAGGTTGAAATCTCAGTTCCCAACCAAATTAACTGAATTAGAATCTGCATTTCTAAAAGAGCTGTAGGTGATTTGTTTACACATTAAAGCTTGAGAGGAATTGCCCTACAACTTTATTCTATTTATTTAGAATAGGAACTTGATCCTATTTATATAGGATCTGAATAATTGAAAAGGTTAGTTTAATGCTGTTTTTGTTCAATTTCATTAAACATAATATCTTTGTGTTTTGAAGTATGCAGCTATTTAATACTGAGTTGTAAGAGTCAAATTGGAAGAGTTCGGCAAATCAATATTTAAAAAAATTTTCTATTTCTCAAACCTGTCTTCTCCCATCCCATTGTTGGTTGCATATTTACACATTCTTATTTAAAATACACAGTGTAGTAAACGCCAACATATTTGTTGTGTCTTGCTGGAAGAAGAAGGTTATTTCTAAACTCATTCATTGAACAGTGTATTTATGATAGAAACGAAAAATGTTGTCATAAATGCAGCAAAAGGATTGGGCATGAGAGAACTATTTTTCATTAATCTTAGGGACAAGTACTGTTTTTTAAAGAAAGTTTGTAAATTTTTTTTTAATTTGCCAAGAGAAAGTTCCAGAGCTTAGGCTGGAGCAGATTTTGAGTGAACAAAATTAAGACATTTCACATGATAAAATTTTTGAAAATGGATTTGCTGTTTTCAGTCCTTGTATTAGTGTTCTATTTGCTGCTATGGAAAATTATTATAACCTACTGACTTCAAGCAACACAAGTTTATTATTTTATAGTATGGAAGTCAGCAGTCCAACATGGGTCTCAGTAGACTAAAATCAAGATGTCGTTGATTGTGGCTGTGTTGCTTTTTGGAGCCTCTAAGGGAGAGTGCATTTTCTTGCCTTTTCCAGCTTCTAGAGACCACCATCATTCTTTGGCTTGTGACCCCTTCTGCTTTCAAAGCCGGCAATGACAGGTTCAGTCTTTCTCATATAGCATCACTCTGACATGGACACTGCTGCCTCCCTCTTTACTTTTAAAGACCCTTGAGATTTTATTAGATTATTGGATCTACCTCAATAATCCAGAATAATATCCCTAGCTTAAGGTCAGCTGATTAGCTACCTTAATTCCATTTGCAACCTTAATTTCCCTTTGACATATAACATATTCATAGGTTCTGAGGATTTCAGCATGGACATCTTTGGGGGCCATTATTCTGCCTACCACAATCCCTGTAGGAAGGGATGGGTGCCATGGAATGTGGGGAAGGTAGAGAAAGAATTCTCATGAGTGATAAGGAAAAGGAAGCTCCTGCAAATGGTGGCAGGCTGTGTTCTCAGGAGAAAGACACCATTGAGAGTTTCTCTGTAGCAGGGGTTGTCAATGAGACTACAAACTGATTTTTATCATGGTTTTTAATATACCACTTTAGGGTGATTCCTGTTCCGCACATTTCTGTAGTTCTCCATCAAGCCCTAACATCTAGTAAAAATATCTGTTATTTAGGGTGACTTTTTGGAAGGAAGGAAGGAGATGGGAGAGCTATGTTTGTCAAGCCTGGAGGAAAGCCAAGCTCAGACAGAACAACAGCTGCACAGCGAAGATGATTAGAAGGGATTGTAAATCAAGTCAGGAGCAGAAACTCACAGCAAGAGAGAGAGGAAGGGAACTCACTCCATTCCCACACCCCATCACTCACAGGAATTCAGAGGAGGCTGACGTTTCATTTCAACTAAGCAAAAGTGATTCGAAAGATACAGATGGAGTTCCTCGTATGGTTTGGGCTCTGAGATACAAAGCAAATAAGATACGTTGCTACCTTCAAAGTGCTTGCAGTCTGAAGGAGACTGAGAAGTAAATGCCTATTATAGGACAAAGTCTGCATACAGTAATGCACAAGGAGCTTCTGGGAGCACGAGGAGAATCTTCCAAAGTGGATTGTGCATGCCAAGGAAGGCTTTCCAGAGATGAGGTTTCAGTTCCGTATGGAAGGATAACTCTGCTGCATCAATGATCTTTTTCCCTGCTTGAGTCTTTAATTGTTCCCTCTCTTCTTCCCCTTTCTTTTCTGTATTCAAACAAGCTCTCTAAGGTTCCCCATTTTTAGCAGTTTTGTAATCCCCTTCCCATCTCCACATGTCCATTCTGTGGCTGCCTCCTCTCTGTTTCTTTTCCTGCCAAACTTCTTGAAAGGACTATCTACACTTGATTTTTCTACATTGTAATATCTTGTTTGCCTCCATTCCTTAACTGTCTGGGTTCCAAATGCTGTCTGCAAACCTGCCTAAGACTGCTCTCTCTGGAGATACCAACAACTTCCTTGTTGAAACAAAAGAGGCATTTTTCAGTCCTTAATATTGTGAACTATTTGGCACATCTGACACTGCTGCTAACTTCCTTCTGGAAATACTCTTCCTTTCTCTTCTGGGATAACAAGATTCTGATCTCCTCCCACCTTCCTGGCCAAGCCTGAATTTCTTTATCAGCTGCTTCCTTCTCCATCCCTCCAATAAGAATCAATTTTCTAATGTACGCTCTCATACTTTTGCTACAGCCTGAATGTTTGTGTCCACCCAAAATTCATACGTTGACACTTAGGTCCCAGTGTGATGTTATAAGGAGATAAGGCTCTTGGGAGATGATTACGTCATGAGAACTTCATTGTCATGGACAAGATTAGTACCCATACAAAAGATGCTGGAGAAAGATTGCTCACCCCTCTGCCATGTGAAGACGCAGTGAGAAGGCCCCATCTATGAAGCAGAGTGAGCTCTCACCAGACACCAAATCTGCTGGTGCCTTGATCTTGGATTTCCCAGTCTTCAGAACCGTGAGTCATACATTTCAGTTGTTTATAAATTACTCAGTCTATGGTATTTTCTTATAGCAGCTCTAACAAACTAAGTCGTTTTTTTATTTGAAAAGTTTATTCAAGGCCGGGCGTGGTGGCTCAGGCCTGTAATCCCAGCACTTTGGGAGGCAGAGGCGGGCGGATCACAAGGTCAGGAGATCGAGACCACACTGGCTAACATGGTGAAACCCCGTCTCTAGTAAAAATACAAAAAAAAAAATTAGCCGGGCCTGGTGGTGGGCGCCTGCAGTCCCAGCTACTCGGGAGGCTGAGGCAGGAGAATGGCATGAACCTGGGCCCGGAGCTTGCAGTGAGCCGAGATCGCGCCACTGCACTCCAGCCAGGCCGACAGAGCGAGACTCCATTCAAAAAAAAAAAGAAAGAAAGAAAGAAAGAAAAGTTTATTCAATGAAATGGATACTTTATTTTTTAAAAAATTTAAATGTGTCTTATAATTCACCCTAATGGGATTCAACCTATACAAGTTTGCTTCAAATATACAAGTATTACTTCTGAGGGCTGCCACTGCCATTACAAAAAAAAAAAAAGAGAATTCTACAGAGATAATACATAGCTTTGCTATAAGGAATGGGGTATGAGAAAATATAATGGCTTATGCTTATTCTCAGCTACATTTTCTTTCAGACATTTCTGCTGTTTTATGAAAGCAAATATGCCAACTTTATTTGAAGTTTTATTCAACAAAAGTGTTGCAAGAGAACAGTGTAGAGAGGAAAGGGTAGAAAGTAATTGCAGTTCTGAAGTTCACTTTAAAGCACTTAATAAATGGCATAAAATAATCAAAAGTAATGAGGTAACAATATTTAAACACAACTCCTATATGATGTTGTTTTTTTTTAGTGGCAGAATTTCAGAAGAAAAAAGTTAAGTTTTCAACATGAAATAAATTACCATCCCTACCTCCACTCAAATTACTGAGGTTGATTTTTTTTCTAAATGGAAAACACCGTATTTTAAAAGTCAGTAGTGTTTTTCTGGTATTCAGAAATATCATTACTTACAAGCCTCTACCACAGCCCTCTGCCCACACGAAGAGTGATTTTGAAATAATAGTTCATTTTCTCGAGAAAAATAAAGTGCTTATACTGAGCTAGCCATAACAAATATCTAAATATTGAATAGATTTCATCTTCAGCACCATTTGTACTCCAGAGTGCTTTGCACGAGAATACAGTGTGAATGGGGTTGGGCAATGTAGCAATGCTCTGATGGTCATAGAGTTATTCCACATATACTATAAAAACTTCATTCCTAAACTCATCTCTTATTAGTGGAGATATTAGAGTCAAAATGGTATATTAGTACCATTAGTAATATTAAGTACACTTTGACTTAAAGTCTACAGAAATGTAGCAATCGCACTAAAGATGAATGGTACTCTAACTGGTGTATTCCCTCCAAAATGTGTCAGTTAGTTACGTTTATTTTGTAAAAGTCATCACCCGTTAAATGTTCCAGATAAACTCAATACTTTACGAAAACATTGGCTAACTCTTTTGGAATTTGATTAGTTATATCCTAACGTATTTTGTAAGCATGAATTATTTTTATGTCTGACTCAAACTAGACTTCTCTTTTACACTAGTGTCAAATTTTATTAGGTCGGTTCAAAACCAATTGCGGTAATGACATTGAAAGTAATGGCAAAAACCACAATTACTTTTGCACCAACCTAACAGCTGAGGGCTTGATTCTGGGCTCAATTTGTAATGTGAAAACTTGCATATAGTCAACATTGTCTTTGAAAATCCCCTACATGGCTTGTAAAATATAGTCCACGGTATTTCTAAACCATATTTTAATATAATCTATCACCTCTAAGAGTCCAGTACAGTCAGTCTTTCACTCAGCCTTTCACTAGGTTTTGTTTCTTCTGGAACAGATAATATACTTCGCTTAAGTTTAGGATGGGGAAGGTGCTTACACCATGAAAGGCCCATAAGAACTATTGAAGAAAAAACGGATGAAGTACTCCAAACTGTTTTTCTTTCTTTCCTATTTTCTTTCTGTCCTATTTTCTTTTTTCTTTCTTTTTTTTGAGATGGAGTCTCACTCTGTTGCCCAGGCCGGAGTGCAGTGGTGTGATCTCAGCTCACTGCAAGCTCCGCCCCCCAGGTTCAAGTAATTCTCCTGCCTCAGCCTC
Organism: Macaca thibetana thibetana; assembly: GCF_024542745.1. Lineage (NCBI taxonomy): Eukaryota > Metazoa > Chordata > Mammalia > Primates > Cercopithecidae > Macaca > Macaca thibetana. Next base: position 181,534,263 of record NC_065580.1, on the reverse strand, counting down.
CCAAGTAGCTGGAACCACAGGCAGATGCCGCCATGCCTGGCTAATTTTCCTGTTTTTAGTAGAGATGGGATTTCACCATTTTGGCTGGACTGCTCTTGAACTCCTGACCTCAGGTGATCCTCCTGCTTTGGACTCCCAAAGTGCTGGGATTACAGGTGTGAGCCACCGTGCCTGGCCATATTTTCTGAAGCACTGGAAGATTGAGTGGCCTAGTCATCAAACAGTTCATTTCTGTGATCTGTGTAAAAAGGCCCCACACACCTACATCCTAGTGTGGAGTAGCAGTTCTCAGTGTGGGTCGAGGGTTTGGGGCATGGTTTTTGCCTCTGAGGAGACATTTGCCTAGGGATGTTTTTGATACTTGTGACTGGGGGAACGGGTGTCAATCTTATCTAATGGATAGAGGCCAGGATGCGGCTAAACACCTTAAAATATAGAAGACACCCCCCACAGCAGAGCATTGTCCAGCTCAAAATGTCACCAGTGCCAAGGCTGAGAAAACTTCATCTAGGGTGGCAGAGTTACCATGAAATTTCATGCTCAATGAACTTTGGATGAGGTGCCAGCTAGTACTATATTATCGAGTATCTAACTGTATTTGTCGTCTCCTTAATTTTTTTCTCATATAGATGTTCCACTTTGAGGAGTAGTAAAGATTTTCTTTCCCCTTGTCTCTATTGCTATTCATGATCGGAATGAGTCCTCTGAGGTCACCAGGGCCTCCAGGTTGTTTAAGGGTACGCTTGGGAGGAGAGAGGCTACAAAAAATGAAAAGAAACTTGTTATTACTTTGGAGATGGCCATTTGCCCATTCAGAAAGGTGAGAAAGTCTGGGTATGGTGGCTCACGCCTATAATTTCAACATTTGGGAGGCCAAGGCAGGAGAAGTGCTTGAGCTCAGGAGTTCAAGAAAGACCAGCCTGGGCAACATAGCAATACTCTGTTTCTACAAAAAATTTAAAAATTAGCCAGACGTGGTGGTGTGCAGTTGTAGTCAGGGCTACTTGGGAGGCTGAAGTGGGAAGATCACTTGAACCTGGGAGGTCAAGGCTGCAGAGAGCCATCATCCTGCCACTTGCACTTCAACCTGGGCAACAGAGAAGAAGAAGAATGTCAGGCTCAGAGGCCTGACATTCCTGTCTTCTTATGTTAATAAGAAAAATAAAACAAAATAGTGTTGAAGTGTTGGGGTGATGAAAACTTTGGGGGGTGGTGGTATGGAGCGAGAATGGGCGATGTTTCTCAGGGCTGCTTTGAATAGGATTAGGGGTGGTGTAGGAACCTAGAGTGGGAAAGATTAAGCTGAAGGAAGATTTTGTGGTAAGGGGTGATATTGTGGGGTTGTTAGAAGAAATATTTGTCATACAGAATTGTTGGTGATAGCCTGGATACGGTTTTGTATGAATTGAAAAACTAAATGGAATAAGAGAAGGAGAAAAACAGGTATTAAAGGACTAAGAATTGGGAGGACCCAGGACATCTAATTAGAGTGTCTAAGGAGGTTCAGCATAGCCCTGCCAGCAAAGATTATTTATTTACTTTAAAAGGGAGTTAAGAGTGGAGGTTTGGGATAGCACCAGGAGATATCAGCGGTGATGGCTTGGAGAAACAGTGTAAACCGGCAGTGTAAACAAGAGCAGGGCATTTATGAGTAGTTGAGAATGGTGAATAGGAGTATGACTAGGCAGAAGATAGTAGGGATGACAAGTTTTTGGGGCACAGTCCAAGTTGGTCTGGTGTCTGGAATACGACTGGGGCCCAATAAAAAGGAGCATTGGCTGGGCGCAGTGGCTCACGCCTGTAATCCCAGCACTTTGGCAGGCCAAGATGGGCGGATCACGAGGTCAGAAGATCGAGACCATCCTGGCTAACACGGTGAAACCCTGTCTCTACTAAAAATACAAAAAAAACTAGCTGGGCGTAGTGGCGGGCGCCTGTAGTCCCAGCTACTTGGGAGGCTGAGGCAGGAGAATGGCGTGAACCCGGGAGGCAGAGCTTGCAGTGAGCCGAGATCGCACCACTGCACTCCAGCCTGGGTGACTGAGCAAGACTCCATCTCAAAAAGAAAAAAAAGAGAAAGAAAGAAAGAAAACAAATAAAAAGGAGCGTCTGTACAGGAGCTTAAATGGGCTGGAACCTGTAGCATTCTGAGGACAGTCCTGAATTCTGAGAAGGCAAGTGGTAAAAGTATTGTCCAGTCCTTTTTAAGTTGGTGGCTGAGCTTGGCGAGGTGTGTTTTTAAAAGACCATTAGACTGTTCTACCTTTCTTGAAGTTTGAAGACTGTAAGGAGTATGAAGGTTTCACTGAATACAAAGAGCCTGAGAAACTGCTTGGGTGACTTGACTAGTAAAGGCTAGTCTGTTATCAGACTGTATAGAGCTGGGAAGGCCAAACTGAGGAATTATATCTGACAGAAGGGAAGAAATGACCGAGGTGGCCTTCTCAGACCCTGTGGGAAAGGCCTCTACCCATCCAGTGAAAGTGTCTACCCAGACCAAGAGGTATTTTAGTTTTCTGACTCAGGGCACGTGAGTAAAGTCAATTTGCCAGTCCTGGGCAGGGGCAAATCCCCAAGCTTGATGTGTAGGGAAGGGAGGGAGCCTGAGAAATTCCTGAGAAGTAGTAGAATAGCAGATGGAACACTGAGAAGTGATCTCCTTGAGGATAGATTTCAGTGATGGAAAGGAAATGAGAGTTTCTAAGAGACGGGCCAGTGGCTTGTAACCTACATGGAAGAGGTTATGAAATGACAACAGAATAGAATGGGCCTGTGAAGCTAGAAGGAGATATTTTCCTTGGTCTGAGAACCATTTGCTTTGTGTGGGAAGAGATTGATAGGTGGAAGTTTCAGCAGGGGAGTAGGTGAGAGTGACCGATGTGAAGGAGAAAAACTGGCCGTGAGGGACAGAAGTTGGAAGGCTAGCTGCTTGTCTGGCCACCTTATCCGCATAAGCGTTACCTAGAGCAATGGGATCTGATGCCTTTTGATGGTTCTTGCAGTGAATGACTCCAGCTTCCTTCAGAAGTAAAGCGGCCTTGAGCAGTGTTTTGATTAAAGAGGCATTAATGATGGAGGACCTTTGCGTAGTGAGAAAATCTCTTTCATCCCATATAAGAGCATGGTGGTGTAGAATATGGAAGGCATATTTAGAGTCAGTATAAAAATCGACGCGTAGTCCTTTTGCAAGAGTGAGGACCTGAGATAAGGCAGCTAGTTCGGCTTGCTGAGAGGTAGTGGAGGGGGGCAGAGCGGTAGCCTCAATGATAGGTGTGGAAGATACCATAGCATAGCCTGCCTTTGCTGGTGAGTGGCGAGTAGGCCTGGTGGAACTGCCATCAATAAACTAAGTGTGTTCAGCATGAGGAACACGAAAGAATATGGGGAAATGGAGTGAATGTCAGGTGGATCAGACAGATACAGTCATGGGGGTCAGGTGAGGTATCAGGAATAATGTGGGAGGCCGGACTCAGGAACAATGGTAATTGTGGGAAACTCAACAAAGAGTGAGTGTAACTGAAGGAGCCAGGGAGCAGAAAGTATATGCATCAAGTGGGAGGAAGAAAATAGATTTTGGAAGTTATGAGAATTGTAGAGAGTGAGTTGAGCATAGTTGGTGATTTTGAGGACCTCTGAAAGTATTAGGGCGGCGGCAGCCACCGAACGCAGACATGAGGGCTAGTGGGCCAAAACAGTAAGGTCAAGTTGTTTGGATAAAAAGGCTACAGGGCGTGGTCCCTTTAAAATGTGCTGTAGGCCGGGTGCAGTGGCTCAAGCCTGTAATCCCAGCACTTTGGGAGGCCAAGACGGGGGGATCACAAGGTCAGGAGATCAAGACCATCCTGGCTAACCCGGTGAAACCCTGTCTCTACTAAAAAATACAAAAAACTAGCCGGGCGATGTGGCGGGCGCCTGTAGTCCCAGCTACTTGGGAGGCTGAGGCAGGAGAATGGCGTAAACGTGGGAGGCGGAGCTTGTAGTGAGCTGAGATCCGGCCACTGCACTCCAGCCTGGGCAACAGAGTGAGACTCCATCTCAAAAAAAAAAAAAAAAAAAAAAAAAAAAAAAAAGGTGCTGTGGGATGAGATACTGCACTGAGTGGGGTAAGCGTGATTAGGTTTTAATGGGATGGTAAGGGGTGCGTGATTAGTCTCCAAGGAGGAAGTAGAGGTATCCTATACTGGTGGGTTAAGGTCGGGGGATACGAGGGGAGGATGTGAAGGAGGCTTTGAACTGGGGGAAAAGGCAGCAATGAGGTGTGGCTGTAGCCTAGGAATAGTCAGGGAAGCAGATAATTTAGTTAAAATGTCTCGGCCCAATAAGGAAACTGGGCAGGTGGGGATGACTAAAAAGGAGTGCTTAAAAGAGTATTGTCCAAGTTGGCACCAGAGTTGGGGAGTTTTAAGAGGTTTAGAAACCTGGTCGTCAATACCTACAACAGTTATGGAGGCAAGGGAAACAGGCCCTGGAAAAGAAGGTAATGTGGACTGGGTAGCCTCCAAATTGACTAAGAAGGGGACGGACTTACCTTCCACTCGAGAGTTACCTAAAGCGTCTGTGATGGTCCTGTAGGCTTCAGAGGCGATCAGGCAGTGTCAGTCTTCAGCCGCTAAGCTGAGAAGGTCTGGGAAGGAGTCAGCAGAGAGCTTTGGGCCAGAGTTCCAGGGGTTCTGGGATTGGCTGCCAGGCGAGTTGAACAGTCTGATTTTTCGTGGGGTTCCACACAGATGGTTCAGGGCTTAGGAGGAATCCAGGGCTGCGGGCATTCCTTGGCCTAGTGGCCAGATTTCTGGCATTTGAAGCGAGTTCCTGGGGAAGGCGGTCCTGGAGGAGCACCTGGCTGCTGCGGTTCAGGCATTTGGAAGTTCTTGTGCACTGGAGATGCGACTGGGGTTTGTCTCACAGTGGAGGCAAGGAATTGCAACTCAGAAATACGTTGCTACTTGGCTGCCTTTATTCTATTATTATACAACTTGAAGTCCTGTTGTGGGGTTTGAGGGCCAGAATCTAATTTTTGGAGTTTTATTTAATGTCGGGAGTGGATTGGGTAATAAAATGCATATTGAGAATAAGACAGCCTTTTGACCTGTTAGGGTCTAGGGCTGTAAAGCATCTCAGGGTTGCTGCCAAATGAGCCATGAACTGGGCTGGGTTTTTCATATTTGATGAAAAAGAGCCTAAATGCTAACTGATTTGAGAGAGGTCGGATAAAGAAAAAGGAGCATTAACCTTGACTATGTCTTTAGCTCCAGTCACCTTTTAAGAGGAAATTGCTGGGCAGGTGGGGTAGGGCTAGTCGCAGAACGAAACTGTAAGCCAGACCGGGTGTGAGGAGGGGAGGTGATAAAAGGATTATAGGGAGAAGAAAGAAAGACAGGAAAGGAAAGGGAGGGAAGGAAGGAAGGAAGGGAGGGAGGGAGGGAGGGAGGGAGGGAGGGAGGGAGGGAGGGAGGGAGGGAGGGAGGGAGGAAGGGAAAGAAAGAAAGAAAGAAAAGAAAGAAAGAAAGAAGGAAAGAAGGAAAGAAGGAAAGAAAGAAAGAAAGAAAGAAAGAAAGAAAAGAAGAGAAAGAAAAAAGAAAGAAAGAAAGAAAGAAAGAAAGAAAGAAAGAAAGAAAGAAAGAAAGAAAGAAAGGAAGGAAGGAAGGAAGAAAGAAAGAGAGAGAGAAAGAAACCACAACTGGAAGCCTTAGGAGGTTGGCATGTAGTAGACAGTTCTTTTCCATTCCCTAAATTCTAAGTGTTTAAAATAACTATTTTCTTTACGTTTTGTATTTTACTTTGAATGGCCTTTATACAGAAAAAAGAATCAAATTTTGTTGTTAAAAATTATTTTTGTTAGAGACAAATGTTAGAGACAAAAAACATGCCTCCAAAACTAGGCATGTTTATAGAGATCATGAAACTTCAGAAAATTCTAAAACCATGACTCTTGACAAGTAATTATACTTAGGGGAAAATCAGAGAAAGCAACAACTTCAGCACCTTTACCAATGAAGTATTAAAAACAAATGGGGAAATAAAAAGATATTGTTGGAATTTTAAATATGGCTTAAAATTTAATAGAGCTAGAATTTATTTTAAAGGTCTGAAATATTTTAAGACTCACACTGACTAGTAAAACTGCTTTTAACTTTCGCCATCAAAACAGAAATTTGCTGAGGCAAAAGGAGAGAGATCACAATCAAAGCATCACAATAATTCAGAATACTGTAGTAGCACGTTTCAACATTGCATCTCATCTGAAATCCATCTATATGCTTTCCTTTTACAATACATAGAGGTGTGTAATAAATATGCAATGATAATCACATGCCTTTCCTACATGAGATTTTGAAACCTCTCAGTTGTTCCCTGATGAGCCAGACTGTAAGACTATATGTTCTCATCAGTTACTACTCAGCCCCACCCCCACCACCCCCATCTCCAACATCACTACCATCAGGACCACCATCACCATTACACCATCACCCCCATTGTCTCCTCCATCAGTGGATGCAGGGACACCATCTCCACTGCTGTCGTTACTATCACTACCCCCACCACCCCCATCTCCACTATCACTACCATCAGGACCACCATCACCATTACACTATCACCCCCATTGTCTCCTCCATCAGTGGATGCACGGATACCACTTCCACTGCTGTCGTTACTATCACCACCACCAACACCACATCACTGCTCTGAAACAATCACTCTGGATTCAAATAGTCCGGAAATGTAAGATAATTCTAGATAGGGGTTTGAATTAACTATTGATCAAGTCAAGGACTTACCATGAAATATATCAGACATATCAGATATTCAAATTGAATTCTAAAGTAATGCAGAGAAATATCTATATATTTTTGGTTTATAGTTGCTGTTCTAAGCAGTAAGTCATAAAACCAAAGTTATGATAGATTTGATGATCTAAAACCCAACATGTTTGGCATGCCAGAAATGCAGCAAACAAAATTGAAACACTAACAATAGGTTAAAAAACAGGCTTGTTTAAGTCAGTAAGGATGAATAGTGCTACTATTTATATTTATTCATATGGATAAGCCTTAGAGAGAATCCTGTTTATCCAGAAAATGATAGATTTTAGATGCTTGTAAAATATATATGAGTTATTAAGTACATAATTATATATTGTATTTATACAACTAAAAGGGCATTCAAATTTTTTTTTTGCTATTAAACTCTTATTTTTAATGTGCTATGAAAATGTTTATTTTATATTTCTGAAAGTATGTTTCCAGCCGTATCTCCTAACCCTTTTAAAAGACAGTTCGTATCTTCCGGATGAGATAAGAGACGCCAGATTCAGTTCTGTTCTCCTTCTCTTTTTGGAAGCATTGTAATACTAATGCCTTAATTGTCATATTTATTTATGTTTTAGAACCTAACTAGAGTCTGCCCTCCCATAGGAGCAAAGCCAATCACTGACATTGGGATAGCAGTGAGAGAATGTGAGACATTCATTGCAGGACACCAAGCAAGGAGTTAAGGCTGCTCATGCTTAGGACTTGAACTCCTCCATGGCTTGCAGATAAGAGATTTTAGAGGTAGGGGTACATTTCAGGAGAGCAGAAGTTACAGGCAAAATTGTAAATCAATTCATGAAAGTTATGCACTGGTTTAGGCTAAAAATCTGAACAGACTTTTCTTGAAGTGGGGAGTTCACAGGTTGCAGATCGATTCAAAGGTTTGCAGATTTGCAACTGATTCAGGAGGTGAGGTTTTGTCTAAAAATTTGAGATCATCAGAAAAGAATGTTAGCTCTAGCTCCTGGGTATGACCTTCTTCAGGCCCCTCAGGAAGAAATTTACAACAAAGAACAGAGGTCAGAGTTCAGTCTTCACCTCCCCCTTTTCTGAGGCCTAAATGCCAATAGATCCATCTGGTGGGTTCCTGGTCTGGATGCGAGTTTCTGAAAGACAACTCAGGCACATCTTCAGTTTCCATGGAAAAAGCAAACATCTTCAGAGCTCTAATTTCTTTGATTACTGTCTTAAGCTACTATTATCTTCTTGTTTAAAAAACTAATTATTTACTTTTCTGCTAGCTAGATTCCTGGGATTTCCCTTGAAGAAACCAAGCATTTTCCTTTATTTCTATGCTTGGGGGTTCATAGTTCCCTAAAAAGAGGGTCCCCGCTCATCTTACTTATGTAATAAGAGAAAAAATCTATGTCAGAAAAAATCTATCTGTGGTTTGAAAATAATTCTCTTAGGTTGGTGCAAAAGTAATTGCAGTTTTTGCCATTAAAAGTAACAGGAAAACTGCAATTACTTTTGGACCAACCTAATATTAGTGTCTAATCAAGTCAGCAGGTTGTGAACTAAAAAGAAAGACGCACTTTGAGCTCAGAACCTTCTGATAAACATTTTTGCAGAGGAAAGAGAAAGTGACTGTTGCACTGCTCAATTGACCACAAGTGTACATTGCCCCAAAAAATACGTCAGAGTCAAACCCATGGGGACTTTTTTGAAATTTTACTTCAATATACCATTGACATAAACTGTAATTGGTAAACTACCAGTTTTTCTCCCAAAACAAAGCCAAATATGCGAACAACAAACTAACTATATTTGTGTACAGCAACTATAGTGGTATAGCTTCTCAAATTCTCAAAGAAGGGTCTTATATTTAATGAACAAGAAATAGTTTCAAAATTGGAAATTGTTCTCATTTACAGAGAAGGTTTCTCACTTACCCATGAATTTTCTCACGAAAGACTGTGCTTTCCTACACAAATACTGTATATATAATATTCATGTGTGAATATCCATATTCATAAATGCCAAATTATTGATGACTCTTTTGCTGCATGTATATATATATACACATATATATGTATATATTATAGTCACTCCAAAATATTTTTTTCATTATTCAGTATTGCTATAAAACAGACACTGCAGATTCTAGTTAGCAAAGATTCTTTCTGAAACCAATCTTCAGTCAAAGGAATATAAAACACGGCATGATGCTAAATTTATGGATCTAGTGTACTAAGGAGAGTAAGCAACAAGGAAAGGTTATCTACTATTTTATGGAAGAAATAAAGACCTACAAAGGTTGCTTTTTTGGTTGTTTCATAGTCTGTGCATTGTGTGGATGTGCAATATTAATTTAGGTAGACATAAATTCTTTTTGTGTCTTTACTATTTTCTATATCCATCCCTCCCTACCACCAAAATAAGTTAGGTGGTTACTATTTAGGGCTACCATTTACTACTATTTACTTGTACTAAGTTATGAAGATGAGCCCATATCATCCTAGATGGTCCAGGGAGCAGTTACTGTAGTACACTCACTGATGTGTTTTATGAGGGGAAAATACAGTCCCTCAGGAAATCCTAATGCAGCTAACCTTTCCTTAGTGTCTGTTTCCTGAGGCAATGCTTGAATGTGGTTTAGGCACACTTTTGCCTCATCAGCTCCTCCACTGCCACTTCCACCCAACTCCTCCACTAGCTTCTAAGAGTGGTCCATTTGGCATTTCAATAAATGTTCCCAAGGTGGCTAATTTGTACCAGTCATTGAGGAGTCTCTCGACCTCTCTGAGGTAGCAATACTGGAAGCAGGGACAGATTCTGTTAAGTGATGTATCTCCTGTATTGAAACCGAGGCTGATTCCATCAAAATTCAAGGGTAGATCCTCTAGAAGTTCCTGCTGTAGTTGCTGCAGCTGTAGCCTCTGGTGTAGAGGGAGGAGTCCAGTACTAGCCACTGAAGGGGTTTCAACTATAGCCGTCCTTTCTCTTTTTCCAGGACTTCCCATTAAAAGACATTTTGCAGACAAGCCACAGCCCGGGAGAAGCTATATGCAAAATATACATGTGATAAAGGACTTGCACCCATAATATACAAAGAATTCTTAAAACTCAGCAATAGAATAAGAGACAATGCAATTAACAAGTAGGCTAAAGATCTTAACAGACTTTTTACCAAAGAAGATGTGCAGCAGGGCAAAAAAAGATATGAAAAGGTGCTCCACCTCATATGTTATTAGGAATTGCAAACTAAAATAACGAAATACAACTACACACCTATTAGAATGGCAAAAATCCGAAAACACTGATAAAATCCAATGTAGACAAGGATTTCTCCTTCATTGCTTGTGGGAATGCGAAATGGCACTTTGAAAGACAATTTGGTGGTCTCTTACAAAGTTAAACTTTAGTCTTACCTTACAATTCAGCAATAGTGCTCCTAAGTATGTGGCCCAATAAATTGAAGATTTATGTTCACACAAAAACTTGCACATAATTATTTATAGCAGCTTTTTTTCATAATTGATGAGAATCGTAAGCTATCAAGATGTCCCTCAATAGGTGAAGAGATGAACAAACTGATATGTCGATAAAATGGAATATTATTCAATGATAAAAAGAAATGAGCTATCAAGCCACAAAAAGACATGGAGAACCTCAAAAGCCTATTACTAAGTGAAAAAAAGCCAATTTGGAAAGGCTACATGTTGTATGATCCCAATTATGTGACATTCTGGAAAAGACAAAACTACAGAAACTGTAAAAAGATCAGTGTTTGTCAGAGGGAGGGAGTTGAGGAAGGAATGAATAGATGGAGCACAGAGGACTTTTAGGAGAGTAAAAGTAAACTGTATGATATTATAATGGTGATTATATGACATTATGCATTTGTTAAAACCCACAGAACTGTACAACACCGAAAGTGAATCCTAAACTAAACTACAGACTTTCGTTAATATAATGGATGTATTAATATTGCTTCATAAATAGCAACAGATATACCACCAATGCAAGATGTTAATAATAGGGGAAACTCCTGTGGTGGGGAGCAGAGGTATATGGGAACTCTCTGTACTCTGCTAAATAACTCTGTAAACCTAAGAATCTCTAAAAACTGGATTCTGTTAAGGATGAAATAACTTTTACATATGTGGTAAAGAAAAAAAAAAAAAGATAGTTTACTGCTCTACCAGGTTGTTTAAACTAGTTTTGAAAGCTGTAATTATTTGTTCCTGTTCATAGAATATTGACTTGATCTCATTACCGTATTTTTATAATGTCAATCTGTCATTAATGTTCTTGATGCATCTTCAAATTGTTTTCCAGAGAAAAATCTAATGTGCTCTCAGTTGGTATTGGGCTACTAGTCACTGATGTTCCCACTGACTTTTCTGCAAGTTCCTCTTGTTTAGTTGCACTACTAGGTGCAGGTACAGGAAATACTGTCTTCGATACTGGAGTGGTGGGTACAGTCGCACAAGTGGCAAGCAAAGCAGAGACACAGGCTGGGACTTGAGCCACAGCTGCTGTTATACTTGAAACAACTGAAACAGTAGTGGCAGGATTCGGTCACCGGGTTGTAGATGAGGCTGGTGCTGCCACTGCTTTGGGATACCATCATAACCATCACAAAGCCTTCCTTATTAAGATCATATTATTTGGAGGCAGTATCATCATTAGGGTTTTGTCTGAAGCAACTTACTTTTGTCCCACTACCTAAAATGCATTATTCACTTTCACTTCTTTTACTATAAAACTACAACCAACTCCAAAGAGTCTGGTCTCCTGCATTAAGCTGAATTTTGGAACCCAGGCCCTAACAGCCCACAGCCCACAGTACATATATATCTCCAGAGCCAGACTCCTACTTCTGTTACATCTGACTTGGGTTCTTACAGTCTACCAGAATAGAACTCAAGAGAGATCACCAAACATAACAGAAAAGGAAAGTTTATTTCAGCTTGTGCACAAGGGAGCCAGCACCAAGAAAGAAAGGGGAATGGGCTTCTACCAAGGGTAGTGTATGGGTTAGTTTTATAGGGTCTTTCAATAAGGAAGAGTTATGTCATGGCATGTATAGCGAGGGTTTTCCTAGTGGTTTCACAGTGGCTCAACATGCTTCTTCATATGTTATGTGTAGCATTAACAATTTAAATCTCTACCACTTGGTGTGAATTTTAGCATTAAAATGAAGACAAGATAAGTTCAGGTTGGAGTTTAAGTTTTACCAAGTATACAGGCTCCAGGAAGTCTCTCCTCCCCTGAGATGGAAGCTTTTAGTTAATAGCTTCTTGGGTCTTTCATTACTGATTTGCTGAGAGTTTAGATAAGTTTAGATAAGGTAGAGTTGGGATGAGGGGCTTTTGCCCTTTTTCTCCAGACCATCTTAAAATAGGGAATCAACCAACCTGCCTGCCTCACCCCCTACTGTCATGTCACAACACATTGTCCAGGCCTCTACAAAGCTCTTCTCTCCTAAGGAAGTCAAATTTTCTCTGTAGATGACATGATTTCGTATTTAGAAAATCACATCGTCTCAGCCCAAAATCTCCTTAATCTGATAAGCAACTTCAGCAAAGTCCCAGCAAAAAAATCAATGTGCAAAAATCACAAGCATTCTCATACACCAGTAACAGACAAACAGAGAGCCAAATCATGAGTGAACTCCCATTCACAATTGTTTAAAAGAGAATAAAGTACCTAGGAATACAGCTAACAAAAGACATGAAGGACCTCTTCAAGGAGAACTATAAACCACTGCTCAACAAAATAAAAGAGGACACAAACAAATGGAAGAACATTCCATGCTCATGGATAGGAAGAATCAATATCATGAAAATGGCTGTACTGCCCAAGGTAATTTATAGATTTAATGCCATCCCCATCAAGCTACTAATGACTTTCTTCACAGAAGTGGAAAAAAAACTACTTTAAAGTTCATGTGGAACCAAAAAAAGACCCTGCATTGCCAAGACAATCCTAAGCCAAAAGAACAAAGCTGGAGGCATTACGCTACCTGACTTCAAACTATACTACAAGGCTACAGTAACCAAAACATCATGGTACTGGTACCAAAACAGATATAGACCAATGGAACAGAACAGAACCCTCAGAAATAATACTACACATCTACAACCATCTGATCTTTGACAAACCTGACAAAAACAAGAAATAGGGAAAGGATTCTCTATTTAATAAATGGTGCTGGGAAAATTGGCTAGCCATAAGTAGAAAGCTGAAACTGGATCCCTTCCTTACACCTTATACAAAAATTAATTAAGATGGATTAGAGACTTAAATGTTAGACCTAAAACCATAAAAACTCTAGAAGAAAACCTAGGTAATACCATTCAGGACATAGGCATGGGCAAGGACTTCATGTCTAAAACACCAAAAGCAATGGCAACAAAAGCCAAAATTGACAAATGGGATCTAATTAAACTAAAGAACTTCTGCACAGCAAAAGAAACTATCATCAGAGTGAACAGGCAACCTACAGTATGGGAGAAAATTTTTGTAATCTATCCATCTGACAAAGAGCTAATATCCAGAATATACAAAGAACTTAAGCAAATTTATAAGAAAAAACAAACAACCCCATCAAAAAGAGGGTGAAGGATATGAACAGATGCTTCTCAAAAGAAGACATTTATGTGGCCAACAAACATGAAAAAAAGCTCATCATCACTGATCATTAGAGAAATGCAGATCAAAACCACAATGGGGTACCATCTCACACCAGTTAGAATGGCGATCATTCAAAAGTCAGGAAACAACAGATGCTGGAGAGGATGTGGAGAAATAGGAATGCTTTTACACTGTTGGTGGGAGTGTAAATTAGTTGAACCATTGGAAGACAGTGGAGTGTAAATTAGTTCAACCATTGGAAGACAGTGTCATTGTGGAAGACAGCAGAGTGATTCCTCAAGGATATAGAACCAGAAATACCATTTGACCCAGCATTCCCATTACTGGGTATATACCCAAAGGATTATAAATCATTCTACTATAAAGACACATGTACACGTATGTTTATTGCAGCACTGTTTACAATAGCAAAGACTTGGAACCAACCAAATGTCCATCAATGATAGACTGGATAAAGAAAATGTGGCACATATACACCATGGAATACTATGCAGTCATATAAAAGGATGAGTTCCTGTCCTTGGCAGGGACATGGATGTAGCTGGAAACCATCATTCTCAGCAAACTAACACAGAAACAGAAAACAAAACACCACATGTTTTCACTCATAAATGGGAGTTGAACAATGAAAACACATGGACACAGGGAGGGGAACATCACATACTAGGGCCTGTCATGGGGTGGGGGGCTAGAGGAGGGTTAGCATTAGGAGAAATACCTAATGTAAATGACAGGCTGATGGGTGCAGCAAACCACCATGGCACGTGTATACCTATGTAACAAACCTGCACGTTCTGCACATGTATTCCAGAACTTAAAGTATAATAATAATAAAAATAAAACAGAAAGCTTTTCTCTCCTAGAACAACTGTCATACCCTGCCCAAATTATCTTTTAAATGACTAAATAGAATCATTATGTTTTCCACTAGTGTGAATTCTCAGCACCCTAAAATAAATGTTAAATTAAAGAGAAACAGTTCACACTGAGAAAATTATATGATGCTATATTTTAAAAAATTATTTTTAACTATTATTTTTTAATCCCCTTTTGCTTTTCAGTATTTATGATCTAGTACCTGGCCATAGTAACATCCAAGTGTGCTAATGGAGAGGCTTAGGGAGGAATAGGTTTAATCGAAAGTTCAGTTCTGGAAAATTTACGTATGTTTGAGGTGCTTATAGATGTATTAGTCCATTCTCATGCTGCTAATAAAGACATACTTGAGACTGGGTAATTTCTAAAGGAAAGAAGTTTAATTGACTTATAGTTCAGCATAGCTGGGGAGGCCTCAAGAAACTTACAATCATGACACAAGGGGAAGCAAACACGTCCTTCACATGGTGGCAGGAAAGAGAAGGGCAGAGCAAAGTGGGGGAAAGCCCCTTATAAAACCATCAGATCTCTGAGAATTCACCCACTATCATGAGAACAGCATGGGGGGACCACCCCCGTGGTCTAATCACCTCCCACCAGGTCCTTCCCCCAACATGTGGGAATTATGATTCAGATTACAATTCAAGATGAGATCTGGGTGGGGACACAGAGCCAGACCATATCGGATGTCCATGTGGAGTTGCTGCATAGGCAGATATTAATTTTAGAATTTTTATATAGATAGCATGAAAGCCATGGGACTAAATAAAATTACCTAGTAAGTGAATATACCTAAAGAGAAAAATAAGCCTCTGAGGCAAACCAGTTTAGAAATTATGCAGATAAGGAAGAACCAGAGGTTGCAAAAGAGATTGATAAGGAGCAGAAAATGAGATAGAAAGAGAATCAAGAGTGAGGAAGATCCTGGCTTGGAGCAAAGAATGTGTTTCAAGAAGGAAGGGATGATCATTTATGTCAAAAGATGTTTAGAGGTTCAAAAACTGTTTATAGGTTAGGCAATATAGGACTGAGATTTGACTATTGCATTTGGCTTCATACAGGTCATGGCGATCTTGAACAATCATTTCCTGCAGAGAGAAAGAGATAGGAGGCAGATCAGAGTAGGTTTGGGAGACTATGGGAAAAGAGAAATTGCAGACAATTAGTAGAGACAGTGATTTTTCAGAAGTTTAGCTGTAAAGGCTAGCGAAGAAATGGAAAACGGTGCTGAAGGAAATGTGGAATCAAGGTGAGTTTGCTGTAATTTTTCTTATATGGAAGAAAGAAGACACAATTGCAGGAGTGAAGTCCTTGAGCAGGTGAGAAGTGATGAGAAGCAGCACACAAGAGGAGTATTTAGCCTTAGTATTAGTACTTAGCCTTAGTATTAATCCTTAGCCAAGGACAGTCTATCAGTTTTAACTACAGGAAAGAATATAGGGCATATGAGCACAGGTACAAGTTGGCAGATTTTTATTTATTTTTCCATGAAATAAGAACCAAGGCCACCAGTTAAGAATCAGGAGCAGGGAGGCGGTTTTGGAGACGTTTGTAGAGAGAAGAATGTGTGAAACAGTTGTTTGAGACAGTGGAGGATTTACCCGTCTCGGGGAAAACTGACAAACTCTTCTCTTAGGCAAGTCAGATACCTATCCGGGGGATTCTCAGATGGATAAAATAGTTTGAGCCTTTCAGTAGAGTTTCATTTCATTAGAAAAACCAAGAAATACTAATTACTTGTCATCCTTCATTGACTGCATTCAGAAGCACTAAAATAAATAATTTACCTATTTCATTGGCCAACAGAATTTCAGGGTTTGCCCCAGCTAAGAATACAACTCCATTTCCATTTATTTCTATTTGAGCCTAAATGTATAGAACAATTCAAGAAACGGTCAAGATTACTGAGTCATACAGAAGCATCTTGCTTCCCAGTGTTTGCTGATCGCAACCACAGCCTTACAGGAAGGGTCTCATCTCTGACCCACAATTGACCTGGAAAATGAGACAAAGTATCAAATTATTATAGAGCAGCTCAAATGAGGAACCTTCATTCTACTATGCCGAAGAAAGGATCACTGAAACTCGGACAATGTTGATGGTTTGTTACTACATCTATCCGTGACTACTTTGTACTAACAAAAAAGAAAAGAAAATTAAATCATCTTTATTTGTAACAACATTTCCCCTTTAAACCAAAGCAGCTTCAATCATCAAACTAATCCTGGGATTGTGACACTAAATGTTATTTTCAAAATATTTTAGGTCAGGAAACCAAAATAAATCTTCAGAATGCTGAACTTGATTAGAGTTTTCAGATGTCATGAGTTCCTTCAAGAAATATACTAATGCCCAAAGTAAACTGGTAGAATAAAATAAAAGCTAACATTACTCTTGATTAACGGGAATACAAAGAATGCAATGACTAAGGAAGGTTTTACAAAATGACAGAGATTGGGATTGCTATATTTATGAATTGACAAGCACTTGCTCTGTAAATTAAATAACCAAAATCAATTTTAACTGTTAACCATCAACAATAAAAAATTGCCCAAAATTTAAACATTAAACTTCCACTAATATTTATCACTAACAACTTTTCTTTAAAAAAAAAAAAATTGAAGTTTTAAACTATACCTAAGTGATAGGATATGCAACTGTAATAAAATACTTTTAAATCTTGAATTTAACTATTACATTTGCCAACAAGCTTAGAAATATATGAGTAGAAGTAATTTAGTTAGGCTTATGGTTTCTGCTCTGATATTAAAAAGCTTAGAATTTATCACAGTTATTATCCTCACAAGGAAAAACTGGTCAGATAGAACATTAACTTTTCTTGAACCCATCAGAGACCTGAGGTCACAGGGCAAGTTGTCAGAAATCTAAAGAGAGGGTGCCTCCAGGGAGACACAGCTGAGACCTGCTTATCTGAAGCAAAAGCAAGGGGAGTTTTAACTGGAAGGAATGCTGAAATGATAATGTTGATAAATGGCTTCAGGCTGAACATGGGCCAAGGTTTTAACAGTGAGAAACTCCTGGGGACTGTAGACTTGAGGGACATCTCATAGGCTTTGCTTCTAGTACCTCCACCATGTTCTCACAATGAAGATCCAACAAAGATTCCTGTGGCTATGGCTGGGGGAGAGGAAGAGTCATCATTATAAAATAAGCCTATTCTCCTGGAAAAACAACTTCACCAGAACCTTATCCCAGCTGGTGGGAGGGAATTCTTCCTACTCCACCTGTTCCAGGATTGCTGTTTTACTAAAGAGTGGCTAAGGTGAGGGAGTGTGAGGGGGAGACACAGTCAACCGGAGTAGGAGCTTCAAGGAAACAGATTGCAGCCAGGAGAGGGAGTAGAAGGCCTGAATGGCAGAAACTATACTGCTAGAGAAACACCTGTGTATGTCGTCATCTAAGGACAAAGGTCCACTGAAACACTGAAATGTAATCAAAAGATTAGAGAATGCTCCCCACTCTGCCATACCATACCATACTGCTGTTGTTTAAATATTTGTCTCTTCCAAAACTCTTGAGGAAATTTCATCCCCAATGTGGCAGTCTTGAGATGTGGGGCTTTCGAGAAGTGATTGGATCATGAAGGATCTGTCCTCAGGGGTGGCTGAATTCATTAATGAATGAATGGATTAATGGGTTATCATGGGAGTGGGACTGGTGGCTTTATAAACAGAGAAAGAGAGATCCGAATGAGCACACTTGGTCAGTCCCCTTGCCATGAGATGTACTGTGCCATCTTGGGATTCTGCAGAGTCCCCATCAGAAAGAAGGTCTTCATCAGATGCAGCCCTTGACCTCAGACTTCTCAGTCTCCATAATGATAAGAAATACATTCCGTTTCTTTATAAATAACCCAGTTTCAAGTATTTTATTATAAGCAACACAAAACAGACTAAGACACACACCAACAAAGCTAAAGTATTACGGTGGGCTACACCTGAAAGAGCCACAAGGAGCAGACTCTCTCTGAGGAGGTGTACTTAGGGGAGCCTGAGAGGGAAAACAAAAACAAGGGCACTAGAAGAATTTAAGCCTTTCAACATTTAGAGCTACAGCAAACATTAAACACCACCAACTAACGTACGTTTCCATGCTAAAGGCCTATTTTTTCTCAATTCCTATTACTCATATGTGTCATTTGTACCTATCAATACAAAATTACAAGGTCTGATGATAAAGCAAGAAAAAACACAGTTTGAAGAGGTAAAATAAGCGTTAGAACTAGACCCAGATATGACACAGATTTTTGAATTATCAGATAGGGAATTTTAAATAATTATGAATAATATGTTAAGAGGTCCTAATGGAAAAAGTAGACAATGTGCAAAACTAGATGACTAATGCAAGCAGAGAGATAGAAAATCTAAGAAAGAATCAAAAGGAAATGCAGAAATATAAAACACTGTAACAGATATGATGAATAATGAGGTATGCACTCATCAGTAGACTCAACATGGCCATAGAAGGAATCAGTGAGCTTGAAGTCAGGTCAATAGGAACAACTAAAGAATCTAAAACTTGGAAGAGACGTTAAAAGTTGTCTACTGTATCTACTTATTTAAGAACTGGTTTAAACACACATTCTCTTTCCTGATGGGATTCCAATTATGTCAATAATCATCTAATTCTCACTTTCAAGATTTACAAGTGTATGATTTTAACATGACTATCATAGATAAAACAACTTTACCCGTTCAAATACCATTTGGCCATTACTGAGCAATGTAACATACCAGTTACGTACAGTTATAATTTAATTAGAAATGTTAAAAAGAGAGTCTACATTTTCCCCACTATTTGTATAATATCTTGGCCAATTTTTTAACATCTCTGTATGGCCATGTTTTAACTAAATGCCGTATATTTTTCACACTGTGCCCTTTACACTGAGCTACTGCTGCCTTGTCACTTTCTGGGAGTAAGGATAAGCTGTCAAACATTGTAACTAAGAGCTCTTATTTATGGCCTTGCTTCCATGAACTCAGTATTTAGCTTCACTTCAGTCAGTGTCCATTTCAGTCCAGCTGTTCATGTTTGAGTATTTAGGTTACTTGCTTCCAAATACTCATGACACTGAACTATTGGAGGTCAAGTTACTGCTAAATGGACTTGTCTGTATATTGTAATAGCAGAGGAATATTATAGCAGTTTCTTAAGATGATTAGCTTCTCCTGCTTTCACAGACTGTAATTGGTGTTTAAGCTCATATTCATCTATTCCCCATGCCCATAACTCTCATTTATATATGTGATTCTGTGTTGTTATAGAGAGGGATAAGAAGAGGTGGCCCAGGCATTTAAGACGTAATAAGACTATGCCTGTGGTGTTAGCCTCACCTTGGAAGCTTTTAAAAATTCTATCATTCAAGCCTCTTGGAGGTGGGACCTGTTTGAGTTGGGGCCTAGGCATTAATATTTTTGAAGCAGTCTCCCAGTAATTGTGATGTGCAAACACTACTACTTTCTATAATAATAAAAATCTCGCATAAATAGCTTTAAAAGTGATAGATAAGAATGTCCCAAGCGCACACACACACACGCACACACACACCCTCCCTCTCTCTCACCCTCTTTCTCTGTCTCTCTCACAAGATTTCACAGGATTGAGAGATCACATCCAATAAAAGTTAGCAAAAAAGGCTTCTGAGTGTAAAGGACTGCAAAGGTTTTGAACAGGAAAACCTGACTGAGTGGCGGCACATTCCTGGCAGAGGGAAACTGTGACAGAAGGAATGGAAACCAATACACTTCACAAAGACCTTTTTGAACAACATTGAAAAGAAAAACCCAGAAGAGAATACTATAAAGAATTGTAGACAATAAGATGAGACAGGGAGCAGGGTCCCAGATTAAGAAGACATCAAACTTACATTTTAGGGTGCTGTCATTTTAAAGTGTTTCTAAAACACTGCAGTTTTCCATATTATTTAAATATGCAGAAATTTAAACCCATGGTCCTGTTACCCAGTGATATGGTTAGGCTGCGTCCCCACCCAAATCTCATCTTGAATTCTCAGGTGTCGTGGGAGGGACCCAGTGGGAGGTGATTGAATCATGGGGGCGGGTATTTCCTGTGCTGTTCTCTTGATAATAAATAAGTCTCACAAGATCTGATGTTTTTTAAAAAGGGGCACTTCCCTGTACAAGCTCTCTTCTTTTGTCTGCTGCCATGTGAGACGTATCTTTGCCTTCCACCATGATTGTGAGGCCTCCCCAGTCACATGGAACTGTAAGTCCAATAAACTTCTTTCTTTTTTCAAAGTGCCCAGTCTCAGGTATGTCTTTATCAGCAGCATGAGAACAGACTAATACACCCAGCTTAGGAAGTAAACACTATGAACGCGGTTGAAATCTCCTATATTTTGTTCCATAATCATAACTAATTTCTCTCTTGGCAGAGGTAATCATTATCCTATATTTGGTGTTTATTATTCTTATACATTTCTTATACTCAAATGCATAGATATTACTTAGATAATATATAGATGCTTATGTTCCAAACAAAACAAATGTTCCAGGTTAAAAAAATATATTGTGATGTTTAAAAGAAAAGACATGGAATTAACCTAGGTGCCCTTCAATGACAGATTGGATGAAGAAAATGTGCACATATAAACTATAGAATACTATGCAGCTATTAAAAAAGAATTAAATCTTGTCCTTTGCAGCAACATGAATGCAGCTGGAGGCCATTATCCTAAACAAATTAACACAGTAATGGAAAACTAAATACCACATGTTCTGACTTATAATAAGTAGGAGCTAAACACTGGGTACACATGGACATAAAGATGTGAATAATAGGCACTGGTGATTACTAGAAGAGGGAGTGGTCTGGAGAAATGGCTGAAAAACTACCTATGGGGTACTATTCTTACTATGTGGGTGATAGGATCATTTATACCCCAAACCTCAGCATCACACAATATACCTATGTAACAAACCTGGACATGTACCACTTGAATCTAAAGTAAAAGTTGGAATTATAAAATATATACATATTTGGCTGGGTGCAGTGGTTTACACCTATAATCCCAGCTACTCTGGAGGTTGAAGCACAGGAATTCCTTGAATCCGGGAGGTGAAGGTTGCAGTGAGCCAAAATTGCACCACTGCACTCCAATCTGAGCCACAGAGTGAGACTCCATCTAAAATATATATATATATATGTGTGTTTGTGTGTGTATACCTATATATATATTTATATATATATATAGAGAGAGAGAGAGAAGTTTTGAAGAGAATAAATATGGCATAATGAAAAAAAGGTGTTTCAGGAAGTTGGGTCTAGCTGCAACATACAGTACAGAAAGTTTTTGTGTCATCTAGGAGTATTTGGACTAGTGTGTAAAATTGGGCTCAGAGAGAAAAGGATGGATGTCAAAAAATGGAAAAGAAATTTTAGTGTCTTAAATATAGAGAATGAGGAAGCAGGATGAGTCAAACCAAGATACTAGGCTTTGTCTCCGAAGGATTAAAATAACGATGTGGTGTTGACAGATTCAATGAGTCACAGTGGAAGAACTGGTTTCCAGGAGTATAGATGTGTTGTGGAATTTGGCCCTGTTGACCATTCCCTCATTGCTGAAGCACTCTCCTCCCTAGCCTGCTGCCATCCCTCTCCTTTGGCTTTGTTCCTACCTCTTCTACTGTTCTTTCTAAGTCTTCTTTATGGGCTTCAATTTGTATCCAATTTTTGTTACAGCTAATACTTTCCTGGATTGACTCATTCATTTCCAGGACCTTAATATACAAATGCTGATGACTTCCAAATTCTTATGGCCAACATGTAAAGTCTCCTCAGCTGCATATTTCATTTCTACTTGCTTATAGGTATTTATCCCACAGCCACTTTTAATATGTCCAAAGTTAGTCTTATTACCATCTTCTTCCCTTCTCATTTTATTCATCCCTTTTATTCTTACTTATTCCTGCTCCTTTATTCTCCATCTCTGCAAATGTTCCCCAAGTTTTATCTTCTTACCAAAGCTAGAAAACTGGGAAACATCCTCACACTTCTCCCTAAACATTAGCTGTGCCCACTATTTAATGCCATGTCTTGCCAAATCAACTTCCTTAATTGTGCTTATATTGTTTCCACTTCTCAACCATCTCCACTGTCTTAATCTCAGGTGCTTTTAAATATGTTCTCTGGCCTATTATAATACTCTGTAAACTTATCTTTTCCACCCCTAGTCTTGTCCAATTCCTTCTCTCTGTCTCTCTTCTACTATGAATGATTTTCTTAAATATAAATTTGATCATTCCCTGCTCTTAGAGGGGAAATTAGGACTCCTTATTACCTTCTGCAGAAGCTTTTCATCTTGTTCTTTTAAATCCTAATTAAGACTCTAAGAGTTAACCCAAAGACAACCAATGGTACCAAGTTCGAAGCTGAAGGATGAGTGAATTCTTTGATGAGACATAAAAGAGTTGAGTTCAAAAGCACAGACCCTTTTTTCCCCCACTCGTTTTGCTCCTGGGAAATTCATTCGGCAAATATTTATCAAGTATCCACCATGTGCCAGACACTATTCTCAGTGCTACTCTACATTAATTCTACTAATTCTCATAAAAACCCATGGATGTAGGTAATGTTGTTATTTCGATTTTATAGATGAAGAAACTGAGGCATATAGATGTTAAATTACTTAAGGTCCCCAGCTCGGTAAAGTCCGGAACTGAGACGTGAACCCAGATAATGAGACTCTAGAATTTTGCTAGTCAAAGTAGAATTCATGGACTAGAAGAATGGTATCATTGGTGATATTAGAATTACAGGCCCTGTGCTTCTACCCTAGAATTAATCATTATGTAAGTTTTTACAAGATTTCCAGGTGATGTGTGCATTCCTTCCTGCTTGAAAAGCTTTTCCAAATCTGGATTCTTAACCACTATGTCAATGCGACATAACAATAGTTGACTTGTTCTTTCTTCTTCAGACATGTGAGTTGGCTCTCCTTTTTATTTACCTGTCAAACACAAAAGTAACAAGCCTTATAACCTTGACCCTGCCAGGCACGGTGGCTCACGCTTGTAATCCCAGCACTTTGGGAGGCTGAGGCGGGTGGATCACCTGAGGTCAGGTGTTTGAGACCAGCCTGACCAACATGGCAAAACTCCATATCCACTAAAAATACAAAAACTAGCCAGGCCTGGTGGTGGGCACCTGTAATCCCAACTACTCGGGAGGCTGAGGCAAGAGAATCGCTTGAATCCGGGAGGTGGAGCTTGCAGTGAACTGAGATCGCACTATTGCACTCTAGCCTGGGTGACAGGGCGAGACTCTGTCTCAAAAAAAAAAAAAGAAAGAAACTTTGCCCCATATCCTTTTGTAGTTCATGAGCATGATGATTGGGTGTTCACACAAATATGTGAAATGTGCTGGCCTCAGACCTTCTTAGGACATCAGCACATGACTCTGCTGGGACCTCATTAATCCATTAATACATTAAGCATCTAGAAATTTTCTGGTTAAAAGAAATATGAGCCTATAGCTCTAGGAGTTATTATTCTTGGTGTAGGTCAATTTTACAGGTCCTGAAGAGGAACTAGTGTACCGATGTTCAAAATGACTTCTGGTCAGTGATGGCTATCCAAACACACACACACACACACACACACACGGAGCAGAGGGGAGACAGAGAGTCACTGTGTTACCCAGGCTGCAATGGAGTGTCTATTCACAGATGTGATGATAGCTCCCTGCAGCCTTGGACCCCTAGCCTCAAGTGATCCTTTGGCCACAGCCTCCTGAGTAGCTGGGACTACAGGCACACACCACCATCCCTGGCTCAAACACTTGATATTAGTCTAACACCAGTAGCCAGACAGGCTAGAGGAGGGATGAAACCAGCTTTGACTTGTAGTCTACGTAGTAGGTTAATGTGGGAGAGAGGTGGGTTTCAGGATAAGCTGTAAACCACTCATCCTTATGAGACTCACTTGTGGAGGGTTCTGGACGAGCCTCCAACTTGGCTCCTCACTCACATGGAAGTTGTTTCCAGCACTTGGAGAAGTCTCCCATAAAACATGCAAAACTCCATCAAGTAGTGATAAGAAATAGATGGTTTACTGAACATTTTGCAGAGAGAAAAAGAAGATGCCATATCACACACCACACAGCAGAAATTTAGGCAAAATCCTCATTAGACATAAGGATTCTTAATGTTTTTCTTTCCCAAACATCTTCTTCCCAATCTCAATAGCTTTTCTTCCTTTTTCTTTCTTTCTTCCTTTCCTTTTCCACGCAGTATCTAACAAACTGCAATATTGTTACCAGCATCAACTTTAATGCTAAGCTTAAATAATGTAAGCAAAGCATAAACTGTAGAGTTCAAAACAGTAATGAATCTCCTAGTGGGTTTCACTGTCCATCACACCCACTCAACCTCATTCTCAGGATCCTGTAAACAAAAGCAGGTCTCTTCTAGGCGGGGATAGGGATATGCATTGTTAATAAGTTTCCTCATCATGCTACATTCTCCTCTGGTGCCAGTACTTCATATTATCTATAGAACTAAGAATAAAAGCTTTTATTCTGGTGGCTAAGGACTGAATGAACATGCTATTCTCAACATTCAAAAAGCAAGGTGCCTACTCTTTGCATGAGTGCATGTATTTATTTATGTGATAAGCATTTGAAACAGGTCTTTAAGTTGCACATATTTATGAGATACATGTCTTATTTATTTATTTATTTATTTATTTATTTATTTTTCTGAGACAGTGTCTCGCTCTGTCGCCCAGGCTTGGAGTGCAGTGGCACAATCTTGGCTCACTGCAAGCTCCGCCTCCTGGGTTCACGCCGTTCTCCTGCCTCAGCCTCCCAAGTAGCTGGGACCACAGGTGCCCACCACCACACTAACTTTTTGTATTTTTTTTTTAGTAGAGATGAGGTTTCACCTTGTTAGCCAGGATGGTCTCAATCTCCTGACCTCATGATCCACCCGCCTCGGCCTCCCAAAGTGCTGGGATTACAGGCATGAGCCACCGTGCCTTGCCACATGTCATATTTTGATACACACATATAATGTGTAATGATCAAACTGGAGTAATTGAGAGATCCACCACCTCAATCATTGATCTTGTCTTTGTGCTGGGAATATTCCATATCTACTCCTGTAGTTATTTTAAAATATGCAAAGAATTAATGTTAACCACAGTCTCCCCGCTGTGCTGCTGAACGCTAGATTGTATTTCTACTATCTAACTGTATTTTTGTTCCTATTAACCAGTCTCTCTTTATCTCCCCTTCCCACTACCTTTCTGAGTGTCATTTTACTCTCTACTTCCATAAGATCAATTTATTTTAGCCCCACATGTAAGTGAGAACCTGTGATATTTGTCTTTCTGTGCCTGACTTATTTCACTTACTGTAATGCCCTCCAATTCCATCCATGTTGTTGCAAACGACAGGATTTCCATTCTTTTTATGGCTCAATAATATTTTATTGTGTGTATGTACCACATTTTCTTTATCCATTCATTTGTTGATGGGCACATAGGTTGATTCCATATCTTGGCTAATGTGAATAACGCTGGAATAAACATGGGAGTGTAGATAACTGTTTGATAAATTGATTTCCTTTCTTTTGGATATACGCGCTGCAGTGGAATTGCTGGATCATATGGTACTTCAAATTGTACTTTTTTGAGGAATCTCCATGCCCTTTTCCATAGTGATTGCACTAATTTATGTTCCAACAAACAATGTATGAGCATTCTCCTGTCTCCACAGTATCTTTCTTTTTTTTTCTTTGTAATAACAGTCATTCTAACTAGGGTAAAATGATACCTCATTGTGGTTTTCATTTGCATGTCCCTGGTAAAAACCATTTTAACTCTGGTGAGAATTTAATTGGTGAGAGATAAATAACCAGAATATATGAGAAACTCAAACAAGTCAATAGGAAAAAAGGACTCCACATAATTCAATTTTAAAATAGGCAGAAGATCTGAATATAGACGTTTCTCTAGAGAAGATACATAAGTGGTCAATGAGTATATGAAAAAGTGCTGCTCAACATCACTAATCAGAAAAAAATCAAACAGAGCTCATATATATTTTTAAATATTGGATTCACATGGTGTTTCTTAGAAAAGGGAGTTCCAATTTTAAAAATAATTTTCAAAATATTGAAAGCAAATAGTAGACAACATAAAGTCTTATGAGCTCAGCCTTTGCATGGTTCAAGGTTCCAGGTCATCTGGCCTCTTCCAGCCTTCCTAGTCTTTGCTCCCTCTCCTCTTTCCTTACTCCCACCATTCCCTGGCGATCCCCACCAGCACTCTTAAGGTTCCCTTAAGGCACATGGTGCTTCAAGCTTCTGTGCCTTTGCTTGTGCTGTTCTCTTCATTGGCCTTGGGAGCACTCACTTCCGCAGTTTGAGTAACTTGTAACAACTTGTGTTGTTGTGGCTATAAAGATTTTATCAGTCTCCACTGAAATTGATCACATCTGTGTTTGTTACCCTGCATATACTAATCTCACTTGTATCAATAGGATTCATGTGTGTTTTATCTTTAGCAAGCAATATGCTTTTACACAGCAAGGACTGTTTTATTAATAATACCTAGTCTTTTTTTTTTTAATGTACTATTCATTTACTCAAGAACTGAAGCTAGTGCCTGATGAAAGTAAATATACTTTGAATCTTTGAAAGGATAGTCATTTGAATAGTTATTTTCAAACTAAAATGTCAAAAAGCTGTAATAAAAGAAAAATCCTCACGCCTGTAATCCCAGCACTTTGGGAGGCCAAGGCGGGCAGATCACGGGGTCAGAAGATCGAGACCATCCTGGTGAACACGGTGAAACCCCGTCTCTACTAAAAATACAAAAAAATTAGCCGGGCATGGTGGCGGGCGCCTGTAGTCCCAGCTACTCAGGAGACTGAGGCAGGAGAATGGCAGGAACCCGGGAGGCGGAGCTTGCAGTGAGCGGAGATCAGGCCACTGCACTCCAGCCTGGGCGACAGAACGAGACTCTGTCTCAAAAAAAAAAAAAAAAAAAGAAAAGAAAAATCGTGTAGGTGTGTAATCTGTATTAAGGCATATTCTGTTTGAGAAGAGTTAGTATGTCATGGGTTTTTAAAAAAAATTATTGTATTCTATCTTTAAAGTGTCTTGGGTAAGCCTGTGGCAGTAATAGTTTAGTCGTAACTAGTGACAATTGTGTCTTTCAATAATTAGGGATAAAGATGTGATTTTTGGCCAGGCACAGTGGCTCATGCATGTAATACCAGGGCTTTGGGAGAACAAGGTGGGAGGATCATATGAAGCCAGGAGTTCGAGATCAGCCTGGGCAACATAGTGAAAACCTGTCTGTACAAAAATAAAAACAAAAAATTAGCCACACATGGTGGTGGGCACTTGTAGTCTCAAGTATTCAGGAGGCCGAGGTGGGAGGATTACTTGAACTCAGGAATTGGAGGTTGTAGTGAACTATGATCATGCATTTGCATTCCAGCTTTGGGCAATTGAGCCAGACTTTGTCTCCAAAAAAAAAGAAAAAGAAAAAAAGGTGCAATTTTCAACTACTCCATAAAGTCTGAGATGAATCTTAATTTTTTAACATTTTCATTCCTAAATATCTCTGCTCTGTTGAATAACAGAACTGTTCCTAATTAAGAAGAACTCTAGCCAAGCACAGTGGCTCATGCCTGTAATTGCAGCATTTTGGGAGACTGAAGTAGGAGAATTGCTTGAGCCCAGAAGTTTGAGACCAGCCTGGGCAACAAGGAGAGACCCTGTCTCTACAAGAAATAAAAAATTAGCTGGGCATGGTCACGCATACCTGTCGTCTCAGTGCCTGAGAGGCTGAGGCAGGAGGATCACTTGAACCTGGGAGGTTGTAGATGCACTGAGCTATTATGATTACACCACTACACTGTAGTCTATGATCGCACCACGGCCCTCTGGTCTATGATTGCATCACTGCATTCCAGTCTGGGCAACAGTGAGACCTTGTCGCAAAAAAAAAAAAAAAAAAAGAATTTCATACACCCCCATTTACAGTTTCTGCGTCTGAAGGAAATAAGCTTATTTCCCCACTTTCACAGTGTCTACAATATTGTTGTACATATAACACATGATATTTAGCTGGTAATTGAGATCTAGAAGTGTCATTAGTCATCATTTCTTTTTCTCTCTCTTTTTTTTTTTTTTCGAGACAGTGTCTCATTCTATCACCCAGGCTGGAGTGCAGTGGTGTGATCTCAGCTCACTGCAACCTCTGCCTCCCGGGTTCAAGCGATTCTCCTGCCTCAGCCTCCCCGGTAGCTGGGACTACAGGCACCTGCCACCATGCCCAGCTAATTTTTTGTATTTTTAGGAGAGTTGGGGTTTGCCATGTTCGGCAGGCTGGTCTTGAACAGGAGTTCAAGGACCACAGGTGATCCACCCGCCTCATCCTCCCAAAGTGCTGGGATTATGGTGTGAGCCATTGCGCCCAGCCATTAGTCATCATTTCTAATGTGGCATCAAAACATTTCCACCCGTGCAACGGAAATCAATGTAAACTTAAAAAATATAGTTGGCATGCCTTGGAAATTTTCATAGGCAATAAGAAAGATTTCTAAATTAGTTCCAATGCTAAAAAGTAGAATATAAATTTATGTTTGTATGTATGTCGATAAAATGGAATGCCTCACAGCACAAGGATATTGTGAAAAATCATCACTATCTTTAAAAATGAGCATACTTTGAGGGTTAGGGCAATAAATAAATGCAGACCAGACCACTTATACTGTGAAATTAGCTAGACCTGAAATAAAACTTCAAAATGGTTGAAGTTCTTCTTGAATTGTACTGAAATAGGAGAATTCTATTTCTAGCCCTGTGATTTATTCATATTCATTCTATGACTCATTTTATGATTAAATGTGGGGCACTGGCTGAATATACATTTTAGATACAGAGAAAAGAGAAAAAGTGTTTATTAAAATTAGAATAGAATTAATAAAAAAAAGATGTGGACAAATTAGCAACTATTAGTATGTTATTTGATCCAAAATATGAAAGGTAATTACTAAACTTTGGAAATCCAATGAATGTACTGTTTGAAATGCAAACTTTATGTCAGAAGAGAACAAAACCCAAAAAATCTAAAAAATGTTTTCATCTCCAAAAAGAGAAGATAATATTTCCTATGTATGTTTCACTTGTATTTCCCAACCATTTAGTAAAAAAATGAGAAGCGTTACTGCTAAGTTTGTACTTAGTTGAGTTCATAAATCAAATTATATACCATTCCCTAGACTTTTAGGTATCAGAATCAAGTGTATGTCAAGTGTGTATAGTTTATTTCTGGCTTTGGGGACATCCTTAAGTGTAACTTTTTTTATCATTAAGTTTCCTTTCTCGCTTGCTTCCAAAGAGAATAGTAATATTGCAACTCAGAAACCAATTTCAATTTGTTTTAGTGCATGTCTAGAATCAGAGAGACTTCTATTTAATATTTAAGCACACTAATTAATATTTAAACAATAAAGTACTTGTGCTGGGTAAATTCTAACTGAAGTAAAATGGAAACTAGTTTGTTCTTCCCAGGTTTATAACCATAAGTTGGTGATGCTCAGTTATGAGGCTTTTGGGGGGTGTGTGTGTGTGTGTGTGTGTGTGTGTGTGTGTAATCATTTTCAATCAATGTGATTTCCAAATTAACCTTCCTCCAAGTTGAATAGGCAATTAAACTCGTTGAAGCATTTAATGACTGGTAAACTTTCAACTGTGTGCTCTTGAACAAAATTAAATTTTCAAAAGGAAAGTAACCTTTTTTTCCAAATGCAGGCTCACAGCCGTTGGTATATAAATATGCTTTTTCTTTTGTTTATCTAGGCAATAGATTAAGACCTGTCCTTAAGAAGTATATGGGTTAACTAACAAGACTAATAAAGAAGAAAATAAAGAAGAATAAAATCGATGCAATAAAAAATGATAAAGGGGATATCATCACCGACACCACAGAAATACAAACTACCATCAAAGAATACTATAAACACTTCTGCGCAAATAAACTAGAAAACCTAGAAGAAATGGATAATTTCCTGGACACTTACACTCTTCCAAGACTAAATCAGGAAGAAGTTGAATCCCTGAATAAACCAATAGTAGGCTCTGATATTGAGGCAATAATTAATAGCCTACCAACCAAAAAAAGTCCAGGACCAGATGGATTCACAGCTGAATTCTACCAGAGGTACAAGGAGGAGCTGGTACCATTCCTTCTGAAACTATTCCAATCAATAGAAAAAGAGGAAATCCTCCCTAACTCATTTTATGAGGCCAACATCATCCTGATACCAAAGCCTGGCAGAGACACAACAAAAAAAGAGAATTTTAGACCAATATCCCTGATGAACATCGATGCAAAAATCCTCAGTAAAATACTGGCAAACCGAATCCAGCAGCACATCAAAAAGCTTATTCACCATGATCAAGTGGGCTTCATCCCTGGGATGCAAGGCTGGTTCAACATTCGCAAATCAATAAACATAATCCAGCATATAAACAGAACCAAAGACAAAAACCACATGATTATCTCAATAGATGCAGAAAAAGCCTTTGACAAAATTCAACAACCCTGCATACTAAAAACTCTCAATAAATTCAGCATTGATGGAATGTATCTCAAAATAATAAGAGCCCTCTATGACAAACCCACAGCCAATATCATACTGAATGGGCAATAACTGGAAGCATTCCCTTTGAAAACTGGCACAAGACAGGGATGCCCTCTCTCACCACTCTTATTCAACATAGTGTTGGAAGTTCTGGGGCAATCAGGCAAGAGAAAGAAATCAAGGTATTCAGTTAGGAAAAGAAGAAGTCAAATTGTCCCTGTTTGCAGATGACATGATTGTATATTTAGAAAATCGCATTGTCTCAGCCCAAAATCTCCTTAAGCTGATAAGCAACTTCAGCAAAGTCTCAGGATACGAAATCAATGTGCAAAAATCACGAGCATTCTTATACACCAGTAACAGACAAACAGACAGCCAAATCATGAATGAACTCCCAGTCACAATAGCTTCAAAGAGAATAAAATACCTAGGAATCCAACTTACAAGGGATGTCAAGGACCTCTTCAAGGAGAACTACAAACCACTGCTCAGTGAAATAAAAGAGGACACAAACAAATGGAAGATTATACCATGCTCATGGATAGAAAGAATCAATATTGTGAAAATGGCCGTACTGCCCAAGGTAATTTATAGATTCAATGCCATCCCCATTAAGCAACCAATGACTTTCTTCACAGAATTGGAAAAAAAAACTGCTTTAAAGTTCATATGGAACCAAAAAAGAGCCTGCATTGCCAAGACAATCCTAAGCCTAAAGAACAAAGCTGGAGACATCACACTACCTGACTTCAAACTATACTACAAGGCTACAGTAACCAAAACAGCATGGTACTGGTACCAAAACAGAGATATAGACCAATGGAACAGAACAGAGCCCTCAGAAATAATACCACACATCTACAGCCATCTGATCTTTGACAAACCTGAGAAAAACAAGAAATGGGGAAAGGATTCCCTATTTAATAAATGGTGCTGGCAAAATTGGCTAGCCATAAGTAGAAAGCTGAAACTGGATCCTTTCCTTACTCTTCATACGAAAATTAATTCAAGATGGATTAGAGACTTAAATGTTAGACCTAAAACCATAAAAACCTTAGAAGAAAACCTAGGTAATACCATTCAGGACATAGCATGGGCAAGGACTTCATGTCTAAAACACCAAAAGCAATAACAAAAGCCAAAATTGACAAATGGCACCTAATTAAACGAAAGAGCTTCTGCACAGCAAAAGAAACTACCATCAGAGTGAACAGGCAACCTACAGAATGGGAGAAAATTTTTGCAATCTACTCATCTGACAAAGGGCTAATATCCAGAACCTACAAGGAACTCAAACAAATTTACAAGAAAAAAACAAACAACCCCATCAAAAAGTGGGCAAAGAATATGAACAGACACTTCTCAAAAGAAGACATTTATACAGCCAACAGACACATGAAAAAATGCTCATCATCACTGGCCATTAGAGAAATACAAATCAAAACCACAATGAGATACCATCTCACACCAGTTAGAATGGCAATCATTAAAAAACCAGGAAACAACAGGTGCTGGAGAGGATGTGGAGAAATAGGAACACTTTTACACTGTTGGTGGGACTGTAAACTAGTTCAACCATTGTGGAAATCAGTGTGGCGATTCCTCCAGGATCTAGAACTAGAAATACCATTTGACCCAGCCATCCCATTACTGGGTATATACCCAAAGGATTATAAATCATGCTGCTATAAAGACACATGCACATGTATGTTTATTGTGGCACTATCCACAGTAGCAAAGACTTGGAATCAACCCAAATGTCCATCAGTGACAGACTGTATTAAGAAAATGTGGCACATATACACCATGGAATACTATGCAGCCATAAAAAAGGATGAGTTTGTGTCCTTTGTAGGGACATGGATGCAGCTGGAAACCATCATTCTCAGCAAACTATCACAAGAACAGAAAACCAAACACCACATGCTCTCACTCATAGGTGGGAATTGAACAATGAGATTACCTGGACACAGGAAGGGGAACATCACACACCAGGGCCTATTGTGGGGAGCAGGGAGAGGGGAGGAATAACATTAGGAGATATACCTAATGTAAATGATGAGTTAATGGGTGCAGCACACCAACATGGCACATGTATACATATGTAACAAACCTGCACATTGTGCACATGCACCCTAGAACTTAAAGTATAATAATAATAATAATAATAATAATAATAAAAGTAGTATATGGGTTAGAATCTTTAGAGTGTAAATATTTGCAAACAAATCCCTTTACTATTCTTTTAACTGTATACGTGACAAGTATCAAAAGTGGAAGCAATTAGGAGGCTAAAGTTTTATGAAGGATTGTCTTTTTCTAGGCCCTTAAGATTTGTTGATTAGAAAAAAATGTCTTAATTTACTAAGCACTCTCATAAGAACTCTGTAGTTTAAATGACCAAAAGAAATGTAACTTAGAATGGCAGGTAAATTTGGGTTGGTAGGTAAAGATAAAAAGAATTTAGATTCGATGGAATCTTTTTAAAGCAGTCTGGATCCAGCATGGAGCTACCCCTAAAGAATATTGGAAGAGTCTGGCTGGGCGCGGTGGCTCACACCTGTAATCCCAGCACTCTGAGAGGCCAAGGAGGGCAGATCACCTGAGGTCAGGAGTTCGAGACCAGCCTGACCAACATGGAGAAACCCCGTCTCTACTAAAAATACAAAATTAGCCAGGTGTGGTGGCACATGCCTGTAATCCCAGCTACTAGGGAGGGTGAGGCAGGAGAATGGCTTGAACCTGGGAGGTGGAGGTTGCAGTGAGCCGAGATTGCGCCATTGCACTCCAGCCTGGGCAACAAGAGCAAAACTCCATCTCAAAAAAAAAAAAAAAAAGAAAAAGAAAAGAATATTGGAAGAGTCTAATACATGTGGAAGATTTTTCCAGTGTCTTCAATTTCTTGAAACACTTTGAGAGTGTTTTAAGGTCATGGAATAATCCCCAAAATATGCTATTAAGTGAAAATACAGCATAGTAAAGAGTAGAGGGTATTCGATGCTTTTATCCCCCTCTGATTTCTATAGGCTTGTATATGCACATAAAATGTCTCCAAGGATAGAAAAGAAACTTGTAAGAATAATTCGTGGTGGTGAAGAAAACAAGCGAATTGGATGAAAGAAATATTGTCATCTGTATATCCTTTTGAAATTTTGAAATTTATCTCTTTATGCATATATTATCTATTTAAAAAATCTACACAGATGCCAGGGACCTAGTTCTACTGATTCAGATCCGGCTGAGGCACTTGTATTTGTAGGAGCTATAACTCCCATTTGGCATTTACTGCCTTCTTTTAAGGGAGATCCACATGAGGGTATAAATTTTATCCCCTCAACTAGACAAGCACATGGTGCTTATCTTATGCTCCTGTTGACAAGGGTAGTGCAGAGGTATAACTATGATTCTCCTATTACCTTACATTATGGTGAGAAAAAGTTTTGGAAATAAATTTCAACATAATAGGATTATGAGATCCTTAAAACTGTTCACTTTGGATTGTTCCAGGCCAAATGTCAGTAAGTGTCAACAATATGATATTCACACCAACACTCATTTTTTGAAGGGCATAATAATGGATTAATTAAACTCTAGGTACCTAAAAGACAGAGTAAAATCCAAAGCTAAAACTGAAATCCTTGGGGATATGCGGTTATCAGATACAGAAGTCACATTACATTGCAGACAGATTCTCTATCTCTAGGATGACAGACGTAGGGCAACCCAATGCTTCCTAGACTTCTCTTCCATCATTGTGTCTCCAGCAAGCACAGGTTTTGCAGAGCATCCGTGAAGATATGGTGTCCCACTATTTTCTTTTGGACACAGTGCTGCAATTCAGACCCTTTCCAGCCTCATGGCCAACCTATATCGTACACAGTTTGAGCTGACTCTTCTCGGTTCTGTTTGTGTCTCCCTTCACTTAGTAGGTACACATTCCCAAAATGCTCTTTGAATGAATAAATTAATGGATGGATCCCTTTTTGTGATGCCCTGGGTCTTTTTATGTTCAGTTCTTCTGCTAACAAACTGTCCTTCCCACCTTCTAATTTTATTCCTTTCTCCAACTAATCCCAAGTGGTGAACAACTTGTATCAGTTAACCAGCCATGTTTGGGTTGTAACTCGCAAGTTTTAGCATTGCATAGCCTGGTGAAAGTTCACTTCCTTGGGTTTGGAGGTTCATGTGTGCTATTCAAATTAATGTGTCTTCATTCATGTTTAATTATAAATACATTTTTCTTTGGAGTGCTATCACCTGTCATTTGGCAATTATTAAGACATTCTTAACATTCATTTCTCATAGAATGTATACAACTAGAAGTACTACAAAATACAACTGCATGATACATTCTGTTACTTAGGAAAAACTAGGCCAGTCAGGCTTCATTGTTATAAATGACAAAAATCAATTCTGCCTTTAAGAAAGAAGTGCATTGGAAACCTACCTGGCAGCTGATAGAATAAAAAAAAAAAAATGGATGGAGAAATTGGTTTGGAAGAAAACCTCCAGCCAAAGAGATGACTGTTAGCAGCCAATGCAGTGTGTTGCTACATTCTTGGCTGGACACTGGATGCCACTCATGAAGCCTTCAACACACCGCCATGCTACCACCCCTCACCACCATTCCAACCACCAGAATGAATTATAACCCTCTGTGTTTCTTTGCCTCATTAGATAAAGATTCAGTGGGTCTTGGGGGCTTTGTGAGAGTTCATCATACAGATCCAAGAGAACAAGGATCTGGCATTTTGGGTTTCTTTGATAGTAGGTGGAGCCCTACCTCTCACTAAGAGTCACATAATGGCCAATTGCCCAAACACGGGGTTCAGAGAAGGGCTGCCCCACCCAAAAACACAACCCCTGATAAATCCTCTAGAAAGTGCAGGCACCTTCTAGAAATAGGCTTATTTTGATGGTATTGTGGAAAGAAAACATGCAGCAGATATGAGTTTCTAGGAAGACTTGAAATAAAGGCAGATATATCCAGATCATCAGAATGAGATTGTTTAATGGCCAAGTATAGGGTCACTTTTGGCAATGATTACCTAAGAAGGTGACAGCAAAATGTATGCATAGCTGTAGACAATTCTTTTTAAGTGGAATGAGGATTCTGCAATGTTCAAGAAGTATGATTGTCATTTTTAAGGGGTTTTCCTCAATGTCTCCAATTTCCTGGCTTGATTTTGCAGAGACTCTCACATGCACATAGTTGATTCAAAATAGCACAACTGGCTCATGATCATTTAGTCTACGTTTCTGTAGACTACATGCAAGCAAAGGTGAAGGTAAGGTCAAATTTTTAGCATCTTCCTTCTGCAGGCTGGGAATAGAGGCTTATGCTGACAATTACTTCTACTTCATTCTTTATCTACCAGAAGATTCTATCAGATAATACCTTCTCTGTGAAACCATGACTTATTTTTCTACAATGGGCCCGTTTCTCTTCTCTTTGAATTTCAGTAATTTTATAACATAATTTTATTAATATTTCATTGTCTATATCTTGATTCTCTCAGAAAATTATTAACTGTGTGAAAGACTATGTTAGTTAGGCAAAGTTAGACATTCTCTAGTCCTAGTTTCCTTATTACCTCATTATGACATTGTTTCTCTAGCTGATTTCCCACAAGTCTGTAGGCTCCTCAGGGTAGAAATAGTTTTTTGTTTGTTTGTTTGTTTTTTTAACTACAATGAGTTACCATCTCACACCAGTCAGAATGGCTATTAGAAAGTCAGAAAATAACAGATGCTGGTGAGGCTGTGGAGAAAAGGGGACACTTACACACTGTTAATGGGAGTGTAAGTTAGTTCAACCATTGTGGAAAGCAGTGTGGGAATTCCTCAATGAGCTGAAAACAGAACTACCATTCAACCCAGCAATCCCATTATTAGGTATATACACAGAAAATATAAGTTATTCTACCATAAAGACACATGCAAAAGAATGTTCACTGCAGCACTATCCACAATAGCAATGACATGGAATCAATCTAAATGTCCATCAATGACAGACTAAATAAAGAAAATGTGGTACATGTACCCCATGGAATACTATGCAGCCATATAAAAGACCAAGATCATGTCTTTTGCGGGAACATGGATGGAAATGGAGGCCATTATCCTCCACCAACTAATGCAGGAACAGAAAACCAAACACCTCATGTTCACACTTAAAAGTGGGAGCTAAATTATTAGAATTCATGGACACAAAGAAGGAAATGACAGACACTGGGTGTCTTACTTGAGGGTGGAAGCTAGAAGGAGGGAGAGGAGAAGAAAAAATAACTATTGAGGATTAGGCTTAGTACCTGGGTGATAAAATAGTCTGTACAACAAACCCCTGTGACATGAGTTTACCTATATAACAAACCCGCACATGTACCCTGTGAACCTAAAATAAAAGATAAAGAAAGAAATGTAATGGTTTTTTGTCTTTGTCCATGGTACTGAAAATTGAAAGAACCAATGGGAAGAGACGATTTGTTTATCTTAAGTGAGCTTGACTTATACAAGATGTGAACAAAATTCCCATTTACTTGGTAAAATTATTATATTTTTGGAATTCCAACGAAACTTGTGTGTTATTTTATTTACTTATGTATTAATTTTTGAGACAGAGTCTCACTCTGTTGCCCAGGCTGGAGTGCAGTGGTGTGATCTCAGCTCACTGAGACCTCTGCCTCCCGGGTTCAAGCAATTCTCCTGCCTCAGCCTCCCGAGTAGCTGGGACTACAGGCGGCATGGCACCACACCTGACTAATTTTTTTGTGTTTTTAGTAGAGACGGGATTTCACCGTGTTAGCCAGGATGGTCTCGATCTCCTGACCTCGTGATCTGCCTGCCTCAGCCTCCCAAAGTGCTGAGATCACAGGCCTGAGCCACCGCACCTGGCCTCATGCTATTTTATTTTAAAAAGTTAATGCTAACATGCCATTTGAAAAAGGGCGCTACATCACTTACTCTTTAAAAATGGAAAAATAAATACATTTAAAGATTGAATGCAAGTCTTTAATATAAGAATGCATGTCATTCTCATCTATTTTTACTCTCCTGACAAAGACCTGCAGGAGACAGCGATATTTATAAATAAATAATACCATGGAGTGCCTTTTCCAATTCACTTCAAATAAGGATGGCGAGTGAGACACTGTTGCAAAATCCATTATTATCATTTAAGGCAGCATATGCTAGAGATAAGACACTGGACTAGGAGTCAAAAGACCTGGGTTCTTTTTTCATTATTCAATAAATATTTACTGAGGCATTATGATAGATATAAGTTTTAACACAACCAAATACGTGCTGTGTAATATTGGCAAATGACTCAACCACTCTAAGGCTAAGTTTCTGCATTTGGAGAATGGAGAGTATGCCCTGCCTTGTCCCATAGCATGGTTAGTGAGAGTCAAATGAGACACCCTGTATTTTGAAGTGCTTTGCATATGGTAAAGCACTAAATAAAGTTATTATATTAGTTATAGTAAGTTAGTATAATAGGTCAGGGCAAAAATAATGGCCATTCCCTTTAATGGCAAAAACCGCAATTACTTTTGCACCAATCTAATGTGTGCTACAGTTATTGCTCTGTTTTGAATATTTGACCCTTCAAACCCCATGTTGAAATTTTGATCCCCAATGTTGGAGATAAGGCCTAGTGGGAAGTGTTTGGGTCATAGGGGTGGATCCTTCATGTATGTATGGATGCAATCCTCATGGTAATGAGTAAGTGCCTCCTCTATTAGTCCCCCTGAAAACTGGTTTTAAGAGAAGTGTGGCACCCTCTCCCCTCTCTCCTTGTTTTCTTCCCCCACCATGTGACTTCTCCATAGTTGGCTCCCTTTCTCCTTTCATCATTAGTGGAAGCAGGCTGAAGCCCTCACTAGAAGCAGATGCTGGTATTAAGGTTCTTGTACAGCCTGCAGAATCATGAGCCAAATAAACCACTTTCATTTCTAAATTATCCAGCCTCAGTTATTCCTTTATAGCAACATAAGCAGACTAAGACAACTATAGTATATTAGTGCAATAAAATTGTATTTATTAAAAAGCAAGCACCATGGTTATCTATTGGAGCCAATTCCTAATTTTCACAATTTCATTATTTCCAAAATACTATAATAACTCATAGCAATGTCCTACATTTGAATTGTCCTTTACCATTTCAGAGTGCCTGCAAATAATTTATCTTTGATCCTTCCAACATTAAAAAGTGAAACAACATTCTTTGCTTTATTTCTTCATGCACATATTTCTAGAATTCTATTTTCTATATAGTTACATAATTGTTTCTAACCTAGAGCTCAACTAGCTTTTGAATGGTACTTGGATAAAGATGAAATTTTGATCCAATTTATTTCTACTCCAATTTCTTGAAGGTTCACTATAATGATAAATGAGACCTGAGAGACATAAAGAGCTGTCAGATCAGTTTTATTTCTAGTTCTTGCAAAATGCCCAATGATGGTAGAAGTCTACAGCAGTGGATCTCAACATTTTTGGTCCGATGACTGTTTTACTCTCTTAAAATTTATTGAGTACCACAATGAGATTTCATGTCTGTAGGTTATATCTACTATTATTTATTGAATTTTTAAAGATGTATTTATTATTTCATTAAAAATAACAAGATATCTATTATATTTTAATATAAATAATAATGCTTTTAAAATAACCATATTTTCCAAAACAAAAATAGCGAGAACTATGACAGTGTTGTTTTTGATCTTTGCATCTAAAACACCTGTTAAACTAAGGTCTGGTTTAACAGAAGACAATGAAATCATCTAATGTGCCTTCACTGTCAGTCTGATACCGTATGTTGTTTGAGTTGAAGTATATGAGAAACATCTAGCCTCGCACAGATATATGGTTGGAAGTAGTTGTATCTTGCCAAGCCCCTGAAAAGGTTTTGACTACCTTCACGAATCTATCAACCAAATTTTAAAATGGCTGCTGTCTGAGTCCATTTGTGTTGCTATAAAATAATACCTGAGGCTGGGTAATTTATAAAGAAAAAAGGTTAAGTGGCTAATGGTTCTGCAGGCTGTACAAGAAGCATGGTGCCAATATCTGCTTCCACTCATGGCAGAAGGGGTAGGGGAGCTGACATATACAGGTCACATATGAGAGAGGAAGGAAGTGGGAGAGGAGGAGGTACCAGGCTCTTTTTAACATTCAGCTCTTCTGGTAGCTAAGACTGACAACTCACTCACTTCCTGGAGAATGGCCCCAAGTCATTCATGAGGGATCTGCTGCCATGGCCCAAACACCTCCCACGAGGCTCCATCTTTAACACTGGGAATCAAATTTTAACAGATCTGGTGAAGGCCACAGAAACCATATCCAAACCATAGTAATTCACCTCTGGCACCCAAATCTCATGTCTTATTTACATTGCAACATATAATCCTCCTAACCCTGAAGTCTTAACTTGTTGCAGCATCAACTTGAAAGTCCAAATCTCACCTAACAGTCAAGGCACATTCCTTATAGCTATGAGCTTATGAAATCAAAGACACATCATTTACTTCCAGCACACAATGGTGGTACAGGCATTCCATTCTAAAAGGGAGAAATCAGCCAAAAGAAAGTGGTAACAGGCCCCATGCTAAGTCTGGAGCCCAGCAAGACAAATATTAAATCTTAAAGTTCCAAAATAATCCACAACTTCATGTCTCGCATCCTGGGCACACTGGTGTGAGGGGTGGGCTCCCAAGGCCTTGGACGGAGACTTGGTGGTTTCTGTAATGGGTTGGAGTCCAGTGACTGAGGCTGTTCCAGGATGAGGTTGTATGCCACTGGGGACAGTATAATTCTGGGACTGGAGGGTGGAGGCCCTGATTCCACACTCCGCTACGTGTTGCCTTCATACAGGCTCTCTGTGGGGGTTCCAACCCACATTTTTGCTTGGCATTGCCTTAGTAAAGGCTCTCTACAGTGGCTCCACCCCCGCAGCAGACTTCTGCCTGGGGCATTCAGGCTTTCCAATACATCCTCTGAAATCTAGCTGCCAAGCCTCCATTATTCTTGCATTTTGCATGCCTGCTAACTTACCATCACGAAGCCACCAAGGCTTATGGCTTGTGCCTTCCAGAATGGCTTCTCAAGCAGTACCTGGGACCCCTTGAATCTTGACTGAAGCTGTAGCAGCCAGGATGCCAGGAACAGCATGCTGGGGTGGCATAGGCTAGCATTACCCTGGGCCTGTCCCCAGAAACCATTCTGTTCTCCTAGGCCTCTGGAACTGCTGGGCCTGTGATAGGAGGGGTGGCTCAAAGGCTTTGGAAACACCTTCAGGGCCTTTTCCCCATTGTCTTTACTATTGGCATCTGACTCTCTTTTATACATGCTGATTTCTCTAGCAAGCTATTGCTCCACATTAATCTTGGAATTCTCTCCTGAAAATTCTCTTTCCTTCTCTATCACACAGCCATGCTGTGCATTTTCCAAATTGTTATGCTCTGCTTCTCTTTCAGTCATAAATCCCAACTTTAGTTCATTCCTTTGCTCTCATATCTGATCATAAGCTGTTAAAATCAGCCATGTCACTTCTTTAAGGCTTTGCTTAGAAGTTTCTTCTGCCAGATTTCTTAAAGTTATCATTCTTAAGTTCAGTCTTCTACAAAGCCCTAGGGCATGGACACAATGCAGCCTAATTCTTGGCTACTGTGTAACAATGGTGACCTTTGCTCCAGTTCCCAATAAGTTCCACATTTCCATATGAGGCCTAGTTAGCCTAGCCTTCACTATTCATATCTCTATCAGCATTTTGGTTACAACCACTTAACCAGTTTCTAAGAAGTTCTAAACTTTCCCTCATCATCCTGGATTCTTCTGAGCTCTCCAAACTCTTCCATCATCTGCTTTTTACCCAGTTCTAAAGCCAGTTCCACATTTTCTGGTATTTTTATAGCAACAACTCTCTGCTCAGTACCAATTTTCTGTCTTAGCCCATTTGTGTTGCTATAAGGGAATACCTGAGATTGGATAATTCATAAAGAAAAGAGGTTTTTATTTGGCTCACATTTTTGCAGGCTGTATAGGAAGCATGGCACCAGCATCTGCTTCTGGTAAGGGCCTCAGGAAGTTGCCAATCATGGTGGAAGGAGAAGGGGAGTCAGCGTGTATAGATCACATGGCAAGAGGCAAGCAAGAAGGAGGTGCCAGGCTCTTTTTAACAGCCAGTTCTTAAGGGAACTAAGAGTGAGGATTCACTCACTCCCAAGAGAATGACACCAAGCCATTTACAAGGTATCTGCCCTCATGATCCAAAAACCTCCCACCAGGCCCTACCTTCAATATTGGGGATCAAATTTCAACATGAGACTTGGTGAGGGCAAAAGAAACCATATCCAAAACACACCAGCTGGTTTACAGTGTAGAGGGTGTAAGTGCAAAAGCTTTGAAGCCACACAAAACTCCTACTTTGGCTCAAACTGGTTTAACAGGTTTGGGTTGTGTGCCCTCAATCTATTTACTTCAACTATAAGCCACAGCTTCTGT
Organism: Macaca thibetana thibetana; assembly: GCF_024542745.1. Taxonomy (NCBI): domain Eukaryota; kingdom Metazoa; phylum Chordata; class Mammalia; order Primates; family Cercopithecidae; genus Macaca; species Macaca thibetana. The sequence goes on along the minus strand of NC_065580.1, from coordinate 181,491,826 downwards.
TTCTGTAAAAAGACTGTAATAATTCCAACTTTATTGGATTATTATAAAAATTAAATGATAAGAGTAAAGTGCCTAGCACAGGTACTGGCACATAGCAGGTATATAAAATATAGTATCTGTCCCTAAATGTATCACATTTTCCCACATCTCCCTCAAAATAGAAGGCCTAGAATAGCCATTTCAAGTCACCTGACAGTAAGACCAACCTTAGAGAGAAGGTTCTGAAATTAAAACTCATGGGGTCTAATTTTAAAATATGCTATTCTATTTTTATATATACAGGATTTATTCAGCCGTCATTCCTATATATTTAATGGTATTTATAGTATCATAGTTGAACCTGAAAGCTATGGTAGATTTGAACAGAATTATCCAATGAACCTTCACATTAAAGAAATTTCATGAGTTGTTCTTGATGACAAACCGACCAAACTAATAAGCTAACGCATTTTGGTTACAACCACTTAACCAGTTTCTAAGAAGTTGTAAACTTTCCCTCATATGAATATGATAATCTACTCATATCTCATTTTATAAACTGATTATCATAGTCATATCTCATTTTATAAACTGATATTAAATATACTAAACATACTGAAAATGTTTACTTAAAGCCTAGACAGTAGCTATTCATTTCAAATTATTTCACATTATAAACTCATTTCAAATTAATTCAAATTGAAAGTTCATTTCAAATTACAAATGAATTACTTATTTCAAACTACAATTTATTTCAATTATACTTAGTGAGCACCCATGCTGTTAAATGTCATCGTGCAGAATCCAAAAATGATAGCATTTCTGCCTAACATTTAAGTTTTTTTTTCTTTCTATTTGCTAATAGCATGGTTTGCCTAGAAATAAATTTCTGATTTCCTATATCTCCGGTATGTGTTTTTTAAAATTGAAGACATCGACACCTGAGCTGTCTTTTCTACCCTATTCAAGAGACAATACAACTAAGTATCAAGAGTCTGAAACTAAAGTAGCTGCCTAGGAATTACTAAACAAATTCTTTTGTACATGATCTGATATTTTAAATTGTACAGAAATATCACTGGAATAGTCCCCTTCTTAGACTGGCAGATTTTTGACCTGACCTCGCTTAACCCTGCTTCTTGTCTTTTCTTCCTAGACTTAGAACGTTCAATCCCAACTAATTTTTCTTGGTGCTCATCTAACGATTTTAATTTCTCAACTTACAAGTCACAAGGAAGTCCTGAAAAAATAGCAAGAATGTGCTAACATTTATTTAATGCCTTGTGCCTTAAAGTATTCTAGGAACTTTACGTGTACTAAACCATTGAGTCATTAACGTAACTGTATATTATGATTTTCATTTTATAGATGATGGAACCGACACAGAGAAAATAGGTCAGGAAGGGTTGTGTCAGAAAAACAGAATACTCTCTAGGTAGTGTTGGGGCTGAGAAACCAACACCCAAAAATATGGCACTCTGACATGCTGAGCTAAAGAAGAAGCCTCAGTGTCTCTCTGACCGCTCCTTTCCCCCATCTCTCATTCTCTGTGTCTTCCAAAGCACAGAATGAAGTTGTTCTCTGAAGTTTCCTTCTCTCTCTAAAGTCTGGACCCACATAAGCAGAAACAAACAAACAAACAAAAAAACCCTATGAACCCTTTTCTGAGTTTTCATGAATTGAATTCATATCATAGAAAGACAGGCTGAAGTTTGTCAACACACTTGAACATACACATGTCACAAGCCATTGTCTTCTCTGTGGACCCAACGGGCTTTGTACCGGCCATTGTACGTCCTCTAAGTCTACTGACTTCCTCTAAAAATCATTTTCTATCCCCCAAACTCCTTTTTCCCTAAGAGCAAGGGTATATAACTCTCTGGACCTCATAGGATTGGGAAGTAATTGCTGTGATTTTCCTCTGTGTGTAGTAATACAAATTCATATGCCTTTAAAAAATTAATTTGATTTTTTGTCAGTTGATCTCAGCCAATCTTCAAACGATGAAGCGGAAGGTTTCCGTTTACCCCTACAGTGGTTAAAACAAGGAATATTTATCCGAAGAATTTGTTATATAGGCAATGAAGAGCTGAAAAGTCAAGCAAGGGCAGTGAGTTAAGCCAGAGTTTACAAACATCAAGAAGGCTTTACTACCCTTAGCTTGGAGGGAGGATGGGAGGATGCACAGTTTCTAAATCTCAGGGACCTACCTCACCTCACTGGGAAGACCTGGTATCAGGCAAGGGCATTCTGGCAAGAGGTGAAGCCATCCAAGAGACACACAGAGCCCAAAGAGATGCCATCAGAGGAGAGAGAGGAGAAAGAGAAAGAGCCTGGCTTCTCCCTTTCTCTTACCCTCCAGGACCTTTCCTTTGCCTGTTATTAGCCGAATCTGTTTCAAATCCATCTGACTGATGAGCATGAAACATGCAGGGATAGTCCTCTCTGTGACTCACAGCAGAACAACAGACGCTCAAGGAATCAATCGTGTAGCAAATAGGGACTAAGGCTTAAGTAACTTGCCCAAGATCACAGAACTAGAAGTCCCTGAGTTGTTCTTCAGGGATCATGTGCCCTGAACACGGGAAATTGACATTGGAAATTGACATTAGTCACATTCTGACACGTGGTTTTCTCTGCCCATATATATCACAGGATAATTTTAGGGAAATGTGTGCCTACCACTGTGGAGGGAGAGACTTTGTCTTTTGAGTATAGGTGAATGGACAAAAAAGTGATGAGAAAAGGTCTGGGGCCTCCAGGCCATTTTCAGTGTGCAAGTGTAACTTCCGGCCTGTTCAAGGTAAGTGAAAGCAAATGATGCAGAAAAGAAATACAGACTTTTGCACAGGCTCTCAGTTGATAAATTGTAGCTGTTTCTCCACATAGTCCTTACTTTCTAAGTAGACTTTGCAAAGCACATTAGACTAGATTGCTTTTCAATGCACAGAACTCTTGTCCCCCAAAACGATTCAAATTGGAAGTGCCAATACTGGCAGAAAATGTGTGCAGGTACTATCCTTTAACATGCTAATGCATCTGTCACCAGTCTACGAAGTTACAGACTGGGGCATGAAAAAATATATTTGACGGCACAAAAGTATGAAGCATAGGATTAAGTAAAACAGATTGAATATGACTGTTACCGGCTGAATTTTGTCTCTCTAAAATTCATATTTTGAAATCCTACCCCCTAGCACTTCAGAATGTAACTACATTTGAAGACAAAGTCTTTAAAGTGGTTATTAAGTCAAAATGATACCATCTGGGTGGGGCTGAAATCAAGTATGATTTATGTCCTCGGCTGAAGATGAAGAGATACCGTGGGCACACATGGACCATGGGAAGAGGCAATGAGAGGGTGGCCACCTGCAAGGCAAATAGAGAGGCTGCAGGAGAAATCAACCCTGCTGGCACCTTAATCTTGAACTCCCAGTTTCCAGAGCTGTGAAAAAACACGTTTCTGTATTTTAAGAAACCGAATCTGTGGTTATTTTGTTATGGCAGCACAGACAACTCATACAATACCAAAGAGGCGACATCTAGAAACCCTTAGAATGTGAGGCACTATTGAGGGCTGGGGAAACTAATAATGACACACTTTGTCATATAGAAAAATATAGCTGGGCTGCCAGGACCACAAAGCTATCCACTTGGAATGAGAAGTTAGAGTTAGATGTGCACCGTAAAAGCACAAGTACATTTGTTTTCTCTCCTTCATGGCTGCCCACTTAATTCAATAAGCATTTTATTGTGCATGTATTAGGCAGACAGTATTCTTGCAGGTTGTAATCTATGAACACCAGATGGCTGAATAGTACCATTATGACATCATAGAAACCTCTTCCTTAAATGATTGCTTATTTATTTATTTATTTTTGCTTTTTTTAGACGGAGCCTTGCTCTGCCACCCAGGCTAGAGTGTAATGGCCCATCTCACCTCACTGCAACCTCTGACTCCTGGTTTCAAGCAATTATCCCTGCCTCAGGCTCTGAGAGCTGGGATTACAGGCGCCTGCCACCACATCTGGCTAATTTTTGTATTTTTTAGTAGAGACGTGGTTTTGCCATGTTGGCCAGGCTGGTCTTGAACCCCTGACCTCAGGTGATCCTCCCGCCTTGGCCTCCCAAAGTGCTGGGATTACAGACATGAGCCACCATGCCCAGCCTGCTTATTGTTTTCTTATTGGTAGAAATAAAATTATCCCAGAATGCCAACACTCCTAAAGGAGGAAAATAATTCAGATCCTCATTGTAGTAGATTTAAAACCACTCTTTTGTAATGGAAATTATCTAAATCTGCTGCAGGGATTCAACAATTCTTTGTTGACATGACTGTAATCCCAGGTAGCTACTTCAGAGGCTGAGGCAGGAGGATCCCCTGAGCCCAGGAGCTCAACACCAGCTAGGGGGGAACAAAGAAAAGTCCTACAAATGTGTTTCAGCAACATGGTAAACTTTTGGTATCCAGAAATGGATTTTTAAACCCTTTCTAAAGAAACCGAAGGCAGAAGAATACCAATTTTCTTGGTTGACATATAAAATACAATACTGAGTATTGCTAGAAATAACATTTGACCCAAAACAGAAAAATAGTCTTGGGGTTTGTCTCAGTCTATTTTATGCTGCTACAACATAATATCTATAAATGGATAATTGATAATGATCAGAAATTTGTTGGCTCACAGTTCTGGAAGCAGGGAAGGTCAACAAGGAGGGGCAGGCAATTGGTGAAGGCCTTCTTGCTGTATCATTGCATGGTGGAAGAGCTAAGAGAAGAGGGGAGAGAGAGAGGGAAGGAAAGGAAAAGAGAAAGAGGCAAGAGTGAGCCAAACTAGTCCTTTTATAAGCAGACTGCACATTTGTGATGGCACCATTAATTAATTCATGAGGGCAGAGCTCTCATAGCCTAACCACCTCTTATTAGGCCCCACCTCCCCTCACTGTTGCATTGGGGATTAAGCGTCCATCACACAGTTTTTGGGGGTATACATTCAAACCACAGCATTGTTACACACAAAATATTTCATATTATATGAAATATGTCACTTAACATTTTTACCTGAATGCAGCAGTTTAGAAGTTATTAAATAATACTTTGAGGATATATAATTCCAACAAACATGCATATTAAAGCTGACTCATACAACATAATTGTCATGGGGCAAATTTTAAAAATGAGTTAGGAAATCCCAGTGATGGGTTTTCTGTGCCAATTTATCTCAAATTCTCAAATTTCTCTAATTATTCATTCCAATTGTAAGCCTTCTAAAAAGGAATGCCTATGAGAAAACTTGAAATTTTCTTCTCAATGTTCTTCAATACAACAGTTAAAAATATTTAAAGAAATGCTGAGTAGGTAGGAAACCATCAGAAGTAAGCTGAAAATGAATGGTCTCAGTGGGCAAATAGTCCTACCTTATAAGAGCTCTATTTGATGATTATCTACTGTAAGATCTTTTTTTTTTTTTTTTTGTATGGAACTAAAACATTTAACTCAGAGAAACATTGTATTGCCAAATTCTTGAAATTAAACTTTAGTATCTGGCAATATTTTTCCCCCCATGGTACTAGATTACTACATTTTTATGTTAAATTTAATTTTCTTAAATTCAAATGTATGAGCCTGATTTCTAAAAAAAAAAAAAAAAACCAAAACCCTAATATAGAGAAACATGAAGTTAGTATATAAAAAAGAGAAGAAGAAACTTGGTCTATAAAGGAAGAAAAATGGGTTCTAATAAGCTCTCTTTAAGAGGTCACCCTCCTTGGGTTTCAGAGTTATAAAAAAATTGATACATGGGATTAGAGATGTGACAGTATTCCTAAATTTCTGTTTCCAACCGTTTCAGGACTTTTCAATTCCTCTGGAAAAGATGTAGGATATTAATATAATAAGATTTGCAATTTGTTAAATATCAAATTAGTCAACACATATGAAGATTCAAGGAAAAGATGACAACAGGTGGTTCAAGACATTTGAGCTGCAGATCAAAGATGGATGTAAAGTGCACATAACTGTTACAAAGCCTTAAGAGCTACTATTATCCGTGATTATTAAATAACACCACATACTATTTCAATTAGCATTTACCAAGCTTGCTTTCCTTGTCATTGGATTAAAAATTATACCAGGATTTTCAAGTGTATTCTATTTGTGACAATATGCATTGATAACTTCTTTCCCCACACTGCTGCACTCTCACCTCCGTTCCCAGATTAGCTCCTGGAACTCGAGATATTTTTGTGGCTAGAGATTGCTTTCTTAATGTTAGGTTTTCCTTGCAATTCCATATATAGTCAAGTATTCCATGCATGGTAGTTAATTGTTTGCTTAATTTGGCAACTGGGATATTAGAATTATGTATCATCTAGGCAGTGATATTTTTGTAAGGTTGTTTGCTACATATATCCTATTTCATTTATATTAAGTCTTGGGAAAATAAACTTTATTTTTCCAGAGCCTAGCAGTGACTGACACATATTCGAATGAATGAAGTAGATGGAAAATGTCTATATTCATTTACGTAATGATTAGTTAAGGAGAAAAGTACTTCCCAGCATAAAGATTTCTGGCAATCCTTTGCTTATTTGACTTTTCCCTTCAGGCAAGTTCAAGGCTTGTGAAATTCCTAGAAAGGTGAGGGGAGAGAACGCGTGACACAGAAAGAGGCCGCAGTTCGGGACCCTAGGTAGTTTTGGGACGTTATGGGCATGCAGGGAAGTGTTTGCTTTGGAGGCTTTGGGCAAGCTACGGATCCGACAAGCCCTGGGCGCAGGCAGGAACACTACCCTCCGGCCTCCAGCCGCGCCTCGCAAAGCCCAGCGCCAGCGTCGCGCAACCTGCCGCAGGGGCGGCTCCCTGGCCGGGCAGCCGGGCGCGCCCTCGCCCCACCCGGGAACGCCGGCCCGCGCCGGGAGGGGCGGGGCTCCATGGCGGCCCCGCCCCGCCCCGCCGCCCGGAGGGTCACAATGTAGGGTTAGGGCGGCCGGCGGGCGGGGCTCTGCGGGGGAGGAGCCGCTGGGCGGGGGCGGGGACGGCGCGTGGGGGAGGGGAGGGGAGGGGAGGGAGGAGGACTCACAGAGGGAGGAGGACAGCGCCATTCCGGGCGGCCGCTCCCTCCGTCCCCTCTCTCCCTTCCCTAAAGCGGCCCGCGAGCCGCGAGCCGCGAGCCGCCAGCTAAGGAGCGCGCGAACGCGTGACGCCGCCTGACTGGCCCGCGCTCTCCCGCGCCCCGGCGTCCTCCGCCCGCTCATGGCCCGGGCCGCCGCGGACGAGCGGCGCTGAGGCGGGCCGCGTGGAGACGTGGGGCGGCCGCCGTGGCCCTCGCAGTCGGCGCTTCGCCGCCTGCCCGCGGTGCCCGCGCACGCCGGCCGCCATCGCCTTCGCGCCTGGCTGGCGGGGGCGCTGTCCTCCCCGGCCGTCCGCGCCGCTCCCTGGAGCTCGGCGGAGCGCGGCAGCCAGGGCCGGCGGAGGCGCGAGGAGCCGGGCGCCGCCGCCGCCGCCGCGGGGGCCATGACCGTGGAGCAGAACGTGCTGCAGCAGAGCGCGGCGCAGAAGGTGAGGCGAGCCCGCGAGCCGGCGGGCCCCACTCCTCCTTCCGACGGGCTGTCCTCCCCCGCCGCGGCCGGGCGCCCCGGCCTCGCCGCCGCCGCCGTCCCCGGCTTCCTCCACCGTCACCCCCCGCCCCTGCCCATCGCCTCGGGGGCGTCGCGCCCAGTGCCCAGCTGCGTGTGGGAAGCAGAGTGTAGTTTGCGGGCTTCAGTCCACTTCCTTCTGCCGATTGTTTTCCCGTAGCAGACGGTGCCAGGTATTGAGAGCGACCCTCACATTCCTACAGTGCTCTGTGTGGCTTCTTAATGAAACTTTATTCTCTCCCCTTAAATAAGAAAGAAGAGCCAGTTGTCATCCTTTCTGAACCCATTTTGTCTTTCGAAGGTAGTAGTGTTACAGGCCTGCTGTTTTGCAAAACGGTCTCCAGCAAAATCGAATTACCTGCCTTGCGGGGCAGGCGTGTTGACCAGGTGGACTCTAGAAGTAGGTGATTTGCTTGGTTTCTTTTCCTTTTAAGGTTTCCCTTTTTTCTTCTTCTTCTTTTCTGCTTTTTTTTTTTTTTTTTTTTTCAATATGGTAACTGTCTCTAAGAGAGGAAACCTTTCTGGCCATGTTATTCCAGGAATCTTTTGTCCCCTAAGTTTGACCTTGTTCCTTCGTTCACTCTTTACTCTTGCATCAGTCACACATTCAAATGGTCACTCACTAAAGAAAACCATTTAAAAAAAACTGTGAAGCCTTGTATCTTTAAAGTGAATAGTGAGAGATCATTCTGCTATTTTAGACTTTGCTTTCAGAATCTTAAGTGCACTATCATGGCTTGCACCATATTCTGAAGAGTAGTTGGCCATAATTTAATTTTTTTTTAAAATTTTTCATTTGCGTGAAAAGCATTTTGGGCAAAAGGGGTCAACCGTGCCTTAGTCGTGTTGGAATTACGGGGACAATTAGGGTTTACTGTGATCAACCACCAGAGTTGTGTTTGGTTAATCTGGGTGAGTAATGAATGCCCCACCCTGGTGTAGTTTTGGTGTAGCGATATTCTACCTGTGCTTGACTTTGCAATAAGACCTGTTCTAAAATGGGCTGTCTACATACAGCCTGCTAAATTTTTGCCTTGAGATTATTTTTAGAATTTTATGATACTGCTTTAAAGTAGTCGAAGATACTCAAGAAGTTTGGAAAGCAAGGATAGTGCATTGTTATTTTAGGCACGTTGGGAAAGTTTTTGAGACTCGTATGTTAGTTGATATTACTGGTAAAGTTAGAAGGATATTGCACACTGCACTTTATTTACGGTGAAATAATTCAAGACTTAATAATGAGAGTTTAAAAGAGTTTACTTCCTAATCCTCCCTATTCTATTTTGAATACCTTCAAATTTAGTTTTTAAAGACTTAAGGCTTACGAAAGACCGTATGGTCATGTGAATACTAAGCACTGTTTAATATGTATGGTACTATTTGTTTATAATTGTCTTCAATGTTGAATATTAAAGTCTGTTTCAAAGTGAGAAATACGAATTTTTCACATCTCCTAAGTTTGAACAATGGGAAGAACTTTGTAAGTTTGGGATTTTTTTTTTTTTCATTTGATTTTGACTGAACTGCATTAAGTAACTGCAGGCTCTGTTGCCTGGTTCAGAGGTTATGCATAAAATTGTAGAATCAAGAATCAAGTTAACGAAAGTGATCTTGGCTGTCAAGTCCAATTTCCTACTTTAATTAATCCCCTCCCCACACAAAGGGAGGAGTAGTTAATTCAAAATATCATTATGATGTTATTTTTAGTATGGGTGTGTTTTAGATCATTTCATTGTTATTGGGGATTTTTTTTTTAGAGAAACTTTTATACTTCCATAATACTTAGATTGTTTTACGAAAGAAACACTTAAATGTGTTTGCTTTCCATATTAATACACGATTGCTTTATTACTCATATTAGAACTATTTAAAAATATTTATATGGATATAAATAAACCATCTACCTCAATAAGTTGACAGGTTTAAATCCATCAAGCTGGTAACCAGGAAGCGCACTTAAAACTGGTAACTAGGAAGTGAACTTCACACTTAGAAGAAACAAAAGTGAAAGTCTGTTTTTACTCAGACACTTTATGGATTATCTAAAAGGAGAGGTGTGTAGTGTATATTGCATAGCCAACATTTTAGCCAGTTTTCTTCTCACCTTAAAAAATTGTGTGTACGTATATGTTTTTAAATTTTAAGTAAATAGTTGTATTTTGGTAGTCGGAATGGTTTCTTATATTTTCAAGGGTTTTTAAACTTCTATTTTGTAGATGGATGTAAGTTTTTTTTGTTGTTTGCAGCACCACACTACACAAAACTTTCATGGTTTTTTGGTTCACCTATAGAATTCATCAGTCTTTGTCACAATGTAGGATGATAAGGCAAGGGGCTGCCTTTCCCTTTTGATGTGTTCTTTGCTTGATTGCTGGAGTTTGGCCAACCCAGGGACTTATGAGATGTAGTAAAACTGCAGAAAGCTGCTTTTCTGAGGTTTAAATATTTCAGGTGAGGTGCAGTTGGCAGCAGATTAGTTAAATCCTGTGATAATTTTGGTTTTGGACATGTATCTTCAGCCTTTATGCTTCATATTTACCAAAGTGTAGGAGCCTTAGGTCTCAAAAATTTGATACATAGATTCAAGTTCCAAATGAGGATACTCCATGGCGGCCCCCCCGCCCCCCGCCTCCCGCAATCTATCTAAGCAGGTGAACCAAGCTAGTATTCTTTAGGGCAGTTATTATTGGGAGGAGGTTTGCTCCCAGGGACCAAATTAATTTCCAAAGTGAAATGAACAGGATACTATTTATATTAAATGTATCCTTCTGAGTTGAATAAAATATATTGTTTCACTGTAGGGCTTAGAACAGTTCTTTACACATAGTAGGACTGAGCAAATATTTGATGAATGAAATAAGTGAATGGTTTCCAAAAGGAATGTAAGTACAGTACTTAGTTTCCTAACCGAATCTCGAAATTTAAAAATTATTAAGAAACAATGAGGCTAGGCGTGGTGCCTCATGCTTGTAATCGCAGCACTTGGGGAGACTGAGGTGGGAGGATCACTTGAAGCCAGGAATTCAAAACCAGCCTAGGCAACAAAATGACACCCCGTCTCTTAAAACAAAACGGTCAGGCCCGGTGGCTCCCGCCTATAATCCCAGCACTTTGGGAAGGTGAGGCGGGGGGATCACGAGGTCAGGAGTTCGAGACCAGCCTGACCAACATGGTGAAACCCAGTTTCTACTGAAAATACAAAAATTAGCCAGGTGTGGTGGCACACGCCTGTAATCCCAGCTACTCAGGAGGCTGAGGCAGGAGAATCACTTGAACTCAGGAGGCAGAGGTTGCAGTGAGCCAAGATCATGCCACTGCACTCCAGCCTGGGCAATGGAGCAAGACTCCATCTCAAAAAAACAAAAAACCAAACCACAACAAAACAGAACAACGAAAGCTTGGAAAACTGTGTTCATGCTAGGAGAATAGGCAGTGGTAGTGAAAGAATGTGGGCTAGATCTCAACCACCTTTTTGTCACCTTGGGCAAGTCATTAAGTGCTTCTGAAGGTTCTTTTTAAACATTAGTATGATTAGATGTGAGCAACTTCTTTAGATTCGATTGTTTAATGGTCCTAAGCAAGCGTTCTGTATAGGGAGAATAAAAAAGAAATAGTATAGCATGGAGGCAGAGGAATCTAACAGATCTACAGTCAACTTTCACTGAATTCCTCAAAAGATGAGGGTTAGGTGGGAAGGTTGTCATAGATTAAGCAAGTTGAAGAGTTAAAACTTGGAAAACAATGCAGGCTGGATTCAGGGTAAATTTCTTAGTTAAAATAATGTGTATTTTCCAATTTAGGATTATCTAAGGTTATAAAACTATACCATGCAGCATTTGATGGTTAACATTACTTAAATCACTTTAAATGTTACATAAAGGGAATATTCTTTATTAGGAATCAGTTGATTATCTTATTATTAGTATAAGACTTGATTTGGGCAGAGAGATAGGTTTCCAGCTGTTTATTCCTTTTCTTATTCTTTCCTTTTCACACCTGATTTTAACACATATACTCACATTGTATCCAGCCTTTTAAACGAATTCACATCATTTCTAATAAATATTCTGTTGATTTTCTTCAATATTGTATGTATACAGTCCATATCCTTTACAAATACTTAATATTCTGATCTCTTTCTTGTCATTATTTTTACCACTTATTACTTTAAGTTTACAGAATGTTGCTACTATTTATGTTAGTTTCTATTATATAGTTTCCTTATAATACGGAAATTTTCATACATTCCTAAGTTTTATAAATGTTTCAAAACTGGATTTAGATGTGGACAATCATGTCTTTTTTTGCAGTGAATGATATTTTATATGTCAGTAATGTAAGAACCATTTGTACATAAGATATATGAATATTTACTATATAATCTGTGTAAGGCACTGTGCTGAGTCTTCTTACAAACTTTTTTCTTTTAATCTTCCCAACCACCTTATAAAGTGAGTACTATCTTTCTCCTTTCTATTGAAGCTGAAGAAACAGTATTGGAGAACTAAAGCAACATTTCTTTTTTTTTTTTTTTTGAGACGGAGTCTTGCTTTGTCACCCAGGCTAGAGTGCAGTGGCCGGATCTCAGCTCACTGCAAGCTCCGCCTCCCAGGTTCACGCCATTCTCCTGGCTCAGCCTCCCGCGTAGCTGGGACTACAGGCACCCGCCACCTCGCCCGGCTAGTTTTTTGTATGTTTTAGTAGAGACGGCGTTTCACCATGTTAGCCAGGATGGTCTCGATCTCCTGACCTCGTGATCCGCCCGTCTCGGCCTCCCAAAGTGCTGGGATTACAGGCTTGAGCCACCGCGCCCGGCCTTAAAGCAACATTTCATCTCGAGTATGTATTAAGGGTCGGATAAACTCAAAAGTCATGTGATACACAAGCCCCTGCTCTTAACCACAATGTTGTATTGTTTTGGCTGTTCTTGAATTCCTGATAAAACCCCATTTGGGCATGTTGCTTTACTATTTTAATGTATTTCTACATTTAATACAATAAATTTAAACCTAGAATTTGGTATATAATTGGCCTTCTGTATCCACAGGTTCTGAATCCCTAGATTCAACCAACTGTGGATTGAAAATATTCTGGGAAAAAAAAGCGTTGTTGCATCTGTACTGAACATGTACAGTCTTATTTTGGTCATTACTCCCTAAACAATACAGTATAACAACTATTTATGTAGCATTTACATTGTGTTAGGTATTATAAGTAATCTAGAAATGATTTAAAGTATACTGGAGGATGTGTGGATGTGTAAGTTACAGGCAAATATTATACCATTTTATATAAGAGACTTGAACATTCCCAGATTTTGGCTTCTTTGGGGGTCCTGGAACCAGTCCTCCTTGGATTCTTTAATGAGATTAAGTTTGGTGTGCCTATGAGGGCTATTAAGATAAGGTTACCTCATAAAATGATTCTGTGTTTTCCTGTGCTTTTGGAATTGTTCAGTGTAGGATTATGTTGAGTCATTCAAAATTGATGGTGTATGATCCTTTTTGATTTGAAAAATTAGATATGGTGCAGTTGGTACTTGTTACTTGAAGATTTGCTGAACGTGACTGTATCAGGGCTGAGTTGCTCATTTAGAGCAAATTTTAGGTAAAGTTTCCAAATTTTGCTTATTGTCTTTTAAATTTTCTATGTTTTCTAGGGTCAAATTTTAAGTTTTATAGTTCTATAAAATTCTAAATATCATTTAGGTTTCTGTATTTATTGGTCTAAAATTTTCTCCTAAATCTGTGTGTGTGTGTGTGTGTGTGTATAGATACGTATATAGACATGCCATTTTTTAAATCTCTGCTTGTTTTGTTGTCAATTGTGTTTGCCAGGTGCTGATCTTATTTCTTGCTTTTTTTTTTTTTGAGACAGGGTCTTGCTCTCTCACCCAGGCTGGAGTGCAATGGTGCAGTCTCAGCCCACTGCAACTTCTGCCTCCAAGTTCAAGCAATTCTCCTGCCTCAGCCTTCCAAGTAGCTGGGACTACAGGCATATACCACCATGCCCAGCTACTTTTTGTAATATTAGTAGAGACGGAGTTTCACCCTGTTGGCCAGGCTGGTCTTAAACTCTTGACCCCAAGTGATCAGCCTGCCTTGGCCTCTTGAAGTGCTGGGCAATTTCTCTTTGTATTTTTAATGGATCCAATCCAAACTTTTATTTTTGTCTTTTAGAATTTAACCATGCACATATGATGATAACTAATAAATTTAATCTTTTTATTGTCTTCTGATTATCCATTTACTAGTCTTGTTTTCTCCATTCAGTTTTGATGGATAGACCAATTTTTGTATCACCACCACCACTCTTGTTTTTAACGTTTTCTTGTCAATTTTGGCTCTTTTAATTTTAAACAAATATTTTTATAAAATTTTGGTAATATAAAACATTAATAACTTTTTTCGATAATATAAAAAATTAACTTTTTCCTCCACCCGTTTGCCCCAAATTAGGTAAGACATTTTAGCATGTTTTTTCTTTTAGTATTCCTAGTTTTGTTGGGATAATATAGAATTGCATTCTAGGTGACTGAATTTTCTTAGTGTTGCAGATGCATTATTAGTGGCTAATTGGTTTTTTAAAATTAACTAATTTTAACTGTATTTTTTGGTCTGTTGTATAATGCTTTTTGATGGTTTGCTGTCACTATACTTTTTTTTTTTTGGCAGATAAATTAACTCTCTGTATTACCTTGTAAGATTTTACTCTTTAAGATTTCAGAAATTTCACTAGCATGTGTTTATGTATGTATCTTTTTAATGGTCCTGCCTAGGATTTTTGATCTGAAATCTGTGTTCTCAGGAATTTTTCTCCCACTATTTTCCTCCTCTTCATTTAAAACTACATTATTTGGATTTTATACATCACTTATCTTTCTTCCTGGCTTCAAATGTTTCTTCTCTCCCTTTTTGCCGGTATGCTGTGGTAACTTTATTTAGTTTGATTGTCTAGATTATTATTTTTGTAATGCCCGTTCTGTATTTACTACCCTTATATGTGGTCAGATAGTTTACAAAGAGTTTGTTTTTAATAATATACATTTTTAGTTTGGTTCTGAAGTACACATAATTGAATTAAGTTTACCAGTTGTCTCATGATCAGCTCTTCCTGCAAATGTTTTCATTTATTTGTTTAAATCGCTTATTTTAAATAATAAACACACGAACCCCCTATTTAAAACAGAAGCTGGAACTTTGATAATAACCTATATCCCTTATCCTATCCCTTTACTTTCATTTGAGATTATCATCTTGAATCCTCTATTCATCTTCCTGTTGATTTGTTGCATCTATATGAGTAGCTGAAGGTGTTTTTTTTTTAATGTTAGTTGTTTTAACTTAAAAATTTTAAGAACTTTTTCCTGCTACAATATCTAGAAGGTTCATCTGTATTTTTAACTAAGAGTTTTAAAGTTATATTTGCAACATTTTAGACCTTTTTTCATCTGTGCTTGAGTTTTGTATATGGTACGAGGTAGGGATACAGTTTTGTTTTCACCATGTGCAGATTGAGTCTCTCATATCCAAAATGCTTGGGAGCAGAAGTGTTTTGGATTTTGGACTTTTGCTTCCCTTCAGATTTTGGAATATTTGTATTTCGCTTACCTGGGTTGGGTAAATAACCTAAATTTGAAAATCTGAAATAAGCCAGTGAGCATTTCCTTTCAGCATCTTGTTGGTGCTCAACACATTTAGAGTTTTCAAATTGTGGAGCATTTCTTATTTCTGGCTTGGAGTTTTGGGATGTGTAACCTGTAAATGATTTTAAAAATTTCTTTTGTTAACCTTGCTTTATTGAAAAGTTAATGCTCTCTTCCACTGAATTGATATGCCATCTTTGTCACATATACAAAAGTTTAATGCAAAATATTTTTTTCTCTTTCCTTGACTGATTCTTTTTCATCAATCATTTTGTGAATATCATCCTGTATTCATTGTTGCTTTAGAATAATCTCATACTGGAAAAGAAAGTTCTTTTGACTTTGTTCCTTTTTTTCAGAAGTGACACTTGACTTTTCCTTAGAAATTTTAGAATAATCGTAGCAAGTTCTCTCAAATCCTCTGTCTTTTTGATTAATTTGATTGACTCTGTAGATCAATTTGGGATTATTAACATCTTTATGATACAGAATGAGTAGGGTATACTTTTATTTTTGTTAGGTCATGTTTAATATCTCTTGTATGGTTTATGATTTCACAAAATCATTGTACATCTTTTAGGTATTTGATAATTTCTGATAACTGTTACATGGCAGTACTTTTAAAAATTTGTTATTGGTGTATACAAATGCAGCGGTCTTTTGTATATTAATTTTGTATCTAGCCACGTTGCTAAATGTTTCTAATACCTTTTCCAGAGACAGTTTTTTACTTTCTGTGTAAAAGATCATATCATGATTAAAAAGTTTTATGTATAATTTCAGTTTTTGTGTGTGTACTTTCATTTTCTTCCTGTACTAGCAAGTACTTCCAATAAATACTGATTAGAAGTGATAATGAGTATTTTTGTTGTTGTTGCTGATTTAAAAAGGCAGTTACCTACTTTTGTACCTCATGCATTTCTGAAATATTTACATGTGTTAGTTGTGCAGACTTACAAAGTAGGTTCTGTTTAACTAAAAGATACTGTAGTATTTTCAATTGTGATGCTTGCATGTATTTTTTCTTTGGGTACTGGTGATCTTTGTTTAAGCTTTCACCTTAGATACCCTGGATGTGGTGGTGGAGGGGTGCTGGTAGTTTGTCAGTCTCTTCTCTATCTTCCTAGGAACTGTGAAGTCAGGCAGGGCACTTTTTTCCTATATTAGTCGCCTTCACTAATTTCCTTCTCCAGAGGCCACTTCACAATTGATTTCTGCCCTGATGTGCTTAGAGTAAGGTGGCTACAGGGTCTTTCTTCCCCTGACACTGGCATAATTTTACTCTCTAATGTCATAGAATTACTTTAAGCCCTGACTTGCAGCAGTGGCCTGCCTTTTTCCTACAATATAATCATTGATTTTTATTATGTATGAAGGACCAAATTTGGCTTGTTAAAGTGAGTTTAGGAATGTCACTATATAATGTGGGCAAGTAGATGATGTGAAAGTTGAATTTATGAAAGGGTGAGGCCTTGCATTTATTTTGGCAGACTTTAATTTCCAAGGACATCATTCTTGTCATGACATTCTGTTTTATGTATGTGATAAGTAATTTTTCAGTTTTTCTCTTTTTTGCCCCTTGATTAACTCTGCTTCAGTGCAGACCATCTGCTTTATTTTTAGTTTTTGGTTCTCTGAACTGCTGGATATTTTAAATGTCCAGCAATATTTTCCTTAGTCTTGTTACTATAGGTTTAGATCAGTTTCTTATAATATGGTTTTTGTGGAATGTCTTAATTATCTGTAGTGCTTGCTAAAAGTGCAGACTTCTGCGCCTCACCCTGGACCTATTGTTTCAAGATGTTGAGGGTTGGGCTAAAGCATGCTTAATAAGAATCTCAGATTATTCTTCTATACTTAATGTTTGAGGATCACTGGTTGAAGTTAATTAGTATTCTTAAAGATAAAAGTGCCTTTAGCACTGTGTAAATTGACTGCAGGGTCCTTTAGGGATTGAATTATCACAATACACCAAATTTAATATGGAAGCAGGGTCTTTGAACAGACATTGTTTCTTTTGTTTCAGGTGTTTCTCTCCATCAGTGCAGCAACATGTTTCCTTGTAGAGGAGCTGTCTCCTCCCTCAGGCTTTTCTGGCCAACGTTTCTATGGAAACCCAAAGCTTCAGGTGGCTAGGTGGGATACTTGCCCCCTCTTACTCCTGGGGGCGCAAATAAGTTGAATCGATGCATTAAGGAGTTGGAAAATGATTGTACGTGCTAAAGTTGTAATCTTTGTGTTTCTTTCTGGCTTTTTTTTTTTTGGGGTGTGTGTGTGTGTGTGTGTGTGTGTGTGTATTTGTATATGAATAATTCCTATAGGATTTTTCGGGGGGGGGCTAACCATAGCATATGAAAACTTATGAACAACTTAAAGAAATATATTAAGATTTCTATTCTTTGTACCATTTTAGACATGAAATAGAATATCTATTGTCCTGGAAGTTTCCTTTGTTCCTCATTCGTACTCTCCCTCTTTTCTACACCACCCCCCCGCCCCCACACTACTGTTGTCTTGACTTTTTTCAAGTTAATGTTATTGTGGTATGATTTACACTGAAAGTGTGTAATTTGATGAATTTGGCCATACAGAACATTTCTGTCACTCCACAAAATTTGTCCTGTATCACCTTTCTCATTAATTATCAACACCCTCGTTATTTCAGACAACTGTTGATCTGATTTTTATTACTGTACATCAGTTTTGGCTGTTCTGTGTCTTCACATAAATAGATTTGTTTATACAAAATTTCTTTTTTTTTTTCTCGCATCTGGCTGCTTTTGCTCAGCAAAATGCTTTTGAGATTCAGCCATGTTTTATTGCATGTATCAGTATATTTCTTTTTACTGTGGAGTAATATTGTATAAATATTCTCACATCTGTGTATTCATGTACCTTTTGATGTACTTTTGTTTTTTCCCCCAGTTTTTGACCCATATGTAATGTTGTGTGTACATTTGTAAGCAAGTCTTTGAGACGTATTTCTGTTTCTCTTGGGCAAATACATAGGTGTAGAATTGTTGTAATACTAAATTGTTATCCAAATCAGTTGTATCATTGTACATTCTTATTAGCAATATAGGAGAATTTCAGGTGGTCTACATTTTTGCCAACACCTGGGGATTTTTAATCTTTTATGTTTTAGCCGTTTAGTGAATACGTAGTGTTAACCTCATTGTGATAGTAATGTGTATTTCCTGAATGACTAATGATTTTGGACATCTTTCATGTGCTTGTTGGCCAGTTTGAGGATGATTTTTTTTTAACATTGCTTCTCATACATTATCCAGTTTTAACACTCCTACGTAATAGCAATCACAATAGCTACATTCTTCCAAGTCTTAAAATGGCAAAAATGTCAGAGATGTAGCTAAAGGTAAAATGCTCCAGGACCAAGTGCTAATATGTTCACAAAACAAATTGAGATTGCACAATTTTTTTTTGTTTGTTTAAACTAACACCTGATAAAAAGGTACATTGTTGAAAAATAGGAACTCATTTCATCATGCCTCAAAGTAAATATTAACTTTATCTCTTTAACAATTCATTGCACACATATACAAGAAATCTTTATGATGAGTATTTTATTACACAGGATACAAAAATAATTTCACATTTTAGTTGGGTTGGAAGTTTGAAAAGAACATGGAGCAGTTGCAGGGGTGGGATGAACTGTGGCGAGGTAAGTAAATTGGACAGAAATTGGGCAGAAAGATAGTTCCTTTTTTTTTTTTTTTTTTTTTTACAGTTTTTCATCTGTCTGAAGACAGGGAAGAAGAGGAATCTGAATTGGAAAAACTCCACTCTATGTGTTGGGTTTTTGTTGTTGCTGTTCAGTCTGGAAATGGGGGCTGTGTGGTGAGGGGTCATTAGGTCATAGGGCAGAATTGTCTGCAGAGCTGGGAGCTACATCCTCACGGAAGTGGGACAGATGTATTGGGGAGGGGTGTGCAGACAGGAGCCAGGAATAATGTACCATTAGTGGCCAGGACCTGTTATGGTAACACCGATGTGCGAACCAACTGTGCATTCACATATAGAAAAGTTTTGTGTCTTAATTCATGCCAGAATACATGCATAATCAAATGTCTCAGTTAAGGTGGAGCTACAGAAACACTGGGCCGAAGTTCTGGGGTTTTCTTTGTCTTCGTGTGAGGCCTCTGGGCTGGGTCTGGGTGTCTCATCAAGAATGCCCTGAAATTTTCCCATGGGGCCTTGGAGAAAGGCTTTGGAGCTGGGCAGGGCTGAGGATGAGCACGGAAGAAAGGAAACAGGAAATGGTCCACTACCTCAGGTTTAAAAATCCTCCATTTTTGGAGGGAAGAAGTGACACAAGATTTTATCGGTGCCAATTCCCCAGCCAGAAACCTCTAAGGCCAGCAGCGCCTCTGCCCAGGCTTTACTTGCACTCACTGGGCTCGCTCTGCCTGCTGGGCCCGGCAGGCTGCTCTCGGCTGATCCCCAGCCCAGATCCCACGACCACTGCCATTCCGTGCTCACCCCATGGTGGGACCGGGTGTACCGCATGTGGCTGCCACAGCTCGACTCCCGCATTGAGACGAGAGGAACGTGGTGGAACCCAAAAACTCGGAGACGCAGCAACCGTGGAGCCCCAAGCGGGTGTGATAGCTTCTGCCTGGGGAGACCCGCCCGAGGTCTGAGCCACCTGGGAGTGCCGCAGCCCTCTCTTGTTCCTGGCGCTCACGGCTCAGTGGATGGGGATGTTAGAGCTTGTTTGTTCCTGCTGCCCACGGCTTTGCGAATGGGGGTGTATTACAGCTCTAGTCTGGGGAGTGCTGAGGTTTGGGCCCCCAGAGGTGTCGCAGCTCATTCCTCCCATAGTCCAGCAAATGGGAGTGTGTAACAGCTTTTTTCATGCCCACCACCTGCCGCTCCAGGAGCCGGCCAGGTGCGTGTTACAGCTGTTTTCGTTCCCGCTGTTCGGCGAGTTCTGGGTTTTTGTCCTGTGACCTAGAATAACGAGGGTACGTGGACACCAGAGAGTGAGCAAGGCAGGGAAGAATTTTATTGAGCAACAGAAAAGCCTTCAACAATGAGAGGGGATGTGAAGTGGATAGCCTTCTGTGTGAGAGGGGCCCTGAAAGCTGGTAGCTTCAGGGGCTGGTAGCCGTCTTTGTAGTTGAATCCAGAATTTTTTTAGATTTGGAATGAGGAGATGGCAGTAGGTAGCCTTGGAAAAGGCAACATTCAATTGGTTTAAAAGCATTATTCAGAAAGAACCAATTGGGAAAGAGGCAAAAAGAAAATAAGTTTTCACTCCAGCGGTGGACTTTATCTAGAACTGGCAGCTTGGTGTTCAGGCTTTAAACTGTCTTTGGTTTGAAGGTCGGGTTTCACCAGGGACCCGTCCCTGCCTGCCTAGGAATTTGTCTACTGTGGCTATCAGAAACAGCTCTGCACAGGCCTCTTAGGGTCAGTGGACACTCTCTTTGCCAATTTTGGTAGCATCATGCAGAACTGGCTTCTGGGCTTCTTCCCAAAGGAGGCAGGAATTGAAGTCCTTAGAACAGTGGAACTCACAGAACTGACAGTATTCCCATTCTTGCTGGGTGGCGTCAGGAGGAGAGCACCCGTGTACCCGAGCATGTGGAACTGCAGCTGAGTAGCTGTAAGCAGCATATAAGATGACCCTGGTCAGTCCTGTGGTTTCTATGGTGTAAAGTGGGTAGGGGGTCCAGGCCTTTGGGGTTACAGAGATCAGAGCTGCTCCCTCAGGTCGTGGGGGTCTTGTGCTTGGAGGTGTGGTCCTAGGGCTGTGTGAACATTGGTGGGGTTTGGTGTTGCCATTAGCTTATTTTTGTCCATCTTGGTGTTGGCTTAGGCAAACCTTCGGGTCTGCAGTTGTTTTTTTGTTGTTATTTTTGAGACAAAGGTCTCACTCTGTCACTCAGGCTGGAGTGCAGTGGTGCGATCTGGCTCACTGCAGCCTCTGCCTCCTAGGTTCAAGTGATTGTCGTGCCTCAGCCTCCCAAGTAGCTGGGACTACAGGTGCACACCACCAGGTCTGGCTGATTTTTATGATGGGGTTTTACCATGTTGGCCAGGCTGGTCTTGAACTCCTGACCTCAAATGATCTTCCTGCCTCGGCCGCCTAGGGTCTGCAGTTTTGTTTTGTTTTGTTTTTGAGTCAGAGTTTCGCTCTTGTTGCCCGGGCTGGAGTGCAGTGGCGCGATCTCAGCTCACTGCAGCCCCCGTCTCCCGGGTTCAAGCGGTTCTCCTTCCCCAACGTCCTGAGTAGCTGGGACTACAGGCACCTGCCACCACGCCCGTCTAATTTTTGTATTTTTACTAGAGACAGGGTTTTGCCATGTTGTCCAGGAGAGTCTTGAACCCCTGACCTCAGGCCCACCCGCCTCAGCCTCCCAAAGTGCTGGGATTACAGGCGTGAGCCACCACACCTGGCCGGGTGTGCAGTTTTTGGATGAAAGTAAATGCTCTTCCAAGCATTTCTTGCATGAGCAGAAGAGTGGGTAGAATTCTCTCAGTTTGCTGTCTAAAGCAAGAGGGCTGACTAACCACTTTAGGGCTGCTGCCTCCGCCCTCACCACCACCCTACTCCCTCTCTTTCTCCTCTTTTCTATTCTCCCCTCCCTTCTCCCTCCTCCTTTTCCTGAGTGCTGATGCTGTTCTTCCTTAAGCTTCTAAGCTGGAGGTCTTTTATGGTATGGGCGAGGAAGGTGTGGGAGGCAGGCAGGCGATGTTGCAGGAGAGCTAGTAGGAACCCAGGGCCTCTGTCTTTTACTTATTGACCATTTTTATGTCTTCTTTTTGACATGTTAAGATTATTTCCCAATTTCTTAGTTGGGTTATCTTCTTGCTGTTGAGTTGTAGGAATTCTTTATATGTTGGGTGTGTTTTATCATGTGTATGTAATTACAAATACTTTCTCCCAATGCGTGGCTTGTATTTGTATTTTCTTAACAGTTTCTCTGAAGTTGAAATATTTTAATATTGATTGTTTACTTTTATAGTTAGTACTTTACCCTTTTTCTTGAAACTTACTTTGTAAACCTTTTTTTTCTCCCTGTGTTTCGTGCTAGAAGTTTTGTCGTTTTAGGTTTATGGTCCATTTGGAATTCATTTCTGTGTGTGTTCTGAGGTATGAGAGTCAAAGTTCATTTATTGCATGTGGATATCTAACTGTCCCCGCACCTACTTTTGAAAAAGCTGTCCTTTCGTCATTGAATTACATTGGTACCTTTCTGGAAAATTAATTGACCAGTATGAATGGGTTTATTTTTGAATTCTGTTCCTTTCGATCCTTATGCTGTGCTATACTGTCTTGATTACTGTGGCTTTGAAATGTGGGTAAATGTAAGTTCTTCAACTTTGTTCTTGTTAGAAATTTGTTTTGGCTATTCTAGATTTTTTTGCATTTCCAAATACAATTCTGAAGCACTTTGAACAGTTGGACAAAGAGCCTGCTGGGAGTTTTGAGTGGGATTGTGTTGGATATATAGATTCATTCTGACTGTTTGGACATCTTTACAGTATTTTAGCCTTCCAATTCAAGAACAGATATATTTCTCCATTTATTTAGGTTTTATTTTTTAACAGTTTAGTTTAAAGGTCTTTGCATATCTTTTGTTAGAGTTGACTTTTTTGATGCTATCGTAAATGTTATTTTTTACTTTTATTTTTTTTGAGACGCAGTCTCATTTTGTCCCCAGGCTGGAGTGCAGTGGTGCGATCTCGGCTCCCTGCAATTTCTGCCTCCCAGGTTCAAGTGATTTTCCTGCTTCAGCCTCCCTGGTAGCTGGGACTACAGGTGCGTGCCACCACGCCTGGCTAATTTTTTGTATTTTTAGTACAGATGGGGTTTCAGTGTGTTATAACCAGGTTGGTCTCGAGCTCTGGACTGCGTGATCCACCAGCCTTGGCCTCCCAAAGTGCTGGGATTACAGTCATGAGCCCCTGTGCCCTGGCAGTATTTTTTAGTTTTATATTCCAATTGTTTTTTGCCGATATAGAGAATGTGGTTGATTTTTGCATATGAAGCTTGTATCTGCTACTTCGTGAAATTCACTTATTCTAATAACTTTATTTACCACCTTTATTCATTTTAAAAATTGTACTCTTTGGGGTCTTCTGTAAAATGTTTAATAGAAGTGGTGGTGACAGACATCTTTGTCTTGTTCCCGATTTTATATGGAAATCTGTCTTTTACTAAGTATGATTTTAGTTGTTGCACTTTTTGTTAAAAATGTTGTGTTATTGTTCATTTATATTTCTAGATATACTACAGCTTAATCATTCTACAGTTAAACTATTTATCTTTTTATATGTTTATGGTCCATTGTGATTCTTTTCTGTGTAATGGACATTTGTTTCTCTTGCCTGTTTTTTCTTTTGGGCTGTTTATCTTTTTCTTTATGATTTGAGGTAGTTCTTTATGGTTTAGATTCTACTTTTGTTTTTCTATTTACAGTAATCCACCTTTACCCTCATGGAGTATGTTCCAAGACCCCCAGTGGATGCCTGAAACTGTGGCTAGTATTGACCCATGTATATAGTATATTTTAAAAGAGATTACATTCACATAACATACTATGTATGTTTTCAAAATATTTGAAATAGTATGCCATATATAGTATGGTTCAATACTATATAGAATATAGTATATATGGTTTTTTCTTATATATACCTACCTGTGATAAAGTTTAATGTATAAATTAGGTACAGTAGAGACTAACAACAATAACTAATAATGAAATAGAACAACTATGGTAATATAATGTTGTGTGAGTGTAATCTTTTTCAAAAATACCCGATAACTGAGATGGCTGCTGACTAGTAAGTGGGTGGTATACACAGTGTGGATATGTTGGACCAAAGGAAGACTCATGTTGTGGGTGGCATGGAATGAGATTTCATTATGCACAGCACTCAGAATACTGCACAATTTAAAACATCGTTTCTGGAATTTTTCATATTTTTGAACTGTACTTGATCATTGGTAACTGAAACTTCAAAAAGTGAAACAAGAGAAGGGGAAACTACTGTGTATGTTTTCCAGATATTTTCTGTTTTTACAATGTCTTTTTATTTTCTTTATGTTCTTACATGAATAGACATTTTTATTTTTAATTTAGTTTCATATATAATTAGTTTCTTTTAATATTTGAACTTCCATATCCTGTTTCATAAAGATAGTCTCATTTATTGCCCTCTAAGTGTTTTCTTAATTTGTCTTCATTCAGGATTTAAGTTTCATTCCACTTGGGTTTGATTTTTGCATATTGTTTTGAGTAAATGTCAGAATTTATTTTTCCCCTCTGGAGAACCAGCAACTTTATTGAGCACTTCCTCCTTCCCATTAATACTCTACCTGACAACAGTATGTATACTTTTTAAATTCTTAAATTGGGACCATTTTAAAGAAAAACAGGTGTCAGGAACACTTGCCCTTGAATTAAAAAATGTATTTTTGAGACAGAGTCTTGCTCTGTTGCCCAGGCTGGAGTGCAGTGGCATAATCATAGCTTGCTTCAGCCTCAAACTCCGGGGCCCGCACTATCCTCCCTCCTCGGCCTCCCAAGTAGCTGGGACTACAGGTGTGTACCATCCACTCAGCCATTTTTTAGTTGTTTTTTTTTTTTAGAGATGGGGTCTCGCTCTGTTTCCCAGGCTGGTCTTGAATTCCTGGTGTTAAGCAAGCCTTTCACTTTGGCCTTCCAAATCATTGGCATTACAGATATGAGCCACTGTGCTCAGCCAAATTGAAATATTTTTATTATGGTTTTACTGAAACTTGTTTATAAACTAGGCATACATTTATTATGTTCTGCTGGGTAGCTATTATGTAATAAGTTGAAAAACCAACTAGTAACTTAAATGTAACCAAAACTACAAAACCGGAGAAATTCAGAATAACAAGGTTAGCTTCATTTGACAGATGGCAGTGTTTTGTAGAATAAATTTGGCATTTGTGGCTTCAACTAAGGAAATTGGTATATGTATTTTAGGATATTGTAATATGTTCAGCTTTTGGGAGTAAATTTTATTTCTGTTGTCATCCATACTACATTTCTGACTTGATGTCTAATTAATAACCATTATTGTAGAGTGAGTGATATTTTTGGTCTTTTTATTGTAAAACTGTAACAGATATGCTCCTAAGTGTTTTTTTTTTTTTT
This sequence comes from Macaca thibetana thibetana, assembly GCF_024542745.1. Classification (NCBI taxonomy): domain Eukaryota; kingdom Metazoa; phylum Chordata; class Mammalia; order Primates; family Cercopithecidae; genus Macaca; species Macaca thibetana. The sequence goes on along the minus strand of NC_065580.1, from coordinate 181,466,407 downwards.
TTTTCTTAAGCTATAGCTGAATGAATGCCGATATTTCCGTGTTGAACTGAACAGGTTGTGTGATTTAGTGCAGAGTAGGATACCTTGCTTCCGGAGGGCCTCTCCCAAATTTATTTCTTCCTGTAGAGTTCTCTTTACCCTTTAGCAACCAATCATCTGTTCTTAGTAATAAGAGGTAACAGTTATAGCTTACTTTTAAGTTAGCACCAAATAAATATTAGAACTTGTGAGTACTTTGCCTTGTGTACATATTTGAGTGCCTGGGCAATCAAGAGAGTGACATACTGTGCAGCGTGATAACTGCTTTTGTAGACATTGTGAAGTAGTATTCTTATACTGAAGTAATAATTGTATTCTAAGTATTGCTTTATTGCTAGTATGTGTTTCTGCTTATCTGTGGGACTTTTCCAAGGTTTGTCTTTGATTTTCTGATTTCCTCTTTGCAAGCTTTATCGTTGAGAGATTGTATAATGTCCGAGTCATATATGTTCATTACTGTCAAGTATGTGTATTGAGAATAAGTGTAGTGTTATATCTTCACATAAATTCTAGTTTTAGGTTTTCAATTGCATGTGTACATTTCTGCTTAGACAGTCATCACACAGTATCATGACCATTCATTTATTGATTCTTTGTTTTAAGCAGATTAAGAAATAGATAACATACAAAAAGCTTTTAAATTGGTAGTGGCTAGAGCCACAGGTGCACGGATGATATTGAAAGTTAAATAAAGTATTTGTAGGTAGAACTAAGAGGATCTAGGAAGACTAGGAAAGATCTTATAAAGGAGGTAATAACTGAAATAAATTGTTGAAGATTTGTAGGCAGGTCGAAGTGTTATTTCAAGTAAAGAGAAGTCTATGAGCAAGGACAAATCTTAAATGATTTAGTGCCTTCTGTTATCTACATGTGGTTTTACTTGGCTGAGTGTGATATAATAATAAATATTTGATCTTTTTCCCTTGTTCCTGGCATGGAGCCCCTAAAGCCTTTGGAATTTACTATCTATTCTGTGCTGATCAGATGACTGGCCTGGGTCTGGGGTGTTTGGGGAGGAGAGGCTATGTAGCTTCAGCTTCAGGCTGGGTGCTCTTTGCCACAAAAACTTATACCTTAACGAAATCTCCAGTGCCATATATATATACACACACACACATATATATATATGTATGTTTTTTTTTTCTTCCCTTGAGATGGAGTCTCACTCTGTTGCCCAGGCTGGAGTGTAGGAGTGTAGTGGCACGATCTCGGCTCACTGCAACCTCCGTCTCCCTGGTTGAAGCAATTCTCCTGTCTCAGCTTCTTGAGTAGCTGGGAGTACAGGTGCATGCCACCATGCCCGGCTAATTTTTGTATTTTTAATAGAGATGGGGTTTCACCATATTGGTCAGGCTGGTCTCGATCTCCTGACCTCAGGTGATCCACCTGCGTCAGGCTCCCAAAGTGCTGGGATTACAGGCATGAGCCACTGTGCCCGGCCCCTTATATCCTTTTAATAAGTGTTCAGTAAATAGTAGTTCTATGATAATGCTCAGCATATATGGTTAACTTGCTCCCTGAATTCTCTTTCTGTTTTGTTTTGTTTTTTCAGACAGAGTCTCGCTCTGTTGCCCAGGCTGGAGTGCAGTGGCGTGATCTCAGCTCATTGCAAGCTCCGCCTCCTGGGTTCACGCCATTCTCCTGCCTCAGCCTCCCCAGTAGCTGGGACTACAGGCGCCCACAACCAGGCCTGGCTAATTTTTTTTGTATTTTTAGTAGAGATGGGGTTTCACCGTGTCAGCCAGGATGGTCTCGCTGTCCTGACCTTGTGATCCGCCCACCTTAGCCTCCCAAAGTGCTGGGATTACAGGTGTGAGCCACCACTCCTGGCCCTTTTTTTTCCTTAAAACTATAGAATTATTAATACACTCTTAGTATACAAAAATTGTTTTCAAGGAAGTTGTATCAGGGTCCAATGAGGACACAAAGAAAGCACAAAAATTAGAACAAAGAAGATTTGGTATAAAGAAGTATTGACTAGGAACAATGATTGGCTGCTAAAGCAAAAGAGGACTCTGAAGGAAGAAGCAAATTTGGGAGAGGCCCTCCGGAAGCCCCACGACGCTGAGAGATTTGGTTCTTGTTGGAGAGGTTGTGAATGGAGCCCGCTGGATGGCAGAGCAGGTTGCAGAACTGCTGCAGCTTGGGACATTCCTGCCAGTAGCTCTTTTGAAGTGGTGTAGAGTATGTGCTTTATATCTAGATGAATGGAGTTTCCAAGAGACCACAGGACATATTATATAAGTAATTAGCTTGACCAAAAACTGTATTTGCTTTAAGGAATTGTGACAAATACAACTGCTAGGAATTACATAGTATTCCGGTTTCAGAATTCTACTTAGAGCACGTTTATTTTGTTTTATTAGTATAAGAGAGTTTATTTATTAGTATAAGGGAGTTTATAAGTTAATTAGGCAAACAAGTACAGAAAGTAGAGATGCAGAAAGATTTAATTGGACAAGAGAGCTGTAATAGGAATCTGACTATTAGCATCAAAAACAAGTTAAACACATATTTTATTTAAACGGCAGACATGGTGATTCAAGGATATGATTTGATTCATAAAAGTTTTATTTACCTACTTGTTTTCCAGAATATAGGCACTGTAATTTAAAAACAGACTGTGTTCTAAAAGATTTTGCAAGTTGGGTTTTTGGAACTGAAAATACATGTTCCCATAGAAACCATGTTTCCTGGTGTTGTGTTCTTATTTAGAAATGTATTTAACTCTGTGTGAACTTAGCTTATGGTGCTGAGTAACAATATTTTTTGGGATAATTACATTTAGAGTTTCTACTCATGATGCATTTCTTTTATCTACTAATTAATAGGGATGGGGAATACTCTTTTACATTTTAATTAAAAAAAATTTTTTTTTTGAAATGGAGTTTCGCTCTTGTTGCCCAGGCTAGAGTACAGTGGTGCATTCTCAGCTCACTGCAACCTCCGCCTTCTGGGTTCAGGCGATTCTCCTGCCTCAGCCTCCCGATTACAGGGATTACAGGCATGTGCCACCACGCCTGGCTAATTTTGTATTTTTGGTAGAGATGGGGTTTCACCATGTTGGTCAGGTTGGTCTCGAACTCCTGACCTCAGGTGATCCGCCTGCCTCGGCCTCGCAAAGTGTTGGGATTATGGGTGTGAGCCACCACACTTAGCCAGATGGGGAATACTCTTTTTTTTTTTTTTTTTTTTTTTTGAGATGGAATCTCTCTCTGTCCCCCAGGCTGGAGTGCAGTGGCGTGATCTCGACTCACTGCAAGCTCCGCCTCCCAGGTTCCCACCATTCTCCTGCCTCAGCCTCCCGAGTAGCTGGGACTACAGGCGCCTGCCACCATGCCCAGCTAATTTTTGTATTTTTTAGTAGAGACAGAGTTTCACCATATTGGCCAGGCTGGTCTTGAACTCCTGACCTTGTGATCCACCCACTTTGGCCTCCCAGAGTGTTGGGATTACAGGCGTGAGCCACTGCGCCTGGCCCAGATGGGGAATACTCTTAAGGGTCATAAACATGATGCAGATATGGTTGAAAGGTTGGGTGACAGGTAGGAAAAAGGGCTCTGCGGCAAGGGAGGATGGAAACCATCATTTATCTGGGATTGGCTATATCCATTGTTCTCTGCTAGCTGTTTCTTGTAAAATATCTCATTTGTTTTTTCTAGATTACATGAATGCTTAATGTTTTAGCTCTGGAATTCTATAAAAAGTAGGAAGAGACTTAAAATTTAGAATTTTTGTCATTTTTAAGCTTTAATGGAAAGGGTATACCTTCAGATTTATGTGCCCATAGAGATATATGAATAATTTATTTTAATGGTAAAGTGCTGTTAATCCAAAAAGATTGAGAAAAACTTCAATCTGTGACAGCGGGATATGCAGCATACCTGAACCATTTGTTACCCCCAAAACACTTGAAAACCGGGATTAGTTGCCTGGTGAGTAATAAACAGCTCATTGAGAGAATGCAGGTTTTGATCAGTAGGAGTTTTACTACTTGTCACAAATAAGGGGAATACATGGAGTATTCTTTAGAGCATTGTCTCCTCAAGGGAAAGTGACAGGGAGGTTGTGTGGGGTGATGGAGAGGGGAGAGGCTGTGACATCACATGTAGAGGAGGGGTCCCAGTGGTGCAATGCAGTGAGTCACTGTGCCAGCAGGCAGGTAACATGGTATGGTAATGAAGCTGTAGTTCCCCCAGGGTGCCGACTTAAGCATGGTAATGAGGAAAGTACACTTGGGTTCATCTATCTGTTGCCAGGGTCTGTCAGGAGCTGGCTCCAACTGATTAGGTGAGCTCATTCCTCACAGGGTTTGGGAAAAAACAGGTGGCAAGGTAGGAGGTTGTAAATAGGCCAGTTACTCAAGCTGATTAAATTCCTATAGTCCCTGGGGACCCTCCTTGTCTGCTTACACGTTCATGGGACTATTATATAGAATATTTGCAATAGGGAATTTCAATAATATTATATTTTATACAAACCTTCAAGTGAGATTGACAGGACCAGAACTAGGAATTTCTAGATGGAATGTAGGAGTGTAGAAAGTTTGCTTAGTAAGTGGGCCTGACTTATGTATGTTTCTTGAATTTAGAAGAATTAGAAAATTTGCTTATTAGTTGGCCTGATGAATGTATGCTTCTCGTTCTTGTATGAGAGGGAAAAAAATGGCTTCTCTTTACCTTTCTAGGTTCTTTGGCTGGACTAGAAATTAAATTGACAAGAGGCAGATTAACAAGAGAAAAACCATTTTAATTACATAGGTACTTACAGGAGTCCCACAAAATAAGAGACTTGAGGAAGGGTCACATGATTGAAGCTTATGTAGCATCCAGAGCTACAAAAAGTGATAGGGGTTTGGGGCTTCTGGGAGGGGTGGCAACACAAGTTATAAGAGCGTGAGGGGAGGAAATGTGTGGTGAATAAAGGGTGTCTTGTGTAGATGAAAAGTTGCTCAAGTAATAAAAGTTGTTGCAGCCCTCTTGCTGATACAGATACTTTTCCTAATGTAGATTTCCTTTAAAAATACATTTTTTTTTCACAAAAGGACAGTTTTTCAAGGTTACTCTTGTGTCCGCAGTTTCTCAAAATAACTACCTCAAAATATGCCAAAGAAGTATATTTTTGGGTGGCATATTCTAGTCTCCTACAGTCTTATTTGGGGGTGATGTGTCCTGAGCCCCAGCATCCCCATCTCCAGTGATTAGTTAGTGCCTCTTTTCTGTGGGTAAACTTGTCTTGTGATATGACTTGTTCCAGCTCACATCTGCAGGCTCTGCTGTATTCCATTTATTCAATCAATGTTGATTGCTTACCATGTGCCAGGCGTTATATGTATGTACCAGGAGTACAGTGATGAATGAATTATCCTCTCATTGATAGCTTTGAAATGATTACCATTTGGTGCCTAGCTGTGCTTTAGTGCATGTGCTTCTGAAGTTTAAGAGTTCTTGTTGTCTTTGGACTTACCTTGTGATTAACCATAGTATATTATTATAATTTGTGGTGAGTCTAACAGAAGGCACCTCCAGGTGCAGAGACCTTTGCATTATGAAGGGGAATGGTATTTTGTAGACCCTGAATGAAAGAGAGGGAAGAGGAATGCCAGCGGGAAAGCAATGCAAGATAATGCTGGGGACAGAGGTAGGGACTCTGAGAGGGACTATACTGTAGGAAAATTCCTCAGACAAGTCATAGAATATTATATTTGAGGGAAATGAAAGATCCGGCTTACAGATTAACAAGAAAAACATGACTCAGGAAATTTTTTTCTTTTTCTTTGCTTTCTAGCTATTTAGAGACTGGTTTGGACTTACAAACATGAAGGATGTGTTATGTACTTGAAATTCTTGGACAGTGAATGTTAGAGGTTTCTTACAGTAAGAGAACATGAACTAGAGCAGTTTACTGTTACCAGGTAGATGCAGAGATTTTTGCAAAATCAGTGTGTGTGATTACTCACTTTAAAGACAGTATAATGAATTAATCCTGTCATTGACAGGTAACTTTGAAATGCCTACATTTGGTGCTTAGCAGTGCATGCGATTCTGAAGTTTAAGAATGTCTTTGGAGTTCCTATCAGTTTTTTTTTCCCTCTATTATTAGAAAATTTGGAAGGTTTTTTTTTTTACAGGTCTTTCTAAGAGTTGCTGTCCCCGCCTTACACCTTTCCCCAAGGATGGAAACCTTTGACTTTTTTTTCCTGAGCCAAGTTTCATTTATATTTGGAAATTTAGCTAAAAGAGCCAGTGACTGATTTAATGAGTCACCCACCGCTTAACACAAACTTTTTCTCCTTTGTTGTCAGTGGTGCTTTAGTTTTCTTTTACCATATTCTAAGTATTTACATCAACATAATAGTGGATTTTTGCACTGAGTTTTCATTTTTTATTAAATCTTTAGTCTCCAATGTTAGATGTCCTAGAGTTGAGAAAATATGGCAAGGACATGGAGTTTGAAAGGCCTGGTTTCAATCCTGTCCCTGCACTTAATAATATCTTGAAGTCTCTGTTAGCTATAAAATGAGAGTAACTTCCTAGAGGGTGTATGTGTATATTAAATGTATATTAAATGTGTGTGTGTATGTGTATATTAAATGTATACTAAATATATATTGGGAACATTGGAAACAGTCTGGTGTATGGACGTTTAAACCTTCCCTCTGAAAGTTCGATTGAGTGCTGAAATAAACTGACAGTAAACAGATGAACAAGATAAAGTGTGTACAAATTTATTGACATGCAAGCATGGGTGGGAGCTACAAAAAAAATACGAGATTCTAAAAAGGGCCAGGTGATTGAAGCCTAAATCCCCTCGTCATAAAGGGAGAAGTGGAGGATGCAGGCAGTTTTAGAGGAAGAGTAAATGATTTGAAGAGGAGACGAGTGTACCTGAAGAGCAGACAATGGCCTGGAACAAAATTCTTCTGGGCTCTGGGAGAGACGATGACAATTTTTTGGGAAGGTGAGGGGCAGAACTGTACTGCAAACAAAAGTTGTCTTTGTTATATAGATACAGTCTCTGAGGTAACAAATAGCCCTTAGAAGAATAGTCAAAAGAATAGGTGAAAAGTCTGTTTGGGTACGGTATGCCCAGGGGCATGGCAATTTTTAGTTTTCTTTCCTGCTATAGGACTTAATCTCTGGTTTATATAGATTCCAGGGAATTATCCAAGACAATTTCATTCCTTCTGGATGAACGTCCCTCAGTCAGATAAGGGAACTTCAGAGAAAACCTCTCCCTGTGCTTCGGAAGGGAAAGTGGGGAGGCAGGAGAATGTTGGAGAGAGACCTTGCTTCTGAGTCCTTTTGATTGCTTTTGTTCCGAGCACTCAGCAAGCCAGAATGCCATACTTTGGGGCATTGTTTTCATAACCGCAACATTGATATACAGCAAGAGTGTAATAAATTCATATTTTCTTTCCTTGTCGTGGGCCAGTGATCCCTTTTTTTTGCATCCTCAAAAAGTTATACTGATGTTAAATATGCTCTCTTTACTGAAACGGATTTTAAAAAGACCCAGCATTAAGTGGGGCCACCTGAGAAGGGAAAGAATTTCTATGAACCTCTTAGATTTTTAATTTATATTGAAATTACTAATATTTCCTTATACCTGAAATACATAGTACTGTATTTTGCACATAGTAGACACTTAAGGATGTTATTGTGCCATAGTAAAAATAACAGGAAGGAATCTGAAGGCCTGTAGGTAATCTTGACTTCTTTGCTTATTAATTTTCGTAGTGTTTGCAAGTAACTGGATTTCTTTGGACACTGCATCTTGCCCTTTTGGCTTAGCAGTGGGAAGAGGTTGAACTCACCTCCCTATACTTAACTAGAGAAAAAAAAATCCGTACAAGGACCTTCTCAGAGCCCAGAAAAGGAGCTCTGGATATGGAAGTGGATTGGATGGGAACCATCTCGGATTTGGAATTGCTGGTGAAAGAGAGGACCATATTTAGGACATTTCCAGTTGAGGATCAGGGCGTATCACAGATCAGAAGTTTCATAAATGGGAAGGTACAAACCTTGAAAAACAGACTAAGGTCTTAATCACAACAGAAATGGCAACAAAACCCCCACATAATTGCAGGAAATGAAGGTGCAGGGTTTCAAATACAGGAAAAATACAACTGGAAGATGCAAGTAACAAAGGGGAAAAAACTTTACGAATGAGGTGGCTTCTCTAACTTAGAATTTTTCTCATTGCTCACCTCTTCCTGTTTCCCTCTACTTAGGTTTAGCTAAGAAAATTCTTTCACCTTTTTTTTTTTCTTTTTCACCTAGCCTTCTCCCCGATCCCCAGTTCTTTTCATTGTTTCATTTTCAGTCAAGATTTATGAAAACATGAACCATGCTAGGGATACACCTGATTTTTTTCTGGGATATTTGTTTGACTTTATAGTGAAAGATAAAACAGCAAAATAACAGTTTCAAAGACCTTGGCTTCTCCATAATATACTCAGTATTCTTATTGCACTTTATTAAACCACCGTAACAAACCACTTCAAAACCTAGTGGCATACCAAAATATTGTCACTCACACTCACAGATTTGCTGGTTGGCTGGGCTAGCTGTTTTCACATATGCCTCATTCTTCTTAGGCAAGTGGGCTACCAAGTCATATTCTTCTTAAGTAGGTTGCAGAAGTTCAACTGGGTAAGCCCAGTGATGCAGGTATGTTTCATGTCTGCTTGCATGCTGGCTGCTAACATGCCATTGATCAAATCCCATCTCATCCATGACAAAAGGGAATACATCATGTGGGAGGAAGTAAAAAGTGGCAAAGAGTATGGATACAGGGATGGGAGAATTGGGAGTCTAGCATAGGCAGTGTAATCTTTTCTGGGATTTATATTTGTGTTTGTATTTTACCTTGTAGTCGTTAATTCGTATATATACTATTTTGTATTCTGCTTTAGCTTAATATGATTTTGTAAGGAAAACTTCTGAATAGATTATATATTTTTCACTTAAAAACAATAGTTGTATGTTTAACTCAGACTCTGCTTCTAAGTTGATCTGCATCAAAATCATTTGAAGTGCTTATTGAAATGCAGATCCTTAGACCTCAACCCAGACCCTCTAGAATCAATCCCTGGGGATGAGGCCTGGACATCATTATTAACAAACTCATGGAGTCATCCTTCTGTACATTAAAGTTTGAGAACTGCTTTCTTAGTGGAAGGACATGTGTTTGTATTAGTCTGTTCTCACATTGCTGTAAGGTCATACCCGAGACTGGGTGATATGGTTAGGCTTTGGGTCCCCACCCAAATCTCATCTTAAATTGTAGTTCCCATAATCCCCATGTTTCGTGGGAGAGACCAGATGGAAATAACTGAATCATGGGGGCAGTTTCCCCCATCCTGTTCTCATGATAGTGAATAAGTGTCACAAGATCTGATGATTTTATAAAGAGCAGTTCCCCTGAAGATGCTCTCTTGCCTGCCCCCACGTAAGATGTGCTCTTGCTCCTCCTTCACCTTTAGCCGTGATTGTGAGGCCTCAGCCGTGTGGAACCATGATTCCATTAAACCTTTTTCCTTTATAAATTACCCAGTGTATTAGTCTGTTCTCATGCAACTAATGAAGACATACCTGAGACTGGGTAATTTATAAAGAAAAAAGTGTTTAATGGACTCACAATTCCACATTGTCAGAGGGCTGACAATCGTGGCAGGAGGGAAAGGAGAAGCAGTGGCGCATCTTACATGGTGGCAGGCAAGAGAGCATGTGCAGGGGAACTTTCCTTTACAAAACCGTCAGATCTCACAACACTTATTCACTGTCACAAGAACAGCATGGGAAAAACCCGCCCCCATGATTCAATTACCTTCTACCAGGTCCCTCCCATGACACATGAGGATTATGGGAGCTACAACTCAATATGAGATTTGGGTGGGGACAGCCATTTTTTAATTTTTATAATTAATGGCCATCAACACTTGTACAAATGACTAATTTCCTTGGGTACTCAGTAATTTTTTTCTGAGCTGTGGTTGAATAATTTTCAGTTGAGGAAAATAATACTTTATGTATGAAATCAGATTTGGAGTGCTGGTAGCAGTGAGATTACAGACTTAAAAAAATTATAAAGAATTTTGTATTAACTAAATGAAGACACTGAATTGAATAAAGGTAATTTCTGTAAAAGTTTTATGCCTTTAATTCATAATGTTGGGTACTGCATAGCTTAGTTATGATTCCATTGCTATTTATTGGTAATTTTCTAAATGAAAGTAGTATAAACCAAAAAGTATCTTAAGACAAGTCTCAATCAATTTAGAAAGTTTATTTTGGCAGGGTTAAGTACACACCCGTGACACAGCCTCAGGAGGTCCTGACAATGTGTGTCCAAGGTGGTTGGGGTACAGCTTGCTTTTAGACATTTTAAGGAGACGTAATGTATCGGTCAATTCATGTAAGATTCACATTGGTTCAGTCTGGAAGTGAGGGACAAGTCTGGTCCCAGGGTGGCTTCCCAGGTCATCAGTAGATTTGAACATATTCTGATTGGCAATTGGTTGAGTTATTATCAATAGAAAGGAATGTCTGGGTTAAAATAAGGGGTTTTGGAGATCTGGGTTTTATCATGTAAATGAAGCCTTCAAGTTGCAGGCTTTAGAGAGAATAGACTGAAAATGTTTCTTACCAGACTTAAGGTCTGTGTTTATGTTAATGTTGGAGCGGTATAATGAGGCATGTCTACCCCCTACTTCCAGTCATGGCCTGAACTAGTCTTTCGGGTTAAATTTTAGAGTGCCTTGAAGCTTCAAATTTTATTTTTGGTTTACGGTATAAAAACTGATAGGTTTAAGATAATTTTATTTTTCTCCTTTCAGCTTTGTAAATTTGGCAGTTCTTTTATTCATCCATTTTGATAGCTTCCTGACATTTTATATGACTTTGTTTGTGTACTTTATTATGTATTGTATTGTTGGATAATCTTGGTTATCCCAGCTCTGTAAAAAAATTTTATGGAAGTGAAAATTCCTTGATGGCATGGCAGACACTGCCAATGCCTATCCAATGAACATCTTTTCTTTTTGATAACAGAACCTTGATTTCATTTTCACAGCAGCCTTTGCCCACCCGAAAAATTCATTTCCCAATCTCCTTTGCAGCTATGAGTGGCCATGTGAATGTGTGTGCTTTGTGAGGCTTGTATAAGTGGAAGTTTGTAGGTGGGGCTTGTTAAAGAAGTCTCATTCATTTGGGAGACACCTTTTGTCCTTGACCTTTCTCTTTATCCTACCTAAAACTTGGACAGGATAGTGGAGGAGGAGACCATGCAGTGACAGACATTCTGATGCGTGGTGCACATAAAGACCTCATGTTGGGTGTCCTTACTAGGTCTGAACTGCCCGTTGTGTCTTCTAAGTTAGAAAAGAAAGACACTCCAGAGTATTGAAGCTGCTGTTTAGTTGGGAATCTGTTATGAGTAGCTGAATATAGTTTCTACCTAATACAGATGATTTCTGTAAAAGATATTTGGGCTGCAATATCTTAAATTTTATTTTACAATTTGATGTCAACAAAGCTGAATGCAGGACATTTTAAAACTTTTTATTTTGAAATTTCAAATTTAAAGTTGCAAGGCTTAGTACACAGAACTTCCATAACTTTTTTCTCCCCAAACCATTTGATAGTAAGTTGCAGGCATCATGCCCCTTTACCATTAAATTCTTCGAGATATATTTCCTAATAAAAAAGATACTCTCTTACTATACTGGAGTTATCAAATTCAAGAATTTAATATTAATAAAATGTCATTACTAAGCTGTGCATATTTATATTTCTCCAGTTGTCTCAACAATATCCTGCATAACATTTGGTATGGGATGCAATCAGCTCCCCCTTTGGCTGACATACTTCTTTAGTCTCCTTTAGGGTGGAGAGTCCACCTGTTTTTTATGGCATAGACATTTTTGAAGATGATAGAATAATTATTTTTCATAGTGTCCTTCAGTTTGGGTTTGTGTGATGCTTCCTCAAGATGAGATATAGGTTGTGCATTTTCACCAGGGCTGTATCACAGATTATAGAGTGTCAGGAGGCACACACTGCCGTTGTATCCCATGATTGGCAATACTAACTTTGATCTCTTGGTTAAGGTGGTGGCTGTCAGGTTTTGCACTGTTGTTACAGTAGGTAGCTAGTCAGACGTGAGCAGGGCAGAAGAGGGCCTCCCCCCCAGGAATGTCAGGCAACCATTAGGTGGTGGTCAGGCTGTTATTAACTAACCGTCTCTCTAAAATAATAATTGGCCACAGCGGGCACCAGGGAAAGGCAGTCTCCCAATAGATAGAAACACCTGAAACTGGTCATCAGCAGCTTCCTGATAAGGTCCCAGGATTTGAGTGAATGAGCTTAAGCATATATGCACTAAGAGGCAAAACGGTGGAGTTTAACTGACATACGACCTTCCTTTAGGAACACCCAACTGGTAAGGGAAAAATGCCTTAAGTGAGCACGGGCACAATTTCAGTAAACACACTGTGCGTGCAGCCCCACCCCAGTGCTGGCAGGCCACTGCGCCTGTGGACAGCCACCCTATAGGAAGAATCAGGGGAGAAGAAATGCGAACCCTGGAGGCATGCCAGTATATAAAACCCCAAGTCAAAGGTCAGCTGTTCACTGGATCTTTCAAGTTGCCCGCTTGGCCCCCTTCCAAGTGTGCTTTACTTCCTTTCATTCCTGCTCTAAAACTTTTTAACAGACTTTCACTCCTGCTCTAAAAACTTGCCTTGGTCTCTCTCTCTGCCTTATGCCCCTTGGTCAAATTCTTGCTTCTGAAGAGGCAAGAAGTGAGCTTGCTCTAGACCTGTACGGGTTCACTGCTGTTAACAAAATAAAGTCATTCTTCCTCCCTTTATAATTTGTGGAAGAGAATTTTAAATGATGTAAATATTCTGTTCACGATCAAACTTTTCATTCAGTAGTTTTAGCATCCATTGAAGATTCCTGACTGAATTATTACTGAGATAAATGTGAAACATCTTTTTAAAAAAGATTTCAATAGATCCTATTCTGTTGACTAGGTTTGCTTTTCCTATCATATCCACTGTGATTAATTTATTTCATGGTACTGTTTTATAGTGTTGGGAACTTTAAGAAATACAGAGATATAAGGAGGAAGTTGGTTTTTATGTAGGGGACCTCCAAGAGTTTGATAGTGAAATCCTGTCTCTACATCTTTTCCCCTCCAATACAATGTAATATGTAATCAGTTATGTAGGCCAATAGCATATAAAGAACTGAAGCAAATGGGGGCAAATGATCTGTTCAATTTAGAATCTTTTATGACTGATTGCACAGTGAAATGATCCTCTTTTTAAAGTAGATCTGAGGATCTCCATGGTATAATTACCCACTGAGTTATGTCTTGCCAAAACATGTCTTTTCTAAAGATGTTTCTCTCTTTATGCTTAACCATCGTGGATAAGACTCCTTTTCTTGTTAGATGGCATAAATGAGGGGTTGAAGAAAAAGAAACTGCTAATGAAATAAGACTTATTGGGGAGTAATTAGAGAAGATACTTTTTTGAAACATGAGAATGAAGTAAGGGTTCTCCACAGCATAATTCATTCTTTCTAAAAAAATGAAATTGGCCTTTCTCAAGTTCTTTTTCCATTTTTACTCTAGTTTATTCTGTTTTGTTTGTTTGTTTTGGAAAACCAAAGGTCGTTTGTTTTGGAAAACCAAAGGTCATTTGTTTTCTTTTCCTAGTATATTTTCAGAGTTGAGAATATAATGATTTTGGTTTTTTCCTCCCTCTAGCACCAGCAAACGTTTTTGAATCAACTGAGAGAAATTACTGGGATTAATGACACCCAGATACTACAGCAAGCCTTGAAGGTATGACCTCTGTTTTATGATACACAGTTTGTGCTATATGCTCATCTCTAGTGTGTATTATATTTGATAAGTTTTTTGTTTTTTGTTTTTGGTTATACCATGTGGTAGTTTTAGAGATACAGGAATGGACTTTGTGAAGTAAAATCCTCAGTTAACGAACTGCATTTTGAGCATGTTAGCTTTCAGCAGTCTGATGTCCATGATATCTTAGAGTGACAGATAATCTCTTTCTGTATATGAAATGCTTTTTGTGCAAAATAGTGGGATGTGAATCCTAATTCAAATGGATGGTTTTACTTACGAGCTATGATTTTAGAGTTTAAATGAGGGTGCAAGGTGGGGTGTATTAGAGGATGAGGTGTAAGAGAAGGGAAAAGTAGAAAATTAATAGAAGGCTGAAAGCTTACATTTTTCTTCTCCCGAGAAGCAGAGATATAAATTTGTACCCATTCAGCTAATGACACCCTAAGTTAAACGTTCAATTTCAAACTCTTCAGTACAGGCAACAACTAAAATGTGTCACTTTGGTCATATCTTAGTTGGACCTTCATTTTCACACAGACATCCAAATGAGTCATATCATATGGATACTCACATTGAAAAAGAGTGAATGAAAGCTATTTAAGAAACAGAACTGTACAGTATTTTAAGCTTATTTGCATATTACTACTATAGGCTAAAAACAATATAGCATTTTTGCCATTGCAGTTATATACACAGCTCCAATCCTTTGGAACTCGATTTCAAGCCTAGAGTTCTTTATTCATTTTTAGAAATAATCTATCAGATGATTATAATAAAAGTCATTATAATAATAAGTAGTACTGCTTAAACATTTGGTACTACCAGGCAGTATTTTAAGTACTTTATGTGGGCTAACTCATCCTAATAATAACTCTATGAGATAAGTATTAGTTTCATCCCGCTTTTGAAAAGATGAGCAACAGGGAGGTTAAAGTAACTTGCCCAAGATCACACAGCCTGTATGTGGAGAAGCTTGGAATAGAAACCAAGGCAGCCTGATCCCAGGGTGCCACACTTAATTTATGCTTCTTTTACTAGAAGCTTTGCTTCACCTTATTCTCCCATCAGGAAAATCATGAAATAGTCGTGTTTAGAGCATTAACGCGCAGTGTATGAAGCCACTGTAAGTATTTGGAGAGGAAGCAGAGATTATGACATTTAGATAATTGCTAGTCCCTTTTTATTCTGATAAATATCATTACTAAATTCCATGTTTGTTTTCAGAAACTGCCTTTTTCATTATGTATTGCTGAGTGTGAGGCCATAGCCTATGACCTTGCCAGGGTAAATTGGGGAGTTCCCTTTTTTTTTTTTTTAAATCTTAGAAAATATATAGCTCGAATGAAGTCTTATCCACATTTCCTTTGATGTAGGTTGTGTGAAGCATAGGTATTTTTAATTTTCCAAAATTTTTGTTTCAGTTGCCAGTAGCTGGGGGAAAAGAGTGTATTTAAACCTTAATCGTTGGCCATTATAAATACTGACAAGAAGTCTACTTTTGGGCACCGTAACGTCATTGATTAATTTTGGTACTTTTCATTTGAGAACATGTTTTTAGCTCTAAAAAGTAAATGAACTTCAAGTTGTGTAAATTCCTGCTGTTTTTTTAAATTATTATGTGAGGTAATATATGAAAAACAGCACATTTCTTGGCATATAGTAAGTGCTCAATAAATGTTAGCCATCATTGAGATTTATTTTGTTATTAGATTACTTATTTAACATAGTGTATCTTACATTTTGGATGAGTCACTTAGGAATTGTCTAATGATCATGACGGATAGCATACTTGAAAGCTGTGGTGCTTTTGAAACTGCACCCTTACCCCTCTCGTCACTGACTGCTAGAATTGGGGTAGGTCTTGGGGACTTTATTCTGCCAGCTGCTCGGTCCTTAAATTTTGGAATCATCCTGATCCTACTTCTGTCATATCCCACATTTAATAAGAAAGCAATAATATTGGACGCTCTCTTCTGCCCTTTCTCTCCTGTAGTCTGTTCTTAATATATAGTCAGAGTAAACACTTTAAAATGTAATTCATACTGTGTCATTGCTTTTCAAAACACTCCACTGGCTTCTTATTACACCCGTGTGCATGTCTGAGTTCTTAGGGAACCTACAGAACCTTTCATGTTCTGGTTTTCTTTTTTCTTTTTCTTTGAGACGGGGTCTCGCTCTGTCGCCCAGCCTGGAGTGCAGTGGCGCGATATTGGCTCACTGCAAGCTCTGCCTCCTGGGTTCACGCCATTCTCCTGCCTCAGCCTCCCGAGTTGCTGGGACTACAGGCGCTGCCACCACACCCAGCTAATTTTTTGTATTTTTAGTAGAGACGGGGTTTCACCGTGTTAGCCAGGATGGTCTTGATCTCCTGACTTTGTGATCCGCTCACCTCAGCCTCCCAAAGTGCTGGGATTACAGGCGTGAGCCCCTTGCTTGGCTAATGGTCTGGTTTTCTGTTACAAAGATAGCTTCGTTATGAATATCTGGGTTTCCTGTGTTGTTTCAGTTAACTGTCTTAGTGCTAGCGTTTTACTTGTCAGTTGTGCAGAGAATATAAAGTTGTAACTGGGCACGTCTCTTCTCATTTTGCTGTTTTAAAAATTCTTATTCTGGCATCTGCTTTCTTCAAAATGAACTTTAGAATACTTTTATTCGGCTGTGCTTTTGATGAGAACTGTGTAAAATGTATATGTTTAATTTGAGCAGGATTGTCATCTTGACAGTGTTGAGTATTTCTGTCCAGAATTCTGTGTGTCTCTCCATAGTTCCACATTATCAAGCCCTTCAGTACATTTTGCCATTTTCTTCCTGTGAGTCCTTGACATTTTGCTGAAATTTGCCCCTAAGTATGTATCCAGCACCCGGATTAAAAGGAATATCTTTTATTGTCCTTGTTTGTAGAAGTACTAATTTAAATACCCATTTTGCACTCTTTCATATGGCAAGTTCCAATAGACATTTTTTAGTTTATTTGTTCAAAAGTAGAAGTTTGTGATTGACTCTTATTAAGCAGATAGGAAAGTAATGAAGACTAAGAAATTAGAGATGGATTTTTACATTGTAGCAGTAGTTTTAATTAGTAAAAAAGGTATTACTGTTGGTATAGTATACTTTATGTATGATGCATTTACACTATAAAATTAGAATCATATAGATTAATTGCAAATCTAAAGCAGTTTTGTTCTAGAGTGTTATGGAGGATATTGTATAAAGTTATTTCAAAACACTTGATACTCTTTTCTTGATATTTGAAGGATAGTAATGGAAACTTGGAATTAGCAGTGGCTTTCCTTACTGCGAAGAATGCTAAGACCCCTCAGCAGGAGGAGGCAACTTACTACCAAACAGCACTTCCTGGCAATGATAGATACATCAGTGTGGGAAGCCAGGCAGATACAAGTAAGTTTTCTTTCTTTTCTTATTATTTTAATAGAAACATACTGAAAAACTTTTGTTGGTATAATATATTAATGTTGCTTAAGCAGAGGTAAAGAACCAATAAAGAACTCTATTAACCTTGGTTCTTTTTAGTGTAGTTGAAAAGAGCATATATTATCTTTTTCAGATTATAAGGAAAAGATTTTATGTAAGTTATATGGTTTTTCATAGAGCATTTCATATAGTATTTATTGCTTTGAAATATCGAATAGCTGCAGTTATATTCATAAAAGGAAGAACTAGAATTTTTAATGGGCACCGTTATTTTGTAGATTTTCAGTGCTGGTAGAGGCTTTAGTATTACTTCTGAGGTTAAAGTATTATTTCTAATTGCTGATAGGTTTACCATTTAATAAAATTTCCCTTTCCTTTTCCCTGCTTCCAAACGAAGCTTTGGCGAAGAAGTTTATTAATGTGTAATGAAATTGCCTTTCATCCAAAAGGAAAAAAAAAAGAAAACTTGGAAAAAGTGTTCTGGAGATACACACAAATACATACATGTGGAAGATTCTATGTGGGACTTAAGTTTTTCTTCATAATATGAATACTTTATACTTGTGTAGCACACAGTTTTTCAAACTATGTTCAGTTACCTCCATGTCTCATTATAGTTTAATAATTGTACTACATAAAAATAGTTACTTTTATGCATTATGGATTTGCGAAGTTTGATTATTGACATATATTTGGAGAGAATTTCTTATTTTGTTTGTAGACATTCTCAAAGTCAGGAAGCAACTGGAAAAGAACTCATTTACGTAGATGTTTATTAATGTTTATTGATAAAATATTTTAATTTTTAGTTTTCAGGATAATCTTAGTATTTTTGCTACACAGATAATCTTGTGTCAGAGAAAACTAGAATATTCCTGTCTCAGTTAATGGGTGATGGGAGAATTTTTGTAGCATCTATAAGACAGGCCCGTTTACTTAGTGTCTAAGTTCAAGGCAAACTGTGACTTGACCCCAATCCACATTTCTAGCCTCATTTTCCACTGTTTTCCTCCTGTCATTCAACGCTGTGATAATACAGAACGGCTTGAAGTTCTCTCGTACTCAGTGCTATTTAATTTCTCTGTCTTTACATGTGCTGTTTCTTCTGTTTGAATGCACTCTGGCCTTTTCCTCCCTCGCCTAATTTGTTGTGGTCTTGAAAGATTTAGCCAAAGAGCTGCTTGCTGGAGAATGTTTTTCCTGGCCTCTAGCTAGGACCAAGTGCTTCTCCAGCATCCAGGGCATGCTTCTGTCTTAATGAGCACTCTGCTATTTTGAAATGATTTCCTTGAACATTATTGGTGCTCAAAAAATGTTCACTGAGTTATTTTTGATAATATGTGCAGTAAAGCTCTTTCAAAACCAATGAAAGGGAATGAAGTTGAGAAGTTTGTTGCAAAAAGTTGAAAGAGAAGTGGTATAAATATCAGACAAATGAGTACTTAATAATATTTCGGATATTTCAAAGTTCCAAGACTCGAGGGGAAAAAGAAACTAGATGGGTGATAAAAGGGAAAAGGATAATTTTGCCTAAAATATTCCTGATTTAAGTGAAGCAAATAGGAAATTGACTAAACAGAGATCATTGTTGTTAGTTGTGAACTCTTAATATAGATGGTATACTTGGTGACATGACATAGTATATTTATAGAAAAGGGGGAAATTAGGATTGTATGTGTCCTACACAAAAGAAAATATTTGCTGTGCAAAGTGAGAAAATACTGCATAAGGCACATGGTTACACCTGTTTAAGATTTTAAATAGGGAATAGTGAAAATATTATGGAGGACAAATAAAATTTGAATAGGTTCCCTTAGGGAGAAGGCGACCTGATTTCAGGAGGCGTGTGTCTCATTTGCTGATAATTAAAACTTTTTTTGTGTGTTTGTGGATCTCTTGAAAAATATTCACGAAGTAATTTTATTTTCCACTTGAAATAGAAAGTAGAGAAATGAAGTTTCTGTTGTCATCTCAACTGATTGTCATATTGAGTAAATTGCTTGCTGTTGTGGTTTCTTTATCCATAAAACACATAATACATAATATGTATTAAGTGCTTTCCCTCTAATCAGGATGCCAGTTGGGATAATGTGTCCATAAAGTTGGTTTGAGATTA
This sequence comes from Macaca thibetana thibetana, assembly GCF_024542745.1. Taxonomy (NCBI): domain Eukaryota; kingdom Metazoa; phylum Chordata; class Mammalia; order Primates; family Cercopithecidae; genus Macaca; species Macaca thibetana. Next base: position 181,446,939 of record NC_065580.1, on the reverse strand, counting down.
TTGACAGCAAACAGTTGTAGGAATTTAATGTGGTGATTGTACTATGATAGTATCAAACCAGGAAAAAAAAAATTAACTGATGGAGTAACAGTAATACTTTTCCATTAAACATACCTGCCAGTAGTGTCCAAATACAGTGTTACATGGTTTAAAACTGAGAAAGTGAGGAGATATCATGCATTTCAGCAGGTATTAAAAAAATACTCTTTAAGTGACTGTGCAGTTACTGTTGAGCAGAAATGAAGTCCTGTATTTTTAATTCTTGGAAGGTGTGGTAAAACATGTGGGAAGGAAAGAGAAAATAATTACAAATAGATATATTCAAATGCAGGCCTCTATTAAAAAAAATCTACCTAACTGCTGTAGGAATGTGGAAGAATAGATCAGAGTGTGAGAGTTTTCAAGGGATTGTTGTAGATATAAAAACCCGTTTTGAACACTTTCTCCATTTTGTATGAAATACATTGTTATTTAAAGGTTGACCACAGTTTCACTTAATTCTTTCAAATATGGCAGGGATTTTTATTTTCAATTTTTTTCCATTCTTCTTTTTTAGGTATAAAATCTCTTAAAACCAGGGCTAAAGCAGAAACAAAGTCATGCTAACTTTAAGTATATTATCTGTTGGTTGCAGTGCTGACAAAACATCTGTCTTCTGAAATAAAAATCTCTAATACCAAATACATATGCCTCCTGTTGATATGAGCTGGAATATCACTGTTTACAATAGACTGTTTCTTTTAGAAGGAATAAAACTTTTTTTTTTCTTTTTTTGCTGACTAGAAAAATGTGGTTTTTAAACTAATCACATGGAAGTTATATTTGGGACATATGGAGAAATTTTTGTTTATGCATACCTGGTATGTCAGAGGCTAAACTAAATTATGTGACTGGATTTGAAAAACAATTTGTGAGCCTTCCTTTAATATTGAAGAAGTAAATATATTTTCAGTAGTTGGACAATTGTATGCCTTTTTGGTGTATTTTTTACCTTTTACTTTTGAGAAAGAAAGGAGACATATCAGGGAAAGCTTGTGCTGTGCATAAAAAAGAGTTTAGATGTCATATACCTGATGTCTTTATATTACTTGATTACATTCCATACTGTAATTCTGTTGAATTCTGGGAAAAAGCCCAAATCATTTGTACTATGATTAGCAAACATTCTAAGTAGCTTTTTTTATTATTTGGATATCCTGTCCAGATCAAATATTATAGATTGTCAAATGAGTGCCTCTTGTCCCTGGCATAAATTGAGAATAAAATTGTTTTGGAGTTTTGCTGTCAAAAACACAAATGAAAATGAGACCAGGACACAATGCCAGGTATTGAGCATTATAGGTGTGATTAGCAGTCAGAGGAGAGATTCTGCCAAGTTTTTGTGTCATGGCAAACTCTGTCATAGACATGACCATACAGGGCTTTCACCTAATTTGAAATCTAATAGTAATGCTTTTTATTTTGTGACCGTTAAATTCTTTGGAGCATTTTTAAAACAGGAAAAAACAGTATATGCTCTCCAGAACAAGATGTGCTACAACTGAGCAATCAAAAGATAAGAGGGATTTGGGTAGGTAATTTTAACACAGAAAGTAATGCCACATACTGACTTAAGTTTTAGAGAAATTGGTATAAGACTTGGAATGAATGTTAGGTGATAAGACTCTTCAAACATTTATAAGCCGTGGTTTTTTTTTTTTTTTCTAAAACATCTTGAATTATTTGGAAAGATGGCATGGAAAGGGAGAAAAACCTGGAGGTTCTATCCTAGAATTCTAGTTATGGCTATCTTGCTTGGCCACAGTAATAGTGATTTAAACTGTGATAAATAGATCCAATTCTAGTGCTTTTATTCTTAGGATGATTCGCTTATGCTAAACAGTTGAGGATATTATTAATTGAACACTGATACTTTTCCCACTGCCCAGATAACTTCAGTTTTTCCCTAGGAATTTCTAAGATGTAAAACGGTTTTTGATGACTCACAGAAAGTCAAGATGAAGCCTAAAACATGAGATGCTAAATGGTGTGAAAATTTAGGTGCATTTAGGTGCTTTTGATAGGTGCAATTAGGTGCTTCAAATTGATTAGATGCATTTTATTAGATATGAACTGCAGAATGACTTGTATAACTCGATTTTTCTTCAGTTTTGGGTTAGAATGATAGCCATGGTCTTTGTACTTTTGTTGACTAAGATGGGAGATTAATTTTACTATTTTTTCACAATAAAAATTGAAAAACAGTAGAATTCATGACAAAACTCTGGAATGACTCCCTTACTACTCATTTTCCTTACTTACCAATGCTGCCACTGTGATTTTAGCAGCTATTATTAGAAACAGAACTAGACCATTTAAAGCTGAGCTGTTCAATACAGTTGCCACTAGTCACACGTGGCAATTAAAATGAAATAATATTGAAATTCTGTTCCTCAGTTGCACTTGAAATGCGTAATTCTGGTGGCTACCAGATCAGTGCAGATAATGCTGCATTTCCATCATCACAGAAAGTTCTAATTTACAACACTGTGTTAGAGAATCTGAATTTAACAGTGAGAAAATTGGAAAAGTAGGAACATCTGAAGAAAGCTGAGAGCAAGGGAGAATGGGAGAGTGGAGTGGGAAACACTTTATATTGTTTATGTCTTCTGGCTTTGAAGATTCTTGCAACATGATACCTAACTATGCTGTCTGCCCTTTCACTTGAAAGATGTTGAATAGGTAGAGGATATGTTCTCATCTTCTGATCAGTGCCACTGTGAAGATGACTCACCAGTGTTTAGCTCTATTCCCTATTTCTTTAACAAATACTTACTGTCTAATATGTAGCAAGTACTTTTATGGACCGTTAAGAAACCATACAGAGTCTCAGTTTACATAGAGGGAAGACAGTACACAGTAAACAAACAGTGTCAGATAGTAATAAGTAGTTCCTGAAGAACAGTGGACCTGGACATAGAGAAGGTGGTGGGGGTGTGCTTGTCGGCTGGGCATAGGATGATACGTGATTTTAAGTAGTGTAGAAGAGCTCATATTTGTACAGACACCTGAGCGAAGTGTGAGCATGAACTTTTTGGCTTTCTGGAAGTTGTGCATCCCAGGTCAGGGCCTGATGCAGCAGTGTGTTGGCCCTCGAGATGAGTGGTGAGGACACAACCTTGTTGAAGCTGAACGAGTGAGGGCAGGAGTGGCAGCTTCTCGTTTCTGATCTCTTGCTGCACATCCTGATGTTAATATTTGCCTTTCTTTCTTAAGGGTATTTCCATTCTTCTCGTGGTCCAGGGTTTTGTTTTGTTTATTTTCTTTTCGTAGCTCTTCTATCAATCTCTCAAAACAACCATTTAGTTTGCAGATCTGTCAGTTTTTATATGTAGACTTTTCCCTTCAGTTACTCCTGCCCTGCTACATATTCTTATTGCAACTTTTCTCACACTTCACTACCCAGTTTTTTTCTGCTCTTGCACTCCCTTACTTAGAAATCTTTGCTGACAGTAAATATAAACTTGGCTTATTTTTTTAAGTATTTCCCGTAGGTTTATTCTATATAGATAAAGAAAACAGTGGAATAACTCTTTTTTTCTTCTGAATTCAAAATCTTTACATATATAATAGTTCAACTAGATTATGGGCCAACTAGGCTTTTGTGAACTTACTTAGAAACCTGAGGTTCAAGTAAGATTCACTTACATAATTCACATTCCCATTTAATATAATATTTCCATGGGAAAGTGAATTATGAGTTATGAGCAATGCATATATTATGTTTGAAGTCTAGTTCATTGATAAGTTGTTGACTAGCATGTATTTTGGAGTTAGCAGAGAAATGTTTGGTAGTTGGTGTATAAGTTTTACTCAAATGGTGTTCCTTTGAAAGTGAAAGATTTGGTAGGATGAGTATCATGTTTTGGTATATATTTCTGACTTTACAGGAAAAATGTTTTAATTTGGACTCTCTTAAAAATGTAGATTACTGCTTAGATGCATTAGTAACATGATTTTATACAGTGGCACCCAGCTAACTCTTCCCATGTGTGTGCTATTGAATTGTGTTCACGCCAATACTAGAGGGAGGGTTGGTTACAAATAATGTTTTTAGTGTTTTACCAAGGTCTTGCCTTGACACAGATATGAAAGTATTAATAATGCTCTGGCATTGAGATGTAAGTTTTACAAAGGCTAATTTTTTATAACTGATTTTTACCAGTTAGAAGCTGTTTACAGCCAGACTTCTTCTCTGTTTCTTTTGTAAGCATGTGAGAATATTGAGCACTAGTTTTTATTATAAATTGATAATTCATTACATGTTTTACACAAATCATTATTCCACTAAGTCCAGAAAAAGAATAAATTGGATTTAACCAGTCTGTTGAAATAACATTTTACTTTCGTTTACTAGTCTTAAAATTATATGAATTTGGTATGTGAGGTATCTTTCAGGATTGCATTTGATATGTGAGGCATATTTCAGGATCGTATGTGAGGACCGTATATGAGGGATCTTTCAGAATTCAGCTATCTTTCAGGATTGTCATATTGTTCTAAAATACCCTGTGAAAAGAAGCAGCTTTATGGAGTAATAGGAAGATCATGGAGAAAATTGCTACAATTACAATGAAATTAAAATAATAAATAAACCTCCTCCATTGCTTAAAGGAAAAAGTCCCAGCTTTTCAGTTAAGGACTGTTAGTCTCTGGTCTCAACCAACGTTTCCAGCATTAAAGACTACTATTCCTCTATACCAGGGATTGGAGGCTCAGATTCCCAGCTGGGGTACAGGTGTGCCTATATACTGAACCCTCCGCTATCGGAGCTACTAGGAGAGGCTGGAGTAGCTGGAGCCATTTAGTGTCATTCTAGCCACAAGCAGCTTTATCCTTTTACACCCATGTAAGGTACAAGATACGCAAGGATGCAAGGGCAAGGAAGGTAATGTGAACGTGTATGAGTGGCCAAGTTGGGGGTGGGGGCAAAATGGAGAGTGAATATTCTATCTAAAGAGAGCTGCTGCTGCTGCTACTACTACAACACTAGCTTTGTCAAAATGATTATTACCATGCAGGGATCATGTAACCAGGTCGTCTGATGTTTTTTTTTTTCCTCCCAGAGCATGAGGGAAGAAATACCTATTATTGTACACATACAGTCTCCTAGTCTTTATCTTTTGCCAGTTATTTCAGATATTTTAAAATCACATTGTAAAAACCAAAGAAAACCATTTTCAATTATGATTTGTTTCATAAAAAACACTTATGTCTAAGAACATGGAATAGATGGTGATTTTTGTTATTTTTGCTCTCAGGACCCCTTTATGCTTATAAAAGTTATTGAGGACCTCAGAGCTTTTGTGTACCTAAAATTTACTATTTTAGAAATTAAAACTGATAAAAGCTTAGGCTATTAATTCATATTAAAATATCAATCTATTATGTTTGAATAACATATTTTATGAAAAATACATTTTCTGAAACAAAATGGTGAGAAGAGTACATTGCTTTACATTCTTGCAAGTCTTGAATGTCTGCCATGTTAGAGGAGAGCTAGAGTCTCCAATGTGCTTATGAAGGTTTGCATTCTATTGCGGTAAGTTGTTCTGGTTGAAGTTTGTGAAGAAAATCTGGCTTTACACAGATAATAATTTAGAAAAGGGAGGAGTATTTTAACTGATAATCAGATAATAATGGATATTCTTTTTAATGCTATACCCAAACTTAACAGTTGGTAATTTCTTAAAGATTAGTTGCGATGTGGAATTCGAAATCTCATCAGTTATTCTATAGTGGTATCAATGACCTTTTCATATTATGTTGCATTAAAATCCATTAATGTTTCTTGCTTTTTGAATGGATCTTTTACCCACGCATGATTTTGTAACACTGTGCATTGGTAATTTGAAAAGATTTCTTTTTAAATGCTTGAAGAATGTCTACTATAAGAAAAAGTTGAATTTGTTAATATCACCACTCATATACAAGCCTTTAAGTTTTGAGAAGATACCAAGTTCACAGTGGTAGAAACAGGTTTTTCAAAGTTTAGATTTTTACTTGAAAATTCCATACTAATTATTGTCAACAGATACATTTGTTTTCCTTAGAGCAACAGGCTCACTTTTTTTTCTCAGACAACATCTGCTAAATACTGAGGTCTGAATAATTCTAGTTTGTAGTTTGTTTTCCTTTTAAATAAAAATTGCATTCCTTGGGAAAAATCAGTTAAGCTGTAACTCATTTTGCACTAGTTATTAGCAACAGCATACTCTGGATATATCGCAGAAGTACTTTATATGTACTTATTATGTTAGAATTAAGCACAAATCAAGGTTTGAGATTTTATAAAGTTAGGTTTAATCTTTTCGTCAAGAACATAATTCTAAAAGAAACTGGCTTGGCTTCTGTTTAAAACAGTGAGTGTGTGTCTTTGTGACTAATACAATGAATTACACAACTTGGTGCTGCTGCCTTGATTTGTGCTAAGATGCAGCAGTTTCATTCAATATTGTTTTGCATCATGGGTGCAAATGTGACTACAAAAGGCAAATAATATCTGTGTATTATTATTTTTTTATTTGAGGACCTTCCTCCCTTTTTTCAGAGGGGCCCTGGGGACCCCAAGGATCAATGGACCATATTTGAAGAACTGCTAGCAAGGCAGAAAGACCACTGGATTTAAGAGTTAGAAGACTTAAATTTTGAAGCCTGTGCACCATTCTCTCTTCTTATGATGTGCTTCATTTCCCAGAACTTCAGTGGTTTCATTTATAAAATACGTTGGGGGGAAAAAAACTTGTTTTTTGCTTTTTTGTTGCTTAAATTACAATTGATAAATTAGGAAAAGGTGAAGTGTAAGTTGTTGCTATTTTTAAATTAGTTTTGGCTGTAGCCCATTTGTTTTACTTTTCAGTCATGATACAGTAAACATTCTAGAAATTTTCAAATAAGGAATTTAATACAGGGGAGATTAGGTTCTTTAAAAAAATCACTGGAAGTACTGGAGGAAAGCTCTAGCTCAGCCTTCTGAAATGACTCCCACATCATTGCAGGACTGATCAGTTAGGGAAGCTGCTGCTTCTGTCACAGTTAGGAAAGCAGCCTGTAGGACTACTGAGTTCAAGAACATTCTTCTATAGCTGCAGCCCAGGAAACAGGAAGCCAGGATTAGGTAATTCCTACTGAGCTATGCCTGGAAATTGGAATGCAAAGTCTAGTTGCCATTTATATTCCATCTCTTGACATTCTTAAAGCTGGAAATTGGAGCCTGGAATACTACTGTGGAACAACTTAAATCTTTTCAATCACACTAGAGAAAACAGCCAAAGGCGACAGGATAATGGCTTTCCCCCATCACTCTGCCTTCCGTATCTCATGTTAGTGCATTCTAATGGATGAAGCCTAAATTTCATCCAAAACCCTAACTGCCAGTGAATAAGGAAGATAGTTTTTCTGGTTTTTTTTTTTTTTTTTTAATGTTTAGTTTCTATAGTTGAAGACAGTAAACTTAGGGGAATGAGATAATGGAATCTGACTGCTGATTAATCACATACCTAAACCCTGTTTTTCTGCTTCTCTGTGATTTTCAAATTGTTTCCACTTTTCATTATCCTTTCATTACTTACCTAAGTTCTAGCCATTTTAATGACCAAGATAGCTTTCATATTTATGAGGCATTCGATACCTTTTTTCCCTCGCTGCTTCATCAGTATTTATGCTCAGCTGTCCAGTTCTGGGTGACACTCATCTGCAGCTGTGGTCTGGGTGGACTTGGATTTTGTAACCAGACTTATAAAACCTTTGGCCTGCTGTTGTCTGTAAAGTGATTCACGATTTCAATTACTATGCTAGATAAATCTTTCACATTTTACTTGCTTGAATTTTTTGGGGGGCTCTACTTAATATACTTTTGTGAGGTATTATACTCTCTAAAGACATTTTAAAAAGCACCACCACTTCCTTCCATGATCAGGTATTCTTTCTAATATTTTAAATCTTCTTACAAGCTACTATTTGGAGAACGTGTGGAGAAAAATAGAAGTAGACTCTGGAAAACATCAATATATATTACTTTTTTTCATTAAATATATAATATGCTTTTCTAGCATCTATGTAAAACCTTATAGCCATATGGTAAAATAAAGCCACCTTATCCTCCATCCTCTATCCTCTTTTTTTTTTTTTTTTTTTCCCTCTTCTAAAGTTGTGTGATTACAAATAAAACATTTTTAACGTGTCTAAAATACACCAGCCTGGGCAACAAGCAAAACCTTGTATCTACAAAATATTAAAAAGAAAATTAGCCAAGTGGTGCATGCCTGTAGTCCTAGCTACTCTGGAGGTTGGGGTGGAAGGATCACTGGAGCTCAGGAGTTTGAGATTGCAGTGAGCTATGATCATACCACTGCCCTCTACCCTGGGTGACACAGTGAGACCCTGTCTCTAAAAAATAAAATACAAATAAGTAAAATGAAGGCAAAACATGTCCAAAATACAAATAAGCATAATCCCAACCATGCAAAGATAATAACAGATAGTTTCTGTTTCTGATCGTATTGTTCTGATCATAATCACCTGTTATCACTTCCCTACTTAGCAGTATACTATGGTTTCCATCATTGTTTAAATGATAATGGGAGTATTTATCATTGGCATCGTCTGGGGGAAATTGACCAATATATATTGGGAAATTGGATTAAAAGTCATTTTTATTGAAGGTGGTATTAGTTGTAACCTTTATTCTTTGGAAAAAGAATTAATACTTAATAGCATCAAGGCCATTATTTTCTGTTAGAAGAGGGATAGTTTCATTCACTTGTATATTTCTTCATTTTTGTGAAATGAGAATCTTATTTTAAATTAAAAGGACTGCATATTTATTAAATAATTCAGGTTGTGTTGAAGTATTTAAATAGAAAATAAAAGATTCTTATACTTCCTACTCCTATAACTTTTTTCCTCAGAGTTAACCACTGTTAATAGTTTGGAACATTCTTCCAGAATTTAGAAAATGTGTATGTAAATGTACATCTGTGGTCAGTTTCTGAAACATCAATTTTTGAGGGCAAATTGTTAATTACTGTAATTTGATAATGTCTAGATGGTAGTAGTGTGGACAGAATGTAATGTGTATGTAGTTGGGTTAACTTCAGAAAGCAGAAATGTAAATGTTTAATTGTATTGATTTCAGTTTTTGTTGATAAACTATTCTCAGCAGTCTCTCTGCTTATTAGCTTTTAATAAGATACCTCGTAGTAAATATGGAGATTCTTCTGCAGTGAAATATATTTCTACTTACTGCTTTAGGTATATTTTATCAAAAAAATCATTGAGTTACTGAGTATAACCAGTTAAAAATGTGTTTGCATTTATTTTTAGGTAGGCTTTTAGAAATACAAAATTAGTTGGTACTGACTGGTTTAAATAGTATTATTGGATATAACATCTCCATAATAAGAATTACTTTTCATTTTGTTTTACTTTTAATTTTGAGAAAGATAGTTTTGCTTTTCAGATGTGATTGATCTCACTGGAGATGATAAAGATGATCTTCAGAGAGCAATTGCCTTGAGTTTGGCCGAATCAAACAGGGCATTCAGGGAGACTGGAATAACTGATGAGGAACAAGCCATTAGCAGGTAAAAACATAATTTGTATAAAGCAGATATAAGCACTTTTAAAAACAGAAATCATTAATTGGGTTAAATTAATTTTAAGAGGTAATAAGATATACTTTGTTACTCTAAACTAGTAATATGCTTGTGTATTTTAAAATTTTATGTAATGAAAATCTTCATATTTAGTTTTGATTGCAATTGGGTTTACGTTTTTAAGATTTTGGGTTGGTGTTATGAGGGTTTACATTTAGGTACATATTTTAATATTTTTTTCATTTTTTTTCGTCCTCTAATCTTTTTTGGATGCACTGTTCAATTTAGAACAATTTATAGCAAGGGTTAGCATCCTTTTTCTGTAAAGGGCTAATAGTAAATATTTTTGGCTTTGTTGGCTATAGGGTTTCTGTTATAGCTATTCAGCTCTGGTGCCATAATGCAAAAGCAGCCATAGCTAATACATAATATAATGAGCTTGGCTGTATCCTAATAAATCTTGGTGTACAAAGGCAGCTAGTTGAATTTGTCCCCTCGGCTGTGGTTTGCCGACCTCTGGTCTATAGTATGATAATATGTTTATATATTTTTTTCAAATAAATGGGCAGGGCTCCAAGATGTGTGCTAGAATGCTGTTTTTAATTTAATAACTAAAACTTTTTAGTTTGAAACAGTTCGATTCATCTAAGGACTAAAAAATACATTTGGTTTTCATAATACCTCTAAAAATGGAGATACAATAATTTAATAAACCATTAAATTATAACTAACTGTAATCCTCCAAAGAACTATTTGAAGGCGGTGGTAACTCTATGTTACTGCAGAAGAAATTTAGCTTGCAAGAGGTTAAATGCTTTTTCCAAAGGCACACAGCTCAGATGCGTCTTACAACTTTAATGCTGTGTTCCTTTAACATAGTCCTTTGGTAACAGAATGTACCAAATTTCTCAGGTAATTTTTCTTGGCACAATATCAATAGGATATTTCTTTCCAAGTAATCAAAGATTACTATATGGTAGGAAATGTTTCAAAATGCTATATTTAGCAAAGGTATATAATTTTTTATCTTAGTGCAACTTTTTAATGTCTTTAAATGTTACTTTGGAAACTACTTTGTAAAACATTATATTATGTAAAGACTTAATTAAAATCTATTGTCTGCTGGGTGCAGTGGCTCAAGCCTGTAATCCCAGCACTTTGGGAGGACAAGGCGGGCGGAACACGAGGTCAGGAGATCGAGACCATCCTGGCTTACATGGTGAAACCCCGTCTCTACTAAAAATACAAAAAAATTAGCCGGGCATGGTGGCAGCGCCTGTAGTCCCAGCTGTTCAGGAGGCTGAGGCAGGAGAATGAGATGAACCCGGGAGGCGGAGCTTGCAGGGAGCTGAGATTGCGCCATTGCACTCCAGCCTGAGTGACAGAGCGAGACTCCGTCTCAAAAAAAAAAAAAAAAAAAAAAATCTGTTGTCCTGCTCATTAGTTGTGGCTAATATTTATTGCCAGGAATTTTAAATGAAAACCAAAAAATACGTAGTTAGGCTTGTTTTCTGAAGCATTTGAGAAATTCTATGAATTGGGCCTTTTCTTTTTCTTTTTAAAATGTGTATTGCAATACATAATTGTCTTGAATAATTATAAAACTTGATAATACTTAAACTTTGAGAAATATTTTAAATACAAAACACATGAGTTGGATTTCATATGTAAGGGACATGATTTTATGTGAAAAGGGTTATGAAAAGAATGTATACTTGATACAAATATTATTTTTAGAATTATACTTTTGTTTATATGAATTTATATGAGCATATGAATATAAAATGTGTGTGAGCTTATATACCCAATTAGTATCAGTAGTTCTATTATGTGTTTTCTAATTAAAACAACATGTACTAATTATATAGTAAAAGTAAGATAATATAAAAAGGGATGAAGGCCGTTCCTAATTTGATACTCAGTTCAATGTATATGTTATATTATTGTTTTGGATAGTTATTTTTATCCAAAATGGCAAAACAAAATCTCTTCAGATAATGCTTTTTTTCATTCTAGGTCTTTTGCATTTTAATATAATTTAAAAATAGTAAATATTTAGTAGATATTATTATTGTAGATGACATAGAGATTTGGCATAGTGTAACATGCCATAAAACTATACTCCCTAGAAGTAAAAGAGTCATATTAATTATGTGTAAATTCAATAACCCGTAATGAACAAATGGATGTTCAATGCAAAATATGCGTTTAATAAACTCATGTCGATCATGTTGTATTCGAAAAAGAGGATGTGGAGAGTTCTAGCTAAACATTATCAGAGATATATTTGCTCCTATGGGTTTGTTAAGGTATAGAAATCTAAATTCAAAAGAGAAAATGATACATTTTAAAGGAAGACATTTATATATTATGCTAAAAGTAAATTAACTCCTTCTTTATTACTGAAGTTCATATAGGGAAAATCTTTGCAAATAAAATTCCAGAATCATTTGCTTATTATATTTTAGTAGACATAATTTAATGTGAAGTTACACATTAGGATACTACATTGTGTATAATTAGATGAGATAAAGCCTACCATTTTACATCTTAGAATCCTGTGTTTAGACATTTATATATTTCATGATAAAATTTTTTAAGTAGAACGTTTTCAAAGTATTTATATACTTTTTAGTGTCAGAATTGGATGTATTTATTATCTCTTGATTGTCACTTCCAGGACACAAGTGGAATATGGACAGTTGAAATTTGTTAATAAACTACATTGTGACTGGTTTGTGTCTATGGTATATTTCTTGTGAAAATGGCTTGCCTTATGAAATAACTTTGAAGTGCTTCATTAGAAGATAGTGCTAAGTTTTCTAGCTAAAATTGTTACAAAGAGCATGCACCTTCAACTATTTCAAGAAATGGTAGACTGCAGATTCTCTTTTTTCCTCATTACTTCTGTGTTTCAGCTAGTTATTTCTTATTATCTTCAGCCTGGAGTTGCCATTGGGGAAAGAAAGAAGGATCGTGTCCAGGAATAGTCAGGGTGGAATTCTGAATTATTAAAATAGGTCTGTATAACGCCTGCATTTTTTATCCTTATCATTACTGAGGAAGCAGTGTGAAAGGGAACTGCCTAAAGACGGTGTGTGAAACAGGAGTGGATGAGGGAGGCAGAGTTAGAAATCTTTTAAAATTGATCTTTAAGGAGGATTTCAGTGCTCAGTAATACCAGATACTTGTGGATGCTAAGGAGCATGGAAGGGCCATCGAATAACCATCAAGGTGCATTATGTCAGATTATGGATGGCCTGGAAAAGTAAGAAATATGACACAGATTAGTTTCTGGGGCCACAAGGTTGTGGCTGTAGGTGACTGATGAACAGCGACAGTGCAACTTGAAAAAGTATCAGCAACAGTGAGGTACCACTGATATCCCCAGGAAGAGGGGTCAACTGGCCGATGTAATCAGTCTGTCCAGGTGGCAGGAGCCACACCCCATGCAGTCAGATACACAGGTCAGCTTTTGGTAGGAGTCACATGTCTGACAAGTTGTGGTAGCCTCTGTGTTAGAAACATCGAGTTCCTTAATGTGTACTCTGCATATGATTGCGGATGTGATTCCGTTTTGGGTATTACGATTGTGGCAGGGGTGGTGGTCTGGGTTGTGCAAGTTTGATCAAAAGCTTTATTCTGTTCATCTCATTGAAGAACACATTAGAGCATTCATCCATCACAGTGGCTAAAATTAAAAAGAGTGATGGGAAGTGATGTCAGCAAGATCACCGACTAGAGTTGCTTGGCTCTCATCCCCCTCGCGAAAAGGAACCAGAACAATAAATAAGTTTATTTTGTCTGGAGTGACTGAGGAAATGCACTGGAGAGCACCAGGAGAACGGCAAAGTCCCTGTGGAGCATGGAGTCAAGAATAGCTCCACAGGGAGGAGAGCAAAGTATCCTGTCTCTGCCATACTGTCTCCCCTGCCAGGATTGAATCAGAGCTGGGGGTTCTTCTTCTAGGAAGGAAGGTAAGCTGGGAATCATGAGAACTCATTACCGCCGCAGATGCCAGCAGTCACTGCTACAAGAGCGTTCCCCAGTCCTCACAGGTCCCAAGTCCAGCATAAACAGTTGCTGAAAGTACATGTGGCTGCATTCCCCCAGAGCAGGAACCTCTTTGACACTCTGCATCCCTGCAACCCGAGCAGCTGAGGGATGGCACAACTGTGAAACCAAGCCCACATCTGGAGTGCTTCTGACCTGGAGGCCACTAGCCACTCTGTATCCCAGAGGCATTGCCTTCATTCCGCAAAGTTCACACAAGTGCCTCTAGCATTAATACTTTGGCTACTTGGAGCCTAGGCTCAAAGTTACTACTGGGGCCCTGATGCCTAAACCCACAAGGCTCCCTATTACCCAGGGAAGCAGGTGGGCCTGCATGGCAGGGCAGCCCCATGCAGCCACCAGGCTAGTGTACACCTGTCCCTGGCTCAGTAGCTGGCCTGGAGGTGGCCCCACCCCAAGGGAGAGAGTAGTGTACAGCCAGTGGGCCTGTGTGAACTTGCTCCCAGCTTGAACAGCTGGCCCAAAGGTTGTCTGCTTGTATCACTGGAGGATTCTGCACAGCTGCTGGGCCACAATTGCCTGCCTTTAGTCCAGTAGCTGGGTTGGAGGCATTCTACCCACAGCTTAACCCTACATCACCAGAGTCATGCACAGCCTCCAGACCTGCATGCATCCACCCCTGGCCTGATAGCCAGCCCAGCGGTAACCCTGCCATTCAGGAAAGACCATTGTACAACCTTTCTGGCCTGCTGCATCAGCATGTGCCTGGCCAGCAACCAGCCTGTTGCCCCCAACTCCAGAAAAACCATGCCACCACAGTCATGGTCTCCTGCATACCAGGTCACTGAGATAATCACGGACATCGCAGGTGAGGATTCCAGCTGAATAATGTGTATGGAGACCTCACTACTGAGTCCACCCTGAACCAAAGCCAACGCACCATTTCCAGACAGCACCCTAGGACCCATCAACAGGAAAAAGCCTCTTCTTATGAAAACTGCTCATTAAAATTGGAAAAAGCAATTGTTCATTAGATGCACAGATACCAACATAGAGACAGAAGAATCATGAAAAAGCACGGAAACCTGTCACCTCCAAACCTGGTGTCCAAAGCTGGCACCACAATGCACCTTTAGTAACAGAATCGAAAGAAAAGAATATTTATGAAATGCATGAAAAATAATTCAAAATAATGACATTAAAGAAACTTCTGAATTGTAAGAGAATACAATTTAACGAAATTAATAAAAAAAATTCATGAGCTGAGTGAGAAATTGAACAAAGATATTACGGAAAGGAACAAAACAGAAATCTTGGAGCTTGAGGAATTCAGTGAATGAAATAAAAAAAAAATACAATTGAGAGCCACAGTAACAGACTAGAACAAGCAGAATAATGCATTTCTGAACTTGAAGACAGATCTTTTGAAATAACACAGTCAGAAGAAGAAGAAGAAAAAAGAATACCAAAGAATGAAGAAAGCCTGTAGGACTTACCAGACACCATTAAGCAAATCTATATTCATATTATGGGAGTGCCAGAGAAAGAAGTAGTGAAGAAAGGCATAGACCATCCATTTGGTTAAATAGATTGTCTGTGCCCTTCTTCACTTCTTGGAAGAAAGTATTGGGAAGTTATGGACATCTAGGAATAAAAAGGTCGCCAATTAAATTCAACCCCCCAAAATCCTCTCAAAGGTACACAATTCTAAAAGCTGTAAGACAAAAACATTACATCACATATACGGGAATTCCCATTACACTGTCAGTACATTTCTCAGCAGAGACTGCAGTACAAGACAGGAGAGAGTGGGATGACATATTCACAGTGCTGGAAAAAATAAATAAATAAATAAACTGTCAGCAAAGAATATATCTGGCAGTGCTATCCTTAAGAAATGAAAAAGAAATAGAGACCTTCCAGACAAGCAAAGGTGACAGAATTCATCACCACTAGACTGGTCTTACAGAAACACTTACAGGAAATAATAGGAAATGAAAGAATGATTAATATCTTGAAAATATGTGAAAATACAAAACTCATCAATATAGGTAAATTCATAATCATATTCAGAATACCCCAGTGCTATAATGGTGCTGTATAATTCCTTCAGTCCTCTAATATGAAGGTTTAAAGTTAAAAAGGTCAGAAACATCAACAGCTACAATTAGTGGCTAAGGAACACATGAAAGATAAAGATGTGACTGGGCGCGGTGGCTCACGCCTCTAATCCCAGCACTTTCGGAGGCTGAGGTGGGCGGATCATCTGAGGTCAGGAGTTTGAGACCAGCCTGATCAACATGAAAAAACCCAGTCTCTACTAAAAATACAAAATTAGCTGAGCATGGTGGTGCACGCCTATAATCCAAGCAACTTGGGTGTCTGAGACAGGAGTATCGCTTGAACCCGGGAGGCAGAGGTTGCGGTGAGCCGAGATCACGCTCTTGCACTCCAGCCTGGGCAACAAGAGCGAAACTCCGTTTCCAAAAAAAAAAAAAAAAGATGTAAATTATAGCGATCAAAACACTAAACATGGCAGGGTAGGGGAGTGAGGGGAAAAAGTCTAGATTATTTTTGTGTGACCAAAGTTAAGTTGTTTTTAGCTTAAAATAGTCTGTTGTGACTATAAGACTCTTTATGTTAGCTCCATGGTAACCACAAGAAAAATTATAGTAGATAGACAAACGAGAAAGGAAACAAAGCTTAGCATTATGGAGAACCACCAAACCACGGAAGTAAGCAAGAGGGTAAGAATCAAACGAAGGATCTTCAAAATATTGAGAAAACAAAATAGCATGAGTAAATTATTACTTATCAATAGTAACCATGAATGTAAGTGGATTAAATTCCCCAATTAAAAAATACAGAGCAGCTAGATGGATTAAAAAAAAAGACCCAACTATATGTTGCCTACAAGAGACATACCTCATCATTAAATATAAACATAGACTGAAAGTGAAGGGATGGACAAAGATACCCCATGCAAATACAAACCAAAAGTGAGCAGAAGTAGCCATACTTGCACTAGATACAGTAGACTTGAAGTCAAAAACTGTGAGAAGAGACAAAGTCATTATGTAATAATAAAAGGATCAATTCGCCAAGAACAAAACTGTAAATAAATGAGCACTGAACACCAGAACATCCAAATACATAAAAGAAAATATTATTAGATTTAAAGGGGGAAATAGACTCCAATACAACAATATTAGGGACTTCAGCATCCACTTTTAACAATAGACAAATGATTTAGAAACATGAGACTTAAACTACACCGTGGACATTTACAGAACCTTAACAGCTGCAGAATACACATTCTTCTCAACTGTGCATGGAATATTCTCCAGTAAAGATCATATGTTAGAGATGGTATCAAGTATTTTACCGGACCACAACTGTATAAAACTAGAAATCAACAACAAGAAAAACATTAGAAACCAACAAATACATGGAAGTTAATATGCACCTTAATAACCAATGGGTCAGTGAAGAAATTAAAAGGGTAATTAGAAAGTTCGCTGGGACAAAGGAGCGTGGAAACACGTTATACCAAAACCTATGGGACACAGTGAAACATGTTCTAAGTGGGAAGTTTATGGCAATAAATGCCTGCATCAGAAATGAAGAAAGATTTCTAATAAACAGCTTAACTGTGCAACTCAGAGAAGCTTGAAAAGCAAGAACAAACTAAACCCAAAATTGGTAGGATGGAAATAATAAAGCTTAGAGCAGAAGTTAACAAATGGAGACTAAAAAAGCAATTCAAAAGATCAATGAAATTTTTTTGAGAAGATAAACAGAATTAACAAACCTTTAGACTAAGAAAAAAAAAAAACACTCAAATAAATAAAACCAGACATGAAAAATGAAACATTACTAATGTATCACAGAATTGGAGGATCACAGGAGACTATTATGAACAACTGTATACCAACAAATTCTAGAATATAGAAGAAATGGATAAATTCTTGAACACACAACCTACCAAGATTAAATTGAGGAGAAATGGAAAAAAAATAAGCAGACCACAATGAGTGAGAGAATTGAACTACTGAAGCCTGACATAAAAAAAAAAGCCCAGTTTCTGATGGCTACATTGCTGAAGTCTATCAAACATTTAAAGAGCAACTAATATTAATTCTCAAACTATTCTGGAAAATTAGAGAGGAGGGAATACTTTCAGACTCATTTTATGAGGCCAGCATTACCCTGATTCAAAAACTAGACAAGGATACAACAAAAAGAAAACTACAGGCCACTATCCCTGATGAACCTAGATGCAGAAATTCTCAACAAGATTCTAGCAAGCCCATTTCAACAGCATATTAAAAACGTCATCCACTGTGATCAGGGTTCATCCCAGAGATGCAGGGATGGTTCAACATACACAAATCAATAAATGTATGTATCATTTATTGTGATACAATTATAGATGTATCACATTAACAAAGAGAACGAAAACTATATAATTTCAGTAGATGCAGAGAAAAGCACATTACAAATTTTAACATCCCTTCATGATAAAAACTCTCAAAATAGATAGAGAAACTATGTACCTCAACACAATAAAGACCATAGTTGAGAAACCTACAGCTAGTAGTATGCTGAATAGGGAAAAAAATGAAAGCTTTTCCATTAAGATCAAGAACCTAACAAAGATGCACACTTCCAGCAATCCTATTCAACATAGTAATGGAAGTATTTGAGCGGTTAGGCAGGAGAAGGAAATAAAAGACATCGAAATTGGAAAGGAGAAAGTAATCTGTTTTCAGATGATATGATCTTAAATATAGAAAACCCTAAAGAGTTGACCAGAAAACTGCTAGAACTCATAAATGAATTCAGTAAAGTTGTAGGACACAAAGTTAATGTACAAAAATCAGCACTTGTATATGCTAATTATGAGTTATTTGAAAAATTAAGAAAATTTCGTTTACAATAGCTACAAAAAATCAAGATACCCTAAGAATAAATTTAAAGAGATAAAAGATCTCTACACTGAAAACTATAAAACATTGAGCAAAGAAATAGAAGACACAAACAAGTGGAAATACATCATATGTTCATGGATTAGAAGAATTAATATTGTTAAAGTGGCCATACTACCTAAAGTCATCTCCAGACTTACTGCAGTCCGTATCAAAATTCCAGTGACCCTTCAGAGAATTAGAAAAGACAATCCCGTAAATTCATATGGAACCACAAGAGAGCCCAAATAGCCAAAGCAAGCCTGACAAAAGGAACAAAAGCTAGAGGTGTCACTACCTGACTTCCGAATATACTGCTAGAATATAGTAAGCAAAACAATGACATTGGTGTAAAAAACAGACACATAGACCAGTGGAACAGAATAGCCCAGAAATGGACACACCTACAGCCAACTGATTTTTGACAAAAACTGTTACCTGGAGTAAATCTAAGAAATATACAAGAACGTCCATGAAGAAAATGATTAAACATCATTAAGACACATTAAAGAATACATAAATATTTTCAAACATATGCTGTTTCATGAATTGGAATACTGACCATCGTCAAACTGGTCAGTTCTTAAATTGATTTATGGGTTTAGTTTGACCCCAATTAAAATACCATTAGTTTTGTTTTTGCTTTTTTAGGAAATCAAATGAGATGTCTCTCCCCCCCTCCCCCTTTTTTTTCTTTCTGGTTGATCTATACAGCTTAAAGTATATGCTTGTTTCTCAGTGAGTGTAATACTTCCCAAAAAGGGGCTTAGGTGAGCTATAAAGTGGGATATGTTCAGTATTACTGCTATAGGCAATTTAACAACACAAAATGATAAAATAATAACACCCTGTCTTCCCCCCAAAGAAAACCATTGTGTAATAAAATTTAATGGAAACATGAACATCTTCCATATGTAAATGCTTTAAACATTTAGTGTAGTGTATGGAAGGAAAAGAGGCAGCAAAACATTTTGTCATCTTTTTATATTGCTTAATACCAAGGTCATGACCAATTTTGAGAAGATAAAGCAAGGTGATAGGTCAGGCTGGTTTTTGGTTTGTGGCTTCTGAGTTTACCCTTCAAACATTTTGTTATAGGCTATTTCTGAGCTCTCTGAGATTTACCTATTTTTTTTTTCCTCCACCAGCTGGTAATAACTGGATTTTAGCTATTACATGCCTTATACTTAAGAACTTGGGTGGTATCATTGGAAAGGCCGGGGAGGAACCCTTATGCAGGATTTTGCTTTATAAAAAGTTTGGATTTATGGTGCCAGTACTAGATTACAGAAGGGGATCAGGCGTAGCAATAGAGCAGTATTTGAGCTAGCGGTTGACTTTTACAATGAGTCAGTCAATCAGTAACCAAGAAGTAGCAGCATTTAATATCTTAATCATCCATTTACTTAAAAAACGTGTTTATCCCTCATTATATAATGTTCCCTCTAGCAGTAAAGCAAATTCTTGTTTCTACTTTTCAGACACTGATTGGAGACACTGGTTAATATTTTTGGCACAGTGATAAGTGTGTTTATTAAGTTCTTTAGGAACCAAGAGGAGATGGTAGGAGGAAACCTACTGAGGCATGCTGTAAAATTCTGGTGATAAAATTTGTTTAAATTAAGAGGGTCATGAAATCATGGCATTCCCCTTTCACCTACATTCTTTTTTTTTGCACCATAATTCTACCATGTGGTTTGGTTAAGGTGTATTATGATAAACCTGTTTCTTAAAAACCCGTACTTTTGTTACAGTGAATGATGATATCTTCCATATGACTGAATTGAGCTACTTAGGGAATGGTTATTATTTTTAGATCGTAGGTGACTTTGAGGAGCAATGAGCTGTTACATGCATCTCTTGAACTTTAATCAGAGTTGTTACACTTTGTACCTCATTTGACCTCTGTAAAGAAAGTTGTATAGGAGTGCTGGGAAGATGTTGTCTTGGTTCATATCCTTAACTTTCTTGCCCTTCTAACTTCCTTTTTGGAATGGTGTGACAAATGGTTCAGGCGTTACTTGCTCCTAGAAGTAAATTGGAGGCCACACATTCTTGCAAGTTCTGTGTGGGGAGAGAGAAGGCAAAGGAACTAAAAAGCTTACATTATCTCAATATATCAATGTGACGTTTCATTAAATATTTTATATGTAAACATACAAATCAAGTGGTGTGTATTTTTTGGTAGAGCAGAAGAGGGGCATAAAGGAATTGGCTATACTTAAAACATTTCAGAAGACCTTCCTGGGGTTTAGTAATCTTAGCCCAGATCTGGAATATGAAAAATATACTTAGGGTGTATTGTGCAGAAATCAGATGTCCTCAAGTTTTCTGTAACTAATGTGTATATGAACCATTTCCTGCTTATATCTGCTCTGTTGACATTATTAAGAAGGATTTGTTTCTTGGTATAATTAGTAGTTAAATATAATGACAGATGTTCATATGCTATAGATTCAGGATTATGTCTGGTTCTTTTAGACTTTTGAGCAGTTTATATTTTAGACTGTGCTGTAGAATCCTCTTTTTACATAATTGTTGTCTATCTGCACTGGTACTAGTCAATTGCTGGGTACCTCTTCTATCTCTTACGTAGGATCACTGGTACTACTTGTTTTATGGTATCGTTTTTATCTGCCTTTCCCAGAACTTACTCCATGTTTTAGTTTATCTCTGACTACCAAGATAAAATTAAGTTGGCTGTATCTAAATGTCTAAATATACATATATATTACAAAAGGAGCAAAATTTCCAAATGAGAATACTGCCATTTATAAAAGTCAATAAAAAGTTAAATATGCCCTCTATATACCACAGTCTTTTGTATTACAGTTACATTTTATATACTGTACATTAACCTTTCCTTTTTGAGCATAAACTAGTCTTGTACAAATTCAATTTGTTCTGGTTATTATCATTCTGCCGAACTGCAATAACTGTTAGAAGGTCTTCAGGACCTCCTAGGTCTCCAGTAGGAGAGTCAAGTTGACTCTCTTTTTATTTCTCCCTTATATTCTTGAAACCTTGTTTCCTGGTAACTGTAGAATGTTCTAGATGTTCCTTGGTTTTCCTCTGCCCCAGTTCATCTAAGTAAATGTCTTTCAAGAACTTCTGGTGTCTTTTAGTGAAAAAAGCCGAGTCTGGCGTTGCCTGTGGGAGTTGATTTTTGGGCAGAGAGTAGTGCTGCCCAGTTGGGTCACTCTTAAGTGTGACAGAAGTGTGACCTGTTTACTTTTAACTACATGAGTTTACGTTTTAACATATCATGTTGTTACCAGTTTTTCAAAAATGTGTATTTTATTGATTCCCAAAGACTGACTTTTGTATTCACATGGGATATTTTAGTGATATTTTAGATTTCATTGTATCTAATGTCTGGTGGTAAGTATTGATGTTAAGGATAAAATAATATTATTTTGACATTAATCTGATAGGATAAAATCTTTAGGATAAAAATGGTGTAGAATGAATGAGATTTTCTTGATAAACCAAAAAATTAAGGTTCTGGTAATTAACACAAAGTGGTTCAGATACCTGAATGATGTTTATGGTGATTTAGAATAATAAGTAACAAGTTTCTTTTTTTCTTCTTTTTTTTTTTTGGCTGAAGCCAAGTAGCAAGTAACACATTTCTTGAGCAGGCAGAATGCTTGGTTAGATCCTATGTGGGAACCAGGGTTTTCCAGTTACGATTATAGTTGCGTTGTTGCGTGCTCAGGAGCAAGAAACATCATTAAGCCAAGTAGCATTACTTTCGCAGGTTTAGATGTGCTTAAGATATTCGTAGGTGAGTTTATTTTGGAAAGGTTAACTATCTTTTGTTATTCTAATATGTATTCTAATATTTCATTAGTTTTTCCCAAAGGCAAACTTTTGGGCAAGGCAGTGAACTATAGGTTTTCTTTTCCATTACTTGGCTGTCATAGGGACATAGATCTCAAGAATTGAAAGGAATCATAAAGTTTAACTCAGTTAACTTTTTTTTGTAGAAAAACTAAGTGGTCAGTGGTAAAAGGGCAACTTGTTCAGTTTTTAATGTTTTCTTGATTCAGAGTAATTGTTATAAGAAGTCATTATGTTACATTGTAGATACATGCTTTAATCGTTATTTCTCAGAAAATCCATCTAGGTGCTATATATTCCTGGTACTAAACATCTGACTTGTTGAAATGTGATTTACTGTACTGTTATATAACACTACCATTTTATGTTTGAAATTTCATTTTTCTTAGGAAGGAAGGCTACACTTCTTTATGTATTAGCATTGACACTGCTAAAACCTCTCTTTGAGTAAAGTTAGTATTAAATATTATTTCTTCAAATACATTATTCAAATCTTATGTAATGAAAGTACTTTTAAAATGTGTGGTATGGCTGGGATATACCATTGTATAATGCTGCATTTTTTCCCACCATTGCTTAAGAGTTCTTGAAGCCAGCATAGCAGAGAATAAAGCATGTTTGAAGAGGACACCTACAGAAGTTTGGAGGGATTCTCGAAACCCTTATGATAGAAAAAGACAGGACAAAGCTCCCGTTGGGCTAAAGAATGTTGGCAATACTTGTTGGTTTAGTGCTGTTATTCAGGTAAGGATCTTTCTTTATTCAGTTCTTATTTGATGTGTATGATAGCTATGGAAAGTGAATTGGTTGTGTTTAAGTTGTGTACTTTAAAGATAAGTACAGAGAAGTTTTTAATATACTCTTTAGTCTAATAAACTAGCTTGGGGATTGCCGTATCCTCCCATCCCTCTTTCTTTTTCATTTATAGTATGTGTTTTTTAACAGTAGATCACTACTTATACCTTTCACTTATTTGGAATCAATTTATCCTTTCTTTCTGCCTTTAGGAATTGTTGGGATGGAAATAATTTTGTATATATTTCCCTGCAAATTTATGGAAGCATTGTAACCAAGTTTGAAACCAGAGCTGGCTTTTTGTGGGTCAGATCAGATTTATTTGTATATACTAGACAATGTTGTTTATAGAATTATAGACACTTAATATTTTTAATAAGAAGAGGCATTTTATTTGAGGTTGGTATAGATTTGCAAATAATTCTCAGTTTGCATATGAAATGATGTGATGAATAAATATTGATAAATTAAGAATAACACATTGTCTTTTTTTACTAAGAAATCCCTTAATGATATGTTTTTTGATCTGCTTATTCTAAAATAAGAGACATATGTATGTATAGATATCCATTGTCTTCTCAATTTAGAACAGTTTCCTTTACGTGTTAATGACTGTTATCAGAATTCTTTATCATTCTCAGTTGACATTGATAATGTTTTCCATCATATTGTAAAACTTTGAAACAATTTATGAATAATATGTCCTTAATTTTTATTACTCCTTAGGAAAGTTAACTAATATTTTGTGGTTTTTTTGGTAAGGCAGTTGAATTATAGCTTATTATTTCATGTTCCTGATGAATGCTTTTTACGTCACTGTACATGCATGCTATTTTTTAAGTTCAAAATATGTCTTCATTTTGTAACTTTCCAAACCTGCGTGTATGACAGCTTAAACTTTCATATGGTATTAAGGCAACTAACAGGTTATTTGGTTCATTTTCTACAAGTTAACTGTTTTTGCTAACCTGTAATTTTAACTTTTTTTATATACTTCAGTGCTATAGTTTTCACATTTTTCTCCCTTTTTGCTTCTGGTGCGTAATACCGCATAATTTGATTTCCTTTGTTTTTCTGGATTTACCTCACTTTTTAATATGCTGTGGTGCATCCTAATAAGTAATATACTATGCTGTTGGTTTTTCCAGGACATTAAGATGCTAAGGAATACCTGGGTTAACATAAATCTATAGCAGTATCTTTGCTTCTAGCCTTGATTATACATTATTTGTTCACTTACGTGCCAAAAATGATATCTAAAATGTTGATACCTTAGAGTTTCTTAGATCGTCTTAATAGGCCATCTCACTTTACTTGCACTATTTATTAAGAAGGTTTGTACATGTTATAATTTAGACATAGTTTTAAAATATTAAGTGTAGTTGTAAGGCTGTGAACTGAGTGTTCATGAACATGTTTTGCTGCCTGTATTTGGTCAGGTAGATGCTGTCTCAGCACGATTGTGACAGATACATGAGGGTCATTGATGAGAAGCTTTTCTTAGAAAAGTGTAAGAAGAAATAAAGTATTTGTAAATAATATTGTTAGAATAGTTGCTTTTTATTTCTCCATCCTGTATTTGTACGGAAGTTCTGTTTGAAATGGTAAATGCTGATATAGGGATAATGACCTTTTGTTTTAGTAGAATAAACTTCTTTCAGCAGCTCAGTTTAATCTTGATACAGTCACAATCTATTTCTACCCTAAGTTTGCTAATCTTAGCTTTTCTTTTTAGCTTAGTTTTTTTTTTTTTTTTTTTTTTTTTTTTTGAGAAGGAGGGAATGGGCTAGCAAAAAATTATCTTTTAAAAAAATGCCTAGCTTATTTAAAAACTAGTAATTATACTAGTTTTAAAATTTTATCTAAGTTTAGTGGCTGCTTAATCCCTAACATAGGCAAGTATAAGAGGGCTTGATTTATTTATTTTTCTTTGGGTGAAATCTAAACATCTAGGAGAAGTAACCTATAAGCTTAAAAATTCAGGTTATAATGGCCTAATAAGATAATGACTTTTCAGGGAGTAGAAAACATTAAGCATCGAACTGTAGAAAATGTTAGGGGGGGCGGGGCAGAAAAATTTGGCTAGAGATGACCTGAAGTTTTATTTTTTGTGGTAATTTTAAAGTCTATTAAACTATTTTAAGTAGCTTTTAATTTTTATCTTTAGTAGAGTCTTCCTAAAAATTTTCTACCATTATTGCTTAACTCTAAAATATAAACTGAGATATAATACTTGACCATCATAAATGGACTTTTTACTTATGAATGAAAAATTGGGCCAAAAATCTACCTTAGTGTTGGAGGTTTTATTGTTTTCCAGAGTGAGTGAGTTGGAACTTATTCGAATTGTGAATTTGAATTGAATTACACATGTAAATGTACTGTAAAGTTTTGATTACAGAATTTTCTCAGGGATGGAATTTACTTAGTTGGTCGGACTAATATGAAACAACTGGGAATTCTAATTCTTTTTCTTGTAAATATATTGACCAGTTATGGAAGTTTACTAGTAATATCACCCTTTAACTTCAAAGTATATAGCTGGGGTAGGCTACAACAGGTATAGATAGCTTTGCGTACTTATTATTTTAGATACTGAGACCGATATTTTGGTAGAAAGGGGAAACAGAATGTAAGAAAGGGAATACAAACAAAGAGAAGATTATACAGGTAATGGCTTAAATAATCTTTTGGTTGCTGGCAACATTAGCCTGTCTTTAGGTTGGACATCGACCCCTCAGCTAGTCAGGATTATTTTTGTCCTGTTCACTTGGTACTTTTATGTAGAAAGTACGGATTGCAGCTTTCTCCACTAGGGTGTCGGTGAATGAGTTAGCTATTTGGAGGTGTACGTTCTCCTCTGTAGCTCCGGGACATCTTGTTGAAGTGCTGTGGGTGCTCATGATGACCCTTAGCCCCTTAGCACCTTTCCATGTGGATGCTTCTGTGATGCCGAGAAGTAAGGTGCTTATACTTCTCAGTTTGCTTGTCGTAGTCCATTTTACTCCTCTTGTAGATCTGTTGGCACCTGTCACTTAGTCCTAAAGCCCTGCTGTGTATGATGGTAAAGTATGTGGTTACCTTGCTCATAAATCATGTAACCGCAGGCTGACTAAAATACAGGGCACCCTGTATTTTATAAATTTTACTAAAATACGCCCACCCTGTGGGCAGAGAGCGCATTTAGGTTACTCTATATTAGTATATATAATACAGTGTCTGGCATATTGGAATAGTCCATCTAGTAATTATTACATGAATGGATGAATGAACCAAAAGGGAGCATGTATGGAGTATCTAAAATATTAAGTGAGGATATTTTTTAAAATGATGCATATTGTCAAAACGGGATATAATTTAAAATGTGTATTCATACTCCTTGCTTTTATCTCTTTAATTTTCATCAAAGAAAAAATCATATGGCACTAAAATGCTTAAACCTGTGTGCTTCCTAGTCCTGCCCCTTGAAAGACACCTATATCTAGTCCATTTCTTCTCTATCTTCATTTTTCTAAATGGCATGCCTTCCCACTGAGATAGGGGTTCGCTCTTTCGGTTCACCTGCCTAGAATTGCCCTTTGTTTCATCTCTCAACATAGTTATAATACAAATTAAAAATAGTAGGTAGTCAGTATTTACATTTTTTATAACTTTATAAATATTACAGTGATTCACTAGACCCTCCTGTCTATAGTACTTTGTTATCCTGGTGTTGTCAATTGCTGCCTTTTCCCCCCTATTTTCTATATACTTTAATATTTTCTAAATGCTTCAACATCTTTGTTATGGCCTTAGTAATATATTCTGTATGACCACACATGTTAGCTTCATTTTTGTTTGTTTGTTTTTGGAGTTCTGTCCCACAGAACATTTCTCTATTTCAGATTTGGAGTGGATTCTGATTGTTTTTGGTTTAAGCATGATGACTCGCTTTTTAAAAGTAAGTTTAGAGAAATGGGATTGGTTGATGTGGGTATCAGTTTACATGTTTTTTACTTAATCTTGCTATTCATAGCTCTGAATCTTATCTCTCCTTTCTACCGCGGCATACAGTTTTTTCTGAACCTGAGTCATTGAAGATCTCAATTGACTAAATTTCCTGTACCCCCACAGAGAGGAGGCAATTGTCTGAATGTGCTGGGTCTGGAAAGGACATGGGGATTTAATTGTTCTGTACATAGACGTTTAGTTTCAACGATGCCATCTGTTTTTCAGTCCCTGCCTCACCATGAAACTTACGTGATACCTTTCTAATTTTTTTTTTTTAATCCTCCAAGGAGAATTTATCATCCTTCTCAGTACTCTCCGTTGTAGGCAGTTTGTGTTTCGTTTCCTCTGCACTCTTGTCATCACTGTTTTTCTTTTTCACAAAGTATTTCGACTCTTATCCTCCATTAGGTCTTTGTTATTAGCAGGAGGCTAACCAAACTTCATTTTCGAAAGTGCTTTTCAAAATTCACATATTAGCTTTGGACTGAATGAAAGGATGCTGATTTTCAGGTGCATTAATCAAAAACACTCTTTAGGCAGTAAAAGTTACCCTTTCCTACCTCTTTTGAAGGAATACATTGGACAGTACTCATATGACTTTGGTGAAGGATATAGGGTATTTGGGACTTGAAAAACTTAATTTTTATGATTTGTTGTGATGATCGATGGTGATGAGTTTCACTGGGTAATGGCAGATGAAGTTGTTTTAGACCATCTGCCTCGTGATGTTTTGCTGGATTCAAAAACAGAAATAAAACCAACTTGTTGAGGGCATCCTGGGGTCCTAAAGCAGTGAGGAATTTTGAGTAAAGAAAGATAGTCAGAGAATGAGCTTGTTATTTTTGATGGATTTTGTCTTTTAGGCATCTCCAGAACTGACTGGCTGAGTGGCTGAGGAACTAAGAAAATTTTTGCACAAAGTTTGAGCCCTAGTAAAACATTTTAGACTTTGAGTTGAATTTCTAAATGGTTAGAATGTGGCATTAACTGATAACTGAAAGTTAAGACAGGCTTCCTAGTTTCTGAATTATCTCAGAATGTATTGGATTAAGGCGACCTGAGACTGGAAGTGACTCTAGTCTACCTGCCTGCCAGAGCAAACGTAAATTCTCTCTTAGAAGATAGTATTATCTGGGAACCTTTCCTTCATTTTTCATACACAGTGTCTAGTACTCAGGTCAGTCATACCAGAAAATAAGATGTGTGTGAAAACTGATACAAAAAAAATGGACAATAGAAAACAGCACAGGAAAATCGGAATATGTGTCTGCCATAATAATAATTAATATGTTCAAGGAATTAAAAGCAAGGTTGAGAGTCTGAAGAAAACTAAAAACTATAAAGAACAAAATGGAAATTTCAGAATGGAAAAATATAAATGAAACTAAGAAGTCAGTGAATAAATTTAGCAGCGTTACTAGACACAACTGAAGGGATAATTAGCCAACGGTAAATTAATCTGGAGAGTATTTTTCAGACTAAAGCTATGACATAAAGATGGGAGCATCAAAGAGTTACTTTGGATATGGTGAGTAGTACTAACAGTGTATTTGTAGTTCCAGAAGGAGAGTAAAAGGAAATAGGGCAAAAGCATATTTGAAGAGATGATTCACAATATTCCAAACTTGAGAAAGATCAAGTCATAGATTCAGGAAGCAATATGAATCAAATAGTATAAACATAAAGAATACTGCACCAGAATACATCATCATAAAACAAAAAAATAACTATAGACAGAAATTCTAAAAGTTGCAAGGAGGAGAAAGATACACATATAAAGGAGCAAAAACAAGACTAATAGTTGACTTTGATACCTTTAAACATCATGTCACACATCAGCAGAAATAATGTCTTTAAAGTGCTGGAAATAAATAACTGGCCATCTTGAATTTTATACCTAGCAGAAGTCTTTTAAAATGAAGAAAAGCATTTCAGTCAACAGAAGCTGAAATAATTCTTCACCACCCACACCAAAGGAAGTTCTAAGTGTCCAGGAACAAGGAAAATACTCTATCTATAGTGGGAGCTCAGAGAATAGAAGTGGGATTGAGATTCTTCTAACCTGCCAGCATTCTCTTTCCTCTTTAAATTCCTCAAAAGAATAGTCCGTGGTTTGTCTCCCCTACTTAAAGTACTCCCCTTATCTTTGGTTTCACTTTCTGCTGTTTCAGTTACCTGCTGTTAATTGTGGCTGAAAATATTACAGTACTGAGAGAGAGAAGGAGAGGGAGACCACATTCATACAACTTTTGTTGCAGTATGTTTTTTACAGTTGATCTATTTTATTATTGTTGTTGTTAATCTCATACTGTGCCCAATTTATAAATTAAACTATCATAGGTATGCAAGGAAAAAAATCATAGTATATATGGGGTTCAGTAATATCTGCGGTTTCAGGTATTCAGAGGAGGTTTTGGAATGTATCCCTTTTGGATAAGAGGGTGCTACTCTATACCCCGTTTTCCAATTATTTAATGCCTCTGTTCTTCCTCTACCACTCAACTGAAAGCATGACTTTCCAGTTGCCAAATCCAAAGGTTATTTCCCTGTCCTTAATTTATTGGAAGAATGTGGCAGCTTTTCATGATATTGCTAATCTTGTCCTCCTTGAAATGTGCCAGCTATTTTTTGATGTACAGCAGAATCTTTTGTGGAACTTTGTATCTTTATTGAGAGTCCCCTGACATTGTTATTTTTTAAAGCTCCACAATTTATTCAGATCCACAAGTATGTTTGAAAGCCTTTGTTTTCTCCACTCCTTTTTCTTCTGTGATTTCCCTTAGTATACCTTTCTCTTTCTCAACATTTTTTTTTTCATATGACTTTTAAATGGTGCTTTCTCCCCAAGGTTCTGATCTTGGCCAACTGTTCATGTATTCATATCCCTTCTGGTTTGTTACTTCTACTGTTATTGTTTTAATCAGCAGTCACAAGACTGTAATCCCTACAATGGCAGAGACTACCTTCTTAGTGTCTGTCATATAGTAGATGTTCCATAAATATTTGTTAAATGAATGAATAAATGATTTATTTTATGTGCTTATATTGTTTTATCTTTCTAGATCACAAGATAAAATATTTTTTTACAATTTCTGTTACCAGCTTTATGGTTTTACCTTTCATATTTAGGCTGTTAATTGATCTATGTAATCTGGCTCTATTTCTTTATATGTAGTTTTCTCAGTACCCAACTGTTGATTAAAAGCTTATTTTCTCATTGATTTGTGGTGCCACCTTTATCTTCTGTCGAGTTGACTGACTCACGTTTTCTAAGATTTAATACATTATCACTTCCTGTGTAGTAATTTTCAAACTTTATAAACTGTGACCCAAGAAAGGAATATACTGTATATTATAAACATTTTACACATACACAAGTTTGTAAAATATCTACAATGAAAGTTTTGCAAGAAAATACTCTGATGAATTTACTGAGTATGATACATTGTGATTTTTTCCATTGTATTTTATCACATTTTAAACAAATGTTCAGCATGATGACAGTAAATGGTTGCAAACTACAGTTTAAAAAAGATACTCCAGGAAGCCTTTCTATGAGCATCCATCATATGCTCCATTATATTCTTGTGTAATTATTATCACTGCATCTTGAAGTCACGACATTTCTATTATACATCTGTCTCCTTTCTAAATTGTGTATTTCCTTGAGCATTGAGATAATATGTAATTTCTTTGTGTCTCTATCACCTAGGATCTGGTGAATAAATTTATTTGTACTACATTTTTCTAGAATTAATGATACATCTAGATAATTCATGGTAAACATAGCACATCTAAAAAATTTTGGACTTGACATTTGCATACTCTTTCTTTTGAGGAAACTGCTTAAGTGCGTATAAAGAGAGCTATTAATAACGAGTAGTATTTTCAAAAAGTTGTCCAAATATAATCTTGTGCACCATCAAGTATCAAGAATAGTAAGTCAAATATAAGAAATTTGACTTTTTCTCAGAAATGTGGCCTCCTTGTGCCAGTTGCAATGATTCTGAGTATAAGTAGTACACTGTCAAAAATAAATCTCTAAACTAGTTATTTTTACATTCTGCTAATGGAATTTTCTCTCAGGTTATCTTCAATTGTTATTCTTTTTCAGTCATTATTTAATCTTTTGGAATTTAGAAGATTAGTTCTGAATTACAAGCCTCCATCAAATGCTCAAGATTTACCCCGAAACCAAAAGGTAAAATGTAAAAGATTTTTTTTTTTAACAGTATATATAGTCTATATGTTCTCTTATATGTGATTGATTTTTGGGCATTTACTTGGCTCATCAAATCGGAAACTGTCAATTTGAGTGTCAATTCATTAATCTCAGTTACCACAGCAACTTCTTATCCTTTGTTAATATATTATAAATATGACTTTTTTTCTTTACCTGTCACAGTAATATGCCAATTTTTGGTGTCACTTTAGTAATTTTTTTGGGGGGACTATCACATTTCAGTAAACTTTATAGGCTATAGTTTACAATTTAAGGTCTTTCCTCAATTGTCTCCTGAAAAATTTTGTGGAAATAGAAATTTCTTTTCGGTTGATTGTCTTGTGGAGCCCTTTAAAAAATGAGTTTTGCATTCATGTCTTTGCAGTACAAATGTGTATCTTTCATTTTGGAAGTGACTATCGTAGATAGGTAGTATAAAGTGAACAAAGAGCACACATACCAGGGCCAGATTGCTTGGGTTCTAGCTATGGACCTAGAGCTAGTTACTTGGTTTCTCTCTGTTCCATTTCCTATCTGTAAAGCATAAATAATAATAGTAATTATTTCATAGAGTTGCTGTGAGCATTAAATGAGGTAAAACATGTAAGGGGCTTACAAGTGCTTGGTACATAGTAAGAACTAGGTGTCAGCTATTGTCAGTTAAACAATAAAATAAAGTTTTTTAAAAATAAGACTTATTTAGGGCCAGGCGCGGTGGCTCACGCATGTAATCCCAGCAGTTTGGGAGGCCGAGGAGGAGCGGATCACGAGGTCAGGAGATCGAGATCATCCTGGCTAACACGGTGACCCCATCTCTACTAAAAGTACAAAAAATTAGCCAGGCGTGGTGACGGGCGCCTGTAGTCCCAGCTACTTGGGAGGCTGCGGCAGGAGAATGGCGTGAGCCCGGGAGACGGAGCTTGCAGTGAGCTGAGATCACGCCACTGCACTCCAGCCTGGGCGACAAAGCCAGACTCTGTCTCAAAAAAATAAATAAATAAAATAAGACTTATTTTAAAAAGAACCAGTTTGCACACAGAATTTATACCTAATGGAAAAAATTACTTACAGAGATGATATAGTTGCGTGTAGGACTTTAGTGGTTGATCTTGTCATAAACAATCTGTAGTCCTAAAGTGGACTCGTTGCCAAGACAGGGGAGTTAGTTTTAGGTTTCAGTGTACTGCTGAACTTTTTGTGACCTATTGTTAGTAGGAGTGATGAATTATTAAATTATGTTTTCCTTTTAGCGTTTAATTTTTAAAACCACTTTTTCTGTAAACACGTAAAACATTTATAATGCATGCTAGTGGGATGAGAACTTGATTTATAACCAGCTTTTCAGGTTATAATCTCTGTGCTGTAGAGTGTCAGGCTGATAAACAACCCATTTTCAAAAGGGAGTCAGGATTGCTTGACAAACTCGTGTGTCTCCAGAAAAATTAAGGAAAACCCTTTCAATCGTTACGGTTTTTACATGGAACTTTTTGAACTATTGCCTCTATTATTGCAATTTGTTAACATCACAGTTCTTCTCTCTTCTCATATCTCAAAGTCTATGTATAATTTGTGTGAAACTGTTTAGAATTATCATTTCCAGTTACGTATTTATGTATGTATATGTGTCTTGACCATTTATGGTCCTGGATTTTAATGTTTTACAGAGCTTTATTTTCTTTTGTTCTTCACAGAGTTGAATAAGGCCATGTTAGTTTGTATTCCTATTTTAAAAACAGTTGTTATATTTATGCTTATATATCAGAAGGAGTTGTGAATACTAGAGAAATGTGTAATTCCAATCTTCAGCACCTTTCTAGACAAGTTTGTTTCTTGCAATGGGTTAGCCGCTCCGGGTGTCCCTTTAGCTTAAGGAAATAAAATAATTTCTCACTTCCATTCTGAGACAATTATGTAGAATATGCAATTTTGTAAGATTATTCCACAAAAGTGACTCCTTTAATTTAGTAGAGTGACAGCAGTTCACACTATACCTTGACATCTTTGAAGCAAATGTGGGATTTATAGGTAGTTATCAGCCACTGAATGGTCCTATATTCATTTGAGATGGTGACAGCAGTTTTTAAAAAAGGTATCAGTGTAACTTGTCACTTATTTAATAATGAATTTACCTCCAACTGGTGATGTGTCTACAGCTACATTCAATTTGAACACTTTGTGTTAAATTGCAGAATACATTTGGGATTACTTTGATCACATCACAGAAATGCCATTTGTATACACTTTTAAACAGGATTTTTTTACTGGCAGAATTTGCCACAAATATTACATACATATTGGGTGAGATTTAAAAGAAATACAGTATTTGAAATTAGTTTGTATGTTAAGTAGACTTGGCAATTGCTTGTAGAAATTGAAACTAATTTTAGACACTCATATTTATTTGAACTGTTTGTAATTTCAGTGTCTAGGAGAATTGTGAGGTCTCTGGAAATACAATAATAGATCCTTGATGTAATCATCCCGCCTCCCCTCACACAGATATACATTTGGCTTAAAATGTTTCAAACTGATGGCAAAAATATTAAATGTTGAGGAAACAAAGATGCACATGTATAGTATTTAGTGGAAATCATCATATAAATAGCTAAAGCCTTATTAATTGGAAGGTTATATTATTTAAAGCCTTGATTTAGGACAAATATTTCAAAATAAGTAAATTTCTCACTTTTCACTACTTAAGGCGAATGTCATCAGAAGGAAATGGGTTTAGTTGAGTACCATACTGTATTCCTGGACCAAATACTTGAAGGAATTTTGAATTTTACAAATAAAAAAGGCATACTGAGATTTCTGCCATTAGTCATGAAGAAGTGACAGGAACTGGATTTATAAGTCTCAGTACATTTTAAAGAATTCAGATCATACAGAATACCTTTTCTGACGAAAATGGTAGAAATCAAGGTAGAAATCAACAACAGAAGGATATACAGAAAATTCCCAGATAGTTGGAAATGAAGTAGTTCACCTCTGAATATACCAAGGGACAAAGAACAAGTCAAATGAGTAATTTCAAAATATTCTGAGCTGAATGAAAATTAAAACATGACATATCAAAATTTGAGGGATGAAGCTAAAACAGTGATTAGTTGAAGATATCTTATTAGAGACTATCGGGGGAAACCCCACCCCCGATATTTAACGTGGATTCTTTTCTGTTTCCCTAAACGTCTTAACTGGCCTGAGAAATAAAGGGAAAGAGTACAAAAGAGAAAAGTTTTAAAGCTGGGTGTCTGGGGGAGACATCACATGTTGGCAAGTTCCGTGATGCTCCTCAAGCCGTAAAACCAGCAAGTTTTTATTAGCGATTTTCAGAAGGGGAGAGAGTGCATGAATAGGGTGTGGGTCACAGAGATCACATTCTTCACAGGGTAATAGAATATACAAAGCAAGTGGAGGCAGGGCGAGATCATAGGATCATAGGGTGGGGTGAAATTAAAATTGCTAATGAAGTTTTGGGCACACATTGTCATTGATAACATCTTATCAGGAGACAGGGTTTGAGAGCAGACAACCTGTCTGACCAAAATTTATTAGGCAGGAATTTCCTTGTCCTAATAAGGCTAGGAGCATTACAGGAGGCCGGGGCTTATTTCATCCCTTCAACTTCAACTGTAAAAGACGCCGCCCTGATGGGGGCCATTCATAGGCCTACCCTCATGGGGCGCATTCTCTTTCTCAGGGATGTTCCTTGCTGAGAAAAAGAATTCAGCGATATTTCTCCTATTTGCCTTTGACAGGAGAGAAATATGGCTCTGTTCTGTCTGGCTCACCGGCAGTCAGACTCCAAAGTCTTATCTCCCTTGTTCCCTGAAGATTGCTGTTACCCC
Source organism: Macaca thibetana thibetana (assembly GCF_024542745.1). Classification (NCBI taxonomy): domain Eukaryota; kingdom Metazoa; phylum Chordata; class Mammalia; order Primates; family Cercopithecidae; genus Macaca; species Macaca thibetana. The sequence continues at coordinate 181,411,625 of NC_065580.1, read as the reverse complement.
GTTCTTTTTTCAAGGTGCCCAGGTTTCATATTGTTCGAGCACACATGCTCTACAAACGATTTGTGCAGTTAACGCAATCATCACAGGGTCCTGAGGCATACATCATCGTCAGCTTACGAAGATGACGGGATTAAGAGATTAAAGACAGCATAGGAAATCACAAGGGTATTGATTGGGGAAGTGATAAGTGTCCATGAAATCTTCACAGTTTATGTTCAGAGACTGCAGTAAAGACAGGCGTAAGAAATGATAAAAGTATTAATTTGGGGAACTAATGCCCATGAAATCTTCACAATTTGTGTTCTTCTGCCGCGGCTTCAGCTGGTCCCTCCGTTTGGGTCCCTGACTTCCTGCAACAAGAGACTTCTTACCAGACATTAGAAAAGAAGAATGGTTTTCAATTAATGATAGCAGCTTGCATATCAAGACATTAGAGAGTAAAGGGCCCATTAATCTCAAAGCAGAAGTAAGGAAATCATAAAGATAATAGCAGAAATCCATGAACCAAATATCAGAAAAACAATACAGAAAGTTATGGAACCAAAAGCTGCTTCTGGAGAAGTTTGGTGAAATTGATGAACTTCTAGGTAAACTAAGCAAGAAAGTAGAGGGAAGACATCTGTTACAAATATAAGGAGTGAAAAAGGGAAACGTCACTACATATTCTATAGACAGTAAAAGGAGAATAGTGGAATATTGTAAACAACAGACAAGTGACTTGAAAGTCACAAGCTGTCAAAGCTCACTGATGAAGAAATAGATAACCTGTGGTAGCCCTACATTATATTAAAGGAACTGGAACCCATCCACCAAAAAATTCAACAGCTGAATGTTTTACTTGTAAATTACATTAAGCATTTAAAGAACAAATGATAAGAATTCCCTATACATTTGTACAGATACTTAAGAAGTAAAACTTCCCAACTTGTTTTGTGAGCTAAGCATTACCCTGAAATGAAGAGTAGGAAAATACATTTCAAGAAAAGAAAACCACACGCCATTATTTCTCATGAATTTGGAAGCAAAGAATTGTAGCACATTTTTGAGAAATTAAATCCTGCAATTATATATAAAGGATAATACCTCATAGAGAAGTGGGGCTTATCCAGGAATACAAAATTGGTTTAGCCTTCAAAAATAAATCACTGTAATTCACCATATCAACAGACTAAAGAAGAAAAACCGTATTATCATCTCTGTAGATGAAGAAAAATGATTTGACCAAAGCTAAAATCTCATTTATGGTAAAATCTTATAGAAACTAGGAAGCAATTTAGTTTTCAAATATGCTTCTCAGCAGAATTCCCCTAATTTCCAAAAAATTATTACTTCCAACTTTGTTACTGGGAATGTCTCACAAAACTGCATTGACTTAGGTGCAGTGATAAAGAAACTGATCTCAGGAAATTATGGGTACTCATGGAAGTAACTTTATGGATTAAAGCTCATAGTTTTTATACTTTCAAAACCTGTTTCTGTAGGGTATATTTGGAACCAGTTTTATTCCCTCTTACTTATTTCTTAGGACTCTTTTTTGGAATATATTCTAGAAGCAGTTCTTTCTATGTCGATTATATTATTCTGGGCAGCAACTATGTAAAGATACACCCCCATCCCAGACCCCTAGAATTTTACAGTGTTAAGAATGCCAACTATGTAAATTTGGAAGAAAATTTTCATATTTAATATCTAAATTTTATCCATTAGAATTGTTATTACAAGAACTAAATATTATAAGAATGGCTTGCCTGCTTTGTTGCCATGAAACATTTCACTAAGTTTTGTGAATTACATTATTTTTTAAAGTTTCCTTCTTATTTTAAATTAAATTGTTAGTGATTGGTAATGTGAGTTGTTTTAATTTTTTCTGGAGATTTTGCTTTAATGAACCATTAAGAATTGAATGCTTGCTTTGTGTAGTAAAAACTTGTGGAAGAGATATAGAAATTCTTGTCTTTGAGAATCTTATAGTCTTATTGAGAAACAAAAGTAAGATTTCAGAGGACTATTAGGAGGGTGATATATTAGTCTCCTATTAGGATCTGGTCTAATTATTAAATTAATATAATTAAATTTAAGTATTGTGATTGAATTATATTAAATATAATGTTGGGTAACTTAAAATAGATATAAAATAAATGAGTATAAAATAATTTATAAGTACTTTTTATTAAATAAATAAATAATTATTAAATTTCTAATGTTAACAATTGGATGAGGTTCTAATATTAGTCTGATAATTAAGATTGTCACACCACAGTGACAGTCAGTGGTTCATTGCTCAGTGAAAGGCATTCATTTCAGTAGATGTGGAATTTGAAGGTATCGTTGACTTGGAGGAGTCTGGAAAGACTTCATGGAGGAGTAGAGATTTTTGCTTAAATGGGTTTATTGAGATAAAGCACTTAGAACAGTGCCTGGCATGCAGTGAGCACTCATTGGACGTTGCCTGTTATTATTGCTCTCAGCAGCAGCAGCTGGGCCTTGCTGAATGGGAAGTATTATAATAAGCAGTCTTGAATGAGGAAGATATTCTGGGCTGAGTAATGACATGATTTGCTGTGAATATGTGGCATTCATCTGAAATTGTGAGCCTATCCTAGGTCTTCTGCCTTTTTTGTGCTGGACTTCTTTGAGTCTCTTAGATGGCACCAACACTCTACTTTCTTCAATTATGAAAGAGTGCTAATTCATCCCAAATCTATATTGGCTAGTTTAATTTTTGGTTACTGTTAAAATGAATATCTATTTACTAGTAAAAATTTTCTTAATCTTCAATTAAGGTTTTTTTTTCCTTCAATAGGAACATCGGAATTTGCCTTTTATGCGTGAGCTGAGGTATCTATTTGCACTTCTTGTTGGTACCAAAAGGAAGTATGTTGATCCATCAAGAGCAGTTGAAATTCTTAAGGATGCTTTCAAATCAAATGACTCACAGCAGGTAGTTTTGTTGCACTTACTTGTTTATTAACCATTTGTATTTTATTTAATCCGAATAATATTAAGCAGCTTTCCCAAGAATATGAGACTTTTTAAGATGCATGATACTGCTTTATTAAAAATAACCTGGAACCATTTAAAACATTTGGGAGACTTACTTTTAAAGAAAAGTAATCTTGAAGGTGTTAAAATAAAGTTTTAATTTACATTATGATTGAAATGAGAACGATGGATAAAATTAAGATTATTTACAAGTACATAATTAAACATCTTCACAAATGTGTGATAACAGAGGATCATTATAGTACACATGCTTTTGATATTCCTGTGTTTGCTGGCAGGGAGTACTTTTCCGTAATTACCCAGAAATGGTTTTTGAAATACATTATCTTTGTTATTGTTGCTTTTGTCTTTTATTGTTTATATAGTGTATTGTAGATTTTTATCCATTACCTTAAAAGCATATTGGTAATTTTCTTACAAAATATCTATAAACAAATCAGTATTTTCACATATAATTGGAAAAATCAGAGAAATTAAAGAAGGAAAACAGAGGAACAAATACAGTGGCAAATAATAGTAAGTGTTCAAAAAGATGGCAGCAAGCATGTAATGGCAGAAGCTTCAAAAAGCCACTAAGCTTTCAGTATTGATTTTCAAAGTACATACTTGGATGTGTCTCTGTTTTTTGGATGTAAGGAGAGGGCGTTTGGAAGAGGAGGGTCGGAGACTCTGTCACCATTTTCCTTGTGCTTTTTCTTTCTGTTTTAAATTTACCTTTTATGGCAAATGTGAATGAACAAAAAGGGCACTCACTCAGAGTTTCTTTTATATGTTGTTTCATTTTTTAAAACATTCTAACAATGCTCCTGTGCCTTTTAGGCTTAGTATCGACTCAGCTTTGTTTCTTACTTGCTCTGTCATGATAACACTAACACAAATCAAAAGAAAGAAAAATAATTTTACAGTTGATCCCAAACCACCATTTTAGGGCATTTGGCATTCCTTCTGGTTCTAAATGCGTTTTACTTTTTTTTTTTTTTCTTTTTTAGTATGCATACTATCTTTTCCAGTGACTCTGAATATACAATTACATTTTCAAAAAAATTACTTCTGTTCTCTGACTTACCTTTCTTTCTGGATGGCTTTTTCCTTGTCTGTCCGTCCTTCCTTCCTTCCTTCCTTCCTTCCTTCCTTCCTTCCTTCCGTCCTTCCTTCCTTCCTTCCTTCCTTCCTTCCGTCCGTCCGTCCTTCCTTCCTTCCTTCCTTCCTTCCTTCCTTCCTTCCTTCCTTCCTTCCTTTCCTTCTTTCCTTCCTTCTTTCTCTCTTTCTTTCTCTCTTTTTCTCTCTCTCTCTCTTTCTTTCTTTCTTCTTTCTTTCCTAGAGATTCATGCTGATTTTGGGGTATCTTTTCACTTTTAAAGATGAGGCAGCATAGACTTCATTTGGAGCCATATATGTACATAGGTGGGCTTTTCAGTTACAGTTGAAATGGATACAACTGGCTGTTAAGGCCACAATATAAATGCTTTTGCTTCAGACTAGCACTGTAGACTAACTTTTGAAATTAGTGATTCTTTTTCTTTAGAGGACTTTTAAGGTGGATGTATATCAATTAAGGTTGATAAGTTTGATTCTCTTCTGTTCCCTAAACACTTGAATTTGAAGGCTACACTAGTAATTTAGTGAATCTGTAAATGTAAGCATCATGATTTTTTTTTAAGTGAATTTATATTTTCATTGTATCTTCTTCCTAAATATTTCAAATATATCATCTCTTGAAGTGCACAAGTGTCTTTTGGGATATGCTTTGATATGTGATACTGTTAGTTTTTTTCTTTTTCTTTTCCATTTTTGTGTTTTTGGAGACACGGTTTTGTTTTGTCACCCAGGCTGGTATAGTGTCATACAGTGCTATACAGTGGTATGACAAATGGCTTACAGTGTCATACAGGTATGGCAAATGGCTTACAGTGTCATAAAGTGGTATGACAAATGGCTCACTGCAGCATCAGCCTCCTGGGCTCAAGCCTTCCCCATGCCTCAGTCTCCTAAGTAGCTGAGACCACAGGCACATGCCACCGCGCCTGGCAAATGATTGTATTTTATTTTTATAGAGACAGGATCTCCCTATGTTGCCAGGCCTGGTCTTGAACTCCTGGGCTCAAGCTGTCCTCCCTCTTTGGCCTCCCACACCTGGCCCCAATTGATACTGTCAGTTTTAATCATACCTTTAATTGTTTCAGCTTAAAACTAAAAATCAGTGAAGATTTCATTATTTTTTTTTTCTCTTGATGGATGCAGGTAGAATTTTTATTTTATAATTGTCAATTTTAGATTGATTTCTAAGGAAGATAGGGATTAACTTCTGAAAAATATTGTGATAGCTAGGAAACCTTATTTTTTGTTAGATATAACCTTTAAGTGAATTAAAGTTATACAAAAGTATGAAAAGTTGTTTTAAGATGTTACAGTAGTTCCTGAGGACAGTCGTAATAAATTGCAACAGACGGAGTGGTTAAAAACAAAAGATTATTCTCCAACAGTTCTAGAGGGCAGAGGTCTAGAATAAAGGTGTTGGCAGGGCCCCACTTCCTCCAGTGGCTCTAGGGGAGAATCCTTCTTTGCTTCCACCGTATTCTGGTGACTATTGGTGTTCCTTGGCTTGAGGCAGCATAGCTCCAATCCCTGTCTCCCTCTTCATATGGCTTTCCCTCATGTGTCTGTCTGTCTTCTGGTTTTCTGTTTCTTACAAGAACACTCACCATTGGATTTAGCCCCAGCCCTAATCCAGGCTGATCTCATCTCAAGATCCTTACCTTAATTATATTGACAAAGATCATGATTCCAAATAGTGTCACCTTTTGAGGGTCTAGGTGGACATACATCTTTGCGGGCTACTATTCAACCCACCGTAGGTATTATGAATGTTTACAGCTAGATTTTTGTGTTGCGTTTAGTCCTATTTAACTCTGCAGCTTTGGAGCAATTTACTTAAGCTTTCCAGACTTTAGTTTCAACTTTTTTTTAAGGTTAATAAGTTGGCCTACATGCTCTTTAAGAAACTTCTGGCTGAAAAAATGTATGATAGTAAGTTTGTTTTATATTTGGGGCTATTTTGATAAGGGCAAATTGCTTACTACTGATTCATCTGTCTTTAAGCAGCCTTAGTAGAGTTGATTTATTGCTTTTTCCCTTGTGTTCTATTTATTATTTTCTGTGTTCCAACTCACGTTATTGAAAGAATTATGGTAGTTGATAACACAACTGCTACAACCTATTCCTGTTTTTCTATGTTGGAAGAGCAAAGATCAAAGGAATGGTGAAAGGTGATAAATGAGCTGGTTCTGAATGATAGTAAAGGTAGATATGGCTTGAAAAGTTGTGTGTGTAAGTTGAATTAAGAAAATGAATTGTGGAAAGAGACTAGTCTTCCTTGTAAGAGAGAAGCCAGTAATAATTCTTTATAAAATAAAGAACTGTTTGGTAAGATGATTTCTTCATTTTATAAAGATTCATTACAGAGCTCTTCAGGTGGTGAGTAATGATTATTTTTAAAAAATCTCATTTGTAAGTTTGGTTTTTGGTGTGTGTGTGTGTGTGTGTATTTTAGAGTGAACCCAATCATTGAATATCAATATAATGCTTGGTTTTTCAAATATATCCTGGTTAAATGATAAAAGTTTCTTGCATTTTGTGTGAAACATTTCACTTGTTATCTTTGCAAGAAGTTAGTGATTATATATTTCAGTAACTGGCTCTAGGTTTGATGTTATAACATCTAGTATTTTTTTTTAGTAGGCTCAAATATCAACAGGCTTTTTTCTTTTCACAGCAAGATGTGAGTGAGTTTACACACAAATTATTAGATTGGTTAGAAGATGCCTTCCAAATGAAAGCTGAAGAGGAGACGTAAGTTACCATGAAGTTTAGCAGTGGGGTTTTAGGAATTCATTAGATAGCATGTATTTAATGTCAACGGAGAAATAAGAAATCAAGACAGACTTATGGGAATCCCAATATTTTCTGTATTATTGACAAGCTGTTTGGAATTTGCAGGCACAAATAATGATCTAACCAAAAAAATCTAAAAAGTGGTCCCTGAAAGAGCTAGTCTTACATGCCCAGTTCCTTTTCTTAGATTCAGTAATCACTTTTCATGAGGAGGAATGAATTTGCCGTGGAGAAAGATGTCAGGAATGTGAATTGTGACAAAATCCTTTTATGTAGAAGCATGAAGACAGGGATATGAAGTAGCAGTGCATGTGAACAAGTGGCTCTGTTCGTCTGTTCACTCAGGGCCCCAAGGTCACCTAGGTGTCTGGGATCTTGCTGGCAGTGAAAATTATACTGTGTCTCCAAGTTTCTGCCCAGAAGTGACACACATCACTTCTGCTCACATTTTGTTGGACAGAGCTATGTGGCCTAACTTCAAAATGAGTGGGAATTTCTCACACTAATGAGGATGGTGGCTATGAAAAAAACAATCCCCCAACCCCCACTACCCCAAGAACATAACAAGGGTTGGCAAGGATGTGGAGAAATTGAAACCCTTGTGCTGTATTGATGAGGATATAAAATGGTACAGCCACTGTGGAAAACAGTATGGGGGTTTCTTAAAAGTTTAAAAATATAATCACCATATGTTCCAGCAATTCTACCTCTTGGTGTCTATCCAAAAGAATTGAAAGCAGGGTTTCAAAGAGATATTTGTACACCTGTGTTCATAGCAACATTATTCACAATAGCCAAAAGGTGGAAGTATACCAAATATCCATTGATAGGTGAATGGATAAACAAAATGTTCTATATGTATGTACAGTGGAATATTGTTCATCCTGAAAAGCACAGAAGTTCTGACACATGCTGTAACATGACCCCTTGAAGATACTATGCCCAGTGAAATAAGCCAGTCACAAAAGGACAAATACTATAAATCACTTATGTGAGGTATCGAGAGTTATCAAACACGTAGCAACAGAAAGTGGAATGGTGGTTGCCAGAGGCTGGGGGGAGGGGGAAATGGGGAGTTGTTTAATGCATATAGAGTTTCAGTTTTGCAAGAGGAAAAGAATTCTGAGATTGGTTGCACAACAGTGTGAATCTACCTAACACTACCGAACTGTGCAGTTAAAGGGCTATGTACATTTTATCACAGTTTTAAGAAGTGAGTAGGACAGTGTATCTTACCATGTACCTGAACATGAAGGGCCATAATTTTTTTTCAGTAGCACTAAAGACTACTACACTACCTACTGGGGTTCTTGTAAGAATTAAGAGAAGTACTTATCAACATTATTCTAAGGATAAAATGATGACCTATTTATCAAGAGAGATGGTATCCCCTCCCTTTTTAAACAATACTTAACAAATCAATTAATATAAACACAAATTAATACAGAAAAATCTGTATACAACTGTAGATACAATGCATTTCTATATGGTAAGGCCAAGATGAACTTTTGTCTTTTTAGATCACACAAACCATAAAAAGACAGTTTAAAATTATCAATTTGTTTGCTTCAAACAGAAAAGAAAAAAATGAATTTTTATATTAAATGACTTGGAAACTATGTAAACGACTAATTCTACCAGCAGTGTGAAACTTCACAAAAGGTGAAGCTACTCTGGGTCAAAAACTGGTACCTTGTTCCCTCCCTGGTGAGGTTGTTGTTTTTGGATTATTTGGACTCTTCCATGTAAATACAGGAAATAACTTAGCAACATGTTGTAGAAATCTATTCTGATTAAAAGTGGCTTTTCTTCCTTCCCATGTCCAAATTAACATGCACTACACAGAGCAAGAGATTGAAATGTATAATGATGGCAGAAAGAGCAGGCACTTTGTGCACAGACCGTGTCAATTTGTCTTCCAAGTTCATACATGTAGTGCTCATTTTAACTCTTATGAGAATCCTGTGAGTGCAACTATCATCATTATCCTCAGTTGACAGGTGAAGAAACGGGAGAATAAATTTAAGTACCTTGCACAAGGTGACGCTGTAAATAACAGAGCTCAGTATAAGTGCATGATAGCCACAGACGTGTTTTTGTCTTGTCATATGCTATGGTTCTTTTAATATTTTCTCTATAGGTCCAAAAATTGTAATCACATTTATATTTTTTAACACTCTTTAGGGATGAAGAGAAGCCAAAGAACCCCATGGTAGAGTTGTTCTATGGAAGATTCCTAGCCGTGGGAGTACTTGAAGGTATAGTTACACATTTACTTTTTATTACAAGTGAAGAGAGATTATTATTCATTCGTTCATTTGTCTCAATAGTTACTATTATTTTAGTGGACTTTGATATATTCTGTCTAGTAATTTTTGTTGGATTGCTACTGTTATTCGCATATGGCACAGAATTGAATGAATGAAAAGGAATGTGTAAAGTGCATTATCACATACTAATTGATACTTTATTTTATCCCCATGTTTTTTCCAGTGAGAGGGCTTCTGTGATCCTGTTATGTTGGAATCAGGGATTAATGGGACAGTTGGGAGATCCTTTGAAGATAATATTGGAGTTAAATACTGGGCTTGCTATGATGCTCACTTTCTTTTTCACGTTGAAAGCTGAATTTAGCAACTTAGCATAGTCAGGGTGGTATAGAGTTCTCACTTTTTGAGTGATTTTAAATGTAGATATTAATTTTCAGGAAAAAATTATACTCTATCTTTTGAAAAATCAGTTAAGAGTGATACTACTCAATTTAAGCTAAATACCTGTTTCATAAAATGTGGCCTAACTAGTTTCTGTTTGGTTTTCCTAACAAGGCAGGAGACTCTCTTTAAATGTAACTTCATGTAATAATATTAGTCCCAAAGCATAAACTTGAAAAATTGTTTTTCTCAAATCACCCAATGCATCAACTTTTGAAAGTTACCTGTTTCCAGATCAGCTAAAGTGTAAAATTTGAAAAAATGTTTTTTCTTCATGACCTTAAGTAGTGGATTCCCTGAAGTTTTGTTTGATGGTTTGGGATTCAGAAAAAGGCAGATACGAACTCAGATGTTGACCCTTTAAAAAGTCTTAGTGAAGTGTTCATACATTTCTGTTTGTTTCAAATGGTAACAGCTTATATATAAGTTGTTATATATATACACATATATATGAGTTAATATATATGTTTATATATAGAAGTAGAATATTTTACATAGTACATTTACGTTGGGTCATTCATCTTAATCATTCTGATTTGATTTGAAGTAGAACACTGTATCTGATACAGCTAGTATGTCTGATCAGGTCGTGACTAGGCACTGTTTATAATACCCTGCAGGAGCATTTCTACCTGTATTATATTGATTCCTAAAATTGATTGTTATTAAAATACTTAATTTGTCGGCTGGGCGTGGTGGCTCACGCATGTAATCTCAGCACTTTGGGAGGCCGAGGCGGGCTGATCACGAGGTCAGCAGATCGAGACCATCCTGGCTAACATGGTGAAACCCCGTCTCTACTAAAAATACAATTTCCTGCCTCTGTGGGTACTTCTAAGAAAAGTTGTATTTATAGTCTCTTTTTGCATATAAAGGTAGCAGAACCTTAGGACTTTGTTTAGGCCCATTTTTTCTTCCTGTCTCATCCCCTAGGCATCTCATTCACTGCCTTAATTTCCTGCTGTCAATAAGCCAGCAATTCTATCTTTATTCCAGAATATTAATCTTAGTTATAGACTCATATTCAACTCTCTTCTCAAATTGAAATCTCGTGGGTCATAATGAACCAGTGATTTCCACTGCTACCTCAAAACTAAAGAAAAAAAATCCTCTGTTCTTACTTAAGTGGTGCAATTTTCAGTCCATAATCTGCCAGGCATGATGGTTCATGCCTGTAATCCCAGCACTTTGGGAGGCTGAAGCAGATGGATCACTTGAGGTCAGGAGTTTGAGACCAGCCTGGCCAACATGGTGAAACCCGTCTCTACTGAAAATGCAAAAATTAGTCGGCTGTGGTGGTGGGCGCCTGTAATCCCAGCTACTAGAGACGCTGAGGCAGGAGAACTGCTGGAACTCGGGAGGCAGAGTTTGCAGTGAGCAGGGATCATACCACTGAGCTCCAGACTGGGTGACAGAGCGAGGCTCTGTCTCAAAAAATAAAATAAATAATAGTAATCATCATCATCATCATCATCATCTAGTTGTTCAAAAAATAAAATAAATAGTAATCATCATCATCATCTAGTTGTTCATGCCAGAATTCTGTCATTCTTGATATTTTCCTTCTTATCTGTCTCTTATCCTTCTTACAAACCCCTCAGTCATGTCCTGTTGGTGCTCCTCCTTGTATATATGTATACATGTATATATTATCTCTTTTAACAATCTTAATCCATGCTACCTTTATTTCTGGATGGATTCTGCAATAGTCTTTTAACAGATGACCACCTAGTTCACACAGGGACTTTAAAGGTGTTTCAGTTTTCATGCTGCTGATAAAGACATACCTGAGACTGGGCAATTTACCAAAGAAAGAGGTTTAATGGACTCACAGTTTCACATGGCTGGGGAGGCCTAACAATCATGGCAGAAGGTGAAGAGCATGTCTCACTTGGTGGCAGACAAGAGAAGAGAACAAGAGCCAAGCCAAAGGGGAAACCCCTTATAAAACCATCAGCTCTCATGAGGTTTATTCACCACCACGAGAACTGTATGGGGGAAACTGCCCCCATGATTCAGTTATCTCCTGCTGAATCCCTCCCACAATACAGGAGAATTATGGGAGCTACAATTTAAGATGAGATTTGAGTGGGGACACAGCCAAACCATATCAGTGACTGCATTATATGCAGAATGTGGTGTGGAAAAAAAATTCTTAATAGGAACACAAGACCTTGTAGATTTTAACTCCCTGTCTGACTTCATTGTGATCTCTCCCTTGATTCCCCAAGCTACACTAATCTTCTGTTAGTTCCTAAACATATCAACTTCCTTACTGCCTTAAAGTCTTCATCATGCTGTTCCATGGCCAAGAATACGCTATATAATTCCCCAGCACTCTGGCATGGCTAACTCCCACTCATGATTCAAGTCTGAGCTTAAATGTCCTTTGCCATGAAAGTCTTCCCTGCTCTCCCCACCACCCCCAAGACTAAGTTCCCATTTTTATACCTCTCACAGCACTGTGTCTCATCACAACTTTCTTTTTATAACAGTTGTAATAATAATTATTTGTTTATAAATATACTTGAAGTTAATGGGTATAATGTTTTTCAAATGAGGCTGAGAATTTTCTCAGCTCAGGGACCATATCTCTGTTGTTCACTGCTGTATATATTCCCAGTGTTCAGTATGGTATCTTGCCCTTAGAAAATGCTTCTTGTGAGAAAAAATATACATACACATGTGTGCATTTAATTAAATATATGTGGATGTGTAATATCTATGGCTGGGTATAAATGTACATTTGCGCATGTGTATAAACCAACAGGAAAATTACACTAACACTTCTCAGGAATGAAATCAGTCAGTGTTACAATTTTCGGGTTCAGCTGAGAATCCTTATGTACTCTTAATTTTAGTAGCCAGAAGGCCATATTGAGGATTATTAATTTTCTCCCTTCTTATAGGTAAAAAATTTGAAAACACTGAAATGTTTGGTCAGTACCCACTTCAGGTCAATGGGTTCAAAGATCTGCATGAGTGCCTAGAGGCTGCGATGATTGAAGGAGAAATTGAGTCTTTACATTCAGAGAATTCAGGAAAATCAGGCCAAGAGGTGAGTTTAACGTTTTCATTGTCCACTTTCTTCCCTAGGTCTTTCTTACAATGCCATAAAGCACAATGTAAGGTTCTAATTATATAGCTACCTAATAATTGAGAGAGAATACTCAGAGAGTATATTTGGATTTAATTGGTAATTTAGACATTCAAGAAACCTGCCCAGTCAATATGACCTATAATCTATGTTAAATTCTCACTTAAATAATTTATCTCAGAATTTTCAGTTAAAGTCTTTCTAGGACATTTTTCAGTCTTTTTAGACCTTTCAATCAAGGTACCAGCCATTAGCAGCATGCTAGTTCTTGGATATATTTAAAGAAGAAAAATCCTGATATTACAGTGGATTTTAAAACAGATATATGCTACTTATATCAACTGTTACTGGAATTTGTCCACGACACCCAGATTCCTTTTCTTGTAAAATTGCTATGTGATTGCATAAGGTCAGATGGAAGGACTTCCCTTCTCAAGGAAGAAATAATTTTTATAAAATATTGTTAACTTATATGTCTACCTCAACTAGTTTCTTTCTTTCCACCCATCTCTGTTTCTTTATCCATCTCTGTAGCTGCATCTGTGTAGCCATTCATCCGTGCATTCATCTGTCAGGGAGTTTTGGCACTGTAATAGTAAGCAAAGGACATATCATGTGCTTCTCCAATCAATCATTGTTAAGCAATTGCTGATAGTTGTCTAGCTGTTAAGCTCCATGAATGTGGGTAGATGCTTTATCTGTGTCATTCATTACTATATCCCTAGTGGTAGTATGGTGGCTGCGTACATAATATTTATTGAATGAATGAATGAAATGTCTTGGTACTTATCAAACAAGGTTCTGAGGTCTTTATACTGAATAGGTGCTTAATAAATATTAAGTGATACGATGTCTCTGTGTTTAGCTAAAAGGAGACTTTGTACTTGTGTTTTTGGGAATAACTTGCTTTTATCTAAATTTTAATTTTTTTTTTCTTAAAGATGCAGTTAACCCTTTCCTGTTCCAGATGCATACTCATTTTTTCCTCTTCCCCACACATACATAAACAAACAAAAATATGCTTTTCCTCTTAAGAGGAAGAGACGTATTTGAAATAGCCTTCCTCTCTATGTCATAGATCATCTATTTCAGTGATTCTCAGTAGAGAATAGCCACACTTCAAAGTTATCAAAGCAGAGTGTAGCATAGGGATGTGGTATATGGGCACAAGAGCTGCACAACTAATTCTGATATAAACCTCTAAGTAAGAATGGTTAAATTCAGCTTATTTTATTGATTGGGAAACAGATCTCTAAGACTGGGACTTTAGCAATATCCCACAATGGAATAAGAAAGCAAACTCTTAAAATCCGATCTATTTGCTGTTAAATAAAAGGATGACTGGAGTAGTGGGGCAGGGATGGTACTTTTTTTATATTGTCAGAGTAGCTGAAATACACTATGGTTTATTAGTAATCTTTCTCACATATTCCCAGCTTTTAAAAATTTTTTATTCTACACATAATCAAAATTTTATGGTTTATTTAAAATATCTTATATTTGTCCTCCATCTTTTTATATTGGTTTCATACTCTGAATGCCCCTATGTTGCAATATAAATGTTCTGCCTAGGTTTTTTCTTCTAGCCTAGGGAATATAATGATTTATGATGTTCTGTGTATTTAGCAGTTTCTAATCTCCACTACTGTGGCAAATTTGATTGCCTGTGATTCCTGTTACCATTTTTCTAGATTTGCTGGAGACTGTAGTTTCAATAATAATTCAGCTTGGTTTAAGAGACTATCACTGACTAAAGTATAATATCAGTTTTTAAAAAATAACATTTAAATTATAGTCTTATTATATCCTTTAGAAAAACTATTCTTGAATCTCTAAAAGCCAGTAAGTAACATTATAGGCTATTTCTAAATTGGCATAATGCCTGATAACAATAGCTTTTTCCTCAATCTATTATTTACTAAAAATTGTCAATTTTATTTTGACCCAGAAAACATCTCATTTGCTGAAATAGCTCTGGCCAACTAATATAGGAAGACCTCCAGTCTTCCTAGTTAAAACATCCAGTTGGCTATAAGAGTTTAAATTTTGGGGGAATGATATACTAAGAGACAACTGAGTAAGTTAAACATGATTATATCCAAAATAACTACTTAAATTTTTTTTAAATGATACATTTTAACATTTAAATGGTATGCAATTTGTAGATGAGTCAGACTCTCCAGGAAACATGGAGATATTTTTTGATTGCCTATTGGAGGAAAAAAATTTCAGATAGTAAATACTTCACTTGTAGTGTGAGTATTCGCTACTACCAGTGTGTGTTGCATGTTCTTTTAGACTGCCACTATGCTCATGTAAGTATTTGCATCTGTCCATACTGCCCCGAGAGTTGCATTTTTCACTCAGCAGTATATCATGAGCATGCTTCTAAGTTAGTGTACAGCTTTACGTCAGTGTTTTTAAAATCTGCATAGTGTTACATAGTCTGTATTTATAAAATTAAATTGATTTAATTCTCTTGTAAGGCAGTAACTAAGAAAAAGAATTATTTTGAAGAATGTCTTTACCCTTGAGCACTTAGGAATGAAGTATAGTTAGAAGTAGGATCTTTGGGTCACAGGGCATACTCATTTAAATGTGTTGGTACTGCCAAATTTCCCTTCACAAAGTTATACCAAGTTATAATAATAAGTGCTAGAAGGAGCTTTTACAAAGTTTTAAAAACAAAATTAGCGAAACAGTCGATCGACATGTACCATATTAGACGTCTGTAGAGGTTATGTATATTTAAAACTTATCTTTTAAAATAAAAGGGCAAATGAGTGAAGGCAATTAAATGACTGGAGCTAATTTTTTAACTGGAATAAACAGTTTTTGCTTCTTGTGCACAGTTTACATCCTGGCTTGGTTTGGTCTTCTGTAGGGAATTTGAAATGATAGGTATGTTTTTTCTGGTTTTTTTTTTTTCCCTCCACATTTGTGTAATCCTCTCATAAAAGCAAGGTATCTTATACACTTTAATGGAAAAAACAGGTATTTAAACTCATAAAAATGACATACTCTTTAGGAACTATTTTTGTTAACGGTGAGATTTCTAGAATTGTGATGAATTTAGAAGCACTTATGCTGACAATACTGATTATGTAAGTTCTTTATTCACTAACTGCAGAAATCTGTTCCTCCTGTAGTTTATCTAGTAAAAGAATGTTTAAAGATATGGAGAATGACCTCTGTCTTACAAGCATGGCATACTAGTTAGGTTATAGAGAAGTAAATATAGTTTTTTGTTGAATGGAAATAGTATTTTTTTGAAAGAAAAATTTCTGTTTTGTATTATTTAAAATTCAAATTATGTACTGCTATACTACAATCCAAATATTGCAGAGCTAGACATACCATTAATATTTTAAAACATGAATTTACAGAATGTCTGGTTATCTCATCTTGTCCCCATCAGCTTTAGAATGAGAAAGTGAAATCCTTCCACTCTTGTAGTAGGAAAAACCTGCCATCGCTGATAGAGGAAAATGCATTCATAACAGAGACATATTACATAACATTTTTGAGCATCCTTTTGTAAGGTATGGAAGCTATTTATATTTCCTGGACTTTTCATGGTCTACAGAAAAGTATACCCCAATTTGGGTCATTTCATTTCTTGTGGCCATTGTAGATTTCCATGAATTAAAATATGTAACTAATTTTAATGGTGACATTTAAATATTTAAAGTATTGCAATAAAATATGAAAGTGATAGTTCTTGAAATCTACTTTCTTGTTTGAGTATCATAAAATGGAACAGAATATTATCCTAAAGAATCAAAAGTGTTCTTTGTGATATGTCTGGGGTAATGTTTTAATTCTTAATAATAATTTTATCTGTGGATTAGAACTAACTCAAAAATTCTTGCCAGTTACATGTGAGATCAAAATGAGTAAGCAAACTTTGCTCATCAAATTTTAAAACTTGAGATGTTTCTGATATTTTTCATAACTTTATTTAATCCGTTTCAGGTATTATCCATATAAAACAAATTCCTTAAACCTTAGCTTTCAGTGAAAGATAACCATCCAGCTCAGGAAACCTCAATTCAAGTAATTATTATCATTTTGAAAGAGAAATAGTATTGAATACCATTTGCTTTTATTTGCTTTAGAGAAAAGTAGCAACTTTCCAGATCCTTGTCAAATTCACTTTGCCAGGTGTGTGCCAATCATGCTTTTTTTGGGTGTTCAAATTTATATTTAGTATATTCTTAACTTATTGACAGATGTGTGGTGGCATTTTGTGACACTTGAAATTATCACACAATAGAATATGCAGCAGTTTCGCATATTGCACAGTTTATAATAAGCACTTCAGAAATACTTATTTTATACTTCTGTTATATGTTGATTTACCAGTTTGTTACCTTTTCTTTCTCTTTAAATACATATGCTTATGTATAACTTAAGGTTGTATATGAAAATAATTTTCTTTTAAAAATGTTGAATTTCATGCTTAATTGAACAGTTACTAAAACATATATGGATTAGGGGCTGCAGTTAGGGGAAGGAAATTATAGCTATACTCACATAATTTGGCTCATAGCAATGAGACATTCAGTTCTTTAAACGCTAGTTATTTTAAAAGATTTTAAATAATTTACTCTTTAAGTACTAACTTTTTGTTAGTGATATGTCTTTTTCATAAATTAGTATAAAATCCAGCAGAGGAGCTAAAGTTAAAACAGGAAAACACCATTTTTTCATTTTTAGTATCAGAGTTGTGATGATTTATGATATAAATTTTTTTTTGAGTACTCCCTCTTACAAGTTACTTTGTCACAGGATTTTGATGCTGTGGTTAAGTATAAGTACCATTCAACAACATATTGAAGAAGACAGAAGACTTGAGCTACTAAGTCATGGTTTTAACCAGTGTCTTTTTCTTTGAGCTAGAATTTCTAATGCAAAGAATTATTTTCGAAGGATAGTTGTGAGATTTCTTTTTTTCCTCATCATGTATTATATCCACTCTTGGAATTTTCAAGAGGTGTGGAAAACTTTTAGAAAGAGGTTGAGTTTTAATTAAATTGTGTACCCAATTACTTGTCAGGTCAGCATTGTGGTGATACATATAAAAATGTCAGTGCCCACATCCTATGCCTAAGATTGCAATGAAGAAAACAAAGGTGGTATTAAAGTTTTTGTTATTGTTTTATTTCCTTTCAGCATTGGTTTACTGAATTACCACCTGTGTTAACATTTGAATTGTCAAGATTTGAATTTAATCAGGCATTGGGAAGACCAGAAAAAATTCACAACAAATTAGAATTTCCCCAAGTTTTATATTTGGACAGGTATGGTTTGATATACTGCATGACTTAGTTTGAAACAGTTTAGTAAGTGATAAAATGTTGTATAGAGGAAAATTCTAATTTTCTTAGAATTAATTTTTACTTTTGTATAATATACCTAAAGCCATTTGTCAAGGTAAATGTCACTTTGTATTAGAAAAGTATAGTTGTTGGGAATAATGTTATAAGGAAATTTAAAGATGATTAATTTTGTAGTCTTAAAATTCAGAATTTAAAAAAATACCATTTTGTATTATCTACCTTATATCTTATACAATTTTGAATGAATTGATGCTTCGTGGTGATGTCTATACTTAATACTTTATCTATCTTTCTGTCTTCCTGTCTTTCTTTCTTTTGTTTTTTTCTGTTTGTCTGTCTTTCTGTCTTTCCTTTTTTTGTTGTTCTTTTTTGTTGAGACGGAGTCTTGCTCTGTCACCCAGGCTGGAGTGCAGTGATGCGATCTGGGCTCACTGCAGCCATCATCTCCTGGGTTCAAGTGATTCTCCTGTCTCAGCGTCCCGAGTAGCTGGGAGTACAGGCACCTGCCATCAAGCCTAGCTAATTTTTGTATTTTAGTAGAGACGAGATTTCACCATGTTGGCCAGGCTGGTCTTGAACTCCTGACCTCAGGTGATCCTCCCACGTTGGCCTCCCAAAGTGCTAGGCCGGGCATACTGGTATCTGGCCATATTGCATCTACTTTCATGATATTCAGAAATGCTAATGATTGCCTTTTTCTGATAGATACATGCACAGAAACAGAGAAATAACGAGAATTAAGAGGGAAGAGATCAAGAGACTGAAAGATTACCTCACAGTATTACAACAAAGGCTTGAAAGGTATTTTAACTTTTATGAAATTAGGAGATAATTATCAGAAACCATGTATTTGGTGACTAGATTATTCATTTCAAATTTGCTTTGAATGATTTATAATTTTAGGAGTAGTTAATATTGTGTGAATAGTTTTGAGTTTTGCTTGAAACTAAAAATCTGTAGTTGACTTTAATTATTCTAGTGGTTAAAATTAAATAGTTCATTGTCAACAGGTAAGGTTCCTACTGCTGAAAATTGATATAAAGTTAAATGAATATAGTTTTGACCTTTCTTTTTGCATGAAACTAAAGATTACTCTGGAGATTTTCATTATAATGAATGGTACCTGAGTTTTTCTCCTTAAAACTGGATGCACACTCAGCTGCCTACCAGGCCTTCTCAGCAGCTTCGTAAAGGAGGAAATTGTGTCAGGTATAAAATGGTATGTGCTGGAAGTCTAGAGAGCAATCTGTGTGTACAGGGAATGAATGCCATTCCAATACCAATGGATGGTGCCGTGTGTGTGTGGCCTCACTGTTGTTTATTGATTTGGATCATTTCTAAAAGAAGTCAGAATCTAGACTGAGAAATGTTCTACAGGCAAGACAGAAATCTAAAGGCTGAAATGTCACTTAAGTCATTTCAGTTTGCAAACCCCGATCTACTCTGTATTCCCGTATTTTAGGAATTTTCAAATTAGTAGTCTAAAACTTCTTATATCAAATAATATATCGTATTTTAGTGATTTTATTCTTAAAATGTACGAATCATCATATTGAAAAATGATTAGTGGTAAAAGATAGGAGGATAGTACTTGTCACTGTCTTGCTCATGAGACCAGATGCCAGATCTCAAACTAAAAACAGTCGCAGGAGATGTCAGTTTTCATCCTATTGAGTTACAATTTAGAACAGCATTTACAGATTATAACAGTATATGCTCACATTCAGTCCCAATCAGCCTTGGTTTCCTGTCTTTGGAGAACATTTAATATGTTTTTCTTAAATGTATATTCAGTTTTACCATCTTCATTTTAAAGCTAATGAATGTTATTGCTGAGGAAGTTTTATTGAAGTATCATATCATGTTTTATAATAATAATAAAAACCCAAATATGCTGTATATAGAAATAAAAGCATTGTACATTTTATGATTAACAGATACTTAAGCTATGGTTCGGGTCCCAAACGATTCCCCTTGGTAGATGTTCTTCAGTATGCATTGGAATTTGCCTCAAGTAAACCTGTTTGCACTTCTCCTGTTGACGATATTGATGCTAGTTCCCCACCTAGTGGTTCCATACCATCACAGACATTACCAAGGTAAAAAGTAATCTCGATGCAAGAGACAGTTGTTACCTTTATTACATAATAATGTAACTGCTGCCTCTAAAGATGGTTTTTATGAAATGCATGCTTTGATTTACTTTAGTGAACTCTTAAGAGTAGATTCACTTAGAAGATTGTATGTCCTCTGGGAGTTTTTTTTGTTATTTCAGTGGATTTTATGGTCATGGATTAAATTTTTAATCACTTTTTTTTCAGTTCAGAATTATACTTTAGCATGTTTTGGTATGTACATATATAAAATTCAGCATTTTATGATCCATAAAAATAGCACTGTCAAATTTGAATTTGTTTCTGTAATGTAAGCTGATAAGCCAGGGAAAATAATATAATCATGCATAAGATTTTGTTGTTTTTTAAAAATAAATATGATTAAGCCATTTTTACTCTAAAGCTACAACTTCATCTTATAATAATTTAGTTCTTATGTATTAAAAATCTCATTTGGATATTAGATCAATCCACATATTTCTTTGTTAAGATTTTTCCTTTTAGATTATAAGCCAATTTAATACTGTGGGTTTGGCACTATCTTAGTTGAGAGCTTCAGCTTGAAAGGTTAATAACAAATACTCTATGCTTTAATACAGCACAACAGAACAACAGGGAGCCCCATCTTCAGAACTGCCAAGCACGTCGCCTTCATCAGTTGCTGCCGTTTCATCGAGATCAGTGATACACAAACCATTTACTCAGTCCCGGATACCTCCAGATTTGCCCATGCATCCGGCACCAAGGCACATTACGGAGGAAGAACTTTCTGTGCTGGAAAGTTGTTTACATCGCTGGAGGACAGAAATAGAAAATGACACCAGAGGTAAGAAGTGTCTCATAGCATGGTTACTGTCACCTCAGATGGATATGTATAATGTTAATATTGAGAAGGGAAATCACGTCTGGGTTTTATATTTAAAGATTACAGTCATTTTTCTTTTCCAGAAAGGGTTTTATGTAAGATAAACTAGTCTGGCTCCCCAGTTTTATAATCTCAGTATCAGGTTCACAAGGACCAAAAGATTTTCCCTGGATTGCTTAGCTGATTAATGACACAGCAGATGGCCTGATTTTCTAGTTTACTGCTCTAAATTTATATCAAACTGGTATTCACAGTTACTCCATTGGAGAAATGTCATACGACATCAATGTTTGTACGTATCAGTTGGGTACTAAATCTAAGTTTGCACAGGGAGTTCCAGTGATAAAAAAATTTTCTTTAGGCTTAACAATTAGAAATGTGAATTTTAATTTTTAATAGCTCTAACAGATTTCTAAATATCTATGATCCCATTATAGTCTGTAACAGAGCAGCAAAATAAGAAAAATAAGGACAGTGCTCTGTGTGGCGTATGTGCGCTTGTGTGCGTGTGTGTGTGTGTGTGTGTGTGTGTGTGTGTGTGTGTCAAGTTGCCATCCTTTCTTGGAAGGAACTCTTTTATTCTTTTGTATTCTGTTTTTTCTTTTTTTCAGAATAAGTTATTCTGAACTTCTCTCTTTCCTACTTTGCTGTTGTTATAGTGTACTTTAAAAAAATGGATTATGGTAGATATTATTACACTTTTTTCTTTAAATGTGAAAATATAATTCCCTGTTATTCCCCAATTTTATGCTAATTTATTGGTTTATGAAAAAAATGAACTACTTATGTGACATGGTTGGAATTATATTGAACAGTATTGATTGTTGGATATTATTTGACCAACTTAACTCTTTATAGACAATATTTGAAAAAGAACGGCCCTAATTTAGTAAGAAATACATAAGGTATGATGGTGACTAATAGCATTAGTAGCTGTCAAGATTTTCCTTAGTATTTTTCATATAAGAAGGAATTTTTGAAAATATTTGAACGTATTAACAAACATGTTGATGAAGTACTGTATTAGGTGTTGGGTAATTTTCTACTCCTCATGGCAGGTTGTTTCTAAAAGATTACATTCAGAGGCGTGGAAGCTAGGAAGCTTTTGACACCTAGGTCGTGGCACTGAGGGAGGGAAGAAGTGAATGTACTTAAAATACTCTTTGGAGACAACTGACAGATGTGGGTCATTGGCTAGAGGTGAGAGAGGGAGGAATCAAATGAATCTCTTAGTTCATAATGGTATGAATAACCAAATAGAATGTATTTTGGCAAAAAGGTAAACCAGTGGGCAAAGAGGTTCCCCACTCAGGGGAGGAAAGAGAAATATGATGAGTTCTCTTTTGTCCGTTTTAAGTTTGAGAGCTTTTTTGAGACGCAGTCTCCCTCTGTCACCAGGCTGGAGTGCAGTGGCACAAACTCGGCTCACTGCAGCCTCTGCCTCCTGGGTTCAAGTGATTCTCCTGCCTTAGCCTCCCGAGTAGCTAGGACTACAGTCGTGTGCCACCACACCCAACCAATTTTTGTATTTTTAGTAGAGAGACGGTTTCACTGTGTTGGCTAGGGTGGTCTTGATCTCTTGACCTTGTGATTCTCCCACCTCAGCCTCCGAAAGTGCTGGGATTACAGGCATGAGCCACCGTGCCCAGCTGATAAAGTTTTTATATGTAATACTATGGATCAGGAAAGAAGGTTTTCCTCAGGATATTTTTTTTCTTTTTCATCCCTATTGATGTTAGCAGTTAGCAATATTTTGTAAACTATTGTGTAATATTCCAAGACACAGATATGATATAATTAATTTAATTCCCATATTGATATTTACTAAATAGTGCTGGTCTTCGATATACATATTTATACACTTATGTAAGTAAGATATATTCTTTTTTAAAAACTTTTATTTTGTGTTCAGGGGTACATGTGCAGGTTTGTTATAAAGGTAAATTACACATCTTGGAGGTTTGGTGTAAGATTATTTCATCATGCAGGTAATAAGCATAGTACCTAACAGGTAGTTTTCCATCTTCACCCTCCTCCCACCCTCCACCCTAATGTAAGCCCCAAGGTCTGTTGTTTCCTTATGTCCACCATTTTTGGTTCAGAGTGTGTATATTTTCAATTTCAACAACCGTTTTAAAGTTGTCCCTCCAAAACATTAAACCAGTTTGCCTTCCTGCTGTGTGAGAGAGCCTGTCTCCCAGTATCCTCCCTAGCCCTGGACACTTTTTAGTAGTTTTTTATAGTTGAGAAAATGGTATTTTAGTGTTTTGATTTGCATTCCCTTAGCTTTGAGTGAAGTTGGACATTTATATTTTTCTGTAAATTTCTTGTTTGTGACTTTTGCCCATTTTAAAAATATTGAGCCATTTGTCTTTTTCTTATTGCTTAATAGAAAGTTTAATGTATTGTGGATATTAACCCTTTGCCTATAATATCATATCTGCTGCAGATATTATTTTCCCAATTTTTCATTTGATTTTCTTTATGTTGGTTTTGTTTTGTTTTTATAATGTAGATTTTTTAGGCAGGGAGGATCTTACCTTTTCCTATGAGGTTACTGGTTTTCTGACAGACTTAGACAGGTCTTTCCCCACTCTAAAGTTAGCTTATTTTTTTTAATAGTTTTTCAAGGTTTCTTCCTGATTGGTTCAGCAGCTTCACGATATGATGTGGTTTCAATGTAACCATTTCCTTATTGACAGATACTTAGTTTATTTCATTTTTAAAAATTATTGTGGACAGTATGACTGTGAACATCCCTATCTGAACAATTTTGTAGGATTATTTTCTACTAGAAGTAGAAATAATTGTCATGGGAGTGCCATAATTTTATTTTCACTGGGATTATAGTCGATTTTTATTCAGTTATATGTGTGTACAAGATATGTGGTGAACATCTTTTACTTTGTTCTTAAGTTTTCTTGTGTTATAGCAATATGTAAGGAAGCTTAGCTTTCATTTTCATTGAAACTCTCCTTTATAGATTGAACAAAATTCACTTTTATTGGCTCTCCACATTTTCTGGATAAATCATATTTGTGTTGTTTTTTAACTATGCATTTTTACTGTGTCTTTTATTAAGAATAACTATAATTCAGCCGGGCGCAGTATCTCACGCCTGTAATCCCAGGACTTTGGGAGGCTGAGGCGGCTGGATCACGAGGTCAGGAGATTGAGACCATCCTGGCGAACACAGTGAAACCCCGTCTCTACTAAAAATACAAAAGATGAGCCGGGTGTGGTGGCAGGTGCCTGTAGTCCCATCTACTCGGGAGGCTGAGGCAAGAGAATGGCATGAACCTGGGAGTTGGAGCTTGCAGTTAACCGAGATTGAGTCACTGCATTCCAGCCTGTGTGACAGAGCAAGACTCTGTCTCAAAAAAAGAAAAAAGAATAATTATAATTCATTTTCTACAGATTTCAAATAGTAATGTTTTTTAAGAGAAGTTTTAGGAAATTGTTCCTATTTCTCTAATGTGTTTGTTAGAAAGCCATTAGTCCTTATCTTATAAGTAGAAGCACACTTGATGTTCATCATTAAATGACACCTTATATCCTTAGATTTGCAGGAAAGCATATCCAGAATCCATCGAACAATTGAACTAATGTACTCTGACAAATCTATGATACAAGTAAGTGAAATTTTGAGCTAGTAATCATTGTCAAAATTATTTACATATATTTTAATTTATCTTTACATTATGTTAATCTAATTTTTCTTTACATGTTTTGATTTAAAATATTAGTAAATCAAAATTTTGTAATTTGGTAAATCAAAATTATTATTGTAAAATAATAAGGGTGTGCAATATGTACAATGTGACGGTTCATCTGAATGGGGGAAATTTTGTAACAAATTTATAACAAAATTCATGACAAGTTTTCCCCATTCAGTTGTGTTTTCACACTGTATGTGTTGTGTACCCTTATTATTTTACAGTAAAATCTACCAAAATTTTTCAAAAGGCTATAGCATCTTTAAAAAGTCTTATGGAAGGAAATCTGTGGTTGTTAAAGGATTTTAAGATTTGGGAAGAAACCTTAGGACTCCGTTACATTTTAACTTCTGGTGTATATTATATCATCTATTTTGTTAACCGTCAATTTAGAATTCTGAAGATTTGGACACATTTACTATATATAAAACTGCCCACTCTAAGCTTTTTATTCAAAAGAAACAATTAGGCCGAGGAGTACATACACAATAAATACATTTTTAGTTTTTCAAAAATCATCTTTTTAATCTGCATACCTGTCAGCTTTACATATCTTTAGCTTATTCAGATTTTGTCTTTTTAAAGTTTTATAGTTTTAAAGTTTAGTTTTTTCAAAATTTTAATCCCAGCCAGTTCTCTCTCATTAAAAAAAGAAAAGAAAAAGAAATGCTCTTTTGGTTTCCTCCAAGCAGGTTGTTTATGGGTTTCATGGAATGTGGTATAGTAGACTACATAATTGCAGTTTAACTCTTCTTTTTTTCACATTTAGGTTCCTTACCGATTACATGCCGTTTTAGTTCATGAAGGCCAAGCTAATGCTGGGCACTACTGGGCATATATTTTTGATCATCGTGAAAGCAGATGGATGAAGTACAATGATATTGCTGTGACAAAATCATCATGGGAAGAGCTAGTGAGGGACTCTTTTGGTGGTTATAGAAATGCCAGTGCATACTGTTTAATGTACATAAATGATAAGGCACAGTTCTTAATACAAGGTAAGAGTATATAGGGTAGTATATATTTTTTCAGTAGTCATAAAAGTGACTCTGGTGTGTGGTGTGATTAGTTAAGTGTAATTCAGGCGATGATGGATGTGATTAGGAAATGCTACTGGGTTTTGACAAGACTGAATTGAAAAGTAACGTCAGCAGAGCTAAGAATTGGTATATATTTTGTATTCCAAGTCAACTATTAAATGTAAATACGACCTTTTTTGTCCTCGCTAAAAACGCTTTAGTGACTATTCCACAAATTGACTCATATTTAAAATTTAATTCCTTAGCCTAACATATATAGCCTCTGTTCTTGGCCTCTGATTATCTCCCCACCTTCATTGATCACCAGTGTTCGTTTTGAATTTATGTACTTTACTGAACTTCTTGCTGTATCTGCTCATATCAAACCATTTCACACATTTATGTCTGCATGTTCTTACATGTTTTATTTTTTGCCAGTAATTCTTTTGCCTAATTCTTGTGCATCTGTCAAGATTCAGTTCAGGTGTCATTTCCCCTGCAAACTTGATCTGCCAGAAAGTCTCTCTCCTTCTGCTCTCCTAGCATCTGTCTCCTGGGCATTGACTGTTGCGTATTGGAATTGTGTGATGACTTGCCGTGCACATGTCTCTCTCCTCTGCTCAAAGCCAGAGACCGTGTCATTCTATGTCTCAAGTTTTGTATTTCTGATATTCTGATATATGCTTTGCATATAGAAAACAATAAAAGGTTTATTGATACTGATAAAAATAATCTTTTTATATTTAGTCATTCAGCAGAATCAGCTAGGCAGTCTACTTCTGACTGAAAAAATGAAGTTATTTTTCTGTGTGTATAGTAGAAGTTGAGTAATTCTTCTAAATACTCTAGTTTTAAGATCTTCTATGTCAACTAATTTTCATAATTGCATATTTAAGTCTACTTAACTTCTTCATATGACAAGCAATTTTAGTTTTATTTTGAGCTAATAAGGTTAACATGGTTATGAGTTGGTTACATTTGTGAAAAGTTTTACTTTTTAAGTAATCAAACATCTGGTATTTTCCAGTAATGGCAAGAGTAGTACTACATCACTGTTAGAGTGGCAGAGAAAAAAAAATGGCCAGGCACGGTGGCTCACGCCTGTAATCCCAGCACTTTGGGAGGCCGAGGCGGGCGGATCATGAGGTCAGGAACTCGAGACTATTGTGGCTAACACGGTGAAACCCCACCTCTACTAAAAATACAAAAATTTAGCTGGGCGTGGGGCGGGTGCCTGTAGTCCCAGCTACTCGGGAGGCTGAGGCAGGAGAATCGTTTGAACCCAGGAGGCGGAGCTTGCAGTGAGCCAAGATTGTGTCACTGCACTCCAGCCTGAGTGACAGAGAGAGACTCCATCTCAAAAAAACAAAAAACAAAACACTTGGCTTTGTGTTTTCTCTCATTTCTACTCTTAAGATAAAAAAAAAAAAATGTGAGACCATTACCTGTGATGGATTATCAAACATTTTTATCATTGTTTTTCTGAGCATTTGTTTGAATTTTAAAAAGTGTTTTAGGTAATAATTATTTGCTAAACAGTAGTAATTCTTAAGTAGTATTGATTGGCTAATTGGTAATAATTCATAGTTTAAATTCTATTTGAAATGCAATCTATTTTGAGTGTGGCATGTTCCCTTTAATTCTTAATTTTATACTAGTTTTTGAAATATTATTTGCAGAAGAGTTTAATAAAGAAACTGGGCAGCCCCTTGTTGGTATAGAAACATTACCCCCGGATTTGAGAGATTTTGTTGAGGAAGACAACCAACGATTTGAAAAAGAACTAGAAGAATGGGATGCACAACTTGCCCAGAAAGCTTTGCAGGAAAAGCTTTTAGCGTCTCAGAAATTGAGAGAGTCAGAGACTTCTGTGACAACAGGTTTGTCCATTTTTATTAAGCTTTGTTTGATTATCAATATTGTTATTGTTATAATGATAAGATATGCTCATTATTAAAAAGGTTTAGCTGTCTTAAAGTATGAGGAAATCAGTAGAAATCATCTCACATTCCATCAGTCAGATTATCACAGTTAACAGTTTAGTTTGCCTTTTTGCCAGACACCACTGTATACAGTTATATGTTTTTCAAGATAAATGAGATGATTCCGTTGACTTTCCCTCTACCTACTCTGCCTATGTTGGGTGGGCTTGAATTTTCTTGGCAAGTAGCCGAGAAAGCTGTGAAAGCAACAAGAAACCCAAACCAATTCAATTTGACCAAAATAATACTACCGGTATATTCATATATACTTTGTGCAATCGTAAAATACTACCATTAATAACTGTTTGATGTTTTTCAGAATTGTTAAGACTAAAAGAAAATTGACCAAAACTATTTAGTATATCATAGGTAAAAAATAAGTGTAACCTCTAAACCAAAGATATAAATGCATAAACATATAAATACTTAAAAGCATTATTCTTAAATAAACTATTAGCTGATGAAATCAATAAAATAAGTCAGAGTAAACACTGTATGAGAATTAAGAAAATAGTTTCTGGTAAAATTGAAAATATGTTGTCTTTTGGTTTTCTTAAAAGATTACTCTTATCACTGAGTTGCAAATATGTTTTAGGGCAACATGTTTTCTGGTATGGAAAATGCTATTTCTGGGTACAAATTGAGGAAATGAGAAGCAGATAAATTAAGCCCATATATTTTCCTCAAACTCATTTGTCTCTTTTTATAAATGCTAGTGAATGTTATTGAATAACCTTTTTTTCCCCCCAAGATCTGTATGTTTTGTTTTTTAAGGAAGCAGTTCCAGCTTTTGTTGGTTTAATTTCATCTTTTACAGACAGAGATTTCCTTGCAGCATTACCTGGTTGGGTTTCAGCATTATCGTTTGAACTTTAGAAGGAATTATTACTTAAGTAGAAGATTATTTTACAGTGCTACAATGTAGTATTGTGATTGATACAGGCATGCACAAATCTGTCCAGATGACTTATTTTCATGTAGATCAAATAGTTGTCATCGATTTTGATCCTGAGAGGCAGATAATTCAGCATTTTTAAAAAGGATAATGGTATTATAGCAACATTTTGATATTCCAGTGCTATGGAGAATACCACTATTATAGTGGCTGGTGAACTCTACCATTAGGTAGGACTGCACTTTTCCCCCCATATGTACAAGGCTACCATGTAGAGCAGGTGAAGCTATGTGGGTCCACAACAATGTAGTTTTTAGTACACATCAAGAGGTATCTAAGCTCAAATCACAGTGTAGTAACTATATTATAGTTCCTTTCATTTTTAAAGCATTTCTGTCCCTTTGTGATTTCATGCTTTGCATTCTGTACGTATTCTTTCCAAATCACTCCTCAGAACCTGCCCAAGATGGAGCTACTGTGTTATTGTTCCCTTAACGTTTACTTATTCCATTCACATGTGACTATTCTTGTTATTAGTGGGAGGAAGGGGCTGCATAAGGTAGTATAAGCAGTTGTTGTATAAGCTCCCTGATACGGGTGAATCCTCCATTCATTGGTTAAGCTCTAGTTTTATTCTTGGCTCACCTGTATATTCTGATACCAGATATTAAGTTCTAGATATCCTTCTCCCTTCATCTTGTCTGTTTCTCGTAAGTCTCACCAAATTTACAGAGTTAACATATTTTATTTCTGCTTAGTCAAACTAATACATATTCCCAACTAATACTCCTATCTGATAAGGACTAGCCATGCCCCATCCTCATTTTACATTTGTCTTTTTTTTTTCTTTCTCTGTAAAAAGACCATGTGTGTATAACTGCATCCATTTTCACGATCAGTACATCTGACCTACACTTTACATGGTGTTTTGTAATTTTTAAAAAATGCAGTACTAGGTATTGGACATATATTTTCATGTCTCTTTTTACCATGCAAAATAAACTTGAAGAGAATGTTGATGTATTTCTGGGAGGAACCAGAATAAAAGATAAAGAGATGAAAATGGTCAATTCCTATTCCTAGATGACTCTTGTAATTACCTTTCAGCATGAGTTTTTTAGAAAGCAGTGGTAATACTACTTCTGTAGGAAACATTGTATCCTCTATAGACTTGATGGAAATATGTGCTTGGTTTGAGTTAGTAGAAGTAGCACATGCCAAGTCCATAAATTTACAGAGTGAGACTGTTGTTTAAAAGATTGGTTTCTATTACTATTATCTTTGAGATTATATTAAGAAATTTGTTCTCTGTTGCAGGATAGTTTCACATATCAAAACTGAATAAGGCTAATGTTTCATTAGAACCGTTTATTCCCTATTATTAATAGGGAAATTTTATTTTAATGTCCATGCCATCCTCTTCTGATTCTTCTCATAGTTTTCAAAGTAAGTAATTTAATTTGGTATAATACTTCCAGGATCTCAAAGCAAACCTGTATTTTAATCTCTCAGGTGTTCACTGGTATTAGGAGTGACTAGTGGAAATAATAAAAGGAAATCTTGTTTATAAAATTCACCGGAATGATTTTTTTCCTCCTTGCAAAATCTTCTCATTAAAGCTGAAACATAAGACCTAATAAAATTCAGTTTCTACTGATTGATATTCCAAATAAGAGTACTAATTCATATTATATTAATCAAATTAGTATTTGTTCCTCTTCTGCTAAAATGTGATCGAGAAATTCATGCATATCAGTTCTCCAGCACCATTCTTTCCCTACTGAGATAATAAATGATGGGAAAGTATTTTTTGGTTCATTTCATGCTGCTTCCCTAGATCTGCTTACTGCAAAGGCCAACTTACTTGAATACTTTTGTTTAGATTTGTAGCCAACCATTCTTTACTATGAATGTATGGATCAGAATTACTAGGGGGATTTTTTTCTGAGTATGAACAGCATACCGTACCTAAGACCACGTAAGACATACTGGAATCAGAATCTCTGGAGAAAGGATCTGATACTATCCTATCTTAAAGAGATCTTCAGATAATTCTGAGGTATACTTCTGGTTAAGCAGCATGACCCTAGGCTGTATTTATAAAACAGAAATTATTCTGGAGAGAAGAGCTTTGTCTGAGTTACTATTTTACTTATGTTACTCTTGTCTTATCCAAGAAGTATCTGAAGTCCTTACAATATAGCACACTCAGACTTTTTTAAAAAATAAGGAAACACTAGTGAAGATTGGAATGAAATGTATTGCATAAGGTTTTGTAAATTTGTCTAGAGGCAGCAGGCAGAATTGGCTCCGGGACTTCTTTACAAACACTGTCTGCAAGTTAAAAATAAACTGATGTTCCAGGAGAGTACAGTTGGATCCTGAGAGTAAGACCTGGTGGAATGAACAATATCTTCATTGTTCTCAGGTTTCTTGAAAGCGGGAACTAGGTGATATTCTTTTGTTTTGTTTTGAGAGTTTTGCTTTGTTGCCCAGGCTGAAGTGCACTGGCATGATCTTAGCTCACTGCCTCCCGGGTTCAAGCAATTCTTGTGCCTCAGCCTCCTGAGTAGCTGAGACTAGCAGCATACACCACCACACTGGGCTGATTTTTTTGTATTTTAGTAGAGACAGGGTTTCACCATGTTGACCAGGCTGTGGCCTGAAACTCAAACTCCTGAGCTCAGGCAGTCCTCCACCTTGGCCTCCCAAAGTGCTAGGATTACAGGCGTGAGCCACCCACGTCAGGCCTGGTGGTGTTCTTATTTATATCTCCAGCATCTAGTATAATAAATGACATGTGGTAGATGCTCCTTGAAAGTTTTCTATTAATAAATTCATTCCCTATGGAGATTTCCAGTCATGAATTTATTAGGGGTGATCCTCAGTTTAGGAGAACACACAATTTTAAAGTAGAGACAAAATAGTCACACAAAAAGGAGGCAGGCCAAATACATGTGGTGAGGATGTAGCTCTTTGTTCTGGATAAATGTATGGTTTGACTGGTTTCTAAACCTCTCTCCCCCACACCCCTCAGATTTTCTTTGGAATGGGGCCCAGGAATCTGAAGTTTCAGAAGTTCCACCAGTGATTCTATGCAGCCACCTAAGCGTGGCTCTTTGTAGGCCCTTACAGGGTATGGTAGACTTTTAAATACATGTCTAGAAATGGATGGATTGTATATCTCTCAAGCAGTCCCCTTTAAATCTTCTTCAATGTGAACATAATAAGTATGACTTATTAGTAAGTCAACAAAATAAAGACTCCTGAAAGATATTAGAGATGTTGGTCTTATTTTTATAGTTAAGAGCAGATCCTTACTCTTTAATAGAAAGCCAATTGGTCGTAAAGTTGACCTTCTTAATATACTGAAGACATAACCAGGAAATATGCATAAGTAAAGCACCCCCAAACCCCCTCAATACCCTATTTCAACATGAAGATGGGCAAAAGGAGCAGGCTCAGAGTTACCTCAGAATGTTGAGTTGTCTTCTGTAACAGCTGGAGAAGCATGGCCGGAAAGTCACTCTGTGGAGGCCAGTCATTTGAAAATCCTAGAGAAATACCCGTAGAACAGGTGAGT
Source organism: Macaca thibetana thibetana (assembly GCF_024542745.1). Taxonomy (NCBI): domain Eukaryota; kingdom Metazoa; phylum Chordata; class Mammalia; order Primates; family Cercopithecidae; genus Macaca; species Macaca thibetana. The sequence continues at coordinate 181,379,407 of NC_065580.1, read as the reverse complement.
GATTTGAGAAAGACTTTAGGAATAAGGATATTATTCACTTCCATACAGAACTGGTCATTCATGGTGAAATGAGTGCATTTAATTTTTTGTTTGTTTGTTTCCAGTCTCCCAGGGTTTCAAACCATTGTGGGTTTACCTACCGTGACTACAACACTGCTCATCTAAGTTCCCTGGGAGGTATATACCTAGGGAAAACCCTCGAGAAAATTGTCCTATATGGCATTTAGAGAATTTATAGCTGTAGGCCACTAGTGATGAGGTTTTTAATAAGGTTAGAGGATGAACAACAATTGTATTATATAGTAAAAGCCAAACTTGTTCTGCTGTTGTTCCTAACAAAGAAATAGAAATTACTAAAGTGTATGGTAGGGTATTAGTTTCGTGAGCCTTCCATACAGAGCAACACAATATAACCAGTACATGTTATGTTGAATAGAGAGTAATTCTTTTTGTTTAAAAATATGGGTAGGTAGGTAAAGCCTGGAAAGAATGTATCAGAATTATTAATAGTGCTTATCTCTGAGTAATGCAAAGAGTTTTTAATTTTCCACATTTTTCTTGTTTGTTCTAGTAAACATTTTTATTCTTTGGTTTGATAAAATGAAGACAAAACCTCTTTTTTGTCTTCTTTGACGATTTTTTTATACGAACTTTATTTTATAATCTGATTCCCTTATAATTCTTCCGAGACCACTTCCCTGTGAGTAGCCTGTGTTTCATCTACACCAGATTACTCCTCATTTTTCTTGCATGTAGGAAATTTTCCTGTCATTATGGCATGTTCATGAAGTATCCTTTATCTTAAAAATGTTCTTTTATCGTCATTGTTCATGAATTTTTGCATATTCTTTAAGATCTTCCTCATATCCCAGAGTCTTTGTGAATTTCTCTGAGAGCACTTCTGTAGCAGCTGTTATCTTTTTCCTCTTAATTCCAACCTTTTCTTACTACCAAATGTATTATGTTCTTCTCTATTGTACTTACATTTTGGCTTGCCTTCCAATGTAGAGTCTCATGTATAGCAGGGATTTTATGAATCTTTGATCAGACCTTACAGTGTGCTGTTCCTTCTGCCTGGAATCTTTTCTATTCTTTTCTCCAAGATAATCCTCTACAAATTCTTCAAAACCCACCTAAGTTAGCACCTCTTCTGGAAAGTGTTTCTTAACAGGCAGCATTATCTCAAGTATGTGTATTGGGTCCACAGTGCTTTTATAAAACCTTGTGCGTAACTATTATTGCATTTAGCACATTGTATTATAATAGAATGTATATTTATCAGATTTCACTGAGAGTTCCTTAAAATTAGTGATGTACTCTTTTTTGTTTTTTACATTTGTAATACCTAATATAGTACTGAAAATGGCAGAGGTTCAATAAACATGTTGGGAATGCAATTTGAATTTTTTGTTTCCAATCTCCCAGGGTGTCAAACTATTGTAGGTTCAACTACCATGACAACAAAACCACTTGCGTAAGTTCCCTGGGAGGTGTATATATAGGGCAAACCCTAGAGAAAATTGTTCTGTATGACGTTTAGCCGGAAGCATTCAGTGTTACTCATAAAGTTTTTGCACTCAAACTCCTTTATGGAAGGAAACCTTGGCCCTGGTGACCTAAGGTGGATTTGACTTGTGTTGATCAGATAAAATTACTCTTGGCCCTAAGAACCAATTTTACAAAGATTCTAGGTTTCAGTGGGTCATTAGACCAATGTCAGACCAATTGGATTTATTGCTTTAAGTTCACATCCAGTTATTAACCGTTGACGTTATCTACTGTGGTGAAGAGAGGAAGAGTGCCAAACACAAGGAAAAATTTTATCAACAAGGAGTTTCTCTCCCAGCCCTAAAGCAGCTGGCATGAGCCACCTGTCATGAATCCTTCCGGAAGCAGAAGTATTGCTAAGCTGATGGTAGCCAAAGGTTTTCTTTATCGATTACTCATGGGCATTGAAAGGCTATTCCAGTTCAAAATCAGGAAATGATTTAATGAGGACATTAAACTTCTTTTAACTTCTCTCCTTCCTTTTTGTACACATTATAGGCATCCTCACCTCTTGTTTTCCTTATCACATAGTTTTACCTCCATGATCTTAGTTAACTCATGTCAAAAACTTGGTATGTTCATGTGCAGTCTCCACACCTTTGTGTCCAAAATATGTTTTGATTCTAGCCAATTTTGTGTCCCTCTGTTGCTCTCTCTGTTAATCAGAAGGCACATTTCTTTCTTTTTCATGTTGCTCTACTGCCTTCTATTACCTTCACTGATCTCTAGTTTTACTTTCCTCTCTAATTCATTCTTCACAGTATCCCCAGAATAATTTTTTAAAAACTTGTGTTGCCATTATGTTTAAAAAATACTTCCAATTGCCTGATCTAAAGTCTGTTAGTGCTTTTGTCCCTACCTGCATCATCTCTTGCCATTTCTCCACTCTCGTACTGTAGTCCAGTCATATTATTATCTTTTTTGAATCTAGTCCATGCTCACTGCATGGACTCTTCATTCTTCCACGTAGCAAAACAACCCATTCATTATTCAGCTTAATAGGTCACTGTAGGTCACAATCCAGATTGCTCATATCTCTTCACTGCCATTGTAGCCCTAGAAAGTGTTATAATATTGTCAAAATGTATATGTATGATTATTTGGTTAGTGGTGTTCTCCACAGATGACTGTCAGCTTCATGGAGACAGAGACTGGCTGCTTTGTCAGAGACTCACTGAGATAAACCCTTCTGGTCATGTAAGGATTTGGGGCTTGTCTAGTCTAGGGAACACCCAGTGGACGTTCATTGTACATTGTTGGATATATGAGTCTGGAACTCAAAAGATGGGTAGGAGACATCATGAATTTTTATCGGCACCAGTTTGCTTTTCCTCTGACAACACTCAGCTACTGGGGGCAAGTGCAGAAAAGATGGAAGGTTAGGTTCATTCAGGGTTAGGATTTTGCCAGGAAGTATGAAGGAGGACGCTGTGGCAGAGAAAAACAGCTCCTGTGCATTCTACGGAAAGTCAGCCCAGGATTGCTGTTCAAACCAAATTCTTTTGGTAAAATGCTGGCAATTTTTCCAAAATGGACTTTTGGTATTTCTCATAGCAGAAAAATCGACTGTGAATTCCTTACCATAAACCATAATGACAGCTTTCTTTCATAATTATTGGAGTACTCTTAGTTCTGGGTTTTTGTTTTTGTTTTTTAATGAATTTTGGGAAGAAGTGCTGTACGTGGAAGGATATATTTTACTTTGAATGGAAGACTAAGATTGGTTCTTACATAATTTCAGATATAGAAATAAATAAAAGATTTATCTTAGTATAGACTCTGTGGTTTATATTAGATATACAATTGATTCTTTTCTCATGAAGCACAAGCAGCAGGAGACCCAGAATATCTAGAGCAGCCATCAAGAAGTGATTTCTCAAAGCACTTGAAAGAAGAAACTATTCGAATAATTACCAAGGCATCACATGAGCATGAAGATAAAAGTCCTGAAACAGTTTTGCAGTCGGTAAGAACTTTTCTTTTGGCTCTCTGAACATAGCCATGGTCACGACATTTCCCCCAGTATAGTGGAGAGGGACCTGTCTGGGAGTCAGGAGAGACAGGGCCCAGTAATGGCTCTGCCATGGGCATGATCAGTGACCATGGGCAAGTCATCTAATGCCCAGGCTGTGATTTCCTCAGCTGTAATTGTAAAGACACTTTTCTCTTCAGTTTCTGTCTTTCTACTATAGAAGTCTAATGAATCATAATCACAGATTAAATTGACCATTTGATTTGGAACTTAAAAAGAGAAGTGTAAAATATAGCAGTATTTCTCCTGTCTCTCACCCATTCCTCCATCCGTAATCTGATTACATTGGAATAGTTGGGAATTTAAGATATAATTATCATGATTTCATGAAATGTGTTTAACAATAAAACTACTAGATGCTGTAGGTTACAGTATTATTAGAAGGATAAGTATGATGTTGCAAAACTGTTTATGAATATTTCAGGAACGTCCTGTGCAAAAATGTCATTAGCCTACTCTGGTAGTTTTCAAATGCATCTTTTTATAACAGTAAATTGAGCATGTTGGTGTTATACTATGTTATCAGTGCATATGACATTCTCAGAGGAGCTATTTCAAGAATTTGTTACTACTAAATCTTTCACTTCCTGTAGTCATTTATCTTTTGTTAGTGAGCATAAGCAGCTCTAATGCAGATTTTATAGTAGCTCCTTTTAATATTTGAAGATTCCCCTTGACAACTAAAAAGAGTACGACATACCATAATTTTACAGCACATAATTTTCTGCTTAGTAAGTGAATTCAATGCCAGCAATAACCTGCTAATTGCAATGAGGCCTTAAATGTATAATAAGACTTCCTTTAGCCAGAATGTTCAAGAGATATGTTACTCTGTTTATTTTGTTTTGATGAACTAAATAACAATAAAAATTATTTTTTGTTTGAACAATTTTGAAAATGTATTAATATATCATCTTATTAAAAATGTATTAATTTAAATAATTATTTGATGATTCCAAATTTTGCAAATGCCTTAGAAGCTTTAAATGAATTTGATATGAACATCACTAACTCTAAAGCTTTTCCTGGAAAATGCTTTGTTTAGTAGATTTGGGATGTCTGCTTCTTAGGTAATGGTAAGAGGAAAACCTAGGGAAGGAGGGAAAACAGTAGTAGGTACAAGGGGAAATAGTTGTGTCTGATAAAAACTGCATTTGCAAGGCCTCTGCTAATTAGAACTTTTATTTGTTAAAGCCTAAATTATGATTAATAAGTGTCACTTTTTAAGCTGGTATTAGAAAACCAAAAGCATTACTTAGCTTAATGTAGAATCCTGATTTTAAGTTTGGAAAATCATATGGAATTTAAATTTGCAGAAGTCACCTAAATTTTGATTGCTCAGCTTAGCATAATATGGATCTCGTCTTATAAGGTAGCAACCTACTGCCTTATCTTTACTTCAGAAAGGAGCATGACAGGGGGACTGTATGATCGACAAATATGCTATTTGTCTATTCATTTAATTGTTTTCTGGAGTGGCATCCACAGTTAGCCCCGTTGTGTATGTAAATCCTGAAGCAAGTCTAAGAATTCATTAACTGGCTTGATTTTACAGTCAGTTGCTTAGCGTCATGGTAACTACTTCATAGGGGGTTTTTTCATTTAAACTTAGCATACACTAGAAGCTAAATTGCGCAGGTGAAAAGTATCTTCAGACTGGGATTAAACATTTCTGGATTTTGGAATATTAGTTTTATTTATTATGAATGCAACCTTGAATAAATTGCTTAATTTCTCCAGATATACCTCAGTTTTCTTTTCCATAAAATGAAGGTAATTGTAGGATTAGTCAAGAGCATTATTTGTAAGTGCTTGGCATGGCATGTAGTGGGCACTGAGTAACTGTTGGTTTCCGTTTGTTACTTCAGTCCTAACCACTTTTCAAATATGCAATATATTAAAATCAACCTTAGTATAAGAAAAATTTCCTGGAAAGCATAGAATCATGGAAATTAGAGAAAGTCTTCAAATGTTTAGGTACCCTGCTTTTTAGAAAAATGTCTTTACTTTTAAATGGAATACTTCAGGATATTTTCAAAATAGAGAAAAGTAGACCCTGAGAAAAAGTCATGCATAGTCCCACTCACTACTCAAAGTTAATTATTGTAAATATGTTGGTATTTTTTTCACTCTTATTTTAGCATGTAGATTTGGGATTTATTTTTATAGTTGCATACAAAATTTTGTCTTGCTTTCTTTTAATCACTTACCCTTTATAACCATTTCCCCATGTTATAAACTCAGTAAAAACATTTAGTGACTATTATTCCATTGAATAATTAACATCTTGTTTATGTATCTCCTCCCCCATTGCATATTTGTTTCTATTTTTACATTATAAATAGGCTGCTAGAAATGAAAACTTTTTCTTATTTCAGGTTATTTCCTTAGAATAGATTTTCCATGGTTGAATTACTAGGTTAAAAGGTAAAAGGCACATTAATGTGGCCATGGACTTATATAGCTTTTTTGCCATCCTTCTTATGAGACCACTTTTTAAAAAGTCATATAATTAATAAATTTCAGGCAATTCATAAAAATCTTTGTATTTTAATTATTTTTGCAACATACTAACTGAGAAACTTATTTTTAACTCTTTTCAAGTTTAGCCTTTGTTAATGTATTCATATAAGACCTGAAAATAATAGAAAAAGATAAGTAAACATGTATTTTACTTTAGTGAGCCCTTAAATTCTTTACATGAAAAATTTTTGTAGTACTTTGGGATATCTAGATTTGATGAATGATACTACAGGATTATTATATGTGGCAAAGTTTCTTCCCCTTTTCAGCTTTTACCCATGTATTTAATCAGCATTTTGCTGTTGAAACTCTTCAATAGTAACTGAAAAGGTTTATAAAACATTTATATTCCCTAAGTGCAATATTTTTCCCCCAAAGGGAATCTGTTTTGTAACGATTAATAGTCTAAGTAATAACCATTTGCCTTAAATTTATATTTTCTTTCCCTAAGATAGAATTGTTTTGGATTGGTTTGCTAGTGAGAAATCATCACCACAAACTCCAAACAGATTTCTGAATCTACCTGTTTATATTTTGCTCTTGTGTACAGAGACCTACTACAGTTCTTCTCTTATATGCTAGAAAGATTAAAAATCCTTAATTAAATGTCATGGACCAAGCACATCTCTGTAGAATGTGTGTGATAGTAGTATTAGGTTAAAATTATTCAAATATAAGCAATTTAAAGTAGCACAACAAACTAGTATAATGACTCATAATAGCTGTCATTTTGGAGAACAGCTGTTACCAGGTGTTGGCTGCATATTATCTCTCATGATCATGATACCTGTTTAGGCTGATCATTTCCCATTGAAAAGTCGATTTTGATAAATTAAGGAGACACATATATGTGTATATATATATTTTAAGACAGGGTCTTACTCTGTAACCCAGGCTGGAGTGCAGTGGTGCAGTCTCAGCTCACTGCAACCTGCGCCTCCCAGGTTCAAGCAATTCTCGTGCCTCAGCTTCCCAAGTAGCTGGGATTACAAGCATATGCCACCATGCCTGGCTAATCTTTGTATATTTAGTAGCAACAGATTTCACCGTGTTGGCCAGGCTGGTCTCCAACTACTGACCTACAGTGATTCGCCCATCTTGGCGTCCCAAACTTCTGGGATTATAGGTATAAGCTACCACGCCATGCCAAAAATAGCATTTATTTTAAAAGGGGCAGTACCAGTTGCAGCTATTGGTTTTGTTTTATTGTTCAATTAAACTCTTTTTCTATATATGCTTCCAGGAAGCCAGAAAATGTTCACATTACTAAAATTTACCTATATTTCTAACGGAAATAAAACCTTTTTAATTGCTGTTATGAAAATGTTTTTTGTAATATCAAAACAAAAGTTTATCTTTATGAAAACTTACGCAATTCAGTTACTTAAGTTGCTTTCAAGCACCTTCAGTACTTTTGGCTTTTTTAATAGGTAATTAGTGGATATGCTAGTTATAAATATGTTGAATAAGATAAATAAGTATGTAAAAATCTGTATGTTATTTTGAATGAATCCTATTAGTGTCATAACGTTTTGAATGAAATTTTCTGAATTTTACACTGACTTCTGTATTAGTGTAGATTACTGAAATGCATAGAATTTGTTAACAATAAAAAGAAAAAAAAGGAATAAATCTGATTGAGTTGTTTAAAATGGGTATCAGCTTCCAACAGCTTTTTCTTATTTTCAGCAAGTGTTTGTTGAACACTTAAGATATAAATATACTGTAGTCTCATAGGCCGTATGTAATTAGTTAAAATAGAATATGGGTATTAACTGGATATGCAATTGATTACCGAAAAGAATAGAAGGATAAAATTATAAGGGAAAAAACCCAACAAATTCTGATGAGTTTAGAGGAGGTCATATCTTATTTTGGTTGAGATATCAAGAAAGGTTTTTGGGAGCTATTAGACTTTTTAAAAAATTGTCAGCTATATAGACAATGATAGAAATACAACTCCACTATTTTTTATCTTAAGTACTTAAAAGTTCTAAATACTTTCAGGGAAAAATGCAATGATATTGGTAATACCCAGTTTGAGGATGTAAAGGGAAAACTGTAGATTTTGTGTTACTACTTGATGAATGCATTTGCTTCTGATGTTCAGTTTTAAGTGGTTTCATTTGATACCTACCAAGTAAATGCAGGTATTTTTAAAAGATTTAAGAGTATGCACTTAAACAGTTTAATAGTGCATGTGCATTGGAACTTTTAAAAATAAGTCATATGGGTACGGGGCTGCTGCTTAGGGATGTGCAGGTTACACAGTTGTGCAAAGATGCCATTGTTCTCCACTGTTCTCTTTTCTAATGTTTATATTAATGATTTCCTTCTGCAGAAACCTGAAAATACTACAAGCCAACCACTTTCTAATCAGCGAGTTGTAGAGGTGGCGATCCCTCATGTAGGGAAATTTATGATTGAATCAAAGGAGGGGGGTTATGATGACGAGGTACATTTTACAGCCCTCTGCACCATTGCTACTTAACTTTTGCTATTTAATACAAATACTTTGGGCATGCCTGTACCCTCATACTTAATGTCTGTTGCTACATAACATACAGCTTTGCCCCCTCATAGTCCAAAATTACTTTACCAATTATTAACAGAACTTTGAATTTCAAATGAAAATTTAAGTAGAAAACGTATGGAATTGTCAAAAGAATTTTCTATTTCTGGAGTTAATTCTTTTATGCAGAAATAGTACCAGTTTACTTTCAGGTTCGCAGATTACAGTAAGATTTGTTTAATTAGTACAAAATTTTTTTGGATTTAAAAATAATTTTTTATATTCCATTCCTGTTTTACTGGAATTACTTATTATAATACTTTGCCCGCTAGCTCCTGCCGGAAAATCCCACAGCATGATTGCAGGATGCATAATTGATATTTTTGCTACTACAGCCTCTCCATGTGACTGTGAGTGGAATAACTCATCAGCATTACTGAGTGTCTACTGTTAGTAGGACCTCCATCTTTATTCTTATCTCTTCACTGTCAATTCTCATTTACTTAGTTTTCCAACAGTATGGAGGCATTTTTGTTTCTCATGATTTAGTTCTTTGGAATCCAGATGAAAATGATCTATTGTCTTATTCTATCAGATTATTTTCTCCCCTTTTCCACTTTTCTCATGAGACTCTTAATATTACTCTTTTTGAGGAACGGCCACTAAAGCTGTTTTTGAACAGGAACACAGAGAAGGCCATAACTACTGGGAAGTGGGGGAGGGGTGTGATTTGGTAAAACGCTTGTTGGATTCTAGTTTTTATGGGTTTGGATAAGAATTGCATTTATATTAGTTTTTTTCACGTAACTTTTTTTCTGACTTACTCCAGTGTTACTTTCGTGCCAGAGTTAATCACCAAAGTCAGAAGTGTCATAAAGACATATTACTGTACCAGCGTAGGAAATCACAGGCATAACAAGGATAAGCAGATTTGTGAGATAAACTGGTCAGAGAGTATTCTCAAGCAGATGTTAGATATATTGCAATTCTCAGTGTATAATCCAAAGTAAATACAATGAGTAATAGGTTCAGTGAATCAGAGGTAATGGATGCAGTCTCTTGATCGCTATAAGATAGCTTCATAGGGCCTTAAGTAATTTCACTTTGCAGTTATTTTAAAATGTAAACAGCTAAAAATAATCTATTATGAAAACAAAAATAAATAATGCTTAAGTATTTAGTACTTAATGACTCTACATTGTTCCAGTTAACTATTTTATAAACATGCTAGCTCTTGAAAATTATGGAACCTGGCATGTTTTTAATAAACCTATCAATTTATTGATCAAGCAGTTACATACTTGTTTTAGGATGTGCCTTCTTTCGTTTAAAAAAGTTGAATTGTGATTAATCATTTAACACTATCTTTTGTGCAAGTGCTTATGCTATTGACAGAGTTGTGTCTTTTGTCATTGTTTTTTAAAATTTATTGCAGTGACAGTTTAACAGTGCATGTGCATTGGAACTTTTAAAAATGAGAGTTGTGGATACAGGGCTGCTGCTCAGGGATGTGCAGGTTGTACAGTCTGCAAGAATGACTAGACAAGGGGCAGAAGTGGGAAGCAAATTGAGTTCATGCTGAGCTCTCTGAGGCTTGAGGAAGAGGTACCTTTTTTAATTGATAAAAAAGGATGTTGCTTTTTCTAAATAGTTCACTCAGAGGATAGCACATTTTAAAATTTGTTTGTCTAGAACCAGGGTGCCTTTTTCAAATTCTCCAATTCAGAGAGGATGCCTTTTTGCAGTTTGCACAAAGGCACCGTGTGAGCCAGCTGTGCCCTGTATGGATGATCTTAAAAGGTGCTTACATGTGTGTTGGATTAAATTTGGTCTTAAAAATGCAACATTTGATTTATAAACATGGAAAACAAAGGAGTTTCAGCTTGCATGTAAATACATTATTTTAGTTTAAAAACTTTTTTTTAATGTTAACTATCTTCTGTGGCAGATCATGATGACACCGAACATGCAAGGTATTATCATGGCGATAGGTAAATCCAGGAGTGTATATGACAGGTGTGGCCCTGAAGCAGGGTTCTTTAAGGTACAATGAACATTTTCCTTTTCGTTTCTTTTCTTTTTCAAAATTAAACTTCTTAAAATATTTTATTTCTTTGAATTCAGTTTGGTTTTCTGTATAATTTCTCTTTTCCTATCTTAGCTATGGCCACCAGATGTCCTAGGGTTTTCTTTTATGTATTCATTAACCTAATACTGATTCTTTTTCTCTTAATCCAGGTAATTCAAGAAAAAAAATCTTTTTATTTGAGTCACTCTAATAGTGTCCTTTTGATTTGTCAGCAGAAATTTGAATTGTATTTTTTATTTGAAGGGAATGAGGACATTGATGAACAATAATAAGAACTGAGTAAATTGCCTCTGGTAATAGTTCATTTTATCTTCATTGTTCATATTATTAGTCAATATCATAATATTCTTTAATTTTATTACCATTAGGTACTAAATTGCTTTTTGTGTTTATAAAATGATTTTATTATATTATTTTTATGTTTCCCCATAATTAATTTTTGATAACCTAGTCAGTTCAAGACATGCGAGAACATCAAGCTGCACACTAGTCTATGATTTACCCACATCTTTTTCTCTCTAATATCAGAGCTTTACAATGTTTTGATGACAATTTTTTTGCTTTTACAGATTTGAAAGATGAAAATACCACGTATATTTTGTCATTTTATTTATGTTGACCAAAAATCTTCACTTTTTTTTTTCCACTCTTTTCAAACCTTCTTAGTGGTTTTAAAAAGCAGGGTTTTTTTGAGGTACAATTTGCTACAAGTAAACTATGCATTTCTTTTTGATATTAAAAATTAAAATTTTTCATTTTCTGTATTTTGGCATCATCCAACTTGATCTTTCAAAAACTGGTTCTTTTTTCACTGTTTCAGTATACAGTGCAAAACAAAAGCCTTGTACACAGTAGTAGACATATCAATAAGCATTTTTGGATTTGTTAGGATTAAGGTAACTAACTCTCCTCATATGCCCAGGACTGAGGGATTTCCTGGACTATAGGATTTAAAGTGCTAAACTGGGAAAGTTCTAAGCAAACTGGTCCCAGGACAAGTTGATCAGCCTATTATTTCCCATAAGAAAGGTTGAAAATCCACTTCTAAAAAAAGAAGAATACATTTTGTATAGTTTCCTGTTTTAATACATTTTTTATAGTTTCCTGTTTTCTTACTGGCTTCTTAATTTTTACAATTAGAAATTCATTCTTATGCCCAGATAGTGTACATTTTCTTTTCTTAAAAAAACACTGAATATATGTCCTCTAAAGTTTTTATTTCTTGTGGAAAAGTTATTTATGATTTACAGTGCCATTGTCATTTCTGACTAGGTTGGGTCTTTTTATGTTGAATTGGAAATCTCATTTTTATTAAATTAATATCTGCATATAAAGAATCACTTAAGTGTATATATTACAACAGTTACTAAGCCCCCAGTGGATAATGACTTTCAGTTATTTAATCTGTTTGACATTCATTCATATCTTTAAATAGAATGCTTGGGTTTTTTATTCACAGTTACACATTACCTGTTGAATTTGCTTCTATGGAATATGAATGATGAGCTCTCCTTCTTTTCCTGCTTCACATACATACACTGAGAGACACAGTTCCCATCCCCCATACACACACACACACACACACACGTGTAAAATCTTTTAATTTTGATTATATCAGAATTCTGCATTTTGTTGTATTACTATATATGCTATATATGATTAAACTGTATTATAAATATTACTACTTTCCATTTTTCCCTCAACTTTCGTTTTCCTTAAACTTAGTTGTTTTGTTTTTTGGTTTGCTTCGTTTTTTATGTGCATTACTGGTTTAGTTTAAAGCTGGCCACTGCTTGTTTAAATCTCTTCTCATTCTGCCTTTATCAATTTTATTTTCCTAGGACATCTATTCTGGAGCTTTATGACCTGCCCTAATCTCTATTGGTTTTTCTTTTCTCCTGATCCATAACTAGTAACCTGACATCTCCTTTCACCATCATGCTGGTGATTCCCTTTGCATCTATTCCTTTGTGTATTTTCTGTATTTCATATATTTTTCTTTTTTGGTTTGCTCTATGATTTTGATAGTACAGCAAGAAAGTATGGGCAAGAATCAAGTTTGTGAAAGAGGGACAGAATATTGTCTTAAGTAAGTTATGTTATATTGCAACTCTCCGTGCATAATCTCAATAAATACTGTAGTTAATAAACTTCAGTCAATCTGAGGTCAAAATTTTCAAGTAGCTTTGGAGATTTTTGAGTCGAGTTTGATGTTTTACTCATAACGTAAACTTGTGCTCTTTGTCAGATGTTAAAAATAATTACTACAGTATTTCTATTTCACTAACCATTCTCCTTACTATCCTGATACTCCCTTTCCTGCTTTTTTTTTTTTTTTTTGCTGGAAAAACACAAGAATAGCTGGAATGTACATTAGGAAGGAAGTAGTTTATAGGTTGATATTAGCAGCCAGACTGCCTTGGCCGACTGCTTTGTAGGTTTGATTTTGGGCAAATTATTCAATCTTTGTATCTCAGTTTCCCAAGGTGTTAAATAACTATTTATTTTATTGAGTCATTGTGACCTTTAAAAACATTCTATCAATGTTACGCTTTTAAAGTAGTATCTGGTTGATAGTAAATGCTCGGAATTTAGCTGTTGTTGTTGTTAGTATTATCACGAAGCTTATCTTATGTGTCCAGTTCTGGTCCACGTATAGTAGGAGATGAAAAATGAGAGTACCATGTCTGTGTCAAGGACTTTTATTTGCTAATATAATTTTTTAAACTCATTTGTTAGAAATTGTCAGTTCCATTTTAGAGTAACAAAATTAACAGTTTCATTTGGCTTTACCTAATAATTACTATCACAAAACTCTCTTTCTACCTTTTTATCTCTTTAGTGTGTGTATATGTTTATAAAATTTCTAAAGCTTGCCTACATTTTCACCTGTGATTGCGTTTATATATGTGTGTAACCCTATGGAAACATACATCAAGTTGTTTCTAATTAATGCATGTTTTTGGTAAAGGTACAAGCATTTGGACAACTCCAGCTGATAATATGTCACCTTAAAAATTTTTTCATATAAAACATGAAAGTAATATATACAAAATGCAGTTGTATTCAGTATTATAGAAGTGTCTAAAATAAAACTAACAATGACAGTCTCTGCCACTGCCCTGTTGTAACCATTCTTAGTGCTGTGTATCTTGTTTTTTTCTTTTTGTTTATAACAATGCACATATACAGAGACTTAAAATTTTTTTAATGTACATTTTACTGTTCATAATATTTTGTAATTTATATCACTCAGAAATCTATTGTGGGCTTTCTTAAAGTTTAGACAATATCACATTATCTTTACTAGCTGTCTGCATACACACACATGTACACACACTCACACATGTACACACAGTATTCTATGGTATAGATGTACTCTCATTTCTTACATCTTTCCCTCTTTATGGACATGTGTCCTATATTTTCTCCCAGTCTACCCTTTCTATTTGAATTAATTTAGAGTACCTTTTTTCTTAAACAGGTTTTAAAACAGTATGTTCCTTTTCCTACTGTTTGGATTTTTTTTTTTCCGTATGAAAAGATCTACTCTAACCCAGAGTTATAGAAATTTTCCCACTATTTACTTAAAATACTTTTCTTAGTAAATTTTTATTTTGTAAATTCAAATGCTTGCTTTTTAACTCATTAGCATTTTATTTGGGCTTTCTGCGTTCTGTATTAAATGAATTTGGTGTATGTTTTTCTTTTTTGTGCTGTCTTTACCTAAAGTTTGCAATTAGGGTTATGTTAACTTTGGTAAATGAGTTTAAGAGCTTTCCTGTTTTTTTAATACTTCAATGTGTTAGCATAGGAACGATCTGTTCTGTAAGTTAGAACTCACTGGTAAGATCATATGAGCCTAGGGCCTTCTTGCGGGGTAGATCTTTTTAACACATTTTTTGGTTCATTCCATAGTTATTGGCATGTTTAAATATTCTACCTTTTTTTTTGATTGATTCTAATCATCATCAACATTCAGTATTAATTCATAAAATATGTACATACCACAGAATCTAACATGGTGGCTGCTTCTGTCTTCCAGTTCCCCTCAATTAGATAAAGTATTTTTAAATTTTTGTTCTTTTTTGTGCTTAGCATGTTATAAATTGAGGGAAGAGTTTTTTTGTGTGTTTTGTTTTGTTTTGTTTTGTTTGAGGCGAAGTCTCGCTGTGTCGCCCAGGCTGGAGTGCAGTGGTGTGATCTCGGCTCACTGCAACCTCCAACTCCCAGATTCAAGCAATTCTCCTGCCTCAGCCTCCCGAGTAGCTGGGACTATAGAAGCCTGCCACCACACCCAGCTAATTTTTGTATTTCTAGTAGAGACCAGTGTCACCACATTGGCCAGGCTTGCCTCAAACTCCCGACCTTGTGATCCTCCCTCCTCAGCCTCCCAAAGTGCTGGGATTACAGGCCTGAGGCACCGCGCCTGGTTGTGTTTGTTTTGTGTGTGTGTTTTTTTTTTTAATACCTCTTGTGTCCTGCCACATCCTGAAAAGATCTTGGTCAGGTTTATTTTACATTAGCTTTTTGGCTATGAAAGAAAACTTTTTAACTCTGTGCCATTTAGGTACTGCTGAATATGGATTTCCTCATGTATTATGATTAGACCAACTTTTTAATACTCTAAATGTTTGCTAGTGATCAAAATGGTGATGCCACTATCAGCCTTGTTATATGAAACAGGTCTGAGTAAGTGGACTTGCTAAAGTTTAACCTCCGAATTAGGAAGTTACCAACCAGTCACAGGAACTCTTTCAACCACAGGCCCTCCCACATAAGAGTCTGCCCTATAAGAATGCAGTATGAAAAGTTAATAGGCAAAGCAGATCTGGGGAATAAAAAGAGCAAGAGGATGAGACTGGGCTATACTACACTAACTTGAGTCCTTCTCTCAAATTAACTTTATTGGTTAAGACTAGTTTCTACTATAGAAAATCCCCAAATAAGAGCGGCTTACGGAGAGAAGATTCTGTTGTGTAAAAATGAAATTCAGAAGGAAGCAATACAAAGTTACTATGATAAGCAAAAATAAAAGCCAGAAGATAAAAACAGAATATTTCCAAAGTACTGGTTGCTTGTATGTATGTGTAGAGGTGGGAGGGTCATATTATAATTACAATTACAGGATTAGTGTAGCTTTTTTCATTTATTTTAAAAGACATTAAAATTTCTTTTTTTGTAAATATTTTGTCAGTATCTATTAAAGTACCCTTAGGGTTTTATTGAAGTAATACTTTTGTATTATGAAAATTTTTTCTCAATAGTTGTTTCATTGGTTCATAATAATGGTCCCCACTTGACATAACTTGATCACCCTTTTTTACTTTTGAAATGTCTCTTAATCACTTTGTTTATTCAATAGATATAAAAATGTTTATTAGAATATAAAACATGCTGAAAAGTAGAACTCAGTGAATTTTTTTTTGAATGATACTTTCCTTATTTACATGGCCTTTTAAGGAATATGAAGGGGAAGAAATATTTATCAACATGGTATTAATGAAATTTTGTTCCCTAAAAGTTTATGCAGGCCTAAATCGTTAATGCAAAAAATACTTCTCCGTGCATCTTGTTAAATTCAAGTCAGTGGTCCAGCGTTTCCATGCTTAGCCAAAGAAGACTCTTTTCCTCTTGGTTATGTACATTTGTAGCCTGAGTTTTAGGTGCCACATCTTTCAAGTCAGTTACACATCCTGCCTTTAGGCTCTCAGACTTGTACTTCCAACTCAGTGGGTTATCACAATGTGTGTTTACCCATGTGACCACCAACTAGGCCAACAGGTAGAACATCAGGAGTACTCCAGAAATACCCTTTTTCCTCCTTCCCATCACTACAGTCTATCCATACCCAAAAGTAGCCGTTATCTGGACTTCTAACAATATACATTAGTTTTCTTGTTGACCTTTATACACTTGGCATCTTTTACTCTAGGTCCTTTTTTGTCTGGCTGCTGTTACTCAGCTGTGTGTTTGGAGCTTCATCCATGTTACACAGTTGTCATTTCTTCCCTCTCATAGTATTTTGTTTTATGACTATAATTTTTTTCTATCCTTCTCTTGATGGACATACTAAAAAGGTATTACCTGTTTATATGCAGGGCATTGTCCTAAATCCAGTGGGTGTAGCTGGGATAATGATGGACTGAGTTCCTATCTTAATGAACCTCATTTTCTGCTAGGGAAACATTAATTAGAGTTATTAATTAGTATGATAAAGAACCAGTTTAATGTGGAAAAAGAACATAAAATGAGAAAACAGAGCTAGTACCTAGAGGGCTTCCTAGAAAAAGTGACGTGTAAACTAGTAATACATAATCCAAAATGTAGAATGTAAATGTTTTTCTCTCACTTCCTAATTCTCTCTCCACAGTGAGCATCTATTGATTGTTCCTTGTATATCCTAGAGAGATAGATGAGACTGACTTTGATTCAGACATTCATCCTATATAATATAAATAAAAGTAGAAGTATACTCTTTCTATTTGCTTCTTGCTCTTGAGTTTCTTTTTCATATATATGTAATTATTCATATCAGGATTAGTAGATTTATCTCAGTATTTTTCCTTTGTTTCCTAGAGTTTATCAAAATTTTTTAAAATATTCTCCTAGAATAGGGTATGCATGTTACAACAAATTTGAAGAAAGTTAGTATGTTTCCACCCACCATAGAGGCTGATGGGAGCAATATGTCAGCACACTGATAACTTATTCATACTCCAATTTAGGCAGCTCTGTCTCCTACTAGCTGTTACCAGCAAGGTCTCTATGGTTAAGTCCTAGGTTTAAATCCTACATTATTATTTAATAATTGTGTGACCTCAGACAATTTATTAAGTTATCAGAACCAGTTTATTCCCTTACATGAGGAGTTATCTTGAGAGTTAAATGAGATAATTCACGTGGAACTCATCAGGCAGTGTCTGTCACATAAAGAACACCCAAGTTGTTACCTATTCTTACTAAATTTATTAGCATTGTTGCTGAATATTTGAGTAATTTTCAATATTGTGAACATTTTTGTGCATATATTATTGAACACTTACGTGAACATAGCAGAGTTGACAAGTCAAAGTGCTTGCAGATTTTGAATACTAATATTATCAAATTGCCTACATATAGTTACATTGATTTGTTCTACTATTGATATTTGTCTTAAAAAAGACATTAAGGCCGGGCGCAGTGGCTCAAGCCTGTAATCCCAGCACTTTGGGAGGCCGAGACGGGCGGATCACGAGGTCAGGAGTTCGAGACCATCCTGGCTAACACGGTGAAACCCCGTCTCTACTAAAAAATACAAAAAACTAGCCGGGCGAGGTGGCGGGCGCCTGTAGTCCCAGCTACTCGGGAGGCTGAGGCAGGAGAATGGCGTAAAAACCCGGGAGGCAGAGCTTGCAGTGAGCTGAGATCCGGCCACTGCACTCCAGCCTGGGCGACACAGCGAGACTCCGTCTCAAAAAAAAAAAAAAAAGACATTAAAAGTGTAATCCCATTTTTTAAAATATATTTCTTTGATCTTTGTGAGGGTCAGTTTTTTTTTCATAAGTATTTTGGCAATTGGTATTTATGTTGACTGTCATTCATCTTTATATGTTTATTACATTGAGCTTTTTTTTTTAGTTAAATGAACATTTGATCTTTAAGACAATTGATTCATCTATAATTTACAAATTATATTTTGTGGTTTATAATTTGTCTTCTAAATTTATTTTTTATGTCTTACTATACGTAATTTCTTAGATCTTACAAAATATAGCAACTTTTTAAAAATAGATTTGGGCCTGTGATCACTTTTAAAATTATGCAAAATTTTAATTCTGCTTTCATGGTTTTATAATACTTTTGTTTTGATTACTAGATTTTAGTTTTCTCTGAATAGAAAAATATCCAGATAGTCTAAACATAAAATATTGACTAATGCATACTTTTCACACTGACTTGACACATATACTAAATCATACATATACTAAATCCCTTATCAGGGATTTATACTTAATCATATACTAAGTAGCTCTGACTGGGTCTCTGTATTCCACTGATCTCATTTTCTGTTTTTGGACAATACACTGAATACAAATGATCTTATTATAGATCATTTGTAATACACTTTCACATTTTGTTAGAAGAACACTTAGTAATTTTTGTTCTTTTATAAACAAGAAGTTTGGAAAGTCTCATTTTTCTTATGATGATTTTTAAAAGCAATTGCTACTTCCTTTCCAAATCCTTTTAGGATTATATTTTTGTGTTAATTTAACATGAAATAGATAATTTTTTTTTTTTTTTTTTTTTTTTTTTTTTTTACTATTTTGAGTCTTGCCCAAAAGAAACATGATATGCCTTTTCACTTTTATTGTCTTTTGCTGTATTCTTCAGTAAGGTTTTATAATTTTATTTCATAAAGGTCTTATATCCTTTTGTTTAATTTATTCCTAGATAATTTTTTTTTTTTTTTTTGCCTTTTTGAATAGGGTCATTTACTTCCACTTTTTTTTTTTTTTTTTTTTTTTTTTTTTTTTTGAGACGGAGTCTTGCTCTGTCGCCCAGGCTGAAGTGCAGTGGCCGGATCTCAGCTCACTGCAAGCTCCGCCTCCCGGGTTCACGCCATTCTCCTGCCTCAGCCTCCCGAGTAGCTGGGACTACAGGCGCCCGCCACCGCGCCCGGCTAGTGTTTTTTTTTTTTTTGTATTTTTAGTAGAGACGGGGTTTCACCGTGTTAGCCAGGATGGTCTCGATCTCCTGACCTCGTGATCCACCCGTCTCGGCCTCCCAAAGTGCTGGGATTACAAGCTTGAGCCACCGCGCCCGGCCTACTTCCACTTTTTTTTTTTAACCAGGTTATTGAAAGGGTCGGTGATGGGATAACTAATTAATTTTACATGCTTATGTGGTATTTAGTTAACTTTATTGAACTCTTTGTTTTCTAATGGTTTTTGCATTTTATTTTCTTGATTATTTCAGTAAACTGACTCCCAATAATTATTTTCTATATCTTTATTTCTTGTTTCATTTCTGGCTTTATTGCGGTGATCAGAAATTTTTATCATATTCTCAGTACTGAAATAATGGTAGTAGGCGCCTTTGTCTAGTTTCTGATTTTAATGAGTGTCTCCAGTGTTTTATTATGTACAATGTGTAGTTTTGGTTCCACTTTATGAATTTTAAAATGCTCTCAAATTACTAGATAAGGGTTTCCCACTAAACTGATTGGTATTGAAATTTAGAAATTTTTAATACATCTATTGAGATGCTGAACAGATTTCTCCTTAATTCTTAATACTTAAGGTCTTAACTTTGATCTACCTTTAAAAAAATTATTATAAACATTTTTTGTTAAATATATTTTTTGTATACCACACTATTTGTTTAACAAAAGTGAGTATGGGTGTTGGCATCTGGTTACATAGACAAAATTGATCTATAGTTTCTTGCTTTGTATTTGTCAGTTTTGGGGATACAAATTATACCAGCCTTGTATAACCATTAAGGAGGCTTTCTCTTATTTTTCAGGCCCTGTAGCAATTTAGGTATCACAGAAGTTATCTGGTCCTTGAAGATTTGACCTAACAGCCCAACTCTAAAACAATGTGGGCTTGATTTCTTTCGTGTTACCAGATTTCTCGGGCAAACTTTTAAGTTTTACAGAGTCTCTTCAGTTTTTCTGCCTCTGAAAGCAGTTCTGGTAGTTTATATTTTTCTAGATTATTATCTATCAGGATACTGTAGTTTATTGACAAAGTTATATGTGTTATCCTTCAAGAAATTTTGAAACATTTTTTTTCTGTATTATCACCTTTCTTATTTCTACCAGTGAGTTTTCTTCCCCTTTTTGGTCTTCCATCCAACTATATTCAAACTGGAGATATATATATTTAGAGAGAGAGAGAGAATCTCACTCTGTCGCCTAGGCTAGACTGCAGTGGCGTAGTATCGGCTCCCTGCAACCTCTGCCTCCCAGGTTCAAGTGATTCTCCTGCCTCAGCCTCCCAAGCAGCTGGGATTGCAGACGCCTGCCACCATGCCCAGCTAATTTTGTTTGTTTGAGATGGAGTCTCGCACATGATCTCGGCTCACCACAACCTCTGCTTCCCGGGTTCAAGCAGTTCTCCTGCCTCAGCTTCCCAAGTAGCTGGGGTTACAGGTGCCCACCACCACACCCGGCTAATTTTTTCTATTTTTTAGTAGAGACAGGGTTTCACTATGTTGGCCAGGCTGGTCTCAAACTCCTGACCTCAGATGATCTGCCCACTTTGGCCTCCCAAAGTGCTGGGATTACAGGTGTGAATCACCGTGCTTGGCCTGGAAATTTTTTTGACTAACAGCCCAATAGATTTTGATATCTGATATTCCCATATTAGTACAGTTTTTTATTTCTTTGGCTCAAGAATAATTTAGAGCCATATTTTAAATTTTCTAAGTGTTTAGCTTGGAAGATAGCTCTATTTATGATTCCTGTTTGTATTACAGTGTGGTCAAGGAATATGGCCCACAGTATTTCAGTCCTCTGGAATTTGAAGTTTTCTTCATTTCTTAGCACTGTCAGTTTTTTAAAAATAACCCATAAGCATTTTAAAATACATATGAACTCTGTTAACCAACTTTATTTTAGAGATAAGACCAATCAGACTTAGAAGATTATGTGCCTTATTCTATGTCACAGTTAATTATAAATGATGTATCTAGGTTTTTGAATTTTAATTTCCTCAGTTTCCCATTAGATTTAACTGCCTCCAGAATATAAATATTTATATATTTGGTATCCTCATATGTGTGTGTGTGTATATATATATATATAGAGAGAGAGAGAGAGAGAGAGAGATTTTATATAAAAATTAAGTCAATAAGTTATAAATTTAGAATATGGTTTTATAGTATTATTTTGAAAAGTAGAGAAAAGTCTAGGTAGAATTTATTTGCATCTTTAGAACTGAACAAGGTCTGAAAAGCATGGCTTAAACTAATTTTACTGAATAGGTCATCTGTAGGTAGATGGGAAATGAACAAGAAAGGATATCACACATAATGGAGAAGAAACAAAGGCATGTGTGCGTTTGTGAGGAGACAAGCCTAACCTAGATAGAAGGGAGATCCTTGTTGCAGGGTGATAGGAAATAAGACTGAATAAATGGCATTGAGCCTGATTAAAGGTGTAGTGAAAAAAGTTAAAAAAATGAAATACAAAGCAGTTCTGTCATCTAATGACTAGTGTCACATTTCATTTAGCAAATGCATGGTGATTTCATTGCAGTGTCTGTGATAATTAAAATAATTAGCATAGGCTGCCAACGGGATTCTGAGGAGGTAATATGAGACAAATATAATGTTAACTTTACTCGTAATGGCAGATTGTGTAGAACTCTGCTAAATATACCAGCATGGAACATCTGTTGGGAATTTGGATAAATATGATTCCAGTATATTTTAAAAGCCATAAAATTTCTTAAGGAAGTTTATAAAAAATAATGAAGAAATGCATGTATGCTAGTAAAAATTTTTTGTGTGTGTTTGAAAAACAACTTCTAGAAATTTAGAAGTTAATTTCTTAAAAAGGAAGTGTATAAAAATAGTTAAGAAACGCATTTACCTGGTAAAAATGTTTTCTTGTGTGATTGAAAAATAGCTCCTAGAAATTTAGAAGTGTCTTTCTACCTCTGCTGGTTTAAACACCTATATATTGAAAATACTTTGGCAATTTGCTTGTGAAAATTAGGAGAATCTTAAATTCAGCAAAATCAAGAAGTGAACATATAATCTTAAAGTATAAGAGGTTATTATATATTTCAGTTCTATAATAGAAATCTGCTATTTATTAAAACAGCTTCTATTTTGAAAGTAGGTAGGGGATTGATGACCATTTAGTGGGATCATTCCATGTATGTAAACCTACAATATTATTTTAAGAGACTCGCTACAAATTTGTTTTATTTTGGTCATGCTATTTTAGACTAAAGTATGATGAATGAAATATTTGAATATTCTAAAAGTCTGTTACAGGTTGAGCATCCCAAATCCAGAATTCAAAATCTGAAATATTGCAAAATCCAAACATTTTGAGTACCAACATGATACTCAAAGGAAATGTTCATTGGAGTATCGTTGATTTTGGATTTTCGGATTCGGAATACTCAACCAGCATAATGCAAACATTCCAAAATCTGAAAAAAGTCTAAAATTGGAATCACTTCTGGTCCCAAGCATTTCAGATTAGCGACCTGTAGCCTGTGACAATCATTGTCTAAAGTTCGTATCAACAAGAACAGTAATTGAATTGTTAATGTTTTAGATTTATTCTCAAATTCAGTATACTTCGATTATTATGTTGTGCCCCCCCCCCTTTTTTTTTTCCAAATTTGGATAATAGGAAGATTTTTAATGAGTTCTAGGCGAAGCTTATATGTGCTAACTAGGCACACAGTGAGCGTTGGTAATCTTATATATTAAAATACAGTTGATATTTATGGCTGTTATTTATTCACATAAGACTTTGGAATGACATGTATATCCTCAAAAAAAAAGTCAGTTTTTTTCAAGGGAAAAGTATTTTAGAATAATTTGTTTCCTTATTCTATTTATAATCTTAGGCTGCATAGAAAGAACATATTAGCCTTCCTTTTAATGAAGTATGATATTATGTAACTAGAATATTTCATTTAATGTTTATCAGTTATTTTTTCTCCCATCTGTAAAATACAATCATATAGGTCATAACATCTAGATATCAAAGAATTACTTAAGAAAGGCATGCACTTTTTAAACTAAAAAAACTTTTTAATTGAATGGATTTTTTGTAATCTTGCCTGAAGCTCAAAATGTTTATGCTTGTTAGAGCTAGAATTTACATGTAAGTATAATATAAATGAATATGAAAAGCTTTATCTTAATCATATGGTCCTCTTGTACATAGCAGTATTTGATGTGTAAGTCTATATATATTTCTCTATGGTCAGATATTTTCTGGATTTTGCTTGTGTATTAAAACATGCATTAGTCTTTGTTATTTCCCCTTATTATTGTATGAGATATTCTTGTTAAAACTAAGTTTAAACCTCAAGGTAATAATAGTGATGATATATAACCGTTATTATTCTTACATTAATAAAATTTACATACTGTTGAAGCAATAAGTACTTCTTTTTGTGATAATTATAACCCCAGGGCTTGATGTTACATTCCTTATTTGTGGGCTATTCAGCTAAAAGTTAATTTCAATAATACGACTATGCATTTAAGAACAATTTTCTTTCAGATTTGAGTATTGTTGGAAGCTATATATCAACTCTAGAATTTTCTTATTCAAACTGATGCCTAGAAAGGTAAAACAGAATGGGAAAACTTGCCGTCTCCATCTTATAATGTTTGTGAATAGACTTGGACTAGGCTGTGATAAATTTTACAAAATTACTCACATTGTAAGTTTAGACATATTATTTTACCACTTTCATGTGTGGAAACAAAAAGAACATTTATATAGTGAAGGGATAAAGAAGGGCCTTTGTGGCCAGGCACAGCGGCTCACACCTGTAATCCCAGCACTTTGGGAGGCTGAGGCGGGCAGACGATGAAGTCAAGAGTTTGAGACCAGCCTGGCCAACGTAGTGAAACCCCATATCTACTAAAAATACAAAAAATTTAGTTGGGCATGGTGGCAGGTGCCTGTAATCCCAGCTACTTGGGAGGCTGAGGCAGGAGAATAGCTTGAACCTGGGAGGTGAAGGCTACAGTGAGCCAAGATCGCACCACTGCAGTCCATCCCAGGGGATAGTACGAGACTTCATTTGAAAAAAAAGAAAAAAAAATAGAAGGGGCTCTGTGATCAGTTATTCAGGAAATACTTTGATACTGTGGAACATGGGACTGTGTTCTTAGATGTACCGCCTTGTTTGTAATACTTTAAAAGCCAAAAAAAAAAAAGAAAATATTTATATGCAAGAAGAATTAAACTTGTAATATTGAAGGATTTTTAGGTGTTTAAATAATTAACCAAAATTGTCATTTTCATTGCATTTTCCAGGCAATTAAGTTGGAATATGCAAGGTTGGTTAAGTTGGCCCAAGAAGACACCCCACCAGAAACCGACTATCGTTTACATCATGTCGTGGTCTACTTTATCCAGAACCAGACACCAAAGAAAATCATTGAGAAAACATTGCTAGAACAATTTGGAGACAGAAATTTGAGTTTTGATGAAAGGTAATTTAAAAATATAAAATTCTTATGCTAAAAGTGTTCTTTTTTTTTTTCATGCAGATTCCCAGGATAATTTCTTGAGTATTTATTTTATATATGCATGGGTACATATTTTAATAAATACATAACAATTTGGACTCAATGTGAACAGTTGCTGGAGTCTGTGGCCTTTTGAAGTTTGAACTGAGAATAACTTAGATCATTTTAATAAATTTTAATTGTGAATCAATCACTGCACTTACTACACTCAATATTTTAGAAACAAAAATGGGCTTCTCAACCTCTGTACTATATACATAGTTTAAATTAGATAAATCTTTGTTGTTGGGGCTGCCCTTTGATTGTAGGATATTTGATAATATCCCTCATCTCTTTGTTAGATGACAGTAGCAGCTCCCAAGTTGTGGCATACCAAAATATCTCCAGGTATTGCCAAATAACTCCTAGGGAAGCAAAATCACCCTTATTAGAGAATCACTGGAGAAAAGGTTTTAGTCTTGCAGATAAAATATAAACATTCTTTGACGTAAAGAGGAGGCTTAGAAAGGTTAAATTAGATGCACGCAGAAACATTTTCTCTGGAAAGAAAATATTCTATAGAAATTTCTGTAGAATTTCTGTAGAATATAGAAAATATTCTATAGAATATTTCCAGAGAATGTTTTCTCTGGATTATTAGTTTTATAAAGAATTATTCAGAAAGTCCTA
Organism: Macaca thibetana thibetana; assembly: GCF_024542745.1. NCBI lineage: Eukaryota > Metazoa > Chordata > Mammalia > Primates > Cercopithecidae > Macaca > Macaca thibetana. The sequence goes on along the minus strand of NC_065580.1, from coordinate 181,353,808 downwards.
TAAAACTACTAATGTTAAAAATCACAATTTCATTAGAATGAATGACACTAGGAGACAATTTTAGGGCCCATGTGAAATATTAGAGTATTGAAAGTTATTTTCGTATATAAAAACATTGATGCTGTCTTGCAGTTCATTGTAATTTTAATTCTGAAATGATTATCCTTTTATGAATGTCTCAAAAATACTGAGTTAAAAGTGTGTAGTGAAGAATATGAGGGGAAGCAAAGCATCTGGATCAATCCTATCTTGCTAGGTATGTGCTGTGAAATGTAAGATTCTGTGCTAATACAAATAAATAGTTGTGAACAATATCTGATAGATGGTTGAATGCTCAATGAATGTTGGCCACTACTATTTGTATTAGTAGCAGTATGGACATGATTTATTTTGATACATATGACTGCAGAGAGTCAGAAATAGGGTTGTTGTGACCCTCGTTATCGGTGCTATCAGTGTACTGAGTTCCATTGGATCTATGCTGTTTAATTTGGAGAAGATACTAATGGAGTAATCACATTGACTTTTCAATCTTTTGCAATTATCTGACTATAACTAGTTAATCTGTTTTGATAACCTTACTTGTGCTTGAAAGACAGAGTTATACGCCTGTGAATAAATATATTTTGTAAGGATTTCTTTGTCACTGATTCTGATCATAAAATCCACTGGAATGTTTCCATTTTTACCTGAGATAATAGGCACATTTTAAACTCTTTCTTTTTAGTATTTAAGAGTAAATATGGGGCGGGGGGAGAAGATGCGGTGGCTCTTGAGCTTGGTTAATAGATGCACATTATTTTTTAAAAGTTTCATTTTTTTCCTATGCAAACTGTGTTAGTTAGAATGTAATTTAAAAGTCATATATCAATACAACACAGTAAATTTGAATTAGAGTTATTGCTCCTATCTTCTTTGTAATTCTCCAACATTGGTCCCAAAAATATTTTTCCCTTAAGGTTATTTAGAAGTTGTTTCTATAAAAAAGTATTGCTATTTTTGCTCAGTGTTTATGGCTTTTGCTTTTGATTTACAAATATATATATATACACACACACATATATATGTTTTTTTTTTTAAGGTGTCACAACATAATGAAAGTTGCTCAAGCCAAACTGGAAATGATAAAACCTGAAGAAGTAAACTTGGAAGAATATGAGGTAATGTGCTTTTTTAGAGGTAAAACTACAGATTTAGGGATTCTGTAATTCACTGATATTCCTTTCATTTCAGCCCAACGGAAGTAGAATTTGTTATGAATGATGAGTAAAAAATTAAGTTTCCAGGTCAATGCTCAAGTAATTAATAATTTTATAAATGATTTTAGGATTAACATGATGTGATAGCATGTAGACCAAAAAGTTTAAAATCAAAAAAGGAAGATTTTTGGTTTTCTATTTCAATGCTAGTTCTCAACTACTTTTTAAATGAACTTTTCTAGCTTAAAAATGAAGTAAAAATACATTGTTAATTTTGAAATCAACTTAGAAATTGCTGTTACATAATATTAACAAGTAATATTTATCAAGAGCCTACTATTTGCCAGGCATTTTTCTTTCTTTCTTTCTTTCTTTTTTTTTTTTTTTTTTTTTTGAGACGGAGTCTTGCTCTGTCGCCCAGGCTGGAGTACAGTGGCGCGATCTCGGCTCACTATGCCAGGCATTTGTCTAAGCACTTTACATGTATTAACTGATTTAATTCAGACAGTAACACTGTGAGGTGGATTGTGTTCTTATTCCCATTTGACACACGAGAAAATAAGGCATAGAACAGTGAAGTAACCTGCCTAAGGTTTTCACAGCCACAAGTTCACAGCTTGGCTAATAGAACCTACTTTAACTGTTGCACTACACTGTGCAGCTGTACACTGTGGGCTATATTTTTTCCTCACTTTGATTCATCAGATATATTTTGAGGAAGTTAGAGATTCATTTTAGTCACTATATGCCATATATATTTGTCATTATGAGACAGTGTTGTGTGTGAGAGAGCATGTACATAGGTACTTGTGTTTGTGGGATTTTTTTGTGCACAAAATTCTTTTTGTCAACTTTGGCTTTAAAATACTCTTTATTTTAATTGATGAATTCATACACCTAGTATTTCTTCAAGTTTTTAAATTTAACCTTATACATTGTCTTTTTTAAATTTACAAGTCTAGCAAATTTTACATTGTGGGGTGCGTTTGCTTAATATTTGGTTCCCTTTACAAACCTAATTATGGCACTTTAGATTCCCTGAACAATTAGTGTAATTCACTACATAGAGAAGAGGAAAGATAGAGCAAACACTCATTATTGATGAAAACCTTAGCTAGTTTGGCATATAAAGTAACTACCTAATTCACTAAAGAGTGTCTCTAAAAACAAAAATAAGAAATAATAAAACTGCAGCAAATATATAGAATTGTGAGCATTGAAAGCTTAAAATTTTTCTTATCAAAAACAAGGCAACGAGAATAAGTGAAAAGTAAAATATTGGAAAAGAGAAACAAAGACATTATTTGTAGTTTTTTTAATCTTGAAATTCAAATAAAATCTACAACTGATTTATTAGAACTAGTAAGAGAGCTTTGCAACATGCACACTTGTGTCAGATATCAGTTTTATTCCATTATGCCAGTAAAAAAGTGAGACCATTTACAATAGTATCTGAAACTATGGAGTATATAGAAATAAATTTAACAAAAGGTGCAGTTGACTTCTGTGGGGAAAATTATAATACTTATCGGGAGACATTAACAAAGACCTAAATAAATGGGCATACATATGGTATTTGGAAAACTTGATATTATTAATATGTAGATACCACTTTTCCCCCAAATGCTTTATAAATTCAGTGTAGGCCATATCAAAATTCTAGCAAGATGTTTTATGGAGCTTGATAAGCCGACTGAAAAATGTTATGGAAATGCAAAGATCCCAGTCCACCTCCTATCTCTGACAAGCAAATTAGTGAACAGTAGAAAGACTTTTTAATAAATAGTTGTGGAAATAAAGTTTGATTTCTTGTTCATTCCATATGCAAAAATTCATTTCAGTTGTGAAATGCTCCTGTGCAAAGCTGTTTAGAAGTCAACATAGGTAGAAGCCTAAAGACACTCATTTATCCATAAAAGGCACTCATTGACCAGATATTTTTGACCAGGATATGTAATCTAGAGCCAGAGAAATTCAAAATCTGTTTTATCTTGACCCTGAGGAGCAAGTGAAGTCATCTTTTAGTTAATAATGACTCCAAATCTGTACCCTTCCAATTGATTGAGAGCTCTACCTTTGTCCCCAAGATTGGTGTTCATGGGACTTGATTTTTAATTGTGACTTGATTCTGCACCACTTTCTTTAGTTTGCTTCAACGGACTGACTCATCATATTTTTATTCACAAACCTTCTCATATTCTAACTGCAGGGCCATTAAATCATACAAGTATTTAAATGACTTGTTTTTAGAGTCTGCATATTCCTCATATTTTTGGTCTTGCTCTAAGTTCAGGGTTCAGCAAACCATAGCCTGCAGACCAGCTTACCAACTGTTTTTGTAAATAAACTTTTATTGGAACATGGTCATTTGTATACATACTTTCTGTAGATACTTTCACACTGCAGTTACAGAGTTGAGTAACCGGAGATGAGGCTTGCAAAGTCTAAAACATTTATTGTCTGACCTTTTACAGAAAAAGTTTGCGTACTCACAACTTCCAAGGCAATTCTGATGACAACAAGGAATGACAGTTTGAATACCTTCCCCAGAAGAGCTAACTTTATTCTTGCAGGACAGATTTTACCTTTATTTGTTATTAATATCTAATAGCATGAAAATTATGTCTTGAAAATTGAAATTAAGGCTGGGTGTGGTGGCTCATGCTTATAATCCCAGCACTTTGGGAGATCAAGGCACAGGGAGTTGCTTGAGACCAGGAATTTGAGACTGGCCTGGCCAACACAGCAAGACCCTGTCTATACAAAACAGATTTAAAAATTAACTAGAACTGGAAGCGTGCACCTGTAATCCAAGCTACTTGGGAGACAGAGGTAGGAGGATTGCTGGAACCCAGAAGGTTGAGTCTGCAGTGAGCTGTGATCATGCCACTGCACTGCAGACCGGGCGACAGAGTGAGAGCCTGTCTCAAAAAAGGAAAAAAAAAAAAAATTTATATTCAAGGAGAATATGGTTGGCTAATAACGTGTCTGTGTTTCTTATTTTTGTTTATAATGTTTATATAAAAGCCTTAACACTTTTGTTATCAGTATTCTCTTTCCAATTTGTCTTATACTGAATTTCAGTTATTTTTCTTGAGTCAATTATTATAAAGTAAGTTAAGAAAATCTTGACTTCATTCTCTTTAAGAGTTACAGGATATCACCTTAGAATTATTTAGTCCTATTACATGCCCTGTAGTTGTTTGGGGGGTGGGGAGGGGCACTGAAATATGAACTGCAGCTGTTCTTTCACCGTATCTCATGTAAATAAACTATTCACCTACACACTTAAATTTACCACACATTTGCAAAGTTAAAAGGTTAAATAAATCTATCATAACTTTTTTTTAGTTTCTTAAAATTATGTATCAAGTATAAGTGTTCAAGCTTTGGTTCATACTCAGTGTAATAATTTCATATTCTTCCATGAGTTGATGTAGATACAATAATATTTCAATAATACGATTTTATACTGATGAATTTTTGAGATGACCTGATGGATTATCCTGCCTTTATATTTGTTATCTGCTAGTAAAATCTTTAATTTCATATCAATGCCTAATAATTTTTAGATTTAATGTTATATTAATAAATAGTCTTGTGTGCCAGAAAGTAAAGTCTTATTTTAGTTCTGATATATCTTCATTTTGGACTCTTTGTTTCTATTAATTCAAATAGTAGCAGAATAGTGTATTATTTTTGAACAGTTTCATAGTAGTTTTTAAATCTTATTTTGAACATTTTTAATTTTTCTTTCACTTACAGGAGTGGCATCAGGATTATAGGAAATTCAGGGAAACAACTATGTATCTCATAATTGGACTAGAAAATTTTCAAAGAGAAAGGTAAGGCAAAGTAGACAAATATGAAAAGAGCATAATTTTTGCACTTAATTCTATTCAGATATGACCTCATCCATGGAAAAGATTGTATTCACACACTGTATTTTTAATAAATGTTTTATTTTAGATCAGTTTTAAATTTACAGAAAAATTGCAAAGTTAGTGTAGAGATTTCCCATTTACCCCACATAAAATATATTTTCCATTAAAAAATCCATAAGGTCGGCATTAGTGTCTGTGTTTGTCAGCTCTCAAATACTACACTTGAGGCTGAGTCTCATCTTGATAGCACATTGGAGTGTTTTCTGTCTGTCTTTGTGAACTTTCAGGTACTATAAAAAGTGTAGCTGTAGAAAATTTTTGAGTACTGTGACTTTAAACAAATTTTGTATTAATTTTCATTTAAATTAAAGATAATCTTAAAGGAATATCTACTTATTTAATTAAACAATTATTTTAATTATTAAGAAGAAAGGATACATTTTGCTTTACTTACATTTTAGAATATTTACTAGTTTGCATGTATTTCTCCACTTATTTCTTAATGCATGTTGTTTAGCAATAACTTGACTAGTGATTGTTTGTTGAGGAAATGCTTTATTTTTGATGCAGTGTATATTGCAGCCAAATAAAAGGGATATTGAATTTTTCCTTTTTTTTTTTTTTTCTTAATGAAGTTTAAGAAGCTCCCACTTAGGTAATGATGCTTCTTTTTCAAAAAACAAAACAAAGATCAATGTTTAATTCTGGAGTTATACTGTCCAACATAGTGGCCACGTGACAAAACTTAAATAACTGACAATTTTAAAACCAAAGTTCAGTTCATCAGTTACACCAGCCACATTTCAGTAGTTCAGTAGCCTCACGTGGTTAGTGGCCTCTATTTTTAGCCAGCATAGAACATTTCCATAATCACAGAAATTTCTACTGGACAGTACTATTCTAGAGGACAGTACTTTCATTTTTATATTAATAGTTATCAAAATTTTTAAAGTTATCACACAAAAGGAAAAAGTAATGTTTTACTTAACAATTTATCTTAAGTACTTAAGTACAGATTATTTAAAGTCCTAGTCATTGTGCTGTTTATAAAATAATTTCGCTTTGGTCATTGATGTAGGACACTTATTTTGCTCGATACCACCATTTTATAAGTTATGTCCGTCAAGATTGTATTTCTTTAATAGGAATATTCAGATGTACTAGAATTTATAAGCTTTGTGCTGATTTGAGAGAAATAATATGATTGTATAATTCAATAGAGTAAGATTAAAAAAAGGCATTTCAGTGTTACTGATAAATCAGACTTCACAGAGATGTAGTAACTTTGTCAAGGTCAGGCAGCTAACTAGGAAAATAAAAATTAAGAGACCTCGTATTCTTGTATAATTTAATGAAATCATGTAAATACCAAATGTATACATTTATCTCAGTAAGAATTAAAAAGATGAAACTGCCACTTTGTATCTGTCTGCATAGCTTCTGTATTAGCTGTTCCCAGTTAACATATCTTAAAGGAATTTGAGATATAACTTGGAAATATGTTTAAATATTATAATTTGCTTGTCAGTTTTCAAATAGATGCTTATTCAGAAAGCTAATATTCTAGTATAGTAAATGCTTATCAAATTAGGAGGATTAACTAGAAAATCAATGGTGACAGATATTACTTATGGAATATCTTTTAAAGAAATAGTGGTGTGTGCGACTGTAATCCCAGCTACTCAGGAGGCTGAGGGAGGAGAATCACTTGAACCTGGGTGGTGGAGGCTGCAGTGAGCCATGATCACACCAGTGCAGTCCAGCCTGGGTGACAGAACGAGACACTATCTCAAAAAAAAAAAAAAGAATTTTTTTTTTTTACTGTAAATATAGCAGTTATTGTTGCTGGCTGTATATAAAATCTTGCCTAAAGGTTCTGTCAAAATTGTTTCTAATGAAAATGTAAACATTTAAAGCCTTGAATGAAGTACTTACTGATGGACCCTTGTGAGTCCTGAGAATAGTGAAGTGAAATCTATGATTTCAAGAACCAGCTAATTTTTTTTTTTTTTTAATGTTTTTGTAGAGATGGTGGTCTCACTCTGTTGACCAGGCAGGTCTTGAACTCCTGGCCTCAACTGATCCTCTCACCACCACCTCCCAAAGTGTTGGGATTACAGGCATGAGCCACCGTGCCCCACCCCTTTTCTTCCTTTTTTAAAATCTGATTTGAACTTCATAATATCTAGACTTATATTAATACAACACATATGCCTAATTCTATCACGTTTTTTTTTTTTTTTTTGAGACGGAGTTTTGCACTTGTTGTCTACGCTGGAGTGCAGTGGCGTGATCTCAGCTCACCTCAACCTCCACCTCCCGGGCTTCTCCTGCCTCAGCCTCCCGAGTGGCTGGGACTACAGGCATGCGCCACCATGCCTGGCTAATTTTGTATTTTTAGTAGAGGTGGGGTTTCTCCATGTTGGTCAGACTGGTCTCAAACTCCTGATCTCAGGTGATCTGCCTGCCTCGCCCTCCCAAAGTTCTGGGATTACAGGCGTGAGCTGCCACGCCCGGCTTCTATCAGCTTTTTTATGTTTGGGGGCTTTTTGTTTTTGCTTTATTCCACTAGGTTTCCCAGATTTAGAAGAAATCTTTCATTTTCCACTTCCTCTCTTTCCTTTAGATCTTCTTCTTTCTGTTTTTTTACATTTTTCCCAATAACTAAACCTGTCTGCACATAGAAAAGAACCTACGTTGTCGTTGAACAAACCAAATGATGTTTGTGATCATAAAACAGAGTAACCTGAGTTTTTCCTTCATGCATGTGGGACACTGCGTTCAACAAGTAGATTGTTGGTTTCACATTAGCTTCAATTCTGAGTTCAAATGGAAGACATTGGAAAATAAATACCAAGGAAGACAGAACTATCCGAATTTATCCGTTATTGCCTCTTTTCCCAGATTTTTTCTTAATTTGTAGCTCCTATTTTATTTTTTACTTTTAAGATATAACTGTCTCTGGGTTTCAGATGATAACTGTTGCTAAAAAGGTGCTCCCAAGCATACACTGCATCCGATGATATTTTTTATTATAATGTAGATTATCAAAACTTAAGCATATACTTAAAATGTTTTATAATTGTAGCTGACTTTGTTTCTACAAAGGTGAAATACTAATGTTATATGTTTCTTTTTAATTTTCAAGTTATATAGATTCCTTGCTGTTCCTCATCTGTGCTTATCAGAATAATAAAGAACTCCTGTCTAAAGGCTTATACAGAGGACATGATGAAGAATTGATATCACATTATAGGAGAGAATGTTTACTAGTAAGTTGAATGCATATAGTATGATCTTACCATTTTGTCTGACATTGGGCAAGTTTTCCAGACTCATATATAAGTGATGACTACATAAACTCTGATGGGATAAGAACATGATGATGTCTATAAACTGGTTCTAATCCCTTCAGATGGCAAAGTGCACTCAGTTATTTATTCTTTCCTCTTTATGAATCCCAAGTACTATAGGTGATAAATGAGAAGTGTTCTTAAAATAGCATCAGTTTGTTTACATTTCTGTATTTAGATTTCTTTATCACACTACCACTCCTTTTTTTGGTGGGAGAGGAAGGGATGCATAGATAAGTCTTTAAAAAAAGTTTTATGTAAGTCTATAAGAATATGCAGTCTGGGTGTGGTGGCTCACACCTGTAATCCCAGCACTTTGGGAGGCTGAGGCTGGTGGATCACTAGGTCAGGAGAACGATACCATCCTGGCCAACTTGGTGAAAACCCGTCTCTACTAAAATACACACAAAAATTAGCCGGGCGTGGTGGTGCACGCCTGTAGTCCCGGCTGAGGCAGGGGAATCGCTTGAACCCAGGAAGTGGAGGTTGCAGTGAGCCAAGATCGCGCTACTGCACTTCAGCCTGGTGACAGAGTGAGACTCCATCTCAAAAAAACAAGAATATGCATAGAATGTGTCAGAGTAATTTCTGTTTAACCTAAAAAAAATTGAATTTTGAGATATAAGAATAGTATAGCTGATTTTAAACATAAATACTACCAAAACCTGATGGTTCCTCTGAAACATTCAAAAAATGATATGATGTTTCTCATCATTTTTTGATAGTAACCTAACCACATTTGGTTATTTGTTTTACATAGGAATTTAAATGAAACCTCATCAAGATTACTTTAGTGTTCCTTTCAGGTTTATTCATATTATATATTTACAAAGTGTTAGGTTCTGAGGGATACAAATATGAGTAAGATGTACTTCCCGTCCTCAGAAAACTCAGTCTGATAGGAGAAATATAGAAATAATTGTTATGTTCTGGAATAAGTGTCATTATGAGAAATATGCACAGTGATATGCCTGAAATATTTGGGAAGAACCTTAAGAGAGAAGGTTCTTAAGATCTCATCTGAATCTTGATGGATAAATAGGAGTTTTATTCATGATAGAGAAGGGAGAATATTCCAGTGCACAACAGAAAATAAAGATAAATTCATTGTGGCTATCCAGGTTATGAGGAAGTGGGGTAAGGTGGAAGTGATGAAGCTGACAATACTTGTCGATATTGGTCAGATGATAAAGAAACTTATATGACATTCAGATGAGTTTGCACTAGTGTCAGTTTGATTAGGTTTGGCATGATGAGGTTTGTTTTCAGAAGATAATTCTGGTAATAATAGCATACTAGAGGATGAACAGGAACGAAGTAGATTGAAGTCAAGAACCTTAGAGGGGAAAGTCAAGGGATGGAGAGTGAGGGCCTCGACTCATGTAGTACGGTAGGTATGATGGTGAAGGAAATGAAAGCAGGGCATGTCATAGCTGTTGGGTGAGTGGAAAGAAGGAAATGGAAGAGTCAGAGCTGCCAAACTTTCTAGTTTTTCATTTAATATTAGGGAATCTAATAGGAGGAACAAGGTTGGCTTTGAACATGTTATATTTAAGAGATTTCCAAGACATTGTTTGATTCAGTGAACTTAACATTAAACTTGTCATTAAATTTTATATCTCATTTAATGCATACTTCCAAAAATTGTAATAAATACTTGAAGATTTATCTCATTTTATTCTCTTAACCCCTATGGTAGGAAGATAATAATACCCTATTATTAATGTAAAGAAAGTGAAGCTACGAGATTTAGCTAATCTGTTCCCGATTGGTGTATTAGTCCGTTCTCACAGTGCTATAAAGATACTACACAAGACTGGGTAATTTTTAAAGGAAAGAGGTTTAATTGACTCACAGTTCCATACGGTTGGGGAGGTCTCTGGAGACTTAAAATGATGGCGGAAGGTGAAGGGAAGCAAGGACCTTCATCACATGGTGGCAGGAGAGAGAAGTGCAAGCAGGGGAAATGCCAGATGCTTATAAAACCATCCGATCTCAAGACTCACTTCCTGTCACAAGAACAGCATCGGGGAAACTGCCCCTATGATCTGATCACCTCCCACCAGGTCTCTTCCTCGACACCTGGGGATTACAATTCAAGATAAGATTTGGGAGGAGACACAAAGCCTAACCGTATCAATTGGGTAATTGATTCATGGCCAAGTTGGACTTACAGCGCAAGGTTCTTTCCAAAATCAAAATAAATTGCACAAGAATTACGGTGTAAATATGTAAATATTTTTATTTGAAATTCAACTTTCAAAGTCACATTTATCATGCTGTAAACATAAGATTTTAAATAAGAATGCTTAAATATTATAGGTCTTATACCTGTATTTATCTCTTACGTTTCTTATTACATGGATTTCTCTGTTCTACTAGATCAGTGATCAGCACACTATGGCTTGTGCTCCACCTACCACTTGTTATTATAGATAAGTTAGATTGAAACATAGCCATGTACATTCATTTATATATTATGTATTATTGCCTTTGTACTACAAGCAGAGATGAATAGTTGCAACAGAAACTTTGTGGCCTTCAAAGCCTGAAGTAGGCCTTGTCTGGACCTTCACAGAAAAAGTTTGCCAATCCTCTTACAAATTGTAAGCTCCATGAGAGTTTTCTGTATTAATCACTTGAATGCCCCTGCATCTGGAAAAATTTCTGGCACATGGTGTTTACTCTGTAGGAAGTTTTTGAAGGGATAAGTGAATTGATTACCTTTATATTTCTGTATCAAGGAATACAATAGTATATATTCAGTTGCCATTTATGGAGATGAGTTTTTCAAAAATTAATATGGATTCTGAATTTCTTTATTTTAAAAACAATTATAAGTGCTTATAAAATTTTATAATTGGGGGAAGTTAATCTCTAGAGAAGAAAAAATGGCCCCTGTATTGATGATCAACATAAGCCAAACAATAGTGAAAAACACAATAATGTTCCATCCACCAGTGTTTGCTTTTGTTTCTGTTGTTGTCATATGCATAGCGTTTTCTAAAGAGAGGTTTTCAGTTCTAGGTAGGTTGAGATTGTTTTCTCTAAATACTGTTTGTTCTAATACTGTTTGTGAACATATTTATGTTGTCTTCCTTATTAATACTTACAGATGTTTAATTTAAAAAGGAAACAAAAACATATTCTTTTTTTTTTGCATTGCATTAAGAAATTAAATGAGCAAGCCGCAGAACTCTTCGAATCTGGAGAGGATCGAGAAGTAAACAATGGTCTGATTATCATGAATGAGTTTATTGTCCCATTTTTGCCATTATTACTGGTGGATGAAATGGAAGAGAAGGATATACTAGCTGTAGAAGATATGAGAAATCGATGGTGTTCCTACCTCGGTCAAGAAATGGAACGTAAGTTTAAACAATGGTAGTAGGCACCTGAGATGTCGGGATTAAACGCAGTTAGAATTAGATGTTATTTATTCTTGCCATTTTTTTTTTTTTTTTGGAGACGGGGTCTCGCTCTGTCACCCAGGCTGGAGTGCAGTGGCCGGATCTCAGCTCACTGCAAGCTCCGCCTCCCGGGTTCACGCCATTCTCCTGCCTCAGCCTCCCGAGTAGCTGGGACTACAGGCGCCCGCCACCTCGCCCGGCTAGTTTTTTTTTGTATTTTTTAGTAGAGACGGGGTTTCACCGGGTTAGCCAGGATGGTCTCGATCTCCTGACCTTGTGATCCACCCGTCTCGGCCTCCCAAAGTGCTGGGATTACAGGCTTGAGCCACCGCGCCGGGCCCTATTCTTGCCATTTTTTATATTAAATATAATATTAAGTATTATATTTAATTTCACATTCACATTACTCTTTTTCCATATTGATGAGCTAAGCTGGGTGCATTGCAGTTGCCATTTGTTTTTGTCTCCCCAAAATGGCAATTATCTTACCTATCACGGCAAGTTAATATTAGTAAATCATGTTGACAATGATCATGTCATAATTTCTATCTTTAGTTAGATTTAATTGTTTGTATTTGCAGCACACCTCCAAGAAAAGCTGACAGATTTTTTGCCAAAACTGCTTGATTGTTCTATGGAGATTAAAAGTTTCCATGAGCCACCGAAGTTACCTTCGTATTCCACGCATGAACTCTGTGAGCGATTTGCCCGAATCATGTTGTCCCTCAGTCGAACTCCTGCTGATGGAAGATAAACTGCACACTTTCCCTAAACACACTGTATAAACTCTTTTTAGTTCTTAACCCTTGCCTTCCTGTCACAGGGTTTGCTTGTTGCTGCTATAGTTTTTAACTTTTTTTATTTTAATGACTGCAAAAGACAAAATGACTATACAGACTTTAGTCAGACTGCAAACAATAAAGCTGAGAATCGCATGGAGCTCAGACTTTGTTTTAACCGGAACTGATGTATAATCACAGATCTAATTGATTTTATTATGGCAAAACTATGCTTTTGCCACCTTCCTGTTACAGTATTACTTTGCTTTTATCTTTTCTTTCTCAACAGCTTTCCATTCAGTCTGGATCCTTCCATGACTACAGCCATTTAAGTGTTCAGCACTGTGTACGATACATAATATTTGGTAGCTTGTAAATGAAATAAAGAATAAAGTTTTATTTATGGCTACCTATGTGTTTGTAAGCAGGTATATTGTATATTAGTGTATTAGTAATAATATATACATGAATTTTGTCTGGGGATTAAGATTGGACAATTAATAGATTAATACAGTCTTGATTCTGCTCTAATGGTAGCAAATTGGAAAATGTTTAAGTATTTGACACTTAAATTTATCTATATTTTTAACAAAATTCTTAAACTTAGTATGGCACCTGAGCTTGTTTTGAATTCGGTCAGGGTTTTTACTCAAGCAAGTGGTTGATTTTTTTAAGTCAAACTACACTGAAACTTTTAACCTTTTCTTAGATTAATTTTACTTTTTAAATGTATTTAAAATACATAGCAAGGTGATTATTTCAAGAGAATCCCAAAGTACTTGAATAAGGGCTATTGTAAAACTTAAAAGAAATATTTATATATACACATATATACACATACACACATGTATATATATATATATTCTTCATAATGGAGGACAATGTTTTGCAATATATAAATCATTCTATTTTTGTAAATTGTATATCACTTTAATTGAAAATGTTCTCTGCTAATTAATACTGTGAAACAAAATTGATGTTGTTTAACTAGAAGTTATGAGTATCTTAACTGCCTTTATTCCTTTTCAAAAAGGAAAAAGCTATAGAACATTTTGTAGATGAAACTACTGTTAATGAATTAATATTGTGAATGAAAATCAAAATCCATACTTTAAAGGTAATCATGTTACTAACAACCTATTTTTGAATTCATAAAGACTTCTTTATAAATGATGTTTTGTGAGCACAGTAAAATAGACCATTATACTATGTATATGTTTGATACAGCGTCGCCAAAACTAGTGTTGTTTCTAAGTGCCTCTCACAAAAGATCCTGGATGGAGGAGTAAGATGAAATATTATGCTATTATATGATACTGTTTGTAAAGCTACCAATGTGCTAGCAAGGTATTAATGACAAGGAATTATTACTGTTTCTGTTGTGAAGTTAGATTTTGCATATTGTATCTATCAAAATATGTTTGGGTTTAGATTTTAAGTTGTCTACTGAGCAGAATTCTGCATTGGTTTTCCAGTCCTGTTAAAAGTTTAGAAACTTCATATGTGTCATCACAGCTTTTGTAAAGTATCCTTAATATTTTATGACATTCTACCACGGTGGTAAAGTTGTTTGTGTTTGTGTGTATAATTGACTGCTGAGACACAAAGTGCTCAAACACTACATGGAAATTATTCCTTCAAAGGCACATTCAGAGAATCATGTCACTCTTGTGCTGAAGGTAAGTATTATAATTGTATTTACTATATACTTAAAACCCAGATTATTTATTCCTAGTAGTGAATTTGAAATAACTTATTTAAAGCAGTGACCTTTTTCAAGACCTACAGAAACAACGTATTTTAATATTGGTTTTTAATCTAATTGTAAGATTTAGATCACTGAAATTTCTTTCTTTTTTTTTTTTTAATATCCAGCTTTTAAGTTCAGGGTTACATGTGCAGGATATGCAGGTTTCTTGCATAGGTAAATGTGTCATGGTGGTTTGCTGCACAGATCATCCCATCACCCAGGTATTAACCCCAGCATCCATTAGCTATTCTAACTGATCCTCTTTCTCCTCCCAGCCCCCACCCTCTGCCAGACACCAGTGTGTGGTGTTCCTTCCACCATTGAGTCCAATATGTTCTTATCACTTAGCTCCCACTTAGAACATGCAGTATTTGGTTTTCTGTTCCTATGTTAGTTTGCTCAGGATAATCGCCTCCAGCTTCATCTGTGTCCCTGCAAAGGACGTGATCTCATTCCTTTTTGTGACTGCATAGTACTCCATGGTGTACGTTTTCTTTATCCAGTCCATCACTGACGGGCATTTAAGTTAGATTCCATGCCTTTGCGATTGTGAATAGTGCTGCAGTGAACATCCATGTGCGCATTTTTATAAGAAAACAGTTTACATTCCTTTTATGTAATATCCAGTTACGGGTTTGCTGGCTCAAATGGTATTTCTGTCTTTGGGTCTTTCACAATGGCTGAACTGATTTACACTTCCACCAACAGTGTAAAAGTGTTCCTTTTTCTCCGCAACCTCGCTACCATCTGTTGTTTTTATGACTTTTTAATAATAGCCTTTCTGACTGGTGTGAGGTGGTGTCTCATTGTGGTTTTTATTTGCATTTCTCTAATGATCAGTGATACTGAGCTTTTTTCATGTGTAGGCCTCATGGATGTCTTCTTTTGAGAAGTGTCTGTTCATGTCCTTTACCCACTTTTTAATGGTTTTTTTTTCTTGTCAGTATGGTAAGTTCCTTATAGATGCTGGATATGAGACCTTTGTCATATGCACAGATTGTAAAAGTTTTCTCCCATTCTGTAGGTTGTCTTTTTACTCTGTTGATATTTTGTTTTGCTATGCAGAAGTTCTTTAGTTTAATCAGATCCCATGTGTCAGTTTTTGCTTTTGTTGCAATTGCTTTTGACATCTTCGTCATGCAATCTTTGTCCATTCCTATGTCCTGAATGGTATTGCCTAGGTTTTCTTCTAGAGTTTTTATAGTTTTGAGTTTTACATTTAAGTCTTTAATCCATCTTGAGTTGATTTTTGTATATGGTGTAAGGAAGATGTCCAGTTTCAATTTTCTGCACATGGCTAGTCAGTTCTCCTAGCACCTTTTATTAAATGGGAAATATTTTTCTCATTTTTTTTTTTTTTTTTTTTTTTTTGGTCAGGTTTGTAGAAGATCAGATGGCTATAGGTAGGTGCGTGGTCTTATTCCTGAGTTCTCTATTCTGTTCCATTGGTCTCTGTGTGTCTGTTCTTGTAACAGCACTGTGCTGTTTTGGTTACTGTTGCCTTGTACTATAGTTGAAATTGGATAGTGTGATGCCTCCAGCTTTGTTCATTTTGCTTAGGATTGCCTTGGCTATTCAGGTTTGGCTTTTTTGTTTCGTTTTGTTCCATATGAATTTTAAAACAGTTTTTTTTCTAATTCTGTGAATAATGTTAATGGTAGTTTAATGGGAATAGCCCTGAATCTATAAATTGCTTTGGGCAGTATGGACATTTCTACGATATTGATTCTTCCTATCCATGAGCATGAAATTTTTTTCCATTTGTTTGTGTCCTCTCTGATTTCCTTGAGCAGTGGTTTGTAGTTCTGGAGGAGCTCCTCTCGTCCCTTATTAGCCGTATTCCTAGGTACTTTATTCTTTTTGTAGCAGTTGCGAATGGGAGTTCATTTGTGATTTGGCTCTTGGCTTGCCTGTTTTTGGTGTATAGGAATGCTAGCACTTTTTGCACATTGATTTTGTGTCCTGAGACTTCGCTGAAGTTGCTTATCAGCCTGAGCTTTTGGGCTGAGATGATGGGATTTTCTAGATATAGGATCATGTCATCGGCAAACAAAGATAGTTTGATTTCTCTCTTCCTATTTGAATACCTTTATTTCTTTCTCTCACCTGATTGCTCTCGCCAGAACTTCCAATACTATGATGAGTAGGAGTGATGAGAGAGGGCAACCTTGTCTTTCACAGGTTTTCAAGGGAAATGCTTTCAGCTTTTGCCCATTCAATGTGATGTTGGCTGAGGGCTTGTCATAGGTGGCTCTTATTATTTTGTAATATGTTCATTTAATACCTACTTTATTGAGAATTTTTAACATGAAGTGATGTTGAATTTTATCGAAGGCTATTCTATTGAGGTAATCATGTGGTTACCACATCTGTTGAGGTAATCATGTGGTTTTTGTCTGTAGTTCTGTTTATGTGATGAATCTCATTTATTTTGCTTTTTGTATGTTGAACCAACTTTGCATCCCAGGAATGAAGCCTACTTGATCGTGGTGGATAAGCTTTTTGATGTGCTGCTGTATTCAGTTTGCCAGTATTTTGTTTAGGATTTTTGCATCGATGTTCATCAGGGATATTGGCCTGAAGTTTTTTTTGTTGTTGTATGTCTGCTAGGATTTGGTATCAGGCCGATGCTGCCCTCATAGAATGAGTTAGGGAGGAGTCCCTCCTTTTCAATTTTTTGAAATCATTTCAGGAGCAATGATAGCAACAAACTCTTCTTTGTACCTCTGGTGGAATTATCTGTGAATCCACCTGGTCTTGAACTTTCCTTGGTTGGTAGGCTATTATTACTGCCTCAGTTTCAGAGCCCATTATTGGTCTGTTCAGGGATTCAATTTCTTCCTGGTTCAGCCTTGGGAGGGTGTATGTGTCCAGGAATGTATGCGTTTCTTTAGATTTTCTAGTTTATGTGAATAGAGGTGTTCATAATATTATCTCATGGTAGTTTGTTTTTCTGTTGGGTCAGTGGTAACATCCCACTTATTTATGATTGTGTTTATTTGAATCTTTTTTCTTCATTAGTCTAGTCGTCTCATGTTTTACTAATTTTTTCAAAAAATTAGCTTCTGGCCAGGCACAGTGGCTCATGCCTGTAATCCCAGCACTTTGGGAGGCCGAGGCGGGTAGATCACGAGGTCAGGAGATTGAGACCATCCTGGCTAACATGGTGAAACCCTGTCTCTACCTAAAATACAAAAAGGAAAAAAAAGCCGGGCATAGTGGCGGGCGCCTGTAGTCTCAGCTACTCGGGAAGCTGAGGCAGGAGAATGGCGTGAACCTGGGAGGTGGAGCTTGCAGTTAGCCGAGATCACACCACTGCAGTCTAGTGGGTAACAGAGCGAGACTCCATCTCAAAAAAAAAAAAAAAAAAAAAAAAAAAAAAGCTCCTGGATTGTTTGATTTTTTTGAAGGGTTTTTGTGTGTGTGTGTCTCTATCTTCAGTTCAGCTCTGATATTGGTTATTTCTTGTCTTCTGCTAGCTTTGGGGTTTGTTTGCCCTTGGTTTTTTAGTTATTTTATTTGGGATGTTAGGTTGTTGAGATCTTTACAGCTTTTTGATATGGTCATTTAGTGCTATAAATTTCCCTGTTAACACTGCTTTAGCTGTGTCCCAGAGATGCTGGTAAGTTGTATATGAAATTTCTTTATATAATTTACCATGTTAAATATAACTTACAGCTAATAACTTCAGAATTGGAACTTCATAGAACTGTTGTCCATAGCAGATCTCATTTTGATTTAAATGACTCTCATTTTGGTTACTGTGGTACTCCTTCCTACCCCAAAAAAGTTACATTTTGCAATAATTCAGGGTAGAATTCATGTAGATAGAACTTCAGATATCTCAGGAGACCAGTATGAATGAATGAACTTGTAGGGACCCCTCTAATACGTTTCACATCCATTACGATACAACAGCAACCATACACTAAAGTAGTAGTACTCAATGTCTGTTCTTCAGATCAGTGGGCAGCTTCAGCAGCTTGGGAACATGTTAGAATTGAAAATTTTTGAGTCCCGCCTCAGAGCTGCCAGTTCAGAAACTCTTCATGTACCCTGTGTTATAAAAAGTCCTTCAGATGATTTTGATGTTTACTAAAGTTTCGGAGCCACTGCACTAAATGAAACTATTGGTAGCATTTGTGGACCGTAAATTGATGCTGTTTAATTTTTATTCACTTATGATCTGTTGTTTGTTGGAAGCTTTTTTGTGTTTCCCTCACTTGGAATTTCAAGGAAGTATCTAATTATTTTTATTCATTTATTTTGCTTAGTTTTACATTTAATTGAGAATAAGGTAGGTATCTGATTCTCCAAAAGTTCAGTATCTTTATTTTATGATTTAAACTTGTTGAGTTTTGCCTCTGGGTCCTGTCATTCTCCCAGCGAATAAAAATGTGGATGCTTGGGGAAGTGGAGGTGGACGGTGAATGGGAATACTCTTGTTTGATTTTTTTAACATTTACATTGTAAATAACATTAAATACCATTTGTCGTGCCCATGATAACTTCATCCAAAATATATATACTAGTCTGCTAAGATATGCCATAACAAAATAACACAGACTTGGTGGCTTAAACAACAGAAATTTTTCTTCTAATTCTGGAAGCTGGAAGTCTAAGATCAAGCTGTTGGTGGACTTGATTTCCCCTAAGGCCTCTCTCCTTGGCCTACAGACCACCACCTTCTCTCTGTGTCCTCACCTAGCCTTTTCTCGGTGTGCTGCATCCCTGGCCTCTCTTCCAGTTCTTATAAGGACCCCAGTCACACTGAATTTGAGCCCCATCCTTATGAACTCACTTAACCTTAATTACCTCTTTAAGGGCCCTGTCTCCAAACACAGTCATGTTAGGGGGTTAGGGCTTCAATGTATGAATCTGGGGGACAATTTAGTCTAAAATGGCATGTGACCGCCCAGTTTATGTACCTCCTCTCCAGAAACAAGAGTATGGTTGTTAACGTCTTCTCTTCAGCCTGAAGATACAGTGCAAGTATCTGTGGTCTGTTCTTACGTATGCTTTATTTTACTTTTTCTAAAAACTGGATTAAAAGTACAGCAATCCCAGTTAGAAATTGCTTATAATGCATTCATCTAATCAGCTCAGTGTTCTTGTTAAACTTTTATTTCCATGTTTACTCTTGTTCTTTCTTGATAAGGTTATTTCATCAGTTTCACCTGCCATTATACCATGAATATGTTTCTGTTTTGCTAGTGTTTTTATTCTCACTGATCATATGTCCCTTCTTCGTCTCCCATACCGCTCCCAGCCTAGAGTTAATGAGCACCAACCACTGTGGCCACATACTGTCCCATGTTTGGATAACCTTATCCAGCATATACACCTAAATGGTGGGTTTTTGTGGGGGGGGGGGGTAGAAGAGGGGAGAGGGTCATCGTTTTTACAAAAATTAAATTTCATCTATTTTAGACATCCTTTCCCCCTGTCCTCCCCTTGTACTTTCCAACCTCCAGTTTCTTCTTTTTCTAATTAGCTTTGTAGGAGTGACTTAAAATAAAATGAAATAACATACCTCTGATAATACTAGAATGAAAATAAATGAGGCATGATTGGAGAGAATACACACATGGACACCAAAATTTCAAATATCCTTATTCATTCCATGTACAGTTCTCAGTGGGTATTTGAGACCTTCACTCCCATCCCCAGCCTCTCAATGCCAGCTTCTGTGATGCTGGATGATCTTTTCTTTGCCTCACCAAGAAAACTGGAGATGTTAGGTATGATCCTCCTCTCAACTTTGTGCCTCCTATCTATAAATTCAGTTAATCAGTTGTTAACCAGCATGTAATAAAGGGATAAACATTGATAACCCGATACTATGTAGGAAATAAAAATAGAATGTGCTAGAAAATGAGCTTACAAATTTCAACATATGTCCGTTATTTCGGGAGTGTGTTTGCTCTTCTACAGAAGTAATCCAGAAAGCTCACTTTTTCCCCCAGACTAACTCATACAACATGTTTTCCCTCTAGCAGACGGCTCTTATTTTTTCAGTAATGTGGAGCTAGACCAGTATTCTTTTGCTGTATTTGTTTTGTGGAGTTATTGTATGTATTTTTAATTTTTTGAGACAGACTCGCTCTGTTGCCCAGGCTGCAGTGCAGTGGTGCAGTCTCCTCTCATTGCAACCTCCAACTCTCTGGCTCAAACAATCCTCCCACTTCAGCCTCTGAAGTAGCTGGGACTACATGTGCAAGCCACTGTGCTTGGCTGTGTTTTTTAATTTTTTGTAGAGATGAAGTCTCACTATATTGTCCAGGCTAGTCTCAAACTTCTAGACTCAAGTGATCCTTCCACCTCCGCCTCCCATACCGCTGTGATTATTACAGTGCAAGCTACTGCACCTAATCTAGACCAGTATTCCTAACTAGTTGTGCATCGAAAGCATATGAGGAACTTTTTCTTTTAAGTTTCCGGATGTTATCTCTCAGGTATTACAGGGCTTTTAATGTGAGAACTGGAGTTTAGATAGTTGCTTTTCCAGTTTTAAGATTTACCTGTGGCCCTACTGTGAGACTGCGATTGAGCCTAGCTACAGTAGGGTGGAGGAATTTGCTTTTTACAGTACCGTATGTCACGTGAAAGGGCAGGGGTCTTCAGATGGCTGATGTTCTCTCGGCCATAGACCATGCCCCTTTTTGACGTGTGCTCTAGCCAAAGCTGCATGAAAATATTTTTCAGTCCCTACTGGATTTTTCTCTTATGAATGGTTAACAGTGCAGGCTCTGGAACCAAACTGCCTGGATTCAGATTCTGACTCTGCTGTTTATTCACTGCGTGTTGACCTTGAATGAGTGATTAACTTTTCCGTGCCTTAGACTCTTCATCTGTAAAATGGGCATTATGACACAACGCACCTTAGAAGATTTTTTAAAAGATTAAACGGGTTTCTAGATATAAAATGTTTAGAAACTGTCTGCCACATTAAGTATTCAATAATTGTCAGCCCTTTTTATAGTTTGTCAGCATTGTTTACTCCTGTTCTGGTTTTGAGGATCTTTGGCTTCCATCCTCTACCTGCATTCCTAGTCTTTTTTTTTTTTTTTTTTTCTTTCTACTTTAGGTTGTGCTCGAGGTTTGGTACTTGGCCCCTTTCTGACGCTTTTCACTTTTTCTAGTTGTATCTATTAGTTTGTCTTCTTATTCTGCCTTCATGATTCACAAGTCATTGTTTTGTGTGTGTGTGTTTGTATTTTTGAGATGGAGTCTCGCTCTGTCGCCCAGGCTGGAGTGCAGTGGCGTGATCTCAGCTCACTGCAAGCTCCGCCTCCCGGGTTCCCGCCATTCTCCTGCCTCAGCCTCCCGAGTAGCTGGGACTACAGGCGCCGCCACCACGCCCGGCTAGTTTTTTGTATTTTTTAGTAGAGACGGGGTTTCACCATATTAGCCAGGATGGTCTCGATCTCCGGACCTCGTGATCCGCCCGTCTCGGCCTCCCAGAGTGCTGGGATTACAGGCGTGAGCCACTGTGCCCGGCCCACAAGTCTTTGTTTTCTCGCCATACCCACGTGAGTTCTAAACCAATACATATTTGCAGTTGTCTTTTCAGCACATATACTTGGATGTTTCACAGACACTTTCGACTTGGCACATCTGAATTCATCACTTTTTTCCAAATCTGATTGTCTCATACTCCCTTGATGAAATGATGTAATAATCCCAAAATGAATTATTCTGAATTCTACTTTTACTTGCCATTGATTACCAAGTGTCAACATGTCAGATTTTTTAATACTCCTTAGTACTATGGCTGATGAGGTCCATCTCTTAATTTGTTAGATTTGTCCTTGAGTAGCACTGTCTTTGATCTTGCCCCTGAAATTCATCTTCACACTGTTGACAGAATAATCTTTTAAAGTGGTTTGTTTTGTATGTCTGTGTGCCACTGCTGGACTGAGCTCTTATAGGAGATTGTATCTCTTGTTTTTGTAATCCTAGCACCTGTTAAAATAACTAGAAACTTAGAGGGGCAGTCTTGCAGGTTCTCTGACCCTACAGTCACCCTAGACCTGCACTAATACAGTTTTCATTAGCCATTAAATTTAAATAAAATTGGACATTCTGTTAATTAGTGATACTAGCTTTATTTCAAATGCTTATAGCCTCATGTGACTATGGACTACTATATTGGACAACATTTTAGAACATTTTGATTATCACAGGAAGTTTCCTTGGACAGAACTGCCCCAGCAGACCTTTGCTGATGTGGATGTTTTTCTGTATTAAATACATCCTTTTAACATTCAGACACCTCCCAAATGCTAACCTTAATAGATGGGCCTTCAGCATTTATGTCTCTCTATCTTGATCCTGCAACTGATGACTTGACTATGTCTGCTCTGCAGAAAGCACCACTACCAGCATGTGTCCACTCAGGAAAGCTGACACTACATATTTCAACAGAGGAGATGTGAGTACAGAGGCGTTAGAGAATAACCCGGGGATCACAACTGTAGGATGCAGCTACTAGTCCTAAGGGTAAGAAAACAAATGGGAAAAAGTTTGGGTTGCCAGAGCCTTAAAGCTCCACAAAGGGTCATCATGGCATTAGTGCTCAGACCCCTGAGGAGGCTCACCACCTACCTGCTCATGGTAATTCTGAGGGGTACAGTAACGACAGTTCTAGAAGTTTCGAAGCAATTGAAGGCTGGCATTTACTACCATTATTACAGAGCTGATAGGACTAGCCATGAGAGATGAACTAGATCTTGTTTCATCTTCCTTCCAACTTCTCTCTAGTACTTCCTACCGGTAGAACCTAATAAGCAGCAGTCAGAGGGGTCAGAGAAGTGTAGTTTGCCGAGTTCCGGCCCCAGCACACACAGCAGAGGACAGAAGGGTGGAACCGGCGCTGAGAAACAACAGATGAAGAACCAGCACACTGGTTTCTTTCAGGGACTCATTTTTATCTAAAGATAAACTCACTTTTATCTAAAGATAAAGATAATCCCTTAAACGCCAGATATTCAGGAATTTGTAGAGACACTCTGGGCCCTCAAGAATAAGTGTACTAGTTCAAATTGAAATCTTGTTACTCTTTTCTATTAAATGAGACTAATGCTGCTATATAGTGCTTAACTTTTAAAATTGACAGTGGATGAATGCATATTATAATCAGGTGTTCATGTCCATCCATTTATTAAGTGCCTACCACATGCCACACAATCTGTCAGGTTTGTATGTATATAAAATAAAACTTAGATAATAACACAAAAGTAATAATTCACCCCAATTCATCTATAAATCCAGAGTTAGGGACTGTTAACATTTTTGTGTTCATGCCTGTGGACATTTTCTGTGCATATGCATGTACACACATAACTCAAAATGTCATAAAAAGTTTATAAATGCAGATGTTTCCAAGAAAGTGTGTATTCATCTACCTCTCTTCTGTTGTATAGTCTTTGATTATAAGGAGAATGCTCCATTACTATTTATCTGTGGACATAGAGTGTAGGCTGCTACATATGTCTCTTTATACTTTACACACTTTGTCTTTCCACTAAAATTTCTCAATGTATAATTTCTGTCTGTGTCACTGAATATGTAGATTTAAAATTTTGAGCTACATTTTCAAACTGCCGTTCACCAAAGCTGTTACAATTTACACTGCGACCAATAGTGCATGAGACTGTTCTTTCATACACTCGGTAACAGAATATTACTGATCTTTAATATTTTTTATTGATAGCCAAAAGTGTATTCTTCGCATTTCAAAATTTTTAGTGAGAGTATATTCCAGTATGTTAATTGGTTATTTGTATTTCTTGTATACATCCTTTACACTTTTTCTTTTGGGTGTTTATGTCTGTAACTTGGCAGTAGCCCATATTAGGAATCATTATTACACATGTCGCAAATATTTTTACAATTTCTTTATTATTGTGTTATGACCATTCTTACATAGTCAAATCTGTTGCTCTACTATTTCTGCCTTAAGTATAATGTTTAGAATTTTCTCTGGTCAGGGTTATAAAAATACTCATGTTTCTCCTGATATTTTTATGATTTCATTTTTAGATCAGTCTTTAATGCAGTTGAGAATTACCTTAAAGTAGTGAAATAGTCAAATTTTCTGTCAGTATTATCTGGTTGTCATGATACCATTTCCTCATTGATCTATTATGTAACTTCCACTAGATAATCATTTTTATATTTGATACTTACAAATACTATTCAGTTCTATTTTGTCTATTCAGCTACTTTCACTGATTTAATTATTGTTGCTTCTTGTTTGAATATGTATTTAAAATATTTGTTTTATAACTAATACAAGGTTTCATACCTAATAGGTCAAGTATTACTTCCCAATACATACACCTGTATCTCATAATTCCATACTCTTTTACAGATAAACTGTTGAATTATTTAATCTTCCTTCAAATACAGATTCTATTGGTATTCTGATTATAATACAGGATACATAGATACATAGGACATTGCATGGTTCACATAGAGAAATTGTGGCACCTTTTCAATATTAATATTCTTATTCGTAAAGAATATTGTTTGTCCTATTAGGTTCATATGTTCCTCAGTAGAGTTTTTAGATAATTTTTATTTTTCTTTAGTCAGATATCTTAATGTGTTTTAATGTTCTTGTAGTATTTAGGAATGTGCTCCTTTTTTCTCCCCCTTTACAAAAATGGTTTCTAATTGAATATTTTCATTTTTTTAATCTCAGAACCTCTTCACACAAATTAGTAAGGGTCTCAAAGAACTTTTATGTTGGCAGGTATGTCTGCTAATATTTACCACTTCAGAAATTAAAAACTTAATTGAAAAGTGAGATGTCTATGTAACATTTATGTTAGCATAAATATTTTAAGTGAAAAAGGGCTAATTTTTTTGCCTAGCCCTTCTTTTGGAGGCTTGTAGGGAAATAAAATACTAATGATATATGTCCCTGTACTCACACTTCAAGAATAACACATAGAATTAACTTAAAATTTGGACTAGCAAAGACTCAACTATTGACCATCTTAAAAATTGATGGAAATCATTTTTCATGGTAGTCGTATGATTTCTTGGAAATTAGGCAATTTCTCAGGAAAATTAAAACTAAAGGTGACAGTGTGGTGCTTAGGTGTCTCTGTTAGTCTGGAAATACCACACTGTAAGTCAGCTGCTTTTTGCGTGGGTTGTACTTCCCTTGCCGCATAGTTTGAAAATGTCTCCAGGAGGAAAGTTTACCTGGTGTGCTTTACTGCTCTCATGTATTGCAGCCTTGTGCTATCCATTGTCCAGACACTGAAAAGAATTGCTTCATATATTTTTATCCAACTTTGATTATTAATGGCAGGAAAGTTAGTCAGATACCAACTGTTCCATAATGGTTAAATCTCAGAAATCTATAATTCTCATAGAAGATACCATAGGAGAGTATCTTTAAATATTGGAATAACAGTGAATCTCTTCACACACACACATACACACACACACAAATGAAACATGATGAACATTTTTGACAAATTTAACCACATTAAATATTCTGTCCATTAAGATTCCCTAAAGACGGTGGAAAGATGGAAGTTTAGAGGGAGAAGCTATTTGCAACATGCAAGGCAAGATGACAATGCATTAATAACAAAATTACATAAAGAATGGACTTGGGGCTTGAGTAAAATAATTATGACATGCTTTCTGAAATGTCCCCCAGATAGTTTCATAAAAAATGAAGCAAATAGGCTAATTAAAGAAGAACCCATAGACATCATGTTCAAAAGAACTGATGACAAAGCTTGTTCATAACCCATAAAATACAAGTGGATGCACCTAGATAGCTACAATATTTTTGAAAGAGTTTGGCGGGTTTTGAAAATGTGAGGAGCCACAAAGTAGATTTGAAAAAAAAAAAAAAAAAACCCCACCTAGCACACATAACATTTAAATCAATACAAACGTGCCTGATAATTAGAACAAAAAAAGGCTTGAACAAACTCTTTACAAAAAAATCATCATCATCATCAACGTGGAATGGTGTTCAGTCTTAGCAGCCAGGAAAATGCAAATTAAGGCCACAAGGAGATACTACCAAACACATGTAAACTGAAAAAACATTTAGCCATTCTCACTAGCAAGTGTTGGTGAAGTATATGTGGTAGTGGGAACACTCATTATACTGCTGTATGTGTAAGTCAGTCCAGCCACTTTGGATTACTTTTAAAAATGAAGTTACGAGTATATTCAGCAATTCCTAAATATTTTTTCTAAAGATATTTAGATACATGCGTATCATTTTACATGTACAAAATGTTCTTGGAAGCATAGTTTGTATTAGCAAAAACTGGAAACAAATATCCATCAAGAGTAAACATACTGCACTATATTCATATAATGGAATACTGTACTGCAATAGAGAGCAAACCACAGTGCATATATCAACAGGGGTGATGCACTATTGAGTGAAGTAAGACAAAAACACGTATAGTATAATTTACTTAATGTTCAAAAAAACCTTAGGTAAACCCAAAACATACAAGAATGCACTCATGGATGGTAAAACAAAAAAGGATTGCCATGTAAGTTAGATTAATCATTACTTGGAGGGAGGGAAGATGTATGGTTTGAAAGGGATATTTGGGAGTGGCTAGACTTGCTTCTAATACTCGATTTTGTAATCTGTAAGTTTGCAATTGAAGTTATACACTTGGGATTTAGAGTGGGATTGTCCCTTGGAGACATAAAGTTAAATACAAATATAAATTATCAGTTCAGAGATGCATTTATAGCCCAGGAAATTCATGATACCATGTAATGGAATGATTTTGCAAAGAGGAGAGGAGGGCTTATGACTTGAGTTCTGAGGAGCACTGAAAAGTTCTATGTTGGAGGGAAAATCTGCAAAGGAAATAGAGACGAATATTGAATGAAGTAGGAAAGTCTGTGTCTCTTAGGAGAATTCTTCCAAACGTAAGAAGTAGGCACCTATGTGAAGTGCTTCAGAGTAAAATGAGGATAGATGAGTAGGCAATCTTGAGAAGGGTTATTTCAGAATGGTGGGGACGAAGGCATGTCAGAGTGGCTTCAAGAGTTCAGTGGGGAGTTATTTTCCCAGAAGCAAGCATTGTACAGCTGGAAAACACTCCTATTAACAAGACACAGGATTGAAAAAAATATATTAATATTGAAACAGTTTTAATGCATTCCTTAGACTAAAAAGAAAGGAAACAATATTCTTAATGGTCAAGAATCAAGGAAACCTGAAATCATTTTGACCAGCTGATCTAAAAGGAAGAATAAATTACTCTTCCAATTTCCCTGTAGAAAATTTTACAAAATTGTTAACGTATGAAGGGGTGTGGCCAAAAATGAATAAAATTATAAAGATTACTGGATTTAACGATATCTTTTGGTATTTGTCATTTTTTGTAATTTTAATTTTCATCCTAAATAACTTTCTTCACAATTTTACATTTTAAAATTTAACAACTTGCCCTCCCACTATAAATTGGATCTTTGGGCAATGAAACATAATTCTGTTGAATAAGCAGGGGAAAAAACGTAGAGCCGAAGACCCATGCAAAAGGCAAACTTAACAGGAAAAAGGGAGAAAAGTTTCTCCCCAAAAAAGACAAGAAAACAACTTGTGTGGTTTTTGTTGTTTTTTTTTTTTTTTTTTTTTTTTTTAAATAATTTACTCTGGATGAAGGGAGCAATTCACACAAGCTGAGTATTTGGTTATGTGGGTTTGAGACTAGAATTGACATTGCATAGATAATCTGAAACATCTCAAAATGAGTACTTTTAACTGGCTCCAGGTCTGTAGTGATCCCAGGACCTGGCAGTAACAAAATTAAATCCTTTGTGAGTTTAATTGTTAAGTGTTGGCTTTGAGGAACATGGTATGTTACTTGATATATATAAGCTGGGACCAAAAGGTAAATATAAACATTTGTAGAAATTTACCATAAAAAAATTATTTCAGATGTGGATGCTGTAAGAATATTTGTCTCAATTTGACAGCAGTTTTGCATAGGGAAGGAAGAAAATTTTGAAAGAATTGAAAGAAATAGCATGACAAATATAATCATGTTTATCAAATTAATCATCACAAAAATGGGGCCTACATTATCTTTAGAGCCTCTCTCTAATTTCATGTTGAGGTGGTTTGGGAGAGGAACCTCCCAGATCCCCTTTCAAGGGAGCGTTTGCTGCTGGCACGTCCTTCAGGGTCTACCTCGGCTGCAGAGGGTCACTAGAGGGCATGCTTTTCCTGTGGTCACCCACATCTTGGGCCCGTGGATGCATGAGTAAGTCGTCAAGCCACTTTGGCTCAGTGCGGGTCCACATATGCCCTAGAGTCCTTCACTGGGTTGACCATGCCATTGATCATCATAGTTGTACTTCTCTCTCTGCCCAGTCCTAACTTTCCTAATTCTGTCCACAGATGCTGACTGCTCTAATCTCTGCTTCTGGAGGACCAACCTCTTCCATAAACTTACCCACATAATTTACTGTGATTCGGCTTCTTAGGAATACCGATGCAGAAACAGAACTCAATTCATCTTACAGGCAACTGTCTCTCATTATAGATTAGTCAATGAGTGTTTTGTTTAATAAACATGTCTATTAATTTCATTAATCCAAACTAGTTCACCTAATAGTACTCAAAATAATAAATGGTTAAGCTAGAGGCTTCCATAACATGAAAATTTACTAATAATTTTGTTAAATTTCTCTATGCTGTCACCAGTGTGTATATATTGGCCATTCTTTTGATCACTTTATTGATATTTTTTAAATGCTTGCAGTTGAAAAAAGGATAGTTATACCTAGATAACTTGATTGCTGTCTTCTAAATTCCCAGTAGGTGGTGTCATAATACTGTATTTAGGGAAATTTTTAAAAATTTATTTAATAAAGTGGAAAAAGAAAGTGCAAATGTGTTTACTTAAGTATATGTACTTTCATTGTAAAAGTGTTTTGGTTTTATTATGAGATGACACTGTTATAAACAACTTAATTCCTTGTATATTTCTTCAATTCACATTTTTACTAGAAAATATGTACTGACAGTTTTATTCTTTTATTCTCTAGAATGATACAATACTACATAGTCAAAAGAACAATGAGATGGCCAAAATGTTTAGAGAAATCTTTTCTCAGGATCTTTTTTTACTCTCATATCTTAGATATATGAAAAAAAAAACTGTACTGGTCTTAGAAGTCAAACCAGGATCTGTCATTATAATTACTGTCACTTTATTTACACGCAAAATATTTTCTATTTTTGGCTACCCTTTTCAAAAACTGTACATCATAAATAATTCACCTTTTTGGAATTTTGGCTATTTCTAGTTGAGTTGTAAGTAGTTCTAATTTTTCTACCTTACATTTTAGTAACCTTTGTGTTTACTTTCCCAATACAACATGTGCTCTGATAGTTACAACTCAGACAGTAGTGTGGCCTCTGTGCAAGGATGACTCTCAACAGTCCATGAAACATTCCACGTTTTTAGTGTCTTCCCAGCAGGGTCATAAGCCTTTTGCGTGTATGACCCGCAAATTAGTAGGTTCTTTTGTTTCATTTTGTGATCACCAAAATGCTTATATATAGTAGTGTTTGGTAAATACATATCGAATAAATGTGATGCTATGTAAGTTTAAATAATTCTCCTAGACTCTCCGTGTACTCCAGAGATTAGGTGACTTCAGTGTGAAATCTGTTATTTTGCTAATTTAGTGTTTGTGATACTTCAGTAGTCAAGAATCTGAAGATCTGTCCTCTCCATGGGTTGATTTTTAATGGAATGATGTAAATTGTTTTGAAAAAATTAAAAATATTTCACTCATTTTTTAAAGTCTGGTAAAGAACTTAAAAGATTTTTTTCTTTCTATTTTCTAAAAGTTAAAAAATTAAGGTAATAAGTTTTCAAAAGTTTTTTTAGAATTCTGAGACATCTCATTAAATTCAAGGAAATGTTGAACACCTAGACCTTTGAAAGGGCAGGAAATGTGGCAATATCAGGGACTCTAGCAATAAGACTGACATTCTTTAGGAAAGTTTTTCATCACTTTATTACTGAGTGTGGGATGCAATGGTTTGAAGGACCATTTTCTGAAAGCTCACTGGGGGCTACTGAATTTGATTCTAAATTCTAATGGCCTTCCATGTATAGAGAAAAACAATACTTTTTCCTGGGAGTCAAGGTTCATTACCTCCGGTATTATGAACTGAATTGTTCCCCCTTCCCCAAAGAAAAACTTTTCATTGTTTGAAGTCCTGACCCCGAGTACAGTAACCACAAATGTGACTATATTCAGAGATAGAGCTTTAAAGAGACAAGTTAAAATGAGGTCGTCCGGGTGCAGTGGCTCAAGCCTGTAATCCCAGCACTTTGGGAGGCCAAGACGGGCGGATCACGAGGTCAGGAGATCGAGACCATTGTGGCTAACACCGTGAAACCCCATCTCTACTAAAAAAAACACAAAAAACTAGCCGGGCGCGGTGGCGGCGCCTGTGGTCCCAACTACTCAGGAGACTGAGGCAGGAGAATGGCGTGAACCCGGGAGGCGGAGCTTGCAGTGAGCCGAGATCACGCCCCTGCACTCCAGCCTGGGCGACAGAGCGAGACTCCGTCTCAAAAAAAAAAAAAAAAAAAATAATTGAGGTCGTTAGGATAAGCCCTTATACAATATAGGCATATTATAAGGGGAGAAAGTTTACACAGAGGCACAGAAATAGAAGACCATGTGAAAACACAAGGAGAAGATAGCCAATCTACAAGCCAAGGAGAGAGACCTTGGAAGAAACCAACCCCACTGACACCATGATCTTGACAAGTAGCCTCTAAAATTGTGAGAAAATAAATGTATGCCACCCAGACTGTGGTACTTCATTATAACAGCCCTAGAAAACTAATAGATCTTCTTTTTAGTTTCTTCCCTTGGTGCAAATGTCCTCAATATTTTTTCTTTGCCTAAAAATGAAAGAGAAGTTTTGTAGAATGTAGTTGCGGGAGTATTACTAACAGAGATTATGTCAATAGGTCCAAGTCAGAGCCTAAAATTGTACATCTCTAGCAAGCACCCCAGTTGATTGTAATCAAGGTTGTCGGTAGTGGCATCAGAAGACCAACATTATGATGTGGCATTCTTTTCTTTGAATTCCATAAAAATTTCAATTATATCCTTTGGTGAGAAATGACTTCTGTGGGGAGTATCCTACAATTTAGATTCAAAAACAGAGTCAAGAACTAAAATTTTTAGTGGAGTTTTTATTTCTCCATGAAATGGTATAATCAGTTGCTTTAGAGCAATACTCCCTGTAAAACAAACAAACAAAAAACTAGCAAAGGTACAAAATAAAGTACAA
The DNA here is from genome assembly GCF_024542745.1 of Macaca thibetana thibetana. Lineage (NCBI taxonomy): Eukaryota > Metazoa > Chordata > Mammalia > Primates > Cercopithecidae > Macaca > Macaca thibetana. Next base: position 181,322,092 of record NC_065580.1, on the reverse strand, counting down.
ATAACTATTTGACGGCATCGGCAAACTACCTGAGTAATGAAGATTGAAGATTTGCGGGGCTAGAATGCAGAAAAGAATGGAAGCTCAGATGGATAACCTCAGCACCAGGTACTGCTTTTCTTTTGAATGCACTTACTAATTTCTAAAGAGGCAGTTCAGAGGTGGGGAAGCTGAGCAATGCTTTCCACCGACTCATGCAGCCAGGGGACTGGGAGAGAACAAAAATTGGAATTTAGTACCCATCCATGATGAGAGGGCTTGGAAAACACATTTTGCTGGCACCATGAAGGGTTATGCTGTATAACTACAGGTAAACAAAAATAGGCCAGCCCTCAAAAGGACTAAAGCTTAGATTTGACTCATTTCAATGACTGCCAATATTAATATGAGCTGGGTTTGTTACTGCCTCTAGTAGAGTTGCATGCTAACTAAATCCTGATAGGCAGAGCAAGATGGCCACATAGAAGGCTCCACCAGTTGTCCCCCCACCTACAGGAACACCACATTTAATCACTACACACACACAATCGCTTTCATAAGAACCAAAAATAAGGTGAGCACTCACAGTACGTAGTTTTAACTTCATATCACTGAATAAGGTGAGCACTTCACACTACCCAGTTTTACCCAGTTTTAACTTCATATCACTGAAAGAAAGGAAAGACAGTCTTTAATCACTGACACCACTACTCCCCCATCCCCCATGAACAGCCTTGTGGCATGAAGAGAGAATCTATGTGTTTGGGAGAGGAAGCACACAGCAATTGTGAGACATTGCATTAAACTCAGTGCTACCCTGTCATAGTAGAAAGTGAAACCAGGCTGAACTGGGCTGATGCCCACCCATGTTGGAAATATTTAAACCAGCCCTAGCCAGAGGGGAATTGCCTATCTGGTGGTCAGAACTTGAGTTCTGGCAAGACTCGCTGCCACAGGCTAGAGTGCTCTGGTGCCCTAAATTAACTTGAAAGGCAGTCTAGTATAGGTGAATCCAGGTGCTGAACTGGGCTCAGAACCACTGGACTTGGCGGTGGAGTGGGGCATATAACTTACGGAGACACCAGCCAGGATAGCTAAGGGAGGGCTTGTGCCACTACCCCCCAAATCCCAGGCAGCACAGCTTGGGGCTCCAAAAACCCCTTCCTTCCACTTGAGGAGAAGGGTGTGGGGGTGTAGTAAGGAGAGGTTTCTCCGGCATGTTGGATACCAGCTCAGCCACAATAGGATAGGGCACTAGTTAGAGTCATGAACCCTCATTTCCAGGCCCTGGCTCCTGGGTGACATTTCTAGACACAGATCAGAAGGGAATCTGTTGCTTTGAGGGGAAGAGCCCAGTCTTGGCAGGATTCATCACCTACTCACTGAAGAACGCTTAGGCCCTGTATAAGCAGCAGTAATATCCATGTAGTATGCTGTGGGCCTGGGGTGAGACTGAGACTTGGTGACTTCAGGTACCAGCGTGGCCACGAGGGAGTAGTGCACCAAATGGGCTCTTGGAGATCTCTGATTTAGGCCTTGGCTCTTGGACAGAATGTCTGGACCTGCCCGTGAAAAGATAGGGAAGAGTGAGAAGAACTACATCTCATCGTTTGGGGGCCAGCTCAGCTGCAGTAAAATAGAATTCCAGGTAGACATCTCAGATTTTTGACTCCGGACCCTGGCTTCCAGATAGCACCTCTGGACATGCCCAAGGCTTGGGGGAGCTCACTGCCCTGAAGGGAAGGACACATGCCTGGCTGGCTTTGCCATCACCTGATTTGTAGAGCCCCAGGGACTTGAGTGAACATAGGCAGTAGCCAGGTCATGGTTACAGTGGACCTTGGATGAGACACAGTGCTGTGCTGCCTTCAGGTCTAACCCAGTGCAGTCCCAGTAGTAGTGACCACAGGGGTGCTTGTGTCACCTCACCTCCAGGTGGCTCAGAATGGAGAAAGACTCTTTGTGAGAAAATAAGAGAAAAAGAGTCTATGTCTAGTAATTCAGAGAAGTCTACCAGATCTTTCCCTAGACCACCAAAGTGGTACATCTACAAGCCTGCAAGAACCACAGCATGACTGGGCTTGGGGTGCCCCCTAAGGCAGATATGAATTAGGTCACAACATCCAAGTCCTTTTGAATGTCTGGAAAGCCTTCACAAGGAAAATGGGTAGAAACAAGCCCAGACTATGAAGACTATAATAAATACCTAACTCTTCAATGCCCAGACACAGATGAGCATCCATAACCATAAAGACCATCCAGGAAAACGTAACCTTGCCAGATGAACTAAATCAGGCACCAGGGATCAATTCTGGAGAAACAGACCTTTTGGATGGTTAATTCAAAATAGCTGTGTTGAGGAAGCTCAAAGAAATTCAAGATCACACAGAGAAGGAATTCAGAATTCTATCAAATTCAACAGAGATTGAAATAATTAAAAGGAATGAAGCAGAAATACTGGAGTTGAGACATGCAGCTGGCACACTGAAGAATGCATCAGAATTTTGTAATAGCAGAATTGATTAAGCAGAAGAAAGTGAGCTTGAAGAGAAGCTCTTTGAAAATACACAGAGGAAGCAAAAGAAAAAAAAAAAGACATGAAGCACACCTACAGGATCTAGAAATAGCCTCAAAAGGGCAAATCTAAGAGTTATTGGCCTTAAAGAGGTGATAGAGAAAAAGATAAGGGTAGAAAGTTTATTCAAAGGGATAGTAGAGAGCTTTTCAAACCTAGAGGAATATATCAATATCCAAGTACAAGAAAGTTATAGAAAATCAAGCAGATTTAACCCAAAGAAGACTACTTCAAGGAATTTAATAATCAAACTTCAAAAGATCAGGGGAAAAGAAAACATCCTAAAAGCAGCAAGAGAAAAGAAACAAGTAACATTCAATGGCGCTTCAGTACATCTGCCAGCAGACTTTTCAGGAGAGAGTAGCATGACATTGGTAAAGTGCTGAAGGAAAAAATTCTCTTACCTTAGAGTAGTATATCCAGCAAAAATATCCTATAAACACGCAGGAGAAATAAAGACTTTCACAAACAAAAACTGAGGGATTTCATCCACAGTAGACCTGTCCTACAAGAAATGCTAAAGGGAGTTCTTCAGAAAGAAAAGGACATTAATGAGCAATAAGAAATCACGTGAAAGTACAAAATTCACTGGTAATAGCAAGTACACAGAAAAACACAGAATATTATAACACTGTAACTGTGGTGTGTAAACCACTCAAGTAGAAAGACCAAAAGATGGATCAATCAAGAATAATAACTACAACAATTTTCAAAACATAGTACATTAAGACATAATTAGAAACAACAAAAAGTTTAAAAGTGGGGAGACAAAATTCAGTTGTAGAGTTTTTATTTTCCTTTTTCTTGTTTGTTTATGTTGTTACATAAAATAAACTTAACAGTGTTAAGTTGTTACCAGCTTAAGATAATAGGTTATAAAATAGTATTAATATTTGCAAGCCTCATGGTTATCTCAAATCAAAAACACATAATGGATACACACACACACACACACACACACACACACACACACACAACCAAGAAATTAAATTATCCTACTAGAGAAAATCACCTTCACTAAAAGGAAGACAGGGAGGAAGAAAAGAAGGAAGGGAGGACGACAAAACAACCAGAAAACAAATAACATGGAAGGAGTAAGTCCTGACTTACCAATAATAACATTGAATATAAATAAAGTTTCCAATCAAAAGTGGCTAAATGTACTTTTTTAAAAAAAGACACCTTAATCCATTGCCTACAAGAAACTTCACCTATAAAGATACATATGTACTGAAAGTAAAGGAATGGAAGAAGATATTCCATAACAATGCAAACCAGAAAAGAGCAGGAGTCACCATACTTCTCTCAGACAATTAGATTTCAAGACAAAAACTATAAGGAGAGACAAAGATTGTCACTATATAATGAAAAACGGGTCAGTTCAGCAAGAGAATATCACAATTTTAAATATATATGTACCTAATGCTGGAGCACCCAGATATATGAAGCGAGTATTAGTAGAGGTAAAGCGAGAGATAGACTCCAATACAGTAATAGCTGGAGACTTCAACACTCCACTGTCAACATTGAACAAAGCATCCAAACAGAAAATCAGCAAAAATGCATCAGATTTAATCTGTACTGTAGACCAAATGGACCAAATAGAATTTACAGAATATTTTATCCAATGGCTGCAGAATACACATTCTTCTCCTTGGCACATATATTATTCTCAAGGATAGACCGTATGTTAGGTCACAAAACAAGTCTTTTTTAAAAAATGTGTATTTTTGGTTTGGAGGTACATGTGAAGGTTTGTTACATAGATAAACATGTGTCATGGGGGTTGTACATATTATTACATCACCCAGATATTAAGCTCAGGATCCAATAGTTCTCTTATCTGTTCCTCTCCCTCCTTCCACCCTCCCCTCTCAAGTAGACCCAGAGTCTATTGTTTTCTTCTTTTTCTTCGTAAGTTCTTATAATTTAGACAAAACAAGTCTGAAAGCATTTAAAAAATGAAATAACATCAAGCACCTTCTCTGACCATGATGGGCTAGAACTAGAAATTAATAACAACATAAATTTTGGAAACTACACAAATACATGGAAATTAAGCAATATGCTCCAGAATGATCAGTGGGCCAGTGAAAAAATTAGGAAGGAAATTGAAGAAATTAAGAAGGAAACATATGTGCCTACATCAAAAAAGTAGAAAAATTTGAAATAAACAACTTAATGATCCACTTTGAAGAACTAGAAAAGCAACAGCAAACCAAATCCAAAATGAGTAGAAGAAAAATAATAAAGATCAGAGCAAAAATAAATTTGAAAGAAAAAAACACAGAAAATCAATTAAACAAAAAAATATTTTTAAAAAGGTAAATAAAATTGGCAAATCTTTAGCTAGACTAACTAAGAAAAAAAGATTCAAATAAATAAAATCAGAGATATAAAAGGAGACACTACAACTGACAACGCAGAAATTTAAAGGCTCATTAGTGGCTACTATGAGTAACTTATGCCAATAAATTGGAAAATCTAAAATAAGTGGACAAATTCCTAGACACATACAACCTACCAAGATTGAGCCATGAGAAAAAAAAAATCCAAAATCTAAAGAGACCAATAACAAGTAAAAAAAACAATTGAAGACATAATAAAAAGTGTCCCAGCAAAGAAAAGCCTGTGGGATTCAATGGCTTTCCTGCTGAATCCTTCAAAACATTTAAAGAACTATCAATCCTACTTAAACTATTCCAAAAAATACAGGAGGAGGGAATACTTCCAAACTTATTCTACAAGGTCAGTAATAACCCTGATACCAACATCAGACAATGACATCAAAAAAGACAACCATAGGCCAATATCACTGATGAATATTGATGCAAAAATCCTCAATAAAATGCTAGCAAACCAAATTTAACAACATACTAAATAGATCATTCATTATGTCCAGATTGGATTTATTCCAGGGATGCAAGGATGGCTCAACACATGCAAATCAATTAATGTCATACATCATATCAACAGAATGGAAAACAAAAACTATATGATCATTTCAATAGATGTGGAAAAAGCATTTGATAAACTTCAACATCTCTTCATGATTTAAAAAAACTCTCAAACAACTGGCTATAGAAGGAACATACCTCAACATAATAAAAGGCATATATGACAGACTCATAGCTATTATCATATTGAATGGGTGAAAATGAAAAACCTATCCTCTAAGACTGGGAACAAGATGAGGATGCCCACTTTCACCACTGTTATTACTCATAGTACTGGAAGTCCTAGCTAGAACAATCAGACAAAGGAATGAAATAAAGGACACCAAAATTCGAAAAGAAGAAGTCAGATTATTCTTTTTTGAAAATAATATGATCTTATATTTAGGAAATCCTGAAGACTACACCAAAAAACTATTAGAACTGATAAATTCAGTAAAGTTGCAGGATACAAAATCAACAAAAATCAGTGGCACTTCTATATGCCAGCAGCAAACAATCTGAAAAAAAATTCAAGAAAATAATCTCATTTACAATAGCTACAAATAAAATAAAATACCTAGGAATTAACCAAAGTAGTGAAACATTTCTACAATGAAAACTATAAAACATTATGCAAGAAATTGAAGAGGATGCATGAAAATGGAAAGATACTCCATGTTGATGGATTGGAAGAATCAGTATTGTTAAATATTCATATTACCCAAAGCAATCTACAGATTTAAAGCAATCCCTATCAAAATACCAATGATGTTATTCACAGAAATAGAAAAAAAAATCATAATATCTATATGGAGTCACAAAAGACCCAGAATAGCCCAAGCTATCCTGAGCAAAAAGAACAAAACTGGAGCAATCACATTACCTGACTTAAATTATATTACAGAGCTATAGTAACCAAACAGCATGGAACTGGCCTGAAAACAGACACATAAACCAATGCAACATAAGAGAGAACCCAGAGACAAATCTATACATCTACAGTGAACTCATTTTTGATAAAGGTGCTAAGAACATTCATTGAGAAAAGGACAGTCTCTTCAATAAATGGTGCTGAGAAAACTGGGTATCTGTACAAAGAATAATGAAACTAGACCTCTATCTGTCACCATATATAAAAATCAAAATGGATTAAAGACTTAAATCTAAGATCTCAAACTACATAATTACCATAAGAAAACATGAGGGAAACTCTCCAAAACATTGGTCTGGGCAAAACTTCTTGAGAAATACCCCATAAGCACAGCAACCAAAGCAAAAATATACAAATATGATCACGTAAAGTTAAAATTCTTCTGCATAGCAAAGGATATAATCAACAAAGTGAAGAGACAACCTACAAAATGGAAGAAAACACTTGCAAACTACCCCCTCTGAAAAGGGATTAACAGCCAGAATCCTTAAGAAGCTCAAACAACTCTTTAGGAAAAAAGTCTAATAATCCAATCAAAAAATGGGCAAAAGATTTGAATAGACATTGCTCAAAAGAAGACATGGAAATAACAAATATAAAAACGTGCTCAACATCGTTGATCATCAGTTAAAGTGCAAATCAAAACTACAGTGAAAGATATCTTCTCACCTCAGTTAAAATGGCTTATATCAAAAAATCAGACAATAACAAAAGTTAGCGAGGATGTGGAGAAAAGGGAAAACTGTACACTGTTGATAGGAATGTAAATTAGTACAACTACTATGGAAAACAGTTTGGAGATACCTCAAACAACTAGAAATAGAGCTACCATACAATCCAGCAACCCCACTGCTGGGTATAACCCAAAAGAAAAGAAATCACATATTGAAGAGGTATCTGCACTCTAATGTTTATGGCAGCATTATTCACAATAGCTAAGATTTGGAATCAACCTAAATGTTCATCAACAGATGAATGGATAAAGAAAATGTGGTACATATACCTAAAGGAGTATTATTTGGCCACTTAAAAAGAATGAGATCCTGTTGTTTGCAACAACATGTACGGAACTGCAGGTCATTATGCTAAATGAAATAAACCAGTTGCAGAAAGAAAAACTTCACATATTCTCACTTGTTTGTGGAAGACAAAAATTTTTAAAAAATTGAACTCGGCTGGGCGCAGTGGCTCACGCCTGTAATCCCAGCACTTTGGGAGGCCGAGGCAGGCGGATTGCCTGAGGTCAGGAGTTTGAGACCAGTCTGGCCAACATGGTGAAACCCTGTCTCTACTAAAAATACAAAAAAAATAGCCAGACGTAGTGGCATGCATCTGTAATCCCAGCTACCTGGGGGGCTGAGGCAGGGGAATTGCTTGAACCAGGTAGAGGTTGCAGTGAGTCGAGATTGCGCCATTGCACTCCAGCCTGGGAGATAAAGCAGGACTCTGTCTCAAAAAAATAAAATAAAATAAAATAAAAAATTGAACTCATGGAGATACAGTAGACGGATGGTTGCCAAATGTTGGGAAGGATATTAAGGTGTGGGGGTGGCGAAGTACAGAGGGTTAATGTGTACAAAAAAATAGAATAAATAAGACCTAGTATTTGCTACCACAACGGGGTGACTACAGTCAAAAATAATTTAATCGTATATTTTAAAATAATTAAAAGTGTATAATTGGATTGTTTGTAACACAAAGGATAAATGCTTGAGGTGATGGATAAGCCATTTACCCTGATGTGATTATGATACGTTGCATGCCTGTGTCAAAAGATCTCACGTAACCCATAAACATATACACCTACTATGTAGCCACAAAAATTAAAATGTAAAAAATATAAATAAAGCTATATCCTCTGTGGGCAAACATACATCATCCAGACCCCAGTATGGTCTCTTCAAACCCTACACATTCAAGCAAAACAGACAACAAACACTAGTGTAAGAGAAGGCATGACTTTGAATTAAAAATGACTGTCATTTATAAAAAGATACATTGGAGATCCAGATCAAAAGCCGACTTTAAAATACATGTGATAAATAGGTTCAAAAAACTAAATGGCCAGAGAAAAATTTATCAGATCATTGTAAAATAAAGAATCACTTAAGAACTGAAAATTACGGTTACTTAAAAACATAGTGAATGGATTTCATTGTAGAGTAGACACCGTTGCAGTGAGCAGTAGTGGATTACAAGACAGTTGAGAATAAATGTTCTGATTGAAACAAAAACAGACACAGTAAGCTTTTTTTAAATACAGGAAAGGTTATAAAAACATGGAATTTAATTTAAAAAGACAAACATACATTTAATTGGAATACCAAAAGAGGAAGAGAGGCGAGAGTAGATGAAAAACAATACTTGAAGAAGTAATTGCTCAGAATCTTTTAAAACTAATGACAGCGATCAAGACAGATTTGAAAGACACTACAAACACTAAGCATATATAGAAAGAAAATCACCTCCAGGCACAACATAAACTGCAGTGAACAACAAAAGTGAGAAAATCTTAAAAGCAATCAGAGAACAAAAGGCAAATCTTAGAAGCCAAATAAGACAGGTAGCTGATTTCTTACAATAAATTCTAGAAGACAGAATGATATATTCAGACTGCTAAAAAAAAAATTAAGTACATAATTTAATATACAGAAAATATTCTTTGAAAAGGTGGTGAAATGAAAGCCAATTTTAGACAAAAATATCTGAAAAAGATTTTGTCATCAGAAGATTCACACCAAAGGAAGTATTAAAGGATATTAACCTTCAGAGTGCAGGAAAGTGATCTTAAATGACAGAGATGCAAGGAAGAATGAAGGGCAAAATAAAAAGTCTATGGAGAAGAAACATCTCTGGAATGATAGAGTAAGTACCTCTGAAAATCTGTTTTTTCATAAAAACACTGGAAAAATTATCAAAATCAACTTTTTCAGAACTCTGGAAATTAACCAAAGGCTTGTGAAAATCTGATGAATGTTTATTCGAGAAAAATTATTGAATCTAAGTAAGAAGAGCAAGCTTTGTGGGATTTTAATTTGCCCTATTTGCGGTCCCCTCTCCCAACTATATGATAGCTCTGAAAACCATGGAGATAAAGAAGCTTTCAGTCTAGCAACCACTGATGGAGTCAAAATGGATTTAGTGCTTCCCCAAAAGCTTCATATCCAGATAATTGTTACTTTTTGACTTGTCTGTCAGTTCCCAAGGAAAGTCCAATTCACAGTGTTTATCTCTATTGAATTGACTCAGAACCTGTTCAGTGGGAAAGGTCCTGTTACAGTAGGTAGCTAGTTCGGTATGAGTGGGGCAGGAGAGGACTCCCCTCACCCACACCACCATGAAAGTCAGAGGACCATCAAGAGATGGTCAGGCAATTGTTACACTGCCTCTCTAAAATAATAATTGGTCACAGTCAGCGTCAGAGAAAAGCAGTTTCCCAATAGATAAAAACACCTGAAATTGGTCATTGGTAGCTTTCAGAAATTGGGCAAGTAGGCTTGAGCATGCACATTAAGAGGTATGACATTCTCTTCTAGGAACATTCCACCAGAAAACGGAACACAGTCTTAGAGGCGCATGCATACCACGCCAGTGAACACACTGCGCATGCTCGCCTCCCAGGCGCAAGCCAGAAACCGTGCTTGCAGGCAGCTTGCCCCAGCGGAAAAGTCAAGGGAAAGCCGGTGCAACACACCGGAAGTAGGCCACCATGTATAATCTTAGGTTCAAGATCAGACAGGGCACTTGACAACCAAGATGCCTGCTAGGACCTCTTCCAAGTGTACTTTTTTTTTCTTGCTTGCTCTAAAGCTTTTTCATAAACTTTCACTCCTGCTCCGAAACTTGCCTTGGTGTCTTTTTTCTGCCTTATGCCCCTCAGTCAAATTCTTTGTTCTGAGAAGGCAAGAATTGAGGTTGCTGCAGACTCATACGTATTCGCCACTGTTAACCCGGATAACTTCCACCGCTAACACTATGTCCAGAGCATTTGTGAAAACCAACAAACAAAAAACAAAACAAAACAAAAACAGCAGCAGTTATTTCACACCTAGCCGACTGAGCTGGCAATACTAGTTAGGGCAAATAAGAGACCGGCCGCAAAACATGGAAAGAAAATTTTGAGGGGAGCTTTTGTTTCTGGAGATGGTATAATCAGTTATTTCAGAGTAGTATTCTCTGTAAACAAACAAACAAACAAAAAAAAAACCAAAGACACAGATGTACAAAATAAAGTGCATTTATCAATTTGAAGGCATTAGAAAACTACCTAATTGGAGAATGAGATGTCCTTATGGGGTTTATCAAAACCTCTGATATATACCGGGGGATCTACAAGGCCATATACATGGGTATGTCTGTGGCATGACCAGGACAGACCTAAGCCCTTACTCTCTCACAGAAAGGAACGCAAGCAGAGTGTGGTGGCCTTGTTGGGTTGAGAAGACAGATATTAGAGCATAGAAGCTGAAGGGCTGGATATTGTGCTGAAGAAAACTCGAGAGGAGGGAGCCATTTATCATCTGTTCAGGAGTTGCAGATGTGGAGATGGAGTTTTTTCTCTGGCTTCTTCCCTTTCAGGTTTTTGTTTTGTTTTGTTTTTGTTTTTTTTTCCTCCTACTTCAGTGGTATTTTTCTCGCATCAGTTTTTTGTTTCCTCCAGGCAGAAACACAGTGGGATTTTTTTCACAATTACTTGCCACACTGCTGGGTGGCCTCAAAGACTAATTAACCCTAGCCTAAAAAGCCATGGAAATAGATGTTTAATTTATACCACTCCACTATCCTGCCTGGAGGGTGTGTTCCTCATCTGAGCCTGTCTGCTTTCATTCCTTCTTCAGTGCCTTTTGGTATTATGTCTAAATTTTACAGTTGCTTCCTGATAAGTGAGTGCTCTGATAGGATGTCACTCCATCATCAGTAGAATCTTTCTGACTGATTAATCTCTAGAGTTCTGAAAAAAATTGATACGGATAAATCCTGTTAGAAACTTAATTTTTAAATAAGTAACATCTATTCTACAATATTTACTTTGAATCTAAAGGCGATGATAAGTTTGATGTAAACATGAACCAATAGAATATATAAGATAGACTGGGTGCAGTGGTCTGTGCCCATAATCCCGAAGCTTTGGAAGGCCAAGGTGGGAGAATCGCTTGAGGCCAAGAGTTCAAGACCATCCTGGGCAACATAGTGAGAACTAGTCTCTCAAAAACAACAACAACAACAAAATTGAATGTAAGACATGTCAAATATGCTCCCATCTCTAGTTGGCATGTAATACCTAGCCTGCCATTCACTAGACAAGAACAACATTATAGTCTCTGCCTCTTTCTGAAGTACATTGATCTTGCTGGAAATAGTTAAGTGAAGTTACTGAGACCACCTAACACAGGATGGGATAGAGAATTCTTGTGAACAAAGAGTCAGCTGGGAATAAACAACCTAAGGAAACAGAATGACCAAATAATAGCATAAGGTAGTACATCCCATCCCTATCAGCTGTCATAGCTTTGTTTGCTTAATTGATTGCTTACTCAGCTTGTTGAATGAAAACAAATATATTTTATAACAAAAGGTTGTGTTCTTGATCATCTCTTTTAATTGACATCCTCAACCAAGTCTTAACTGTAGCCCGAGGGAGCATCTAACTTAAGAATGTATGCTTACATTTAATAACTGGCCACTGCCTCAAATACAGCAGTATCGCAACACATGTACTTTAGCCATCCAGTATTTTAGTTCCCTTATTTTTTTAAACATCCCAAATTAGATATTACTCTTATTAACTTATACAAACAACTTGTTTTATATTTATATATGTATTTTATTTTACTTCAGACAGGGTCCTACTCTCTCACTCAGGCTGGAGTGAACTGGTATGTTCACTGGTGTGTTCACGGCTCACTGCAGCCTTGACTTCCTTTGGCTCAGGTGATCTTCCCACCTCAGCCTCCCTAGTAGCTGGGACTGTAGGCACACGCCACCATGCCTGGCTAATTTTTAAAGAATTTTTTTGTAAAGATGGGATTTTGCCATGTTGCCCACTCTGGTCTGAAAACTGCTGGACTGAAGCGATCTTCCTGCTTTGCCCTCCCAAAGTGCTGGATTACAGGTGTGTCACAGCGCCTGGCCCATTTATTATTTTATTTGTTCAGTATTTCTTATGTCCCAGCTGTCTTCCTGTAATCAATTTTCTTTTCTGATGTACCTCTGAAGTTCATTTAGTTGAGATGATAAACTTTCAAAGGTTTGGTTTCTGAAAACGCCTTTACTTTGCTCTTGTTCTAGAAATAGAGTTTGGTTATATACACAATTCTTGGGATATATATTTTCTCTCAACACTTTAAGTACTTTCCACTTTCCTCTTGCTTCCTTTGTTCCTCTTGAAATTTCTTTTTTTTTTTTGAATCAGGGTGTTGCCAATGGTGTGATCTTGGCTCACTGCAACCTCTGCCTCTGGGGTTCAAGTGATTGTCCCGCCTCAGCCTCCCAAGTAGCTGGGACATAGTAGGCCCGCCACCATACTTGGCTAAATTCTGTCATCTATCTCTCAATCATTAATCCATCATTAATTACTTATCATGCCTTTGTAGATGATCTGTCTTTTCTAATGATTTGAGGATCCTCTTTACAGTAGCTCCTTGTTATCCATGGTGGGGATATGTTCCAAGACCCTAAGTGAATGCCTTAAACTGCGGATAGCACTGCACTCAGTTGCTGTCCATCAGAACACACTTCCAGTCATCTCTTCTACCCACAAATTTAATTCCTTTGTCCATAACTAAACGCTTATCATGCAGTGTGATTGTGGTTTTTTGTTAGAGATGTGACAGTAAAAATAGTATGACTTTTCTTTCTTCACAATTCACAGATAAAAGATTCTTTCTTACCCAGACGTGTTAGAGCCCTCAATATACAATTTCTTTTTCCTTTACATTAAAAACTTTCAATTTTCACTTGAAGGAAGCACTTGCAGCTTCTCTTTGCGTATCTAAAATGCCAGCATCACTAATCTATTTTTTTGGGGGATGGGATGGAGTCTGGCTCTGTCGCCCAGGCTGGAGTGCAGTGGCGAGATCTCAAGATCTCGGCTCACTGCAAGCTCCGCCTCCCGGGTTCACGCCATTCTCCTGCCTCAGCCTCCCGAGGAGCTGGGACTACAGGCGCCCAACACCGTGCCTGGCTAATTTTTTTTTTTTTTTTTTTTTGAGACGGGGTTTCACCGTGGTCTCAATCTCCTGACCTCGTCATCTGCCCGCCTCAGCCTCCCAAAGTGCTGGGATTACAGGCGTGAGCCACCGCGCCCGGCCCAGCATCACTAATTTTACACTGTTGAGCCAAATAAGGTAACTTGAACACAAGCACTGGGATACCGCGACAGTCAGTCTGATAACCAGGATGGCTGCTGATTGACTAATAGGTGGGGATGCAGTAAAGTTACCCTGGACAAAGGGATGATTCATGTTCTGCGTGAGACAGAGGCAGATGTTATGAATTTCATCATGCTACTCAGAAGGGTACACAGTTGGAAACTTATGAATTAGTTCTGACATTCTCCATTTAATATTTTCAGACTGTTGTTGGCTGTTGGTAACTGAAACTTTGAAAAGTAAAGCTCTGGATAAGGGACAACTATTATATTTCTTCAATGTTTCCATTTTACCAAAATGTTTCTAGATATGTGTTTTCTTTGTGTTTGTCCTGTTTGGATATATTTACAGATAGCTTTACTCCATGTAATTATTGACGGATTCAGTTTTATAAAATTGTTTGAATCAAAATGAAGTCTCTGGTGTTAAAAACTCCGACAAATAGAGCCAGGGAAGGCCATGAAGTGAGTGTTCTTTTGTTTCGTTTGTTTGTTTTTGTTTTTGTTTTGAGACAGTCTGGCTCTGTCGCCCAGGCTAGAGTGCAGTGGCACGATCTCGGCTCACTGCAAGCTCCACCTCCTGGGTTCCCGCCATTCTCCTGCCTCAGCCTCCCGAGTAGCTGGTACTACAGGCGCTGCCACCGCACCCGGCTAATTTTTGGTATTTTTAGTACAGACGGGGTTTCACCGTGTTAGCCAGGATGGTCTCGATCTCCTGACCTCGTGATCCTCCCGCCTCGGCCTCCCAAAGTGCTGGGATTACAGGCGTGAGCCACCGCGCCGGGCCGAAGTAAGTGTTCTTATGCACAAATGCCTAATAACAAGGACTATCACAAAAGACAAGCCAAAATCTTGAGCCCAGTGTCTTGAGCAGTAATATAAGGTATCTCTAAAATGCTTCCCCACTTGCCTTGACTAGTCAAGCAAACCAAACTTGCAAACAAAATAACCATTTGTTACTAAAAAGTTCAAGGCTATATGCAGACTTTCTGTTTATTATACAATCCAGCCAATCTTAGCTAAAATGTAAAAATTTGAATATTTAACTCTAAACTTTTTTAAAACTGAAAACAGAAAAAGGGGTAAAAGAAGCTTATTTCAAACTGCTGTACTTCATTCAAAATTTTGGTCCACAGCTTTCAGCAGATTACCTATTGGAACAAATAAAATTTTGTCATGTGAACGAGTCTCATTTTGTCAAAAATTTAACTTGGATCCAAGTGTCCTTTTACAAACTAGTGAGGTTGTATTACCAGGTTATATTGTCTCATCACTAAAATTCTACAATGAAAGCTATCTTTATTTGTGTGTGTATTTATGGGTGTATTTATACATGTTTTACGTTGTGTCTACAAGGTAAATAAGTAGTTTTTAACCAGAATGCCTTTTAGTTCCTGTGACTTAATAAATCTTTGATAATAATCTGGTTTTAAATTTGATAATAAAATAAAAATAGAAATGCCTTCAAAATTGTCAGCATACATTTTTGCCTGCTTTTTTATGGCCAGTTTTATATTTGTCTCTGCTAGACATAAATGATTTAACTGGTTTAACTATAAACCTAGCCTACAAACAGAATAATTTTTGTGTAATAATATTAATATTGCTTGTTTAATTACAACAACTGTGTCTTCTGAGTTATTGACAAAGTACCCATATATTTAAGTTTCTTACTTAGGTAAGCGCTTGATATTCACAGGCTGTCAAAGTGCTTAAAATTATGATTAATTTTGTCTAATATCTCAGTTTTTATAAGTAATCTAGGTATGGTTAATAAAAACAAAAAATTAGACACATGTAAATTGGTTAAACATTTATAAATGACTTTTTATGTAATTAAATATCTTAAATTTATGTTAAATTAAATGTTACTCGTTAAATGTCTGAGTCATTTTCAAATCAATAAAATATTAAAATATAAATTACTGAACATAAATATAACTATGTCCTTGGCTTCTTAAATGTCATAAAAGGCTATATTTGGGTCAATTAACATGAAGAGTATGTTATAATAAGCATGTTTCTAAAGTTATAAAGTGGTTCTTGTATATAAAATATTGACATGTAATAAGCAATTCAAATTTCTTTGTTCTTATGTTTTTACTAAAATTAGTATTACTGAGAATTAAAAACTATAATTAATATATAATTCTGTATTCAAAATGTAACAAAAACTAAAATATGTTTTTGTTTAAAAAATTATAAGACAAATATGTGTTTTTTATTGAAAAATAATTATATCTAAATTCAGCAGTTGCTAAAGGTTGTTGCAAACTATGGAATTAGAAAAAATAAAACAATAAAAATCCAGTAAGTAAATGAGAGAGATGTTTAAATAGCTATACATAAAAAGACTTATTTTTGATAAAGAATAAAAAAGGTTGAAAATTTTTGCATGAAAAAGTATCTTCTATGATAAATTTGTCCCCAAATAAAACGACTGGTTATTTAAAAAAAATAAAATACAGGACACAACAAAAGGTCTAAGCATGCTGTGAAATGTCTCAGTAATAAAAAAGTTTGTGAAAAATAAATTTGTAAAGAAAATTTTGCATGTGATCACTTTGACCATAATTTGAAAAATTATTTGTCTTTCTAAGGATTAAGCTTTGGTAAAAGTATATGCTGATTTAAAACTAAACATTTGGTCTCTATGTTAGAACAACAAAGATTTCATAAAGTATTTATTTGTAATAAAATTTACAAAAGGTTTTGATTTGATTTGAAATCTGTTTCTTTAAATTTTCTTTTTTTTTTTTCAGATGGAGTTTTGCTTTTGTTACCAAGACTGGAGTGCAATGGCACGATCTTGGCTCACTGCAACCTTTGCCTCCCAGGTTCAAGCGATTTTCCTGCCTCAGCCTCCCAGGTAGCTGGGATTACAGGTGTGTGCCACCAAGCCCAGATAACTTTCGTAATTTTAGTAGAGATGGAGTTTCACCATGTTGGTCAGGCTGGTGTCGAATTCCTGACCTCCAGTGATCTGCCTCGGCCTCCAAAGTGGGATTACAGGCATGAGCCACTGTGCCAGGCCTGTTTTTTTTAAATTTTCAAGCATCCCCTGAATGGCAGCTTTACACATTAGAGAAATGTTTTCCCTAAGTAAAATTTAATTCTGCATATTTAACTTTTCTTGTCTGAATCATTCCTTTTTTTTTTTTTTTGTACTTTTATTTTTTTATTATACTTTTAAGTTCTAGGGTACGTGTGCACAACGTACAGGTTTGTTACATAGGTATACATGTACGATGTTGGCTTGCTGCACCCATCAACTCCTCATTTACATTAGGTATTTCTCCTAATGCTATCCCTCTTCCAGCCCCTTACCACCCCCACAACAGGCCCTGGTGTGTTATATTCCCTGCCCTGTGTCCATGTGTTCTCATTGTTCAATTCCCACCTATAAGTGAGAACGTGTGGTGTTTGGTTTTTTTGTCCTTACGATAGTTTACTGAGAATGACGGTTTCCAACTTCATCTATATCCCTGCAAAGGACATGAACTCATTCTTTTTTATGGCTGTATAGTATTCCATGGTGTATATGTGCCACATTTTCTTAATCCAGCCTATCATTGATGGACATTTGGGTTGGTTCCAAGTCTTTGTTATTGTGAATAGTGCTGCAATAAACATACGTGTGCATATGTCTTTATAGCAGCATGATTTATAATCCTTTGGATATATACCCAGTAATGGGATGGCTGGGTCAAATGGTATTTCTAGTTCTAGATCCTTGAGGAAATGCCACACTGTCTTCCACAATGGTTGAACTGATTTACACTCCCACCAACAGTGTAAAAGTATTCCTATTTCTCCACATCCTCTCCAGCATCTGTTGTTACCTGACTTTTTAATGATCGCCATTCTAACTGGTATGAGATGGTGTCTCATTATGGTTTTGATTTGCATTTCTCTGATGACCAGTGATGATGAGCATTTTTTCATGTGTCTGTTGGCTGCATAAATGTCTTCTTTTGAAAACTGTCTGTTCATATCCTTTGCTCACTTTTTGATGGGGTTGTTTAATTTTTTCTGATAAATTTGTTTAAGTTGTTTGTAGATTCTGGATATTAGCCCTTTGTCAAATGGGTAGACTGCAAACATTTTCTCCCATTCTGTAGGTTGCCTGTTCACGCTGATGATAGTTTCTTTTGCTGTACAGAAGCTCTTTAGTTTAATTAGATTTTACTTGTCTATTTTGGCTTTTGTTGCCATTGTTTTTGGTGTTTTAGTCATGAAGTCTTTGCCAATGCCTATGTCCTGAATGGTATTGCCTAGGTTTTCTTCTAGGGTTTTTATGGTTTTAGGTCTTACATTTAAGTCTTTAATCCATCTTGAGTTAATTTTTTGTATAAGGTGTAAGGAAGGGATCCAGTTTCAGTTTTCTACGTGTAGCTAGCCAGTTTTCCCAACACCATTTATTAAATAGGGAATCCTTTCCCCACTGCTTGTTTTCATCAGGTTTGTCAAAGATCAGATGGTTGTAGATATGTGGTGTTATTTCTGAGGCCTTGGTTCTGTTCCATTGGTCTATATACCTGTTTTGGTACCAGTACCATGCTGCTTTGGTTACTGTAGCCTTGTAGTTTAGTTTGAAGTCAGGTGGCGTGATGCCTCTAGCTTTGTTCTTTTTGCTTAGGATTGTCTTGGGAATGCGGGCTCTTTTTTGGTTCCATATGAACTTTAGAATAGTTTTTTCCAAGTCTGTGAAGAAAGTAGCTTGGTGGGGATGGCACTGAATCTATAAATTACTTTGGGCAGTATGGCCATTTTCATGATATTGATTCTTCCTATCCATGAGCATGGAATGTTCTTCCATTTGTTTGGCCCTCTTTTATTTCATTGAGCAGTGGTTTGTAGTTCTCCTTGAAGAGGTCTTTCACATCCCTTGTAAGTTCGATTCATAGATATTTTATTCTCTTTGTAGCAATTGTGAGTGGGATTTCACTCACGATTTGGTTCTCTGTTTGTCTGTTATTGGCATATAGGAATGCTTGTGATTTTTGCACATTGATTTTGTATCCTCAGACTTGGTTGAAGTTGCTTATCAGCTTAAGGAGATTTTGAGCTGAGACAATGGGATTTTCTAAATATACAATCATGTCATCTGCAACCAGGGACAATTTGACTTCCTCTTTTCCTAACTGAACACCGTTTATTTCTTTCTCTTGCCTGGATGCCCTGGCCAGAACTTCCATTAACACATTGAATAGGGGTAGTGAGAGAGGGCATCCTTGTCTTGTGCCAGTTTTCAAAGGGAATGCTTCCAGTTTTTGCCCATTCAGTATCATATTGGCTGTGGGTTTGACGTAAATAGGTCTTATGATTTTGAGATACATTCCATCAAGACTTAGTTTATTGAGAGTTTTTAGTATGAAGTGCTGTTGAATTTTGTCGAAGGCCTTTTTTGCATCTATTGAGATAATCATGTGGTTTTTGTCATTGGTTCTGTTTATGCAATGGATTACATTTATTGATTTGCTTATGTTGAACAAGCCCGACACCCCAGAGATGAAGCCGACTTGATCGTGGTGAATAAGCTTTTTGATGTGCTGCTGGATTCGGCTTTTCAGTATTTTACTGAGGATTTTCGCATCAATGTTCATCAGGGATATGGGTCTAAAATTCTTTTTTTTTATTGTGTTTCTGCCAGGCGTTGGTATCAGGATGATGCTGGCCTCATAAAATGAGTTAGTGAGGATTCTCTCTTTTTCAGTTGATTGTAATGGTTTCAGAAGGAATAGTACCAGCTCCTCTTTTTACCTCTCTTAGAATTCGGCTGTGAATCCGTCTGGTCCTGGACTTTTTTTGGTTGGTAGGCTATTAATTATTACCTCAATTTCAGAACCTGTTTTTGGTCTATTCAGAGATTCAACTTCTTCCTGGTTTAGTCTTGGGAGGGTGTATGTGTCCAGGAATTTATCCATTTCTTCTAGATTTTCTAGTTTCTTTCATAAAGGTGTTTATAGTATTCTCTGATGATAGTTTGTATTTCTGTGGTATTGGTGATGATATTCCCTTTTCCATTTTTTATTGTGTCTATTTGATTCTTCTCTCTTTTCTTCTTTATTAGTCTTGCTAGTGGTCTATTTTGTTGATCTTTTCAAAAAACCAGCTCCTGGATTCATTGATTCTTTGAAGGTTTTCTTGTGTCTCTATCTCCTTTGGTTCTGCTCTGATCTTAGTTATTTCTTGCTTTCTGCTAGCTTTTGAATTTGTTTACTATTGTTTCTCTAGTTCTTTTAATTGTGATGTTAGGGTGTGGATTTTAGATTTTTTTTTTTTTGCTTTCTCTTGTGGCCATTTAGTGCTATACATTTCCCTCTACACATTTTTTTAAATGTGTCCCAGATATTCTAGTACATTGTGTATTTTTGTTCTCACTGGTTTCAAAGGACTTATTTATTTCTGCTTTCATTTTGTTATTTACCCAGTAGTCATTCAGGAGCAAGTTGTTCAGTTTCCATGTAGTTGCGCAGTTTTGAGTGAGTTCCTTAATCCTGAGTTTTAATTTGATTGCACTGTGGTCTGAGAGGCAGTTTGTTGTGATTTCTGTTCTTTTATATTTGCTGAGGAGTGTTTTACTTCAAATTATGTGGTCAATTTTAGAATAAGTGCGATGTGGTGCTGAGAAGAATATATATTCTGTTGATTTGAGGTGGAGAGTTCTGTAGATGTCTATTAGGTCCTCTTGGTGCAGAGTTGAGTTCAAATCCTGGATATAATCTTTTATCTTCTGTTTTAATCTTCTGTTTCGTTGATCTGTCTAATATTGACTGTGGGGTGTTAAAATCTCCCATTATTATTGTGTGGGAGTCTAAACCTCTTTGTAAGTCTCTAAGGACTTGCTTTATGAATCTGGATGCTCCTGTATTGGGTGCTTATGTATTTATCATAGTTAGCTAGCTCTTCTTGTTGAATTCATCCCTTTACCATTATGTAATGGCCTTCTTTGTCTCTTTTGATCTTTGTGGGTTTAAAATCTATTTTATCAGAGACTAGGATTGCAAACCCTGCTTTTTTTTTTCTTTCCATTTGCTTGGTAGATCTTCCTTCATCCCTTTATCTTGAGCCTATATGTGTCTCTGCACATAAGATGGGTCTCCTGAATACAACACACTGATGGGTCTTGACTCTTTATCCAATCTGCCAGTCTGTGTCTTTCAACTGGGGCGGGGCATTTAGCCCATTTACGTTTAAGGTTAATATTGTTATGTGTGAATTTGATCCTGTCATTATGATGTTAGCTGGTTATTTTGCTCGTTAGTTGATGCAGTTTCTTCCTAGCATTGATGATGTTTACAATTTGGCATGTTTTTGTAGTGTCTGGTACCAGTTGTTCCTTTCCATGTTTAGTGCTTCCTTCAGGAGCTCTTGTAAGGCAGGCCTGGTGGTAACAAAATCTCTCAGCATTTGCTTGTCTGTAAAGGATTTTATTTCTCCTTCACTTACGATGCTTAGTTTGGCTGGATATGAAATTCTGGGTCATTCTATGCAACCAGGAAATTTCCTCTTATTTTACTAAGAACCATGAATTTCTCTGCTTAAGATATTACTTGTTTTTTCCCATATAATATGGTATACACTCATAATCTTGAATACATGCTTTTCCTGTGTGATGAAATTCAAGTACCTTTTAATCAGGTTTGGCTTCTAACTTATTTAAATTAGCTTCCCATGAAGGGAAACAATAACACTGGAGAAAATTCTTTTTATCTTAGTGGTAAATGGCCTAAAACACAAAGACTTGGCAGTTTTATTAGATAATTTCCTATGTTTCATGTTCTCTTTGTTGTGTTTTTTGATTAGTTAAGAAAACTGAGCTTTAAAAAGTTTAAGGCTTTTTTTTTTTTTTTTTTTTTTTTTAAAACATCTGTGTAACTTTCTGTATTGCTTTTGAAGTATTTCATTATCACTCTGGGTAAAAAATGACTATTATTTTACAGATACCTGTTATATTCTCTTGGTGGGGTGTTTTAAACCTTTTGTAATCTTTGACAGGGTTTCTGCATATTAAAATAACTAAATTAAGTCTTTCTGCCTTAAAATTACTTTAGAATATTTCACTTGGGCCTCTAAAGAGGATCAACAGACCTCTCTCTCATCTTGTAGATATATTAAGTGATTAGGTTTATTTAGTAATTGTATAAAGAAAGTCAAATGATAAGTGATGTTACATTTTTAAATTACATTTATGGGTATGTTATTGATATGAAGATCATAAAATTATATAATATTCCTAAAAATCTAGTATGTCATTAGTCATAATTCTGGTTATTATATTGAATGCCACAAAATAACCAAATTTCCTTGTCTACTGCTTAAGTTCCATCAAATTTTTAACTACGGCTATTCTAAGTCTCTGTCATCCATAGTTTTCACTTCCTTGAATGTACACATAGTTTATCATGGGACACATTTCCATTGCAATGCCTTTTCTCAAATATTATTTTTTAAAGAAAGTCTTTATTTCTGGTTGTTATTTGGGTTGACAGTTTCATCCATTTTGTTGTATCTCTACGATTTCCTTTTCATATTATTAATCCAATCAGCAGAAGGGAAAAGAGACTGTTAGGAAGGCACACTAGCCTCTTAAATTATTTGGCCCAATGTTACATACACCAATCATTTTCACTCACCTTTTGTTAGACAAACACTAGTCACGTGGCTACTTCTAGGTGCTAATGGGGCCAGGGAAATGTACAACCTGGTTGGGCAGCTGCTCTGTAGTCAATCCTTTTATTTTCAGCCATAAAACACATTTACCCTCTACTCAAGGAAAATAATGCAAATTCTCATTCCCTTCTCATATCCAGAAAAACAGTCCAAGCTCTCTGGATGATGTTCAGTGGAGTAGGCTGAATAATGTTCAGCTTACTATAAAATGTGACCCCATAAGTAAAAAGCAACTCTACAGATGTGATTAAGGATCTTGACATTGCAGATGAGCTGGGATTAGCTGAGTGGACTTTAGATGCAATCACAAGTACCCTTAAAAGCGAGAGGCAGAAGGAAATTTGAGACAGAAGAGAAGACGGAAAAGGAGAAGACCATGTGAAGATGGATGCAGAGATTAGAGGATGTGGATGCAGCAAAAGTATGCCATGTACCATCCAAACTAGATGAGATAAGGAATGGTCTTCCAGAGCCTCTGGGGGGAACACAACCTTGTCAACACCTTGATTTCAGCCAAGGAAACTGATGTTGAACTTCTGACTCCAGACTATGAGAGAAAAAAATTTTGTTGTTTGAAGTCACCAAGTTTGTGATCATTTGTTACAGAGTCATAGGAAATGAATGACTGACAATGACTCTTCATAGTCATTGAGCATTTAATTGACCTTAAATGCTAGGACAATAAAGCATTCAGTAGATTTTCGTTTTCCTTCTTGGAAGGGGACAAGGACTTTTTAGCAGTGGATGTCGCATTAGCATCTCTGATACTTTTGGTCTGATGAGATAAAGGTTGATATTATTTCACTGTGAGAAAAAGCATTGGAGAACATACAAAGATGGTCTGCCTCTTCGGAATCTTCTTTGGTGTTTCCACATTCCTCTTTTAACACAGATCCACAAGAGACTATGTTTATCAGACTTTCACCCATTACAATCAATTACTGTTTGTGAGTATTCCTTCTGTGTGCCTTACCTGTTATCAGTGGTGCTTAAGGAATGAGAGACTTGACTTAAAATATTTTGGTGGTGACAAGATTTTTTGATCACCCTATTTCTTTTCACCCCACTCCAGCTAATAGCATCCTGATTTCTATTGGGTTAGTTAACTCTCCCAATTTTTTAGATTAAAAACTACAGTGCTTGTCTTCTCTAGGCAAGGAATAGGCATATGACCTAAACCTCAGATATTGGACTTACCTTCCAAGGATTTTGACTTTTAAGCAGAGGAGGAGTAAAGACTGAGGGTGTTTGGATCTCATTACTTTCTGCAGTTATCTTTTGCAGGATGATCAAGTTGTGCCTGCTGCCTGGAACTCTAGAACAACTCTTGATCCAGATTTTTCCTGAAGTTCTCTAGACTTCCTGCCAATCGTGTAAACTGCCCAACAGCATCAAAATAAAACTTTTTCTAGTTTTTTTCTTTGAAAGTTTTACTTAAAAAGTTTCCCCTAATTATCAGAACCTATGAATAAAACAAATTTTATGTTTGCTTAGGTTGGACATTGATATGGTTTGGCTCTGTGTCCCCACCTGTATTAGTCCATTTTCATGCTGCTGATAAAGACACACCTGAGACTGGGTAATTTACAAAAGAAAGAGGTTTAATTGGACTCACAGTTCCACGTGACTGGGGAGGCCTCAGAATCATGGCAGAAGGCAAGGAGTAGCAAGTCACATCTTGCGTGGATGACAGCAGGCAAACAAAGAGAAAGCTTGTCCAGGGAAACTCCCATTTCTAAAACTATCAGATCTCATAAGACTTATTCACTATCAAAAGAACAGCATGGGAAAGGCCTGCCCCCATGATTTAATTACCTCCTACCAGGTCCTTCACACAACACATGGGAATTAAAGATGAGATTTGGGTGGGGACACAGAACCAAACCATATCATTCTGCCCCAGCCTCTCCCAAATCTCACGTCCTCACATTTCAAAACCAATCATGCCTTCCCAACAGTTTCTCAAAGTCTTAACTCATTTCAGCATTAACTCAAAAGTCCACAGTCCAATGTCTCATCCGAGACAAAGCAAGTCCCTTCCACCTATGAGGCTGTAAAATCAAAAGCAAGTTAGTTATTTCCTAGATACTATGAAGGTACAGGCATTGGGTAAATACAACCATTCCAAATGGGAGAAAATAACCAGAACAAATGGGCTACAGGCCACATGCAAGTCCAAAATTCAGCAGGACAGTAAAATCTTAAAGCTCCAAAGTGATATCCTTTGACTCCATGTCTCACATCCAGGTCATGCTGATGCAAGAGGTGGACTCCCAAGGCCTTGGGCAGCTTTGCCCCTGTGGCTTTGCAGGGCATACACCCCATCCTGGCTGCTTTCACGGGCTGGCATTGAGTATCTGTGGCTTTTCCAGGTGCACAGTGGAAGCTGTCAGTGGATCTACCATTCTGGAGTCTGGAGGATGGTGGCCCTTTTCTCACAGTTCCACTAGGTGGTGCCCAAGTAGGGACTCTGTGTAGGGGTTCTGATCCCACATTTCCCTTCTGCACTGCCCTAACAGAAGTTCTCCATGAGGGCCCTGCCCTTGCAGCAAACTTCTACCTGGGCATCTAGGCATTTCCATACATCTTTTAAATTCTAGGTGGAGGTTCTCAAACCTCAATTCTTGACTTCTCTGCACCCACAGTCTCAACACCACATGGAAGCTGCCAAGGCTTGGGGCTTCCAATCTCTGATGCCATGGTCCAAGCTGTAACTTGGCCCTTTTATTCATGGCTAGAGCTGCTGGGACTCAGGGGACCAAGTCCCTAGACTGCACACAACATGGGAACCCTGGGCCTGGCCATTGAAACCTTATTTTCCTCCTGGGTCTCTGGGCCTGTGATGGGAAGGGCTGCCATGAAGACCTCTGACATGCCCTGGAGACATTTTCCTTATTATCTTGGGGATTAATATTCAGCTCCTTGTCACATATGCAAATTTCTGCACCTGGCTTGAATTTCTCCTCAAAAAATGGGATTTTCTTTTCTGTCATATTGTCAGGCTGCAAATTTTTCAAACTTTTATGCTCTGCTTCTGTTATAAAACCAAATGCCTTTAAAAGCGCCCAAGTCACATCTTGAATGCTTTGCTGCTTACACATTTCTTCTACTAGATACCCTAAATCATCTCTCTCAAGTTCAAAGTTACACCAATTTTTAGGGCAGGGGCAAAATGCCACCAGTCTCTTTGCTAAAACGTAACAAGAGTCACGTTTGCTCCAGTTCCCAGTAAGTTCCTCATCTCCATCTGAGACCTCCTCAGCCTGGATTTCATTGTCCATATCATTATCAACATTTTGGTCAAAGCCATTCAACAAGTCTCTAGGGAGTTCAAACTTTCCCATGTTTTCCTGTCTACTTCTGAGCCCTCCAAACTGTCCCAACCTCTGCCTGTTACCCAGTTCCAAAGTTGCTTCCACATTTTTAAGTACCTTTTCAGCAATGCCCCACTCTACTGGTACCAATTAACTGTATTAATCCAGTTTCATGCTGCTGATAAAAACATACCCTAGACTGGGCAATTTACAAAAGAAAGAGGTTTATTAGACTTACAGTTCCACATGGCTGGGGAGGCCTCACAATCATGTTGGAAGGCAAGGAGGAGCAAGTCACATCTTATGTGGATGGCAGAAGGCAAAAAAAGAGCTTGTGTAGAGAAACTCCCATTTTTAAAACCATCAGATCTCATGAGACTTAGTCACTCTCAAGAGAACAGCATGGGAAAGACCTGCCTTCATGATTCAATTACTTCACCAGGTTGTTCCCACAACACGTGGGAATTCAAGATGAGATTTGGGTGGGGACACAGCCAAACCACATCACCACCGAAATATCATGTTGAATTGTGATCTTCAGTGTTGGAGAGGAGGCATGGTGGGAGGCAATTGTATCATGGGAATGGATTTCCCTCTTGCTGTTCTTGTGATAGTGAGTGAGTTCTCATGAGATCTGGTTATTTAAAAGTGTGTAGCACTTTCCCTTCTCTCTCTCTCCTGCCACCATGTGAAGTCGTGCTTGCTCCACCTTTGCCCTTCCTCCATGCCATAATTGTAAGTTTCCTGAGGCCTCCCCAGCCATGCTTCCTGTACAGTCTGTGGAACTGAGCAAATTAAAGCTCTTTTCTTCATAAATTACCCAGTCTCAGATAGTTATTTATAGCACTGTGAAAACTGACTAATACAGACATCATAAATATCTGTTGTTTCCAACTAAATAATCTTAAATCTATAGGAAGTTATGAAAGTAAGTTCTGATATCTTGAGGGAATTTTGCATCTAGAGGAGAGGAAGGAATAGCACAGTTGAATGGATAACTTGTAAAGAGAAGTGTTGACCTACATATTTATTGAGGTCATGGAAATACCTTAATATCTCTAAAAATTACCTAGTTCTTTTGACCTATGTGCTTTTTAAAATGTCCATATTGATGATAGGGAGCGGCTTTTCATTCTGGTAAATTCATTCGGCTTTGAATTATGTAATCTAACATGTAATCAAATCTACTTCTATTTAAAAGTACACAAATTGATCTCATTTTCACTTGGCATTTTAATGTATCAATACCGATGTGGATATTTCACAGTATTTTCAGTACAGGACATTTCCTTCCAAACAGTAGAGATTAGATACATGTATTGTATTAGATGGTATATTTATATTGCCATGAGTGGATACTTTAAAAATAATGTCTACTTAAAGAAAGATTGTGGGACCTTATTTTGTTAAGGTAATAATTTGGATTTCCTACATTTTTATGTCATTATTTTGAAACAAATTTATATGTGTACCATTAATTATTATTGAATTTAAAACTGTTTGAAGATGTATATCATTCTGGGATCAATTAGGATACAGGACCCACATTGTAATTTTAACAGAGAAAGTTTAATATAAAAAAATAATAACTACAACCTACCTCCGTTGCTTACCAAGTGAAAAAAAGAACTCTAAACAATAGCGGAATTGCAGATATAGGAAACAGCCATTACCTGTAGGCCTAAGGCAAGAGCATCAAAGGAGAAACAAATCTGGAGTAAGAACCTTTCTCTGCCATTTGAGAGGCTGGGGTCACGACCATGTCCCATTGGTTAGTGGAAAAGTTCTCTGAGGACTATTGCCAGCAGAAATTGCTAAGAAGTTGCCTTCTGGGATGCTTGGGAAACTATCCACAGGGGAGAGTTGCTTCATGGAATTTGCTGGTAAGCTGCTTGAAGGGAAGCTGTCCTCTGAAATGCCAGGGGAAGCTGCCTGTGAAAAGTTGCCATACAGCAGAGCTCACTGGAGGGTGGCCCTAATGCATTTTCTGTGCCCTGCTAGATGTTGTGTATCATAGGAGCAAGCAGAGAAAAACACTGGAAACAAGCCCTGTTTTCCTTCAGTGTTTCCTAGAGCCATCTGCTGACAACACTAACATTGGGCATCTGACAGAGGAGAAATATTTATAAGGTTTAGCTCCAGTGTCACAGGCAGAGCAATGGAGGATGGATTTGGAGCTGCAAGGAAATAAACTGGTAACTGAACAAAGTAAGTAGAATTGCTTTATTTTTTTTCCTAAGTGAAAACAAGGGGTCTTGCAAGACTTGGAATTCACAGATTTATCCAACCAGGCAGAAGAGTAAAATTTTACATATGGCTTCATATAGTTGTTTAAACTGCATAAACAAGAATCTAGTTAATGTTTAGTTTTTGGAATATTCCTTTGAAATATTTAAGTGCATTTATGCAGTGAGAGTGTCAGAATTCTCAGTTTTAGCCTGTGAATATGCTCTATTGGAGAATTTCTTTAAAAAATAAAAGATACTGCCTGGTCATAAACAGTTCATTCCCTAGGGGGAATGTCTGTGGTTTCTTAAAAATTGAGTTGAGATAGTATTTGCATGGTTTGAGCCAAGCTGATTTTGGTGTATTGCTGAATCATCTAAGACATGGAGTTGTATTCCATTTAACCTGATTGGATAGGAATAAACATGCCATGTGTTGAGGTCGCATCTACAATACATTGTAAATTGTAAAGTACTATGTAAATCTACTCTAGAAGTATTTCTGTTTTGACTCTACTTTTTCTAATGTCATTTAACTTGCATAACATTTAAAAAATTCTCTTTGTAAAATCATTCTTAAAAGCTGTTGAAGTGATATCACAGAGCTCATCGGAGAGGCCAATTCAAAATACTATTTATAACTCTCTGTGACTATAGGAGTTTACTATAAAATAACAGCTTCTAGATGTCATCTAGAGGAAAACTAACTCTTTCCCAAGTGGGCTTGAACATTATTAGAACCTCAGACAGCTGTCACCCCTTAGGCAGAAATCTCGTCATTTCATACTACACTTGTAATGTTCTGAATCTTTATTGTCCAGAGTTAGTTTTGCAGTGGCTGTAGAACCGATCAAAGAGGAATTAAATTGAAGTAATGGCTTGCTCTTTCCCAGTGTATTCCACAAAAATATGATGAAATCCTATCATCAGAATGAATGTTTTATAAAATTGAGTTTATTTTTGTGCTAAGAATTCTAGAGTTTACCTTCTACCATAAGGTTCCAGCATATCCCAAATTTAATTTAAAAAGGTTTGGGAGGTTCCAAATATCATTACCATGTTTTCAAATCATGCACAATCATTTTGTAATTTAAGCAGAAAAGAAAATACAGCATGAGTACGGCTGAAGTGTTTGCATCTGATATATCTGCCTAAACCGTGTAGCTGAAAGAGTGGATATTTCAGATACCACAGGGTGGAGCATGGGCCACTCTATAACTCTATTGCAGAAACTGCTTTTTAAATTTTCTGGAGTAGAGTTATTATTTAATTAAGTAATAGAGATCCCCCTCTAAAAATTAGTCCCCTCCCAAATTCCTCCTCTCTTAATTACTGTAAATACTGGTTTCATTTTGCTTGCAAGTAATTTTCTGCTTCCTACATTTTTGAGGTTTACTAATTTGGAAAGAATTATAATTTGTGTACTCTACCTCATAAAACTCGGTAATACTACAGAGTCCAGGGTCGGAAAGTTTCATTTTCCGTGTTTTGGTCAATTTTCAAGAACTCTTATTCATAACACAGTCAGTTTTATTTGTTTTATAAGACAATAATTTCTTACAAATACAAGAATGTTGGAACTGCCATTTAAGAGAAAAAAGCTTCCTGTCTTCGTTTACTTAAATATTAAAATTAGAAAACCACTTTTGCCTAACAACATTCATCCCTTAGATTCAGATACCTTCAAATAAAACCAGTAAAGGTAGAAAGAGACACGTTTATCCTTTTACATTTGATTTAATGGAAAAGTTAGTCATCCACAATTTTTTTTTCTCTTGAAAATAAAAACCAGGTGAAAAAATCATGTTAAGGCAAATGGCCATGCAATTTCAGATATTCAACGGTTTTGAAATCTCAGTGGAGTCTTCCAATTCTTGCTTTTAAGAGTGAAAGGTTTACAAGAACTTTTATAGTCTTATCTCACAGGGAAAAATATTCCGTAAAAAGGCTTGTATTGCTTTTGAATCATGCCATTATCTCATAAATAAAGACTCAATAAAAACTGACTAAAAAAGAGAGAGAGAAGAAGCAGTATTTACAGTGAGATGGTATATTAAAGACAATCAAATTCAATAAAACCTTTTCGCGCTCGTTTTTCAAGGAACTAGATACTAAGAACTCATTAAGGAAGAAAACTAGCTCAGAGCAACTAGAAAATTAATGAACTATTTAACTTAAAGTTTGATGGGCACTTGTCTCTAAGGGTTCCATTCTCACGAATAATATTCATAATTATGTTTGACAATATTTAAATAATCCTGATTTACAAGCAATTAGGTATATAAGCACTTGTACATGATTACGGGATGTATGTACAGGGATTGTAAGGGATGGTGAAAGAAAATATGCAAATGAATGTGGACAAACGAACCCCAATCCATAACACAGTTGACAATAATTGGTATACATGGAGTAGAACACATACATTTTTGACCCTAATTCTTAAGTTTTTAACCTATATTCCAGTCTCATGTTGTAAAAAGCCATTATTAATTGCTGTCATTAACTTTTTTTTTTTTTTTGAGGTGGAGTCTCACTCTGTTGCCCAGGCTGGAGTGCATTGGTGCCGTCTTGGCTCACTGCAACTTCCACCTCACAGGTTCAAATGATTCTCCCACTTCAGCCACCCGAGTAGCTGGGATTACGGGCGTGCACCACCACGCCTGGCTAATTTTTGTATTTGTAGTGGAGACAGGGTTTCACTATGTTGGTCAGGCCAGGCTGGTCTTTGAACTCCTAATCCCAAGTGATACACCTGACTCGGCCTCCCAAAGTGCTGGGATTACAGGCGTGAGCCACCGCACCTGGCCCGCTGTCATTAACTTCTCAGTGGTTGTTGGTGCTGGGTGACCATTTGCATAAATACATTTCATTAAATGGGACTTATAATTCATTAGCTATATTGAGCTATCCCACTTCACCAACATTTATAGTAAATCTGATACATAATAACGACTATTAAATTCTTTGTCAGATAATTCCATTTGTGCCAGTTTGTTCTTGGCATCTATTGGTTGTTTTTTATCATTCAGGTTGAGATGTTTTTGGTTCTTGGTACAAGGATTCATTGGTGACTGTATCCTGGACATTTTGTGTGTTATGTTGTGAGACTGGATCTTACATACCTCTGTTCCATAGACTCCTCTGGTGCTAGCAGGGGATGTGGCAGGATCTCTTCATCACTGTCATGTGAGAACCAAATCCAGGTTCCCCACTAGGCCTCTGGAGGGAGGTGGCCAGGAGGGGATACCTCATTACTTCTGAGTAGGGGTAAGAATTTAGCTGTCCTATTCAACCTTTGCTGACACGTGCCTGGCTGGAATGCCTTCTTATTGCTTTCTTCACGGCTTCCACTGACACCACAGGGCAGGAGTAGGAGTGGCCTCACCCTTCCGTGAGCAGTGGGGAGAGTTTGGAATCTCCACTAAGCCTCCTCTGACGCCACTAAAGGGTGGAGGGGAAGGTGTTTTAGTGCCACAGCAAAAGGGTGGAAGTCCAGACTCCCCGTGTGCTCTTTGCTGACACCTGCAGAGTGGGGTGGGATTTCCTACTGTTTGATGGAGATAAACTTCTCAAAATCCTGCTCAGCCTTCTCTGACCACCCAGCAGGAGTGGAATGTGCAGGGTGCGGGAACAGCTGGGTCAGAGTGGAAACCTAGTCTTCCTACTCCGCCTTTGTTGATCTGAGAGGGTGTGAGACCACAGTTTTTTCTGTGCTATTTGTTTGGATGCGAGCTGTTATTTTTTAGTTTCCTTTTTTCTTACACTTTCGGTGGAGAAAAACAGGCTTTCATAGAGCGCTACTGTTTGTGACCATTAGCATTTCCTGATTGGAGGCATCTTCAGCTTCAAATCTGGAAACTATAGGCAGCTATATATATATAATATATGAGCCTCAGGCGTCTCATCATGGCACCATTCCTTGGGTCCGTAGTCCCTAGCTAGTCTGTCCGCTCTCCGCCTTTGAGAGCCATCTTATTTTGTTTTATCTATGGCGTTGAAGATATTTAGCTTTACTTAGTGGGAGAAATAAGGAAAAGTGCCTCTCCATGTTTCTAAAATGAGAAAGAGTTTTCAGTGATCCATAGTAGAAGTATTAAAAGAAAATAAAGCTTTCGCTATAAGGGAATAGGATGGAAGAAAGGTACCAAAAAAGGCAACAACAGAACAAAGAAGGGGGAGGAGGAAGGCCATTGATTTGACTGAATCTGGTGAAACCGCACTTTGGCAAGGGTAACAGCATGTTCCCACAACCACGGCCACACTGTCCTCCAATATGCAGACTTACCCCATGCTTTCCCCCAGGATGTGGCAGGCCAGGTTTCCCTAATGCAGGCCTCCGTGACAACGGCTTCAGCACTAATTGAGTGGTTAAGTTAAATATCAAAAGCTGAAAAAGCCAGTGCCCTTATACAAAGGCTGGAATGTAACAGAAGCCCATCAAGAGTGTTGCCTAGGCCTTTCCTGGGCCTTAAAGCATGACGAAATAATGAAGGAATTCCTCACAGGACCCATTTAGGTTTAAACGAATTGTATTGGGGTCTGAAGACACTCTCCAAACCTCCGTGATTTAGCAGGAGACAAGATAAAGGTAATCACCCCAGCACCTGGACCCATTTAGATTCAATTCACTGAGGCTTCAGAAGCAGGTCTTCAGGCCTCAGACCTTAGTTATAGATGAAAAGAAGGTAATCATTTATGTCTTCAGATGAGTGCACACTTACACGTAGACATATAGCTTAGAAGGTATATAAGCTCTGAAAAGCTTTGTAATTTGGAGTTGGTCTGGTGATCATTTCCAGGCCTTCTCCCTGTAACTGGTTACAGAAGTAAAAACTCTCTTCCTCCCCAGTTCATCTGCATCTTGTTACTGGGCCATGAGAAACAGCAGCTTGGCCCTCAGCTTGATCTGGGAACAGGACGAAATGACACAAATGCCCAAATCTTTGGGGACAAACTGGCTGAACGATGGATTGTGGCTCACTGAATCTTTCTCCAGGATTTTTGCATAAGGCCTGGGTGGATCTGGCACGCAGTGTGACTGCCTGCTTTTATGGTTGTGTGGTAAACAAACTTCATTTGTTTCTTTTTTCTCTACCCGTGTGCAAACTTGGCTTCTCTCATTATGGTTTCAGGAAAAAGCAATGTAAAGCTTGGTGTCACCAGAAATTTCGTTCAAGACAGATTTTGTGGTTTAACCAGACTTGTGAGCTCTGATATTTTTTTTTTTTTTTGAGACGGAGTCTTACTCTGTCACCCAGGCTGGAGCATAGTGGCGTGATCTTGGCTCACTGCAACCTCTGCCTCCCAGGTTCAAGTGATTCTCCTGCCTCAGCCTCCCGAGTAGCTGGGACTACAAGAGAGCGCCACCTTTCCCAGCTAATTTTTTTTGTATTTTTAGCAGAGATGGGGTTTCACTGTGTTAGCCAGGATGGTCTTGATCTCCTGACCTCGTGATCCACCCACCTCAGCCTCCCAAAGTGCTGGGATAACAGGCGTGAGCCACCATGCCCGGCCGAGCTCTGAGATTTTATGTTAGCCCACTGCTTGTAACCTCAAAATATCCCAATCCAGCCAGGTGTGGTGGTTCACGCCTTTAATCCCAGCACTTTGGGAGGCTGAGGTGGGAGGATCACCTGAGGTCAGGAGTTCAAGACCAGCCTGGTCAACATGACGAAACTTTGTCTCTATTAAAAATACAAAAATTACCCAGGCACGGTGGTGCACAACTGTAATCCCAGCTACTCGGGAAGCTGAGGCAGAAGAATTGCTTGAGCCCGGGAGGTGGAGGTTGCAGTGAACCGAGATCATGCCACTGAACTCCAGCCTGAGCATCTATCTAAAAAAGAAAAAAAATTCCAATCCATGAAAATTAAGTTGTTTTCAGAAGGACATTTTCAAGAAATCTAAAAATCCCCTATCCTTCGACTTTCCAATGTTCTGGCATTGAAGTCACAATTCCCATGTTTGTTACATTAGAATCATACCTGATATTCATTTCGTGCTCTCTCAATTTACCCAGCTGGGGTGAGACTTTGGGAAATAAGAATTGATGTTTAAAAACAAGATAAAATCATGGCAGAGAAACCAGTAAATACTTATTTTACAAAACTTAACACCCAACATAGTACCTTGGATCAGTGTTGGAACTTACTCTGCATATTCAATCAGGAAACTATAGTTTATTCAACCATGTGCTAAATCTATAGTTTCAATATGTGCTTTTTTGCTCCACTTTAAAAAGTGAGGCAGGCCCTGAAAGAGTTTGAGGCAATTTCATTCACTCATTATCCGAGTCCTATATCACAAAACCTTGTGAATACTCTCTGCAAAGGGGATGAGATAAGGGCAAGTGCCTTAAGTCAAGATCTGGACTTGAAACGCTCATGATATTAATTGACTTCTAGTAGCAAGGCAAGGAGAACTACACTTACCTCTTCACATATCAGTAGGGGCACATCAGTAACTTCATGAAAACATTTGTGAAGATTTTCAGAATCTTGCAATGGTCTCTGTCTAGTTTTACCATCTCAGTATGGGTCATGCTTGAAGGACGAGGGTTACCTCCAATAAGTATTTGCATTTTGGAAGGAAATAGAGATAACTGGTATTTCATTACATTTTAACACCCATATCAGTGACTCGCATATAGTAGGTATTCACTAGCATTTGTGCATTGACTAAATGCCTCATTATAAAAAAAAAAAAGGTCATTTTCAAGTATCACAGTCCCTAAAATACTAGATAGGACTCAAGCTGATTACTGAGACCGTAAGGGATAACACAGTTCTTGGATATTTGGTCCAGTTGACAAAGAACTGTAAGTGTCATGGGGTAATATTATGAAATATTAAAAGATGAAAGAGATTCCCTCATCATTGCTTTTCTTTGTACTCTTTGCTTTTCACCCAGTTAATCAACTACAGTATTACTTATATCCTTACTTATTTCCCAAATATTAAATTATTGACATTTTAGTCTCTACCACGTGTTTTATTTTAGGACTATTTTATGAGTAACACAACACTTTCTGCCTATCAAAGTATTAACGTTTCCTGGAGCTGAAGAAAAGAGATGAGTAAGATGGTGAAACAACAAGTGAATAAATAATGGGAGTCCCTTGGAGAAGGGAAACTTTGCCTCTCCTGCATGAGGGATCATTCAGACACTCCAGATAGGTTAGGGGATTGTAACAGAAGGGGTGCCTTACTTCCTTGCCTGTGTACAGCCCATGCAGGCATCAGTCTTACAGAAGAGAAACCATTGTTTAACAGACTTAATCAGATGGGTCTGTATATTAGTTATAATATACACTAGCCCATAATAACAGACTCAATCTAGTAATGGCTAGACAAAAAAGAGAAGTTTATTTCTTGATCAGTATCATTCCTATTGGGTGTTCCAGAAGATGGCTTTCTAAATCATTCAGGAAGCAAGGTCCTTTCCAGCTTGTACAGCTTGTGTCTCTGCAATCTTGAGGGCTTTGCTTGTCGCTGCCATAACAACAGAAGGGGAAATAACACAGGGGCGTGTGGGTGGAGGTGTAGGGGCCAGGTCTGGAAGTGGTATCAATTATTTCTGCTCATATCCCATTGGCTAACACTCAGTTACCTGTCCACACCTCCCAACAAGAAAATATGGTATCTTTGTCCAGGAAAAAGACAAAATGGATTTAGATGGACAACTATCTCTGCTAAACGAGATGGACAACAATCTCTCCCAAACTTAAGATAACACGCTTTCCTCACATCCCAGCATGATACCTGAGAAGTACAAATATCTCCTGAAACTAAGAGGAGTAAGGAAACAATGAGAGATTACAGATTGCCTCATCTTGTAAGTCTCTGGCTGTGTGATGAGGAAAAGGAGGATGATCTCATGGGAGTCAGCACAGAGAGAGCGTACCTGAAGGAACCTTGTGAGTGGGGGACCAATGACTTAGCAGTGACCTGTTTGGACAGAAATCTGCAGACCAGAATGAATTATGGATTTCTCAGCAGATCTCAGGAGATGCAAGTACAGATTATGACACAGGGGCCAGATGCCCTGCTCCTCTCACCCACCCCAGCATTTGAAACCCAATGGTAAGGCCATTCAATGGATATTAAATTGTTGTGATCTAACTGCTTGGAAGCTGGTAATAGAAAACAAACTAAGTATAGAAAAATAAAATTGTATTATGTGCACATCTGAATTTTTATACTGAGTTTTGCATCCACTGCACATATCTACTTATTATTTAAATCATATTGCAAAAGCAATTAAGGATCTCTTATGATTTACTGCTTTGAATACATTAGTCTTCTAAATGTCTATTAGTTTTTAAGAAATGTAGTTGCCATAAACAGCCTTGAAATTGCATAAAGTAGTTATACACCCTAATGTACAGACGTTCCTTATTTCATAATGGATAAGGACAAAAGGCTCCCCAGTTCCACTCAAGATCAACTCCTAGGCATACTATGTAATAGCTTTGTGATTTTGGGTGAATTACAATATTTTTCTGTGCTCCAGTTTCCTTATCTGTACAATAGCAATATTGAACTACCTAATTCTTAGGATTAATGTGAGAATTAAATATGGGAATATATTTATGTGTGTTCTGGTTGTAGCCTCAAATTGCCACTTCTTACTCCTATTTCAGGCTTTCTTTCACCTGAAATTATTATATTTATTAATTCTCGATGAGAATATACCATCTTTTCAAAATGAGACAAACATTCTCTTGGCTTATAAGTTTTGACAAAAATATATACCTGTGCAAACACCAATCTTATTAAGATATAGAACATCATCTACAAAAGTTCCCTTCTGTTCCTTTGCAGTTACTTCCTCACCACCCACCCCTAATACCAGGTAGTCACTAACTTGCTTTCTGTCACTATAAATTTGTTTTGCTAATTGTATAATCTCATGTGAATGGAATCATACAGTACAGATACATTCAGGCCATAGCATCTGTCTTGTTAATCAATTTTATAGGTTTGTAGGGTTAGATCATTAGAGTTTCAATTTGCATCATTTTGATGATTAATCATGTTGAGTATCTTTTTGGGGGTTTATTTGGCCATTTGTGTATTTTTATTTATGAAGTGTCTATTCAAATTTTTACCTTTTTAAATATTTTATTTTACTATTGAATTATAAATGTTCTTTATATATTTTGGATGCATGTGATTTGTTGGATATATGTATGGCAGATTTTTTTTCTCCTAGCCTGTGACTTTCATATTTATTTTTATAATTGTATCTTTCTAGGAGAAAATGCTTTTAAATTTGATGGAGTCTTTTTACATTTATGTCTGTGATCCATTTTAAGTTCATTTTCCTGCATGGTATGAGATGAACATTGAGAATAATTTGTCCAAAACTGATATCCAGTTGTTTTGGCCTGTTTATTGAAAGAACTATCCTTTCCCTGTTGAATTACCATATTTATTAGTCAGGGTTCTCTAGAGGGACAGAACTAATAGGATAGATGTATATATGAGGGGGAGTTTATTAAGGAGTACCGACTCACATAATCACAAGGTGAAGTCCCACAATAGGCCATCTGCAAGCTGAGGGACAAGAAAGACAGTCCGAGTCTCAAAACCTCAAAAGTAGGGAAGCCAACAGTGTAGCTTTCTGCAGGCTGAAGGCCCTAGAGCACTTGGCAAACCACTGGCGTAAGTCCAAGAGCCCAAAGGCTGAAGAACTTGTAGTCTGATGTTCAAGGGCAGGAAGCATCCAGCAAGGGAGAAAGACGAAGACCAGAAGACTCAGCAAGTCAAGTCCTTCTAAGTTCTGCCTACTTTACTCTAGCTGTGCTGGCAGCTAATTAGATGGTGCTCACCAGGATTGAGGATGGATCTGCCTCTCCCAGTCCACTAACTCAAATATTAATCTCCTTTAGCAACACCCGCACAGACACACCCAGAAACAATACTTTGCATCCTTGAATCCAATCAAGTGGACAGTATTAACCATCACACCTTGGTATATTTCTTGAAAATCATTTGATTACATGATGTGTGAATCTATTTTTAGACTTTCTATTTATCTGTTCTTACTCTCAATTCAACAGTCTAACTACTCTAGTGTATTATAAGTTCTGAAATCAGGTATAAAACTCTCAATTTTGTTTTGTTTAAAAAAATTAGTTTGGCTATTCTATGCCTTTTACATTTTTTTTATTTTTTATTTTTTTATTTTTTATTATACTTTAAGTTCTAGGGTACATGTGCACAACTGCAGGTTTGTTACATATGTATACACGTGCCATGTTGGTGTGCTGCACCCATTAACTCGTCATTTACATTAGGTATATCTCCTAATGCTATCTCTCCCCCACCTCCCTCCCCACAATAGGCCCTGGTGTATGATGTTCCCTTTCCTGTGTCCAAGTGATCTCATTGTTTAATTCTCACCTATGAGTGAGAACCTGCGGTGTTTGGTTTTCTGTTCTTGCGGTAGTTTGCTGACAATGATGGTTTCCAGCTGCATCCATGTCCCTACAAAGGACATGAACTCATCCTTTTTTTATGGCTGCATAGTATTCTATGGTGTATATGTGCCACATTTTCTTAATCCAGTCTGTCACTGATGGATATTTGGATTGACTCCAAGTCTTTGCTATTGTGAATACTGCTGCAATAAACATACGTGTGCGTGTCTTTATAGCAGCATGATTTATAATCCTTTGGGTATATACCCAGTAATGGGATGGCTGGGTCAAATGGTACTTCTAGTTCTAGATCCTTGAGGAATCACCACACTGTCTTCCACAATGGTTGAACTAGTTTTCAGTCCCACCAACAGTGTAAAAGTGTTCCTGTTTCTCTACATCCTCTCCAGCACCTGTCGTATCCTGACTTTTTAATGATTGCTGTTCTAACTGGTGTGAGATGGTAACTTATTGTGGTTTTGATTTGCATTTCTCTGATGGCCAGTGATGATGAGCATTTTTTTCATGTGCCTGTTGGCTGGGTAAATGTCTTCTTTTGAGAAGTGTCTGTTCATATCCTTTGCCCACTTTTTGATGGGTTTGTTTGTGTTTTTCTTGTAAATGTGTTTGAGTTCTTTGTAGGTTCTGGATATTAGCCCTTTGTCAGATGAGTAGATTGCAAAAATTTTCTCCCATTCTGTAGGTGACCTGTTCACTCTGATGGTAGTTTCTTTTGCTGTGCAGAAGCTCTTTAGTTTAATTAGATCCTATTTGTCAATTTTGACTTTTGTTGCCATTGCTTTTGATGTTTTAGACATGAAGTCCTTGCCCATGCCTATGTCCTGAATGGTATTACCTAGGTTTTCTTCTAGGGTTTTTATGGTTTTAGGTCTAACATTTAAGTCTCTAATCCATCTTGAATTAATTTTTGCATAAGGAGTAAGGAAAGGATCCAGTTTCAGCTTTCTACTTATGGCTACCCAATTTTCCCAGCACCATTTATTAAATTTGGAATCCTTTCCCCATTTCTTTTTTTTTGTCAGGTTTGTCAAAGATCAGATGGCTGTAGATGTGTGGTATTATTTCTGAGGGCTCTGTTCTGTTCCATTGGTCTATATCTCTGTTTTGGTACCAGTACCATGCTGTTTTGGTTACTGTAGCCTTGTAGTATAGTTTGAAGTCAGGTAGCATGATGCCTCCAGAAGAGCTAATTATGACAAACCCACAGCCAATATCATACTGAATGGGCAAAAACTGGAAGCATTCCTTTTGAAAACTGGCACAAGACAGGGATGCCCTCTCTCACCATTCCTATTTAACATAGTGTTGGAAGTTCTGCCTAGGGCAATCAGGCAAGAGAAAGAAATAAAGGGTATTCAATTAGGAAAAGAAGAAGTCAAATTGTCCCTGTTTGCAGATGACATGATTGTATATTTAGAAAACCCCATAGTCTCAGCCCAAAATCTCCTTAAGCTGATAAGCAACTTCAGCAAAGTCTCAGGATACAAAATTAATGTGCAAAAATTACAAGCATTCTTATACACCAATAACAGACAAACAGAGAGCCAAATCATGAATGACCTCCCATTCACAATTGCTTCAAGGAGAATAACATACCTAGGAATCCAACTTACAAGGGATGTGAAGGACCTCTTCAAGGATAACTACAAACCACTGCTCAGTGAAATAAAAGAGGACACAAACAAATGGAAGAACATACCATGCTCATGGATAGGAAGAATCAATATCATGAAAATGGCCATACTGCCTAAGGTAATTAATAGATTCGATGCCATCCCTATTAAGCTACCAATGACTTTCTTCACAGAATTTGAAAAAACTGCTTTAAAGTTCATATGGAACCAAAAAAGAGCCTGCATTGCCAAGACAATCCTAAGCCAAAAGAACAAAGCCTTTTACATTTTATTACTAATTTTTGAGTCTTTTCAATTACTGCTTTCCACCTCAAGTTATTTTCTACTTGGCATTATGTTGGATCTGTGTATTGATTTGAGAAGAATTGACCTTTAACAAGATTTTTTCTTCTTATACACAAACATGGTATCTAGCTCCACTTATTTAGAAAATCTTTAATTTCTCACATCATAGTTTTATAGTTTTCAATGTTTGAATTTTGCTCCTACTTTGTTAAATTTTTCCAGAAGTGTTTTTGTGATAAGTACATCATAATATATTATTACTATTTTTGCTTTAACCTGTCAATTATCTTTTAAACAATTTTAATTGTCATACAATACACGTGAAAATATTCTGTGTTAACCATTTTTAAGTGTATAAGTCACTAATGTTACATATATCACATTGTTGTGAAAGAATATCCAGAATGTTTTTATCTTGCAAAACTGAAACTCTAAACACTTAATGACAACTCCTGATTTTCCTCTCCCTTTAGCCCATGGCAATGACCATTCTACTTTTAATTTTCATACATTTGACTCTTTTAGATATCTCGTATGAGTGGAATCACACAGTATTTGCCATTTTGTGACTGGCTTACTTCACTTAGCATAACGTCCTCAAGGTTCATCCATGTTGTAGCATGTGACAGGACTTCTTTCCTTTGAAAGACTGAATAATATTCCATTGTGTGTGTGTGTGTATATAACATTTTATTTGTTCATTCATTCATTGATCGACATTTGAGTTGCTTATATCTCTTGGCCTTTGTGGATAATGCTTCAATAAATGTGGGTGTGTAAATATCCCTTCAAGATCTTTCTTTCAATTCCTATGGATAAATACCCAGAATAAATACCCAGAATAGGGATTACTGGATCGTAGTTGATATCTATCTTTTAAAGACATTTTTTAAATAGTAAAAGAAAATAAATTGTAATTATCTACATATTTAGCATTTTTGGCAACTTTTATTCCTTTGTATAAATTCTAGTTTTCATCTGATATTATTTTATCTCTGCCTGAAGTAGTTCCTCTAATAATTCTCATTGTGTATATCTGCTGGCAATGAATTCCCTAAACTTTTATTGTCTGAAATATTTAATTTTGTATATATTTTTAAAATATACTTTTATGTAGAGAATTCTGGGTTGATGTGCCTTTATTTTCTTCTTAGAATGAAATATCAGTGGTTATTCTTTTTTTTTCCCTGGTTAGCTCTATAAAATGCGGAAGAGTCCTACACAAGAATGTAAGTACCAGAGAATGAGATCTTTAGAAGTCGTCTTGGCTACAAACATTTATCTTTTGGTTCCCAAAGAACCAAATCCTCACCATATGCAAAATACAGTTGTGCCCTGCTAAAGCCTCCCAGATGTTTCATCCATTGAAACATTAGCTCAAAGTCCAGAATCTCATTATGTAAATCAGATGTAAGTGTGGATGTGTCCCTTAAGATGTTACTCCTTAAGGACATCTCCTCTTGTTCAGTTCCTCTTTATCTGAACTAGAGAGAAGTTATGTGAGCCAAATGCACCAAACATACTGTGGCTGGAAAGGCACAGAATATTTGCTCTTGATCCTCCTGTTCAAAAAAGGGTGAACTTGGAGGCATATAGGAGTTACTAGTTACAGAATTTCTACAATGCAGCATGGCAGTAGTTGACTGCTACTTAAGACCCAAGACCTGGGAGTAATATGCCATAGCTCTTAGATCCACATTCTCGGCTCTTGGTTGGTCTTCAGAATCATCCTTCCTATGCAATGAAAGGTTTCTCATATTTGCAGCAGAGTAGTTTTTTCTGCCTGCTTTCTGCTTGTAGAAGTCTGGGAGTCCAGAGGCCTCTAATCGCTTTGTACTGTTTCTGTGTCTTTCAGTTCATATAAGCAGTGTTTCTGTCAATAAACATCTTAAATGCTTTGTTCATCAGATAAAAGCCACATCCAAAAATCTCTTTGAATTAAGCCATTCTCTACCTTGAGCTTCTGGTGAGATTGCTGAAGGACAATCCCCTTAAGATTTTCAGACTCCCTGTTATCTGACTGAATGGTTCTTCAAGTCATAATCCTTAGTCGTCCTAAGGTCTTAATAAAGAATTTTACAGTTATATTTTTGGCCTTATCTTTTGACCGTCTTTTATTGAGGGTGTCCTAGCTTTGGTCTTTACCTGGAATCCCTTTCTTCATTTTGTCATTACTTGTCCTCTGGACATTCATATGCAGCAATTCCAGGATCTTTTTTGTTTAACATTGTTTTCTTTAGATTATCTTTCTCCTCTCACGTTTTAGTTTTAGCAGTAGAGATAAAGAAGGTAACACTTTCCAAAAAAATCCGGTGATACCTTCAAGACTATCAAATGATATGATTGTCACTTAATATTAATATCTAAAAACAACCAGCTATAATTATTGCTTAATTAAGGGAGAACCATAATGGTCAATAATAATTTTGATGAATAAAGTAAATTGTTGAGCTTAGATAGGGATTTTTGAAGGTTTTGTTTTGGGATATACTGATGACAGAAGCAGGAATAGGTTATCTTTAACATTAGCAGCTTGTTTTGTGCTGATTACAAAGGACTGATCATTAAAGTGAGGTTTCAGTCAGTGGTTAAACAGGTTTAAAACAAGTTCTAGAATTATTTGTTATCACAGATTTTATTTTCAAACTATGTAAGCTCTAAAGAATTTCAAAGTCATACTGTCAGTATTCTAACTTCTTTATTGTTAAAAATTTGTTTTAAATCCCTTTACTATCTTACCTTTTCTTTTTAAACGTTTATCCTTTCCTTCATGCACCCAGGCAAATTTCTTTAAATTCGTAATATCATTAGACTATTTGCATTCACTTTTCTCGGCTCTTTTTTTCCTAACAATCTTTGTGAAACAAACAAAATCCATAGTAAGTCTTTCATTTATTTGGTTTTGAGCAGCTCAATCCATGATCCTTCTTCTTCAGCTCTGAAATAAGTTTAGATAGGTCTTTGGGTCACCACACTCCACTTTGAAAGATAAATATCAAGCTATGACATTTTGCTTGAGAATAAAAATGTGATAATATTAATCACGTATTTCTAAAGTTTTCAATATGGATATAATACAGGCCAGAAAAACAATACAAAGAGACAAAAACAGGGGTCGCCAAACTTTCCGTAAAAGGCCACATCATAAATATTTTAGATTTTACAGGCCAAGGGAAAAAAATCTAGGATATTATAAAAGCACTTATATAACACTAAATAAAAATATTTATGAATTATTTCATTGATGAGATTTAAAATATGATAATGATTTAGCAAACATTTTTGTAATGTAGGTTTACTAATGGGAGGAATTGAGTTTTTTTGTTAGGGGATCCACCACTTCACTT
Organism: Macaca thibetana thibetana; assembly: GCF_024542745.1. NCBI lineage: Eukaryota > Metazoa > Chordata > Mammalia > Primates > Cercopithecidae > Macaca > Macaca thibetana. The sequence continues at coordinate 181,278,374 of NC_065580.1, read as the reverse complement.
AATTGAGTTTTGATGTTAGTGTTTCTGTCTTGAAAATTGATTGCAAATGTTCATCTGTTAATGCAGATATGTAATGATATTTTATGTATTTCATCTTTGGAAAGATCTTTTCACACAGATAGTTACTACCAGATACAGATGTCAATCCACAAACATATGATTTTAATTGAGCATATTCATCGTTGGGAATGGATTCAAAAAATTATATTAGATTCTTCTCTTAATATTTACCTTTTAGCATGTTGTTATATTATAATTACTTCCAATTGAAGATGATATAGAAATTCCTCAATTGCGCAACTGGAGTTGGAAGTATGGAAATTCCCTTTGCACAGTTATTTAAGTTCAGAAAAACAATCCTGGAAATGTAGATTCAGTTTGGAAGTTATATGTGTTGCAAATTTTTGTGTGCCTGGAGGTCTCGCTTTTTTTTTTTTTTTTAACTTTTGGTGAATGTAAAAAACAGCTAGACTTATTTGTGATTCAAACAAAGTTAGTTGTCATTAAAATAATTGTTCCACACTATAAGTGTTGCATATAAACACTGTAATTTTAGATTGAATTCATTAAGACACATTATGAAGTCTGCAGCAAAAGCTACTCTCCAAAGCATCCAGTATATGCCAATGGTGGTTAAGGGTGTTCCTCCTCATTCAGAAAAATTTCAATCTCAATCCCCACCTCAAAAATTCACAATAAAACTTTACCACCATGAAATTATCAAACTGATAGGGAAATCGGGATATTCGGTTCCTGCTTGTGACAAAAATTCACAGAACTGATGATGGTTATGAAAGCAAATGAAGCTCACAATTGAAACTACTAGTCAATAACTTAGGATTGACTTAAATATCTTCTGCAAATTACTAGCTGTTGAATAACACGGTATACATCTAGAGTCTTTAAGTACTCTACATTTTCACAAGCTTTGTAAAATTGTCTTTCTCCACATATATTTTTACCAATGTTAGTGGGTAAAATTTGCAGATTCCACTTCAGTTTGTACCAAGTTAATGTTTTCCCAAATTATTTGAAAATATTATCGCCAGTATTTGTTCCACATAGACTATTTGTAGAGGCTAATTCTTTAGTCACCTCAAAAGTCAGCATGACTTGTCCAGTGAACAAGGACTGAACAGTGTTAGTAATCTTTGTCCATTCATCAAGAGGCAAAGAAAGTCACTGAAAATCATTTAGATTGTCTTTAAATTCATAACTGATATTACTCTCAGTGTTCTTCACTCTCTGAGCAAACATTCTCACCAAAAGTCTAATAGTATTAACGTAAAACCATTTAATGGAAACTCCATTCTTAGCTCCCAGGCTGTACGATAATAGGTGATCTCCAGGCAAAAATATTTACCAAAGAAGTGTCTTTTGATTAAAATGCAGCCAATTACCAGGCTCACAGTCCTGGAAGAAAATAGTTTAGATCAATGTGACTAATCTTTCTTTAAAAATAGTTACATCTCTTTAAAGAAAGAAATACACTCACAATCTCTGAGAATTGATTTATAATGTTGTTTTCATGATGCTATTTATGTACAGTAATCAAGGGAGGCATTCGTTCTTATAATTCTTCTATAATTGTAAACTCCAAAATTTAGCTGGAAATTAAATGGAAACAATATGACAAAACCAATGATATTCATATAAAATTAACTTAAAAGTGACAGATGATTTCTTTTCCTGAAACTAAAATGTTGCTTGTTATGAGAGTATAATTCTAACTCCTACAGTATATTAAAAAATATTTAACATGACTTCATTTCCATGATAAACAGATTTCCCCAAGGCCTTTCTCTCTTTTCAAAAAACTTAATTCATATGGTATAACTTGATATAATTTGGCTTTTACTTTGTGTAAATGCATCAGTTAAGTATTATGTGGGTATCTGTTCTCTCATGAGCCTACACAAGTAAGGTGGTATCATCAGAGCTTCCATATAAGGAAATACAGACCAGAAAGTGGTATTGGTGCTTACGCAACTGATGATTTTTAGATCATGATCGACATGATAATAAAACAGTTAAATAAACAATCTAAAAACAATATTCAGACCACATAGAGCCTCTGATGAAAAACTCATGTAGATTGCATTAGTGCCAATTATACATAGAACAACGTAGAACATCATTTCAAAAGGTAGTTATCCATATTTGATGGCCAGTCTTTCCTTGTATTGAGGTGACTCTGAAATAGACCAGTTGCTTGGTAAATCAACTATTTTATTTTATTTTATTATTTTATTTTCCATAAGTTATTGGGATACAGGTATATTTGGTTACGTGAGTAAGTTCTTTAGTGGAGACTTATGAGATCCTGGTGCACCCGTCATCCAAGCAGTATACACTGCATCATATGTGTTGTCTTTTATCCCTCGCCCCCCTCCCACTCTTCCCCCCAAGTCCCCAAAGTCCATTATATCATTTTTATGCCTTTGTGTCCTCATAGCTTAGCTCCCACATATCAGTGAGAACAAATGATCTTTGGCTTTCCATTCTTGAGTTACTTCAATTAGAATAATAGTCTCCAATCTCATCCAGGTCATTGCAAATGCTGTTAATTCATTCCTTTTTATGGTTGAGTAGTATTCCATTATATATATACACACACACACACACACACACACACATATATATATATGCCATAGTTTCTTTATCCACTCATTGATCAATGGGCATTTGGGTTGGTTCCATAATTTTGCATTTGTGAATTGTGTTGCTATAAACATGAGAGTGCAAGTACATTTTTCAAATAATGACTCCTTTTCCTCTGTGTAGATACCCAGTAGTGAGATTGCTGGATCAAATGGTAGTTCTATTTTTAGTTCTTTAAGGAATCTACATACTCTTTTCCATGGTGGCTGTACTAGCTTACAATCCCACCAGCAGTGTAGAAGTGTTCCCTGATCACTGCATCCATGCCAACATCTCCTGTTTTTCTATTTTTGATTATGGCCATTCTTGCAGGAGTATGATAAGTTTTTGGTTATGGTTGTTTTTTGCAGGAGTACAGTGGTATCACATTGTGGTTTTGATTCACATCTCCCTGATCATTAGTGAAGCTGAGCATTTTTCCAAATGTTTGTTGACCATTAGTTTATCTTCTTTTGAGAATTGTCTATTCATCTCCTTAGCCCACTTTTTGATGGGATTGTTTGTTTTATTCTTATTGATTTGTTTGAGTTTTTGTAGATTCTGGATATTAGTCCTTTGTCAGATGTATAGATTATGAAGAATAAATCAACTATTGACCCTTATTTAGGCAGTGTGGTTTATATTCTGAAAATGACTCACAGATTTTGAAAAAAATTACATAAAAATCTTATAATTTTATAATTTTCTGTCCATCACACTTTCTCAGTATTTTTGCCATAAAATTTTCTTAAACTAAATGAATTTGAATAACTGCTTTGTGATTTACTTAGGAAAATTGCTTATGTATCTGTTTCCTCATTTGCAAAATAAAAATAACAAAACCTTGTTCATAAGATTGTTTAAAGGACTCAATAAGAAACATTTGAAAGTCCCTGTAATCTGGCAGATGTCAGAAATACGAGTTTCTTTCCTTTCTTGACACCAGTGAGTGTAATAGAAAAGTAACAGAAATAATGCTTTAGCTAATTTTGGCTAGAAATCACCATGACCTTTGTCTCTACAGATCCATGAATAGATGAGTTTTAAAGACTGATTCATTCTTCAAAGTCTTTATTAATTCAATGGCATAATAAAAACCTCACAGATACAAGCCATCTTTTTATATCTCACATTTTGACACCATATCAAACCCTTTTCCTGGTACCATTTAACTCACTCAATTGAGAAAGACTGCATGGTTAGATTGCTGAAGACTTTTATTCCTTTCACACACAATTAACACTGGGAATATGCTGCGCAATAGTATAGATGATATAGTGTAAGGTAGAATAGCACTTAACCATGGCATAAATTCAATTGTAATTGTGTCTTATATTATAAGGTATAATTGGGCAAAAACTAGATTCTAATTTTAGTTTATATAATTACTGTGGTAGAAGATGTATTATAATGT